>NC_135903.1:37140792-37740792 GCF_964194155.1 Cetorhinus maximus | reverse complement strand
GAAGAACAATAATTGGAAGTATTGACATTTGAAACCAGTTTTAAGTTCCATTTAAAGTGGTGGATATAACCTTTTGTACAATTGAACTGGTTGTAGTGTTCAGGATTTGTCTGTTAAATGAGGTTGCCCACTTCTCCAGCCTAAGAGTAACATTCTGTATAATCCAAGTGACAAGTTGTACATGGTTTGTGGAATTAGGACTGAGGAGCTGGTTGTCCATTTCTCATTCCCTGTCATGTCACAGTCACACAGGCTCAATTAGTTTCAAATTCCGTGTTTCCAAATCAGGAAGATTTTACCAATCGGTTTTCCCGGAACAGCCTTTGCATGGTGGGAGGTTAGAGGGCAAAAATGGTCTGAACCATTATCCAGACCGAGAATGGTTTGAGGCAGAAATAAAATACTGCAGATGCTGGAAATGTGAAATAAAAACAGAAAATGCTAGAAAAACTCAGCAGGTCTGGCAGCATCTGTGGAGAGAGAAACACTATACCCAAAGAGCTATCCATGGAAGACCTGATTACAGCAGCACGGTTGTTGACCTTTTACCCTTGTTTCTCTCTATTCAGTCACCGAGGCTCTGTAAGGCACAGGTTCACAATAGAGCTCAGAGTCCCTATGGCAATGGTCTATGTCCTTAGAGCCCAAACCACAGCAGGCACCACTGCAGATAGTCTGTGAATCAACACCTTGTGGGCTTTTCTCTTTGCCACCTACCCAGATGGTTGACTGGTATAAACTGCAGTGATGGCAGGGATCAGAAAGCAGCCCTGTTTTACAAACAGGCCCCCTCAGTTCTGCATATTATCCATCAGATGCAAAGTGCACCTCTGGACAGTAGGTTCTTACTCTGTCTCTGTCACTGCAGCTGTTCACCCATCATCAGCATTAGCCAGTGTTTCTCCTCAATCCACCTCACAAAACCCCCTCAGGATGGGAGTGGGAGCTTTGCAGGGTTAAAGTGAGGGAGGCTGTGCGCTGTAACTTTTCAACTTCCTTGTCCTAACCGGGTAGCTGGTAAGTATCTTCTGGCACATGGAGAGAATAACAAATACAACTTTTACAGTCATGTTTTCAACACAGTCCTCAAGATCCAGCCTTCTGCTGGGGGCTGACGTCTGCTTCAGGGTAAAGTTTCTTGTCAGTGAGTGGATGGCCTCCTCCTGAGGTCCCCAGCATCACAGATGTCAGCCTTTAGCCAATTTGATTCACTCCACATGATATCAAGAAAAGGCTGAAGGCACTGGATACTACAAAGGTTGGTCCCTGACAACATTGCAGCCGTAGTATTGAAGATGTATACTCTAGAATTAGTCACGTGCTGAGCCAAGCCATTCCAATAAAGCTACAAAACTGGTATCATCGGGAGCTGGACTTTCTCCTTTATCAGCGGAGAGGTTTGTAAATGTCACTTTGAAGTAGGAATATACATCTGTTCAAAATGTGGGCATGAATTATTTTCAAACCAAGCTAAATACAACCATTCCTCACCATGGCCGGCTTTTACTGAAACTATTCATCCAGACAGCTTCTCGAAAAGAAAGGGTGGCAGAAACACCCTAAAGGTTTCCTGTGGAAAGTGTGGGAATGGACTTGGTCATGAGCTCCTCAAAGACGATGCAAGGCCAGTCAAGTCTCTGAATACTCAGCAGCTCGTTGAAGTTTGTTTCCACAATCAATGGACCTCTTGAGGAAAAATAAGGCGAGCGTGGAACTGCTTTTTCATTGATCAACTGGAATTTGTAATGTTCTTTAAAACGCCAAGAAACTAAACATATCGAAGAATTGCTATTTCATCTGGAAAAAGCAACAAAGGAGTCCTTGCTATTGTTTTTGGTGTTTAGTCATTAGATGAAGTTTTCTGGATAAACTCTCCCTTGAACATCCAGAAAATCGACACTTACATGATTACACGGACAAAAATACTTGCTGTGTTAAGTGAGTTGACACGAAAATTGGTAGGGTAGTAAATAGTGAGGAGGATAGCCATAAACTGCAGGAGGATATCAATGGACTGGTCAGGTGGGCAGAGCAGTGGCAAATGGAATTCAACCCAGAAAAGTGTGAGGTAATGCATTAGGGGAGGGCTAACAAGGCAAGGGATAACACTATGAATGGTAGGCCACTGGAAAGTACTGAAAATCAGAGGGACCTTGGCGTACATATCCATAGATCCCTGAAGGCAGCAGGGCAGGTGGATAAGGTGATTAAGAAGGCATATGGGACACTTGCCTTTATTAGTTGAGGCGTAGAAGACAAGAGCAGGGAGGTTATGCTGAAACTGTATAAAATGCTCGTTAGGCCACAACTGGAGTACTGAGTGCAGTTCTGGTCACCACATTATAGGAAGGATGTGATTGCACTGGAGAGAGTGCAGTGGAGATTTATCTAGATGCTCCCTGGGCTGGAAGGCCTAAGCTATGAGGAAAGATTGGATAGGCTGGGGTTGTATTCCATGGTGCAATGAAGGTTGAGAGGGGATCTGATGGAGGTGTATAAGATTATGAGGGGCATAGATAGGATGGATAGGAAGGTACTTTTTCCATTAATAGAGGGATCAATAAACAGGGAGCACAGATTTAAGGTAAGAGGTAGAAGGCTAAGATGGGAGTTGAGGAGAATTTTTTTCGCCCAGAGGGTGGTGGGTGTCTGGAACTCACTGCCTGAAAGGATGGTTGAGTCAGGAACTCTCATAATGTTTAAGAAGTATTTAGGTATTCACTTGCATTGCCATAGCCTCCAGGGCTATGGGCCAAGTGCTGGAAAATGGGATTAGTGACGTCAGATCTTTGTTGACCAGCATGGACATGATGGGCTGAATGGCCTCCTTCTGTGCTGTAAACGTCTTTGAGTCTCTGAGCCTACAATGTGTAAAATTGCCCAAGTACATCCTGTCCACAAAAAAGCAGGACAAATCCAATCCAGCCATTTACTGTCCCACCAGTCTACTCTCGATCATCAGCAAAGTGATGAAAAGTGTCGTTGATGGTGCTATCAAGTGACACTTACTCTACAATAACCTGCTAACCGATGCTTAGTTTGGGTTCCACCAGGGTCACTCTGCTCCAGACCTCATTGCGCCCTTGGTCCACGCATGAACAAGAGAGCTGAATTCCCGAAGTGAAGTGAGAGCGACTGCCTATGACATCAAGGCAGCATTTGACCGTGTGGCATCAAGGAGCCCAAGTAAAATTGAAGTCAATGGGAATGAAAACTTGCCACTGGTTGCAGTCGTTCCTAGAACAAAGGCAGACCGTTGTGGTTGTTGAAGGCCAATCTTCCCAACGAAAGGACACTACTGCAGGAGTTCCACAGGGTAGCGTCCTAGACCCAACCATCTTCAGCTTCCCTCCAACATAAAGTGGGGATATTTAGTGATGATTACACAATGTTCAGTGCCATTTGTGACTCCTCAGATTCTGAAGTAGTCCATGTCCACATGAACGAGACCTGGACAATATTCAGTTTTGGGTTGATAAATGTCAAGTAACACAAGTGCCAGGCAATGACCATCTCCAGCAAGAGAGAATTTAACCATCCCCCCTTGACATTCAACAGCATTGTCATCGCTGAATCCCCCACTATCAACATCCTGGGTCTCTGACTGCAAGAGCAGGTCAGAGGCTGGGAATTCTGCAGAGGGTAGCTCATCCCCTGACTCCACAAAGCCTGTCTACTGTCTACAAGGCACAAGTCAGGAATGTGATGGAATACCCTCCAGTTGCCTGGATGAGTGTAGTTCCAACAATACTCAAGAAGCTCGAAACCATCCAGGAAAAAACAGTCCACTTGATTGGCGCCCTCTCTAATACCTTAAACATTCACTCCCTCGATCACCGTGCACAGTGGCAGCAGTGCGCACCATCTACAAGATGCACATAGCACCTCACCAAGGCTCTTTCAACAGCATTTTCCAATCACACAACTGCTACAATTAGAAGGACAAGAGCAGCAGACACATGGGAACACAATCACCTGCAAGTTCCCCTCCAAGTCACACGTCATTCTGACTTGGAAATATATCGCCGTTCCTTCACTGTCGCTTAATCAAACTCCTGGAACTCCCTCCCTACACCACATGGACTGCAGCAGTCCAAGAATTCAGCTCATTGCTATCTTCTCAAGGGCAATTAGGGATGGGCAACAAATGCTGGCCCAGCCAGCAACACTGACATCCCACAAATGAATAAAAAATATGTGAATTGAATGAGAAAAAAGAGCAGTCTCGAGTGGGGAACGAAGAGCACATTTCCTCATCTCCAAACTCCTCGCGCCCTGATTTCCAGACAAGCTCTTCAAAGGGGTTAAAAGATAAAGGTCAGGGACCCCTCACTTCCCAGGTTCATCTTCTACCTCTTGTTATGCAAAGTCTTTTCCTTCAAGCAGCCTTGAATGAGTTGACAGATTTAAATTTGTCAGGATGATATACGCGTGTATTCTAATAACACACCTGCCAATACACATCTGGGGCTAAACAACCACCATGTCTTTGTAAAGAAACTATTGGGAGAAAAATATAATTTGAAGGAATTTTATTTTAACTTCCAATTTTCCATCAGTTTGGTTAATACTACTTCACATTCCTGCCCAATTTCACCCTTTCATTTGTTAAATGTGTGAAGTAATCAATATTTTTTAGAGTTTTTTTTGGTCTATGTGTTTGTGTAAGTGAGCACCTGTGGAGGTGACCATTCGTTGACTGGAGATTGTAATATTTCGAGTACAGAATTTGCCAAGGGTTGATACAGTCGACCCTGCCTGGGAATGGGGGCAGAACCCTCTGAGGAGATAGCACAGGTCAAGTCCAAGGGTCAGTGGGCAGCAGCTAGTGAACAGTGAGTTGGGAGCACACGCACAGGGAGGTTGGCTCCATGCAGCTGAATTGCTGTCAGTAGCTCCATGCTACTGAGGGGCTGAGACGCAGAGAAGGCTTCAGATCCATTGGTAGCTCCTTGCTCCTGCAAATTGGATCTCTGGAAGTCCAGAAGCAGTTGTTGGCAGCAGCTTGGTTGAGAAGCTGTGACCTTGCCTATGTTTAGACTTTGGAGTAGCCTGGCCAACACTGGAGGGTGGGAGGGTAATGGGGGAGGGGAGCGTCTCGGTAGGAGGTAAGTTCAGCTGGAAAAGAAGCCAAAGAGGGAGCAGATCCGAGAGAAATCAAGAATAGTATGCCTTTTGAGTTAAAATTGTACCTGTGGAACTCAGGGAGAGTAGAGCTACTCTCAGGCGGGGAACAGACTAGGTCTTGGAAGGAGTAGAGCTAAAGCTCTTTGTTAGGAAGACAGGGGGTGGAATCATCCTAGATTTGCACTACGTGTGGTAGTGGGCGGGAAAAACGACGTTTCACACGCCGGCCACAATGGCGGCTTCTCACCCCATATCGTCCCAAACCCGCCACATTATTTATGCATTTCCAGGAAACATGCCAGTTCGATGGCGGGCGGGCTCTCATTACCTTGCCACGCCATCACCTCGCCGCTTCCTCATGCCAGGCGTCACATTGAAAGTGCAGTCGCGCGCACACCTCTCAGTGCTTCCAGCCCACGACTACTGCACAGAAAACAGGATGGACCCGAAAGGCAAAAATACTGCAGCCCCAGTTACATGTCCCTCGAGCGCCTTCTAGATGCCGTGGAGGCCCACCATTCTCTGCCCCCGCTCTTGCCGCATGATGGGCAGCAACACCACCAATCCAGCATGAGAGGCAGTGGTCAGCGCCAATGCCCTGCAAAAGAGGACAGCCACCCAGTGCTGCTACAGGATGAATGGTCTCATCCATTGCACCAGGGTAACTCACTATTCTCATCACTCTCAGCTCACACACTCACAAACCCATCATACATCCACAGGGATCTCATACCTCAAGGGACAACACCACTAACTCTCACACATACCCTCACATCTCCATCAGGCTCATACCCTCTCAAGCTCACATCCTCATCCTGTCCATGGCTCCGCTCACCACACAAACATTGCACTCAGTGCCTGCTCACACTCTCCCCAACTGTTTCCATGCAGGAGAAACCTGTTCACATCAACAGGGAGAGGCCATAGACCCAGGGTGGAGTGGCCCACATTAGGCCCCTCACTCATTTCGAGGAGTGTGCCTCATGCTGACTGGTGAGGACATAGACCAAGGCTGTGGTGACAGTGACGAACACTCACGTGAGGATCCTACACCACCTCATCCCTCCCTCAACACAACTGTGAGTGTCTCTCTCTCCTGCTTTTGACTCTGCTGCCAGGCACTAATTATCTCTACTTTGGTTCACAAGGAGTTCTGCCAAGTGACTGACACCCTCAGCCAGCCAGTCCCTCAGCTCCATCCAGGTCCACACCTCCAGCCAAGAGGACACCTCCTCCATTGAAGAGCTGTAAATAACCAGCCTTGAAGACCCATCACAGCGCTTACCCACACCCTCCACCAATGCAGAGATACACACCTTGGTGGGACCTAGATCTAGAGCAGGCTCGAGTTCACAATCTGGTGGTCACCGCACAGACACATGTCCGCAGCAGGAGGAGGCAGGTTCAGCCGAGCTCCCCGGTACTCAGAGGACTGCTGAGGAAGAGGCCTTTGTGAGGTCCAAGTCAGATGGCGAGTATCTGGATTCAATGTTCCAACTCATCGTGGAGAATCAGCAGAACATCACACAGAGCTGTCTCCATGGGAAGGATGGTGGACACAATGGATGCCCTGGTCCAGCCGAACACAGAGATGCATTCAGACCTTCACTCTATCGCAGGAGCCATGGGTGAATTTCTGCAGTGGCAACGCGAGAGGGAAACTGGGCACCTCGACATCCCTCTAGATGCTCCTTCCCCTCGAGGGTTCAGCCTGGGACCCTCGGGCACCCGAAGGGAGGAGGAGCTGGACACCCCTGGTTCATCCACTCAGGAATCTCAGAGGCTCCTCTGAGTCCCCTTGCCTGTGAGCCCCTCAACCTCACCCTCTGTTACTGCAAAGGAAGCAGCTGGCCAACGAGTGATTCCGGAGGGAGAAGCGAGTGTATGTGTGGTAGGGCCTTTCGGAGCCTCATGCAAGCTCTCTCCCAAGCGCATGGATCATTCCCGTGTCACACTCATCTCAATGTCCTGAGCATTTTCAATGCTGTCTCCTGGGGTTCGCTTTCAGTTGACCATCTGAGTGGAGCTGCATCTCCACCCACCCACTGACCACACTCCCACCCACCACGACTCTCGTTTCACGTTCGATTTAGACAGTGTGGTTGTGATACAGTATTTCATTCGTTCCCCCATTTTTTCCCCTCCCCCAGTCACCCATTTCCTTTCTCATATCAATGTTGACCCCCCCGGCATCACCTTCCACCTCCCCTCTGTGACCTACCAGCCACAACCCTTTTCTTTCAGGGATGTCCAGGCGAACATACACATCCCCTCCTTCCAGAAAATCCCACCCCAGTCCACATTAACTTCCCGACCTCCTCCTTCCCACCCCATGGTCTGTGTCTGCCTCTGAGTCCCCACCAACCACACTACCACCTCACCCTGCCCTCAGTATTCTCACCATTCCCTCATACCATGCCCACCCTCAGTTCACTCCCAGGGAGCAGTCATGGATTCATCAGAGCCCTCCCTTGTACATTCACCTGGGCATTCCCCCCTCTGGACCCCTTCTCCCCTTGGAACCGCTCCTCTCTTGGAACTCCTACCCTCCCGCAACTCCTTTCCCACTGGAACCCCTTTACCCTTTGTAACCCCTTCCCCCCTGGAACCCCTGTACCACTAGACTACCCCACCCCTTAGTCCTTCACCACCACCCCACCCCGGACTCCTCCTGCTTAGTCCTTCACCCCGTCCCGACTCTTTCAGACACTCTTACTTCATCTGCCACCCTTAGTCCTTCCTCCAGCCTTATTTCTTCCTCCAGCTTTACTCCTTCCACCTACCCGACTCCTTCAGACACCCTTACTTCTTCCTCCCCCCACACTCCCTCCCCTCTCCGTTCTCCTTCCTCTCCCCGGATTCCTTCCCCTCTCTAGATTCCTTCCTACCCTTGGACTCCCTTCCCTCTCTTCACTCCTTCCTCCCCCTGAATTCCCTCTCCTATCCGCGCTCCTTCCTCCTCCTGGTCCCCCTCTCCTCTCTGCACTCCTTGCCCCCTCTGAACTCCTTCCCTTAAGCCTTCCACTCCCCCTTACACCTACCTCTCCAATGCCGTCCTCTGCCCTGTTACCCCCTCCTCCCCCTGTACTCCCTTCACCACATCACAATTGTCAAGGCGTGTTCTGCACCGGGGTGTTTTCCTGCCAACTTGGGCGGATGATCCAGCATGGGGAGGATGATTCCGGCAGGCTGGCCTTATAATGCTATGCAGATGTATTACAATGAGGTTCCTGACACCCGGTGGAGGGAAACATGGCCCACCATCGACGAGCTGAGCGGACGATCGCAAACTGGTTTCACGACGTCGTGAGACAGATTTTTGGCCTTCACGCCATATTGTCCACTCACACCACCGAACAGACCTGACGCCAGTGGGCACAGAAAATTGCGCTGAGAATCTTTAAAGAATTTTTGTGGCTTACAGCGATGACTGATGTCTGGGTGGGTTGCTGAGAAATTTGGGGAACCTGCCTTGGTGGTGTCTGCCATTTAATTTGTGGGGTGTTCAACCACAGTTTGCCTGTTAATTCATGTTTACCCCATGTTAATTCGGATGTTAGAGTATGAGATGTTGACTGTTTGCTTTTCTGACTTTTGAATAGTAAATTTTCTTCTGTTTATTTATGACTGTGGAAGCCTGGGGCTCTATTCTCTCAGTAAGTAACTGGGATTTCAAATTCTGTCTACTTTAAAAATGTTTCTGGTCCCTAACCAGATCATAACAAATTTGGGGGTCCCGTCTGGGATCGTAACAAAATTTGGTGTGTGGTCTGTACCAAGAGACTAACACGGATGCTACTGCACAGATTATTGGCACCTGGTAATAATTCCACACACCACCATTTCAACAGAGGCAATAAGCTGTTTATTCATTGGAAATACCCGGGCAAGATGTGCAACAATATGCTGTCACTCCTGCTGAATTTTTCCAGCACTGTTTATATTTCAAGTTCCTTCATTTGGACTTTATTGGACCTGAAAAATAAAATGTGTATGTTGTTACAGTTAAAAAAAAAATATGCTGTCACTCATTTCCAAGCAGTTCTCTATCTCCATTCTCATTTAGCTGATATATAAGGGGTCATTTTGACCTGAATGGGTCAGCATGGTACTGATGGGATTGGATAGGTCACCCAATTTACACCCATTTATGTCTGTTTTACAGAGCACCCATTTTACACCAGACCAGTTTGCACCCCACCCATTTAAATCCCATCCATTTTACAGTCACCTATTTCACATCCTGCCCAACTTGTACCCCACCCAATTTATACTTCGTCTGATTTACGCCCTTTCTGTTTTACAACCCATCATTTACACTCCCACTCATTTACACTCTGTCCACTTACATCCCATCCATTTATACACCAACAATGTACACACCACTCATTTCCACTCCACCTGCTTGCATCCCAACCATTTAAGCCCTCATCTATTTACACCCCTCCCATTTATACTCCATCCACTTACACCCCATCCATTGACTTTCGTGAATAGTAACATCAGGTTGGTGGTATAGCAGATGGCTGATTCAATTTACAGCTCCCTCTGCCCCAGGAGCCAGAATCGTTGCTTTCCCTACCGGCCTCAAGAGATTTTGTTAAGATGAGAACAGATGGAGAAAAGAAAAATCAGAAACAAGGCCACAGGCTAGTCAGTGCCAAGCAGTCAGTGAAATGCATCCTGTTACAGAGCATCCCTACAACATCAGGGGGTATTCATCTGAGTGCAGCAATCGCATCCATGTCAGGTGCATGAAGAACCAGAGGTCCCTCTAAGGCTTTGTTGTTCAGGATGAAAATGGCAGGGCTTCAGTTCAGTAAACAGGAAGTGTTTACGGTATATGCATAATGTAACAGCTTTCTCATTAACAGGCTGCATCCCTTCTTCAAGTGTGACAGATGGATATTATTAATAGTGATTTACTGAGGAATATTTTGCGCTGCGGGCTGGTTCTCTCTCTTCATTCAGCTTTGGGATAAGATTTCAGGCCAGTGGGGCCATTGGACTTTATGTATTTATGTCTATTTTCTCATATTAACAGGGATCCCTCTTTCTCATTAATGTCAGCAAATGAAACAATGAAAAAATGTGCATTTTTATAGCACCCTTGACATCGTCAGGGTGTTCCAAAGTGCATTACATCCAATGAAGAAATTTTGAAGTGTAGTCACTGTTGTAACATAGGAAATGTAGTAGCCAATCTTTACACAGTAAGGCCCCACAAACAACAGTGACCTGACAAAAACAGAAATACCTGGAAAAACTCAGCAGGTCTGGCAGCATCGGCGGAGAAGAGCAAAGTTGATGTTTCAAGTCCTCATGACCCTTCAACAGAACTAAACCACCTGACAAACTGTTTTAATGGCCTGTTGATTGAGGGATAAATGTTGGCTGTGATACCAGTGAAAAATTCCCTGCTTCTTAATCCAAAAAGTGCCACATGGTTTCTTTTCATCCTCCTGAGAGGGCAGATGCAGCCTCAGTTTAATGTCTGATCCAAAAGATGGCACCTCTGACAGTGCAGCACTCCCCCAGCACTGCACAGGGGTTTCAGCCTGGATTGGGTACTCGCGTCTTTGGAGTGGAGCCTGAGCCTAGAACCTCCTGACTGAGAAGTGAGAGTGCAACTACTGAGGCCCCACTGACACCTGAAGGGAAGTATATCTAGTCTCACTTTGTTCCATGAAAAGGGTCCTTTAAATAACCTCGAATAACCTCACCCAAGTTCTAAGTTGACACAAATCTTCAGCACAAAACCTTCCATCATTCAGCATGAACCAATAAGAAATTGCGAAAGGAAGGAAGAATGGGTTTGCATTTATATTCACATTCCTAGAGTGTCTCAAAGAGTTTCACAGACAATAACATACTCTTGAAGTTTAGTCACTTTTGTTAAGTAAGCAATGTAAGAAGTCGAGATCTCACAAGGTAGTTTGACATAATTCGAATTGACCAGATTTTACCGACCAGAATACCTTGCAAGGCGAAAAGGTTTTTCAAAGTATAATCAAAGCTGCTGGTTGCTGCAAGTGTTTTCACAGATAAGAGAAGACTGGAACAGGCAGAAACGTCTCCGACTGCTACAGGGAAATAAATAACAGGTTAAGGTTCAGCCTAGAGGCTTACAGACCATTCAGAGGAACTAAACCAACAAACCATACTTCATATCTGTGTTGGATCTTTTAGCCATTATGAACAGGCCATTAACAGGCCTTATCAGCAACTTTAGCCCTAAATAACTGATAAGAGGCAAATACAAACAAGGAGGCTTTTAAAGCAGGAAGGTCGAGGATGGTATTCAGGAGAATTATAGAACTGGCCCTGAGAAACAGAAAAAGATAAGGAAGGCAGTCCTGAGCACGCTGTACATGCAAAGGCTATAGCAGGCCTTGGAAGGTAGAAGAATAACTTGAGGATGGGCTTTCACCCCATGGTTTAAACAAAGAACTTGACACATCATCGGACATTTCATATTAAGAAAGGCTGTTATAGGTCTTGTCAATATAACATCCAACTCCACCCCTGAAAAGAGGTACAAAAGATGCTGTAAAAGATAACCAGCACTTGAGTTGGAAAGGTGTGACCTGACCAGCCATCCTACAGACCCACAACCAATGAAAACCTGATTATTTTGCAGGTGGTTGTACATATTTTACTCTTGTAACGTTATTGGTGCATTGCTTTGAATTGTAATTTTAGTGAAGTAACTCATTAAACAGAGCTCAGGGGCAGAAATTTTCATTGAGCGGGCGGGCACACGCCCAGCCCATTCGAGCGTAAAATAGCACGTGATGGCATCAGGTGAGCGTCCCGATGTCATTGCGCACTCGCGAGATATTTCGATCGGCGGGCGCGTGGGGGAGTCAGAGCCGCACCCGCCATCAATTAAGAGGCCGGTTAGGGCCATTAAAAAGGCAAATGATGCCGATTTTACGTTGCCTGTGTGATTTTGCGCTTATCGCGCGGGCAAAGCGGGCAGACGGCCAGCCGACAATTTGCAAAACCTCATCCATGGGCGGGAATGAGGTTTCCTAAAGCAAATAAAATAAAAGAAGATAAAAATTTTAAAACTTAATTAATAACATGTCCCTGCTCCATGTGACAGAGTCACATGAGGGGACATGTTTTGTAACATTTTAAATTCCTTTATTTTTTTTTTAAAGCTCTTCATCTCCCTGGGGCAGCTCTGTGCCTCGCCCTCCTCCCCCACAACACAGGCAGGGCTGAGCGTTACCACTCACATTTCACGCTGCGTGGGCTTCAATTGACCCGCCAGGGTGCAATCGCCTTCCGGCCTCGATTGCGGGAGGCGGTCAGCTTCCCGACCACCCCCGCCTGCTCCCCTGCCAAGCCCACCCGACAAGGGCAAGATTCTGCCCAAGATAATTGCTGACACTTAAAGTCCTTTACTTCAGTAAAAATCTAACTCAAATTCTCTTCTCTCATTCCTGCACTAATCCACTCTGGGTCCGCTGTGATAGACAAGGTTTCATGTAAAGCCTTTCAGAAAATCAATGCGTTATTTGGATAATTCCTTCGGTATTCTCTTGCATGTTACACCTGAAACTGGACTGTCAATAAGTGTTATGCTCGGTGACTTTGATATGAAACACCCAATTTGCAGCAATTAATTCACACATGGATTCTCGACAAAAACAAATTTGCAGCTAAATTTGCTCTCTGAGCGGCTGTGGTTCAATAGGCTCATTGACATCCCAGCAAATGAATACATTCTCCCACATGGCACTGAGTAACATAGAGAGGAAGAGCATGCATTTATACAAACCTCTCCATAACATCAGGATGCTCCGAAGTGCTCCGTAGCTTATAAAGCACCTTTGCGGGTGTAGCCAATGTTCTAATGTAGGAAGCAGCGCAGCCAAATTGCACATGAGAAGATCCCACAAGCAGCAATGAGATAAATGATTGGATGACGTGCTTAATACTGCTGGTTGGGGGATAAATATTGACCAGAGAGTTAGGAGAACTTCTTTGCTCTTTCGATAGTTCTGTGGGATGCTTAATGTTTAACTGAAAGAGCAGGCTGGGCCTCGATTTGACAATTCATTTGAAAGATGACACCTCTGCATGGGCAGCACTCCCTCAGTACCGTACTGAAGTGTTGTGCCAGATTACTGCTTGAGTCTCTAGAAGAGAGCTTCAACACATGCCTTCCCATTCAGTGGGGATGGCGCTCTATCTGAGCCAAGGCTGACACCTGTGTGGATTAATGGGCTGCAGGTTTGTTGCCTCATTGCTGCTCCATTATCCATCCCAGCCAGAGAGTTGCAGACATGACGACCAACATTACCTACTCTTTATTTAGGTTGGGAAAAAAATGGTGCAAAATTTTAATTCCTGCTGATGACCTACAGACTTTCTGCCATGGGCTGTGTGTGTGTGTGTTAATGTCACAGGATTAAAATAAAGCTAAAGCCTTCTTTAAAATAGTGAAAGGAAGGAATTGCATACACATCCATTTAAGCCTCTGTTAATTGAGATTATCCACAAAATTTCACCCTATTAGAATTTGTCGCTCTGCAAATAGTTCTTCAGAAGCCATTGGGTAGAGTTCCTTATAATAGAATTATTAGCCAAATTAAATCTCCGGAAACTAAAGTGGCAGCATGGATATGAAACTTAGTAAGGCACAGAGGGAAAGAGCGGTGATGAACAGTTGTTTCTCAGGCTGGAGGGGAGTGCACAGTAGTGTCCCCTAGGGGTGGGTATGAGGATCACTGCTCTTTTTGCTATCTTTTGGATATACATGGCAGATCCACAGTTTGCAGATGACGCAGATCTCAGGAATGCGCTAAACAGTGAGGATGTAAGTAAAATACTTCAGGGAATTCAGCGGGTTGGTGAAGTGGGAAGACACATGGCAGATGAAACTTAATGCATAAAAGTGTGAAACGATGCATTTTTGTAGGAAGAATGAGGAGAAGCAATGTGAACTACATGGTATAATTTTATAGGGATTGCAGGAACAGAGGGAACTGGGGCTGAACGTGGCAGGACATGTTGTAAAGGCTGTTAAATAGGTATACAGGCCTTTGTCTGCCTTCAGAACCTGAGCCCTTCAGGAACACAGCATCAGTGGTCGCAGATGCTGAAGGGATGGGGGCCAGCCCCACTTTAAAGGTGCTGAGAGCACACAGGGAAAATGGCAGAACCCTGGTCCATTCTTCCATCACCCCCAACATCTCAACCCCCTCCCATGGCACCTTCCCATACAATCGCAGAAGGTGCAACACCTGCCTCTTTACTTCCCCCCTCCTCACCGTCCAAGGGCCCAAACACTCCTTCCAAGTGAAGCAGCATTTCACTTGCACTTCCCTCAATTAGTCTACTGCATTCGCTGCTCTACATCAGGGAGACCAATCGCAGACTGGGTGAACGCTTTGCAGAACACCTTCGGTCTGTCTGCAAGCATGACCCAGACCTCCCTGTCGCTTGCCATTTCAACACTCCACCCTGCTCTCATGCCCACATGTCCATCCTTGGCCTGCTGCATTGTTCCAGTGAAGCTCAACGCAAACTGGAAGAACAGCACCTCATCTTCCAATTAGGCACTTTACAGCCTTCCGGACTTAACATTGAGTTCAACAACTTCAGATCATGAACTCTATCCTCCATCCCCACCCCCTTTTTGATCCTCTTTCTTCAATTATTAATTTTTTAATTTTTATGTATATATATTTTTTCCCCACCTATTTTTATTATCATTATTATTTTAAAAATTGATTTCCATTCATTGTTTTATCCCCACCTTTTAGCCTATTTCGATCTTTTCTCCCACACAGAACCCTCCCTCCACTAGGGCCATCTGTCACTTGCTCATCTTGCTTTCTACCCTTAATGTCACCATTAGCACCTTCTTTAGCCAGTATCACCACTATCAACACCCCTTCGACCTTTTGTTTATGACATATTTCGCAATCTCTCCTTTGCCTCCACCTATCACTGGCCTTCCATCCAGCTTCACCTGTCCTTCCCCCTTATACAGTATATATTTCACCACATTTTTACTTCTCTTTATTTCTGAAGGAGAGTCATATGGACTCGAAATGTTAACTCTGTCTTTCTCTCCACAGATGCTGTCAGGTCTGCTGAGTTTTCCAGCAATTTTTGTTTCTGATACAAACCTTAGGTTTTATTAATAGAGGTATAGGATGTTAAACCTGATAAGCCACAACCATGGGAACAGGGATCATTCTGTGCGATCAACCATTGCAGTTGGCTGTGCTGCAGTTCAGAAGTGCTGTGGAAGGTTGAACACTAGCTGACTATGTTAGTGATCATACTGCACCAGGATTTTTAGACACTGCCCTGGAGGTCCTGGTGATGAGGTGGAATGGAGGAGAGACCTCCTATATCCTCAGCGAGAGGCAGGACACCCTCCAGATACATGCTCAGGAGGCTATGGGAAGAGATAGTGGCAGAGGTCAATGTCAGGAATGTAGCTGTGGGATCCTGGATGCGGTGTCCGAAGAAGTTTAATGGTCTCACAAGTTTCCAAGGTCAGTGAGTATAGCTTCAAATATTATACCCTCGCAACTACATGACCAGCCTCATCGATTGCTCAATTCATCGCCCATCTGCAAACAGACTCCGTCAATCAGGACTCAACCCTATAATTTATATGCTTTACCTCACCCTCTCACACTTAACACTGTTATAAACCTCACACCTACACCTTACAGCTCACACACACTAATTGCAGCTATTCAATCATGAAAGCCTTATCACCCAAATATTTTGCAGGACACTCACTGACACTCTTTCTCACAAGAGAAGGTGGTGCATAACAGCCGGCAGCAGGAAGCAACTGGAGGAGGGAAGCACACCTTCAGGTTTTAACGTCCATGGAGGTGACAGTGCTGACCAGCACAGAGAAAAGCCTCACTGAGACTCTGCTCACTGGCAGCAAGAAGCGATTCATAATGAGGGTATCCAATACCTAACCTCTCTCTCACGTCCCACTCCTCCCTCATCCATCAATGTCTGACTGAGAAGCTCCAGATGGTGTAAGCCTGCTCATCTTACTCTCTCCTCTCCGCTCTCCATCGCAACAAACTCTTGTCTCTTTTTCCTTTCAGGTACTCAAGACCTGGAGTCGCCAGTGGAGGAAGAGGAAGAAGACAATGAAGATGAATTGACATCATTACTCAATCATCACAGTCACCAGCTCAGATCCTGACAGTGCACATAATGTAGAGGAGGGATCTGCAAAGGATGAGACAGGGTGTCCTGGAATCAGGGTTGGGTAAAGGATAGCATATGTGCCAGCTCGCCAAAAGGGTGAGATTACATATAGTTCTGCTGCAGAGGACTCAGATGATGACTGTATGGGTCCAACTACAGAAAATGGCTATTGGCGTACACAACAACATACTTAGTGCAGTGGGGAACCTGCCAGAAAGAGTGCGTTCAATGTCAAGGAGTATTGAGGTGTCCAGCACTAATTTGGTACTGAGCTTTCAGCCCATTCTTTTCAACATGGAATGAATGGTCACCTCCATCAACATACCTGTGGAACCCACCTTGACGCAGCATCTGGTGACCAATATCTCAACTTCCATTGCAGCACCAGCAGCAGCCACTCAATATCTGAGTGCTGGAGTGGAAATTCGGACTGCAGCCATCATAACTCTGGATTAAAGTGCATGAGGAGTGTAAGGGAGAGGTAGCACTTCTTACAGGTGGGCTCTCCGCACTCTTGAGTGGCTCACCCTGTACTGGCCCTTACCTTCACCCAGCTCTCACCTGTGGCTCCATGTAGCTGTTAGCATGTGACAGCGGCCTGGTAAACTGCTTCAATAGCAGCTCAAACCAGGTGAGGGTAACCATCAGGTCTCCTACCCTCGGCGCCTCATGGACTTGACCTCCCTGGTGTGTGATGACTGAGGATTTGTTGGATTTTAGCCCTTATGTTTCTCCAATGCTTTTTCTCTGCTGATATTTATTACTTTAAGTTCTACAATCTTTTTAGTTCCTTGGTTACCCTCCATTTCTGGTACGTAACTTGTGTTTTCTACTGTGAAGATAGATAGACACAAAATATTTGTTCAATGTCTCTGCCATTTCCTGATTCCCTATGATAATTTCTCCTGTCTCTGCCTTTAAGGAACCAATGTAAAGGGAGATGGCCAGATTGTCTCTTGTTGGAGATGGCCATTGCCTGCCACTTGTGTGGCGTGAATGTTACTTGTCACTATTCAGCCCAAGCCTGAATGTTATCCAGGCCTTTCTGCATATGGACGGACTGCTTCAGTATCTGAGGAGTATGAATGGTACTGAACATGTGCAATTATCTGTGAAAACCCCCACTTCTCACCTTCTAATGGAGGGAAGGTCATTGATGAAGCAACTGTAGATGGTTGGGCCTAGGACACTACCCTATGGAACTCCTGCAGCAATGTCCAGAGGCTGAGATGATTGGCCCCCAACAAACACAACCTTCTTCCTTTGTGTTAGGTATGGCTCCAGCTGCTGTGTTTTGATCACCTGCCTGAAAGCCTCCTTACGTGGCTCGGTGCCAATTTCTGTCTGATCCCTCACACATCACCCTGGATCCTATGCCAATCACACAAAATCCTACACCAATCACCCAGAATCCTTCACCATTCTCCCAGAGTCCTCCATCAATCAGAATCCTTCACCAATCTCTTCCAAACTTTCATCAATCTATCACTATTCCTGTGTGTCCCTGGCATCCATTACTAAGGGCCCTGATGGTGGCTTTTCAGGCTCAAAATCAAGTTTGTTCAATGATAGGCCCAGTCAATGCTGTGTCAAAGTGTTGCAGCAAAACCTTTCCCCGTCGATCACCTGAGACAAATGTCTCATTGGGCACCCATCTCCACTATGTAAATTCTCTAACCTCAGGATTAGGAAGGGGGTCATTGCTATGAAAAGAACCCTCCAGGAATTTTTGTGCTTGTGCTAAGCCAAGAGAAGAGAAGTGGGGAAGAGCCTGAGGAAAACAGGAGCCAATCGATAACTACTCCAATTTCGGAGTGGATAAAGTGGGCAAGTTAGATTGCAGCATTTCACGAATAAAATATTTCCTAATTCAATGGCTGGGTCAAAGTTGCAATCTTCTTTTAATCACAGGAGAGAAATGGAGTTGGATTTTTCTCCACAAACCCACCCGAAATCCACCGCCACAGGACCAGAGATTGGGGAAAATGCCACCTGTGGAGCAGATCAGCACTTCCCTATCCTGATCTGTATCCACCCACCCCACTGGTCAGGACTACAGCTGGCCTTCCTTCCCTATCTGCCAAATGCAAATGGCAGTTGAGCTTGACCCAGGCTGTCCCAGTTACCAGCACATTCCTTGGTCACCATCAGCAGGATGCCAATGGACCTTAGGAAGAAATGCTAATGGTCTAATGGATCCCCCAGTGAAGGGAGAAGCCTTGTCTAGTTGGTCCCCTCTTAATCTTCCTTTGCAGGCCTCTGTATCTGCCATGGACTACCTAAGCAGTGTTATGGCACAGCAGGTGGTAAATGCCAAGCTGCTCAAATCCCAGGGGGAAACTTGAAACAGCTGCCACAACTGTTTTGCAATTTATATTTTACTTTGAGATGCATGCCTTGAATTTAGTAGTAATAAGTCCACCAAGACGTTTTACAAAACTAAATTAAACATTTATTGATAAAGGAAAAGATTTTACATAGGTCTACAAATGACTACTATAGTAACTCCTAAATCCCCTAATTCATTTGGCTCCCAGTTGCACTTCTGTTAAGGCAACAGTAAAAACAAATAGATTTAAACAGACCCAGGCAAAGTACAAAATACCCTGGACGGTGATTCACAGTGAGCTTTCTTAGCTTCGGTTCCTGTAGACAGCAACTTGATGCATAGAGGTTGGAGGCTTTTCACACTTGTCTTAGATCTTAGGATGCCTTCCCCCTTACATATAACATCATCTCCTTTATACATGCTTCTCCCTTGTTAATGCAAATTCCATTGTTCCCATATGTTTTTGCAACTTTACTTTGATCATAATATAAATCTTATCATAGTACTAATTTTATCAGTAACCTTTGGGAAAAATAAACACACTGGCATAGCATCTTATGGCTAGGTGTAACATCTTACCATCTCTTTGAAATTCATACTAACCTAATTTATCTAAAAATGCAAATTTTCCTCACACCTCCCATTCTAAAACTTCAGCCATGTTTACGCATTTAGCATTTCAAACTTAGTTGCTTGTTGATAACTCAAAGCCTCCAGACCAGCTGTCTCTAATTCAATTAAATCCCCCCACACACACACATCCACAGAGGGAAACTAATCCATACCCCACTATTAACCTACCTTTACGATAAATCACAATAATATTATGAAAATTATTATATTTTCATGACACCAGCCAATATGCCAAGCCTCAGGACTCTTCAGCCCTTTTCAATGCCCAGCTGCCTTATCTGATGCTGCAGAGTGGGCACTAGAGAATTCCCCTCATGTCTGAGAGTTTCCTTTCAGGAGTTGACCATGCAGCAGAGATAACTATCCCCCACACCCATCACCCACCCAGAACTAGGGAAATGGGACAAGATTGGGACAGATGCATGTGGGGCTCTTGCCACAATGGAGATGCATCTTAGAGCCAGTCTACTTGGATTCTGTACAGGCTTCATACAACAACAACATGAATGCCCATCCCTAACTGACCTTGAGAAGGCGGTGGTGAGCTGCCTACTTGAACTGCTGCAGTCCTTGTGGTGTAGGTATAACCATTGTGCTGTTAGGAAGGCATGTGCTGAGACAAGGTGGCAATGGGTGACATTAGGGAGGTGGAAATATTCAGTGGGACAACCTAGGTGGACTGAATGGTGTTTTTACATCCATGATCTCAAAGGTATTCATTTATAATAGATCAGAAAAGTGAATTCCATTTACACTTGAAGCTGGTTTACTGAGAATGTAGGTAAGTAGACAATTATAGAATTCATTCGTAATTTGTTATTGAGGTTTTATTTCTAGTCTGGTTTGGCTGTAACAGATTTAAACAGCATGTTCCTCCTGCAATTGAATATTATCTCTCAAGCTGACAAACACTAATAGCTTTTAGCTTGCTGATTTGTAAGCCTGTAAAGGCTGCTTCCCACTCACATGCTTCAGTTTATTTGCCTCTTTCAATATGATAAGTGTTAATGTTTTTAAGTATAAAGTTTCTTTAAAAAAAATGACTCATCTCAAACTGTGAATCTTTATCGGTTACACATTGTCCCATTAGTGACAGATGCGTTGGAAATGAATTCTCCTCCAGTTGCTATGAGGGTGTCACTATGTTTAATGAAATAAATGGGGACAAGCTTGTTGTTAAGCAGTGGAAATAGGAATGTTACATGAATGTTCGTTGCTAACATCCCATAGACAATGTTGTCTTTTTATCTGACATTTTATGTGACGTTCGAAAGATGCAAAGTGACTTCTTTTTAAACCTAATTTGCTGTTTTAATTCATCTTCCTTCTCCATAGATGCTGAACTCACAGGCTCCTCTCCGGTGTCCTGCTTAATGTTCCATTTCTCATGTGGATCCTTGGGCATTAAGGCTGGGATTGTTCACTGCCCCATCCCCACACACTACCACACCCAGAGCACTGGAGCACCCAGCCAAGTGGAAAATCCCAATCTGACTTCTGTCAGACCATGTGATTGTAGGGATCTGAGGCTGATTCCATTCCTACTGCACACTCAGGGCAGGCACACGACAGGGGATCACTGGATAGTGACCTCAAACAGGAAAACTAACTGACTACCCCCCTTCCTCAAAATTCCCAATCCTGTCAGGAACTCTGAGTTGATGAGATAAGCACTGAGCAGAAATTAAAGCTGTTATCTTCTGTAAGGGTGATACTTGAGGGGCCATCCTATCTATTCCTAGCCATCATATTCACCATTGCCTTTGAGTCAGCTGGAGGTTGTGGCTTTAAGATCTTGTCCAGGAACTGGAGCACATAATCCAGCCTTACACCACACTCCAGTGCTGAGGGAGTGGTCCATTGTCGGATATGCTGTCTTTCAGATGAAGAGTTTAAAACAGGCCTCGCCTGGCTTTTCATGCAAATGCAAAAGATCCCATGGCAACAAAAAGAAAGAATTGCATTCATATAGTGCCTTTCACAACCTCAGGACATCCCAAAGCACTTTACAGCTAATAAAGTTATTTTGAGTTGTAGCCATTGTTGCAATTTTTTTTTATTCATTCACGGGATGTGGGCTTTGCTGGCTGGGCCAGCATTTATTGCCCATCCCTAGTTGCCCTTGGGAAGATGGTGGCGAGCTGCCTTCTTGAACAACTGCAACCCATGTGGCATAGGTACACCCACAGTGCTGCTAGGGAGAGAGTTCCAGGATTTTGACCTAGCGACAGTGAGGGAACGGCAATATATTTCCAAGTCAGGATGGTGAATGACTTGGAGGGGAACTTCCAGGTGATGGTATTCCCATCTATCTGTTGCCCATGTCCTTCTAGAGGTAGTGGTCATGGGTTTGGAAGGTGCTGTATAAGGAGCCTTGGTGAATTCCTGCAGCGCATCTTGTAGATGGTACACACTGCTGCTACTGTGCGTCGGTGGTGGGTAGAGTGAATATTTGTGGATGCGGTGCCAATCAAGCGGGCTGCTTTGTCCTGGATGGTGTCAAGCTTCTTGAATGTTGTAGGAGCTGCACTGATCCAGGCAAGTGGAGAGTATTCCATCACACTCCTGACTTGTGCTTTGTAGATGATGGACAGGCTTTGGAAAGTCAGGAGGTGAATTACTTGTTGCACGATTCCTAGCCTCTGACCTGCTCTTGTAGCCATAGTATTTATGTGGCTAGTCCAGTTCAGTTTCTAGTCAATGGTAACCCCAAGGATATTGATATTGAGGGATTCAGTGATGCTAATGCCATTGAACGTCAAGGGGCAATGGTTGGATTCTCTCTTGCTGAAGGTGGTCATTGCCTGGCACTTGTGTGGCGCGAAAGTTACTTGCTACTTGTCAGCACAGGCCTGGATATTGTCCATGTCTTGCTGCATTTGGACATGGACTGATTCAGTATCTGAGGAGTCGCAAATGGTGCTGAATATCATGCAATCATCAGCGAACATCCCCACTCCTGACCTTATGATGGAAGGAAGGTCATTGATGAAGCAGCTGAAGACAGCTGGGCCGAGGACACAACACTGAGGAACACCTACAGTGATGTCCTGGAGCTGAGCTGGCTGACTTCCAACTACCACAACCATCTTCCTTTGTGCTAGGTATGACTCCAACCAGAGGGGAGTTTTCCCCCTGATTCCCATTGACTCCAGTTTTGCTAGGGCTCCTTGATGCCACACTCGGCCAAATGCAGCCTTGATGTCAAGGGCAGTCACCCTCACCTCACCTCTGGAGTTCAGTTCTTTGTCCATATTTGAACCAAGGCTGCAATGAGGTCAGGAGCAGAGTGGCCCTGGCAGAACCCAAACTGGGCATCAGTGAGCAAGTTATTGCTAAGCAACTGCCACTTGATAGCTCTGTTGATGTACAAAAAGCAAAAAGGTTTTACCCAGTGTTCTGGCCACTAGTTATCCATCAACCAGTATCACTGAGAGCAGATTATCTCATTTCTGCTTTGGGATCTTACTGCGCACAAATTAACTGCTGCACTACCTGCATTGTAACAGTGTCTTGTTATGATCCCAGCTGAGGTTACCTCTGGTCAAGCTTAATCCCAGAATGGAACCCCGCTTGATAGATCCTAACCTTTAATTTCTATGTAGAGAGGGGCTACTGAACAGAGTCAACGGAGTCAGCCAATGAACTTTTAACAAAAGCCTAAAACATTTATTAAACAAGAAATGATGAACTATATTACAACACTCATTCATCCACAACTATACCTTTACAGATATATGCAGATCTATAAGGGTAACATAAGTTATAAAAAAAAAAGTATCTTATACTTTAATGTTCACAGTAAAAATACAAAGTCCATGTAAACCTATGGCACCCTGCGCTCAGACACACCACACTCTGAAACCAAATGGCAGATGCCACCTCAACCAGGTGCTATGGTTTTCTCCTCAACTCCCTCCAGATGCTTGTGACACAGTGAGACAACTGGTCTCACTGCGCTCCATCTTCCACACGAGGGTCTCCACTCCCTAAGGCCTCGCTTTGAAATCTTCTTCTAGACCAATGCTTTCTCTCAGACGCCTTCCACAAGGGTTCACTTCAGGATTTCGAGCTCTCCTTCTGATGTTCCTCTTCCCTGGGTCACCACAAGCATTCAAGCTGTCTTCCATGCACTCTCTCTCTCACCGATTCAGCCGTCAACAGTATACCACTGCTTCACATGCCCATAGAAAAGAGTTACAGACCTTCAGTTATCTCTTTGGACCTTCTGGCCTCTTCTCAAGCCTTTATCACTTTAAGCTTGAAACTTTAAACTTGAAGCTTGGAGCCTTTCTCTGCCCTTTACTCTTAACTTCACTTAACTGGACCTTTTCCAGGTTCTTGTCCTTCCTTTGACTAGAAGGTCTTCTTGGGACTTCCTCCTGTTCCACTCCCCTGGATTTTGGGTCTTTTTCTTAGCTTGGGACTGGCAACCTGACCCCTTTGCTCCAGTTTCTCTATCAGCTACCTTCAACCAATTTTAGCTTCTGTTTATCAGCAGTCTTCAAACTGCACTCAAAACTGCTGTTTCTTTAGTTTTTCTGTGTCTCTGCGCTAGGCAACAGTCCAATTCTTCTAATCCTGTTTGTTTAACTTCTTTAAGTCATAAACTCTCATTAGAAATGCAGGCACCTTTTTAAAGTGAAACTAAAACTCAATTTGACCTTTCTTAACACACAGATACAGAAATACAAATCAAACTTAAATAATAAAACTAAAACGCATTCCTAACACCCACAAATACCAACACAACTCACCCAAACTAGCTCCACTTCGTAATAGTTTACACTTCAAAGGTAGTTCATGTGCTGGTTTTGAACTTTTTCAATGTCCTGAGGTTGTGAAAGATGTTACATAAATTCTCGTTCTGTCTTTTTTCTAATTCCAATTTAGGATTTACCTGCCAATAAGGTAAAAGCCCTAAAAAAACAGTCATTTCTAAACCTCCAAACCCACAAAATTCATACAGGACAAACCCTTGAATGAGGAAAACGAGCATGGGAATTCAGGCACACCTGTTGGAAATCTAATGATTGCCCATGCTAAACTCTCAAACAAACCTACATCTCTACATTTCCATGTCATGTCATACCGAGCACCTCAGCGCTGCACAGAGGTAAAGATACAACCATGAATTGGGAGCCTTGTCATTCACCTCTTCCAAGGTATTCACTCATCAAGCCATTGTAACATAAACATGGTCACTTACTGACACCTGGGATGGGCTTCAGGTTGGGTATGTGGCAGGTATCCGTGACTCCCCATGCCTATATCAATGCACCAACATATTGACATTGGGTTGCCATGTCATGCTGTCCAATGGGAAAGTGATGAATGTGCAGGCAAGGTTGATAAATGAAGAGGTGTAGAATTATATTCAAATCAGGTCCAAGCACTTCTGCTCACAAAACTCACAGGTGCATTAAGTTGCAGTGCAAATAGAAAGGGGCAAGGCATTTGCTCACCTAAATCTACAATCCGCATGTGCCAAGGCCTGCTCCCCGGGCGCAGAATCGACATCCCTATGCTGCAAACGGGAAACAAATTCAGGAAATACGATCCGATTGATCATTATAGCAGACCTGTAAAGATCCTCAGCTCGAACATGTCTGGATTCTGCAGCAGAAAACTTTCCTGGATTTGTTCTTCATGTCAGCGTCCGTCAGAACCGGAGCAAATTACCTCCAGTGATGCTTCTGTGATTTGTGGACTGTAGACAATTTTGAATTATAAAATTTCTCATTTACAGTCACCTCATTCAACTTAGGAATTAATGTCCCTTCTAATTTGATCACTGTGCAGCTATGTATAATAATCCTAGACAGCTTTGTACCTGGCTACTGTCTACTCCTGTCACTGACTGTTTCCTCAGTGCATTCTCCTTTCCTTTCAGGTCCAACATGCTTTTCATCAGAAGGACAATGCTCCACGTCTACAAAGCCACTGATCCCTTAATCTTCTCGCTGGGGCATGGGGGGAGGCAGTTGCACACAATGGGCAGAGTTTAATGCCCCCCCTCCACCACCTGAACCCCAGGAGCGGCCTGGTTGGTGGGTGGTGGGGTGGGGAGGGATGAGCTGCTAAATTGGGTGAGAAGGAGCAGGGTGGAGAAGCCTGTCATCTTGCCTTCTCAATTACCCCCTGCCATCGCCTGTCCCCCCACACGCCGATTAAGTCAGGGTGGGAAGTGTCAAGGTGGACCTTTCCACTCCCGGGCCCATTGACGCCCTTTAATGGCCAATTTTACCTGCAGCGGGGGAGGATGGGGTGGGGTAAGCTGGATGCCATGTGGTCAGGCCACCCAGTAAAAGCTAGCAGCTTCCTTGCAGACTGGGGAATGGCGTCCTGCTCGGGCACCTTGTACCCAAAGGAGGGCCTCACCGGTATGTGTGGGCTACACCTACATGGTGAAGGACCGCCCACTAACCCACCCCCCAACTCCCCCCCCACCCCATCCCCCCCCCCCCCCCGCCCTCCCCCTCCCGCCACTGGTAAAATGCAAACCCAGGTGCGGGGGGGCCCTTAATTGGCCAGTTAAGTGGTTGGGCCATCTGCCATCTTCCCCACCACTAGCAAGATGGACAACAGCAGGAAGCCAATGGGCGTGACACCCCTCCCTGCCTTCCCTCACCCTGCAGGCATCCACCCACACCCCTCAGATCGTGCCCAGAGGACCTGTCGAGTCCAGCCAGTTAACTCTCTTCCTCTCTCCACAGACACTGCCGGACTTGCTGAGTACTTCTGACATTTTCTATTCTTGTCTTTTTACACGGCTTGGTTTCAAAGTTTGGCTGATAACACTCCTATAAAGCACCTTGGGATATTTTACTGCATTAATGGTGGGGTATAAATGTTGTTGGGTCAACATCTCATCCAGAACAGTCTGCCTCAGATAGGAGGAACCAACCAGCCTTCCTTATACAATGTTTATGATCTCAGAGTTACCTAAAATTCTTCACAGCCAATTAATTCCTTTTGAATTGTTGTCACTGTTGTTTTGTAGGTGAATGGAGCAGATAATTTTATGCACAGCAAGGTTCCACAAAAAGCAACCAGGTGAGTGACCAGATAATCATTGTAATTCATCAACTGGGAAGTATTCTGGGACAACAGTGAGGACTTACAAAATGTTTTTTTTATTCGTTCCTGGGTTGTGGGCGTCGCTGGCTAGGCCAGCATTTATTGCCCACCCCTAATTGCCTTTGTTCAGAGGGCATTTAAGAGTCAACCACATTGCTGAGGGTCTGGAGTCACATGTAGGCCAGACCAGGTAAGGACGGCAGGAATGTTATAAGTTTAAGTTCTTTCCGTCTTTTACACCTGCCTTAACAGGCAGACAAGACCCAATTTAAGCATCTTTCTCCAAACAGTGGACCAGACTTTCATTTTTGGGTTGGGATCGTGACATCGGGATAATTTCCAGGTCACGACCCAAGACAGCATCGGTGTGGCATGCATGCTGCAATTTTTGATTGAAAGGCCAATTAGAGGCCAGAGACACATTCACCACCCAATGAAGGATGATGAATGGTCTCTGGAAGCTGGGGGTCCAATAGGAGACAGTCCAGCACTGAAGAAGCTCCTGCCTGCAGATGCAGGTAAGGGACACAGAGAGAAAGAAAGCACATCAAGTTGAGGCTCCCTTTCAACACTTTTTACAAGTCTTAAATAGCCACTGGGATCCCCTCCCAGCATGGCCCATGGGAATAGCAGCGGCCATGTAGGTAAGGCAGCTGTGAGAGGTGGGGGGAAGCGTTGGTGGGGGCCTCACATTGATCCTGGAGTTCTGGTATCCTGCCACTGGGAGGCCACCTCCAGGCAACTGCCAGACTCTGGATGCTGTGGTGGGCCTGCAGGCCGAAATTATTCTCAGCCTCTCATCATTGGCCTTAATAGGCCTTAACAAGCTATTTGCTTCATGAGGACAGGTAGTCATCATGTTGCCCGAGTTGCCTCCTTAAAAATTGTCCAGAGGCGGGAAAACACAGCACAGCACAGCAGAAAATTCTGGGTCCATTTGCCTCCAGGGCCTCAGTTTAATGTCTCATCTGAAAGATAGCACCTTCACCAGCACTGCACTACCTCAATGCTGCACTGGAACATCAGCATTGATTTTTGTTTTTAAGCCCTGGAGAGGGGTTGAACCTCGAGCCGTGTGACACAGAGGCAAGAGGGCTGCCAACTGAGCCACAGCTGACAACAACCTTGCCAATGATATTTTGAATAAATTATCAATCGCACCTGAAGCTGTGCCAGAACTACATTGCTGGGTACAGTTACACTGTGTCAAATCATCTCATACTTAGACCACTTGAAGTGGGACACCAGGAGAGGGAGGGAAAGTGGCTGTCATTTTATCTCCTGAGTGAGAACACGGCCTAATGATTGGTCGGCTGGTCCGGGAGTGGTGGTGTGGAGGCTCCAACAATTTTAGTAACTGGGCCTCATTCACATGTTGACCAAGAGGGTCGCTGCCAGGGGCCTTCGGGAATGCGTCCTGGTACAGGACTGGCCTGTGGGAGGGCAATCGCAGTCAGGGGAGGGGTGCCTGAGTGGTAAGTTGAAACCTGGGGCAGCAAGATTTCCTCGTGGCCCTCACAGGTAGACTGCTGATCCTCCTGGTCAACAAGGAAACTCAAAAGAAGTACTTTAAAACTCATGTGACTCCTCCTCTTCTGGCCTTGAGTCCTGTACCTGGCAGGTCTGCATTTGTCAGAGAGACATCATTGCTCATGTTAAAATAGTAGATGGGGTCCCAATGTCAATCCCCAGGGCCTGATAATCTACTTCCCGGGATACTAAAGGAGGTGACCATGGAAGTAGTGGATGCTTTGGTTGTCATCTTCCAAAAATCTGTTGATTTTACAACTGTCTTGGCAGATTGGAGGGTGGCAAATGTAACCCCACTATTTAAAAAAGGAGGGAGGGAGAAAATAGGGGATTTACACACTAGTTAGCCTAACATCAGTAGTAGGGAAAATGCTAGAGTCTATTGTAAAGGATGTGATAACAGGACACTTAGCGAAAATCAGCAGAATTAGACAAGGTCAACATGGATTTATGAAAGATTTGTTTGTCAAACCTACTGGAGTTTTTTGAGGATGTAACTAACAGAATAGATAAGGGAGAACCAGTGGATGTGGTGCATTTGGATTTTCAGAAAGCTTTCGGTAAGCCCCACGTAAGAGTTTAATATGAAAAATTAAAGCACATGGAATTTGGGGTAATATATTGACATGAGTTGAGAATTGGTGAGCAGACAGGAAAGAGAGATTAGGAATAAATGGGTCTTTTTTGGAGTGGCAGGTGGTGACTAATGGGATAGCGCAGGGATCAGTGCTTGGGCCCCAGCTAATCACAATACATATCAATGATTTCGATGAGGGGTCCAAATGTAATGGGCAAGATCTTGAAGTCACTGGGCACACGCAGTGGGCGGGCCCAGGAGCAGCTGGGAAATGGTCCACCTCCCGTGATCAGGCCCCAACCGCGATTTTATGCTGGTGGGCCAATTGAGGCCTGCCCAGCGTGAAATGCCACTCCACACTGGCTGGGAAGGGCTGAAGGGGGACGCGTGGGGGCCTGTTGACCACTAGGTCCAATGGTGACCCAGCGGCCGGTTTAAAAGCAGCCCAGACAGCCTCTGGAAAGCTGCCACAGAAGAATAGCTCCTGTACTTTCGTTATGGAGTCGAGTGCAGCTGGACACAGCGGGCGAGGGGGCAGGTTGGGTGGGCACTTGGCCTCACGCTTTTCTGACGGGTGCCTCGCCGTCCTCCTGGAGGAGGTGGCTGCCGGAAGGGACACCCTTTTCCCCACAGATGGGTGGAGGAGGTCACCGCGCCTCCCAGCAATGGTGGCAGCAATGGTTAACAGCCATATTGCGGTGCGGCGTACCTGAGTGCAGTGCCGGAAGTGCTTAAATGACCTGCTGCACTCAGAAAGGGTGAGCACTGTGTTGGCATGAGACAGTGTGCAGGAGTGTTAAGGTGTGCCCCTCTCCGTGGCCCTCAGGGGTGTTAGAGCCTGAGTGTCCACTGTCAATGATGTCAGAGCTGGCCAAGGGGGTGAGCCCTGGCTGCTTGGACTGAGTGCCTTGCAGCTCGAGGCCTACGACTCCAATGTGCCCTGCAAGTTGCCCCACAGCTGGGGCTGGCCAGGCTGCAATGGGGCTGCAGGTACAGATTGGACTAATCCATTCTCCCCTGCTGTTTCAGGAGAAGGCGGCCCACAACAATATTGAAAGGTCGCGGACCGGCAGAGGCCCTACTAGCCTCTTAATCCTTTCCAGATACAAGCCAGATGCCCTGGAGCTCGAGAGCCAGCACACACCCCGTGCAAAGGGCGTGGAGAGGCGGGGGTGCCAGATGAAGGTAAGAGTGCAGTGCACAGAGCTGAGACTCGGTTTGTGCAACCATTCTAGTGCAGTCTCTTTGTTGATGAGAGCCTTGAGCCTGGAGACCCCATTGATCAGTGGAAGACGATGGCACCATGATGCAGATCTCCATTGTCTCACCAGGGTGCCTGGCATTCACAGTGACAGTGTGATGACTTTAACTGATGACATGTCGTTGTTCTCACTTCCAGGTTTGCCAGCAGGTGTGTGCTGTGTGAACCCCGAGGGGCCAACCCTGACACCGGAGGCCCACCAAGCTTCTGTTGACCTGCATCACACCCGCTCTCCAAAGCAAGCACCAGCGCAGATACCAGCACCTCACTGGGCATTAGATTGGCAGCACATTGGTGAGGGCACTTCACACTCGCTTGAGGTGCAGACTGTGGCAGAGAGTGCCCAGGGCGCTGGCAGTCGGAGGACTGCTGGAGACTAGGATAATGCTCAGTCGAAGGCTAATGATGATCCTCTGGAGTTGTCCATTAGGCGGATGTCCAACGGGATGTGTGGCAGGACCTGGCAGCGACCCATGAGGGTGTGCACGCCATGGTCTCTGTCATGGAGGAGGCCACGTGGAGCTTAAGCACTGTGTTGACCCTCATGGCCGAGCGCACTGTCTCCTCCATTGAGAGAGTGGTGACTCTCACGCAGAGGCAACTCCAGGAACAGAATCAGGGGTTCCTGGGGTTGCACTCGGACCTGCAGCCCTCACACAGGCAATGAACTCAGGTGGTCAGTGTCCATGTGGGAGATGGGGAAATGGACGAAGCACCCAGTATTCCAGCTAGGTGCCCATCCATCAATGGTGAGCACGGAGACTTCACATTGGTGCACGAGCTGCCCGTTGTCTCTGCAGGGTCCTCTCAGGGTGCTCTGGAGGATGGCAGCAGCTCCTCCGCCCCTCTGCCAGTGACTGTGGCATCTGATGAGGCTGCGATGACTGGGGAGATGCCAGCCATGGCACTGACCACTCCCTCCCAGGCGGGGCCAGCACAGGCTCCACTGGCCAAAGGCCGACTGCCAAGGTCATCAAGGCCAACGAGACACCAGAGTCAGCAGCTGTCTCTAATGGCGGTGACAGTGAGGGTGGAGCACCTAGACGTAGCACCCGTAAACGTAAATTAAAGGCACCATGAGCACAAGAGGGTCCAGACACAGGTGATTTTATGTTCATTTATGTTTACTTTATGTATACTGGAGATGAAGACCAGAAACGTTTATGTAAATCTGTAAATATTATTGAACTGTGAGAATGAGATAAGTTGTGTTTTTGTCGTCATGCCCTGAATTTGCTTCACCTTTTTATTTCAGTGGTGCAGGGTACGCCAGTGTGTAATGCTGCACGTGAGTGGCTCTGAACTTTATTGCACAGGCTCTGAGTGTTCTTTGGGTTCAAGTGAAAGGGTCATTTCAGACACTCAGGATGGAGGCGGCAGCCCTGGCACGAGGTGGAAGCAGATCTTTGGCAGCCTAGCTGAAGGAGCATTGGATTAAGGTGTCTCTGGTACCCCTGCCTCCCTGAGGGATACAGAGGTCTGCCTCTACACCCTCAGTGTTCTCCTCACCATGCTCCTCTTCTGACTCACTACTGGGTTCATCATCTGTGGCCTGTGTAGCGGTGTCAAGATCCTCTCCCTCCAGTGGGTCCCCCCTTGCCAGTGTCAGATTGTGGAGAGCGCAGCATGTAACCACCATCGGTGACACCCGCTCGGGCGGGTATTGTAGTGCTCCCCCTGTACGGTCCAGGCATCGGGCGCGCACCCACCCACAGGACGTAAAGTTCTACCCAGTGTTTCCAAGTTTGCTGACAACATGAAACTTGGTGGGTGTTAAGAGGCTTCAAGGCAATTTAAACAGGTTGAGTGAGTGGGCAAATACATGGCAGAGGCAGTATAATGTGGATAAATGTGAAGTTATCCACTTCGGTAGGAAAAGCAGAATGGCAGAGTATTATTTAAATAGCAACAGACTGGGAAATGTTGGTGTACAAAGGGACCTGGGTGTCCTTGTACACCAAGCACTGAAAGCAAACATGCAGGTGCAGCAAGCAGTTAGGGAGGCAAATGGCCTTCATTGCGAGAGAACTTGAGGACAGGAGCAAGGATGTCTTACTGCAGCTGTACAGGGCCTTGGTGAGACCACACATGGAGTACTGTGTGCAGTTTTGGTCTCCTTACCTAAGAAAGAATATACTTGCCATAGAGGGAGTGCAGCAAAGGTTCACCAGACTGATTCCTGGGATGGCAGGATTGTCGGATGAGGAGAGATTGGGTTGACTGGGCCTGTATTCACTGGGGTTTAGAAGAATGAGGGGGGACCTCATTGAATCATATAAAATTCTGACAGGGCTGGACAGACTGGATGCAGGGATGATGTTTCCTCTGGCTGGGGAGTCTGGAACAAGGGGTCACAGTCTCAGGATACGGGTTGGACCATTTAGGACTGAGATGAGGAGAAAATTCTTCACTCAGAGGGTGGTGAACCTATGGAATTCTCTACCATGGAAGGTTATGGAGGCCAAGCCATTGAATATATTTAAGAAGGAAATATATAGATTTCTAGACTCTAAAGGCGTCAAGGGGGATGGGGAGAGAGCGAGAGTATGGCATAGAGATAGAGGGTCAGCCATAATCATATTGAATGACAGAGCAGGCTCGAAGGGCCAAATAATGTACTCCTGCTGCTATTTTCTATGTTTCTTTGTTTACCAAGGGGCAGACACACCCCTTAAGATAGGGTCTTCTGATTTGGAAGGTGGTCAGGGACAGGAGGGTGTGACTGCAGCTGAGGCAGGGCAGGGGATCCAGAGGGCAGGAGTGTCAGCCTCTGCAATCGTCCAACAGGTTTAAGGCTCTTTCAGCTTGTTTGGATGAGAGTGGGGGCTGCAGGGTGGATGAGCTGGCTGATCATGGACGGTGATACAGGAAGCCATTCAAGTGGGGGGAGCACAAAGGGATGTAGTGGTAGTAAGGGACAGTGTAGTAAGGGGGAATAACATTGTTCTCTGTACTAAAGAGCAAGAGTTCAGACGGTTATATTGCCTGCCCGGTGCCAGGGCTCTGGGCATTTGCTCAGGGCTGGAGAGGAACTTGCAGTGGGAGGAGGGGGATCCAGTGGTTGTGGTCCATGTAGATACCAAAGACATAGGCAGGATGACGAAGAAGGTTCTGCATAATCAGTATGACGAGCTAGGTACCAAATTAAGAAGTAGAACCTCAAAGGTAATAATTTCTGGATTATTACCTGAACCACATTCAAATTGGCATAGGGCAAATAAGATTAGAGGAATGAATCCATGGCTTGAAGACTGGTGTCCTAGTGCATGTATCACTGAAGGTTGCTGTGCATGTACAGCAAGTAATTAGGAAAGTTAATAGCATATTATCATTTATTGTAAGGCGAATTGATTACAAAAGTAGGGAGGTTATGCTTCAGTTGTACATGGCACTACCGAGACCACATCTGAAGTATTGTGTACAGTACTGGTCTCCATATTTAAAGAAAGATGTAAATGCGTTAGAAGCAGTTCAGAGAAGGTTTATTAAATTAATACCAGGAATGGGCGGGTTGTCTTATGAGGAAATGTTGGACAGGTTAGTCTTGTATCCACTGGAATTTAAAAGAGTAAAAGGCGACTTGATTGAAACCTTTTAAACTCCTGAGGGGTCTTGACAGGGTGGATGTGGAGAGGATGTTTCCTCTTGTAGAAGAATCTAGAACTAGGGGTCACTGTTTAAAAATAAGGGGTCGCCCATTTAAGACAGAAATGAGGAGAAATTTTTTTCTCTCAGAGAATTGTGATTCTTTGGAACTCTCTTCCTCAAAAAATGATGTAAGGCTGGGCTCGATAGATACGTGATTAACAAGGTCATCCCCTTATTGGGGATAAACAGAAATGTGGAGTTGAGATTTCAATCAGATCAGCCCTGATTTTATTGAATGGTGGAGCAGGTTCGAAGGGCCGAGTGGCCTAATCCTGCTCCTGATTCATATGTTGTATGTTTGTTCGTATGTCCTAAATGATTGACCTCCTACCCTGAGAATGTGCCCCTGTGTTTTAGATTCCCTGACCAGCGGAAACAATCTCTCAGTGTCCACCCTGTCAAGTCCCTTCAGAAGTTTGTAGGTTTCAATGAGATCACCTCTCATTCTTTTAAACTCCAGAGAATATAATCTCAATTTACTCAGCGTCTCATCATAGGAAACCCCCTCATCACAAGGACCAATCTAGTGAATGTTTACTGTACCGCCTCCAATGCAAGTATATCCCTCTTAAATGTGGAGACCAAAACTGCACACAGTACTCCAGTTGTGGTCTCACCAAAATCCTGTACAATTGTAGCAAGACAACTTTATTCCTGTACTCCAAATACCCTTATAGTATAGGCCAACATGCCATTTGCCTTCCTAATTTCTTGCTGCATCTGCATGCTAACTTTCTGTGTTTCTTCTATGAGCACAATTAAGTCTTTTTGAACATCAACACTCACAAGTTTCACACCTTTTAAAAATATTCTGCTTTTCTATTCTTATAACCAAAGTGAAAACTTCACACTTCCCCGCGTTATACTCCATCTGCCATCTTGTTGCTCACTCACTTGACCTGTCTACATTTCTCTGAAGCCTCTGTATTCTCCTCACAGCTTACCTTTCCACCTAGTTTGATATCATCAGTAAACTTAGGTATGTTACTCTCTGTCTCTCCATCTATGTAATTAAAATGGAATGTAAATAGCTGAGGCTCCAGCACTGATCCTTGCGGCACTCCACTATTCACTGCCTGCCAACTTGAAAAGGCCCCAATTTGGGCCCACTTCCTATTTTCTATCAATTATCCAATTCTCTATCCATGCTAAAATATTACCCACAATTCCACAAGCCCTTATCTTGCCTATTAATCTGTTGTGTAGCACCTTATCAAATGTCAGGATTTTGTGAAACCATGTTGACTTGTTCTAATCGTTCAATGCTTTTCTAGGTGCATTGTTGAGGTTTCCTTAATAATAGATTCTAACATTTTCCCAACAACTGATGTTAGACTACTGACCTGTAGCTCACTTTATTTTTCTCAATCTTTTCTTGAAAAGCAGTAAAACATTTGCCAACTTCAAATCTAATAGGACCATTCCTGAATCTAAGGAATTTTGGAAAATCATAGCTGGTGCATCTACTATTTCTGCAGCTATCTCTTTTAGAACCATAGGGCGTGGACCATCAGATACTGGGGATTTTTCAGATTTTAGTCCCTTAAATTTCGCCAATACTTTTTCTCTGCTGGCATTAATTTCCTTAATTTCCTCACTCTTTTCAGCCCCTAGGTTACCGTCTCTTTCTGGTATATAACTCGTGTCTTCTACTGTGAAGACAGACACAAAATATTTGTTCAATGCCTCTGCCATTTCCTCATTCTCCATGATAACTTCTCCTGTCTCTGCTTCTAAGGGACCAATGTTTACTTTAGCTACTCTCTTCCTTTATATACACTTATAAAATTTCTTACAATCTGTTTATATATTTCTGGGCAGTGTTATGACTACAGCCAGTATTAATCGCTGTGCAAACCAAATCCCACAGGGAAACTCAACTTATGGGCCATAGCTTTTTTTTTGTAGTCTGAAAACGAGAAGAAGACGTACTGATCTCAGCAGTAAGAGATTCAATAACACTTCTGTGATTTAAAAAATTAAAAGTAGAAGTTTTATTAACAAGAATAAAAGAAAACTTAAGCACACAAGAATACAGTTACGCAATTAAGGCTAGTCTTAAAAAACATTCCCTAAAAGAAACTCTCTACGTGGTAAAACCCACAAGTAAACACTTTCCAGGCAACACTATAAAATAAATCCAGTAATATTACACCAGGCAAACTCCTGTAACTTCAATAAAGGTATACCATATGGCCTCTACCCTAATCCACTTCAGAAGAAAACTGCTTATTGCAGCCCAAAACCATCCTGGCTTGACTAGATGGTTGATTCAAACTGCTCCTCCTCCCAGTCCATAGCTAACATCCCCCAGCCCAGCTCTAGCTATCTCTCCACAGTAACTCTAAAATATATTTTTCCCTTTCATGTCCGGTTCCATTGTTCTCACACCTCTTTGAAACTCAAGTCCTTCCAAATCCCCACTACTCTTTACCTATGGAACTCCTGCAAAATACAAACATGTTCCTTGTCTACTCTGACTCCCCTTTGATGTTCAAACAAACTCTCAGGTTATCTAAAAATGCAAATGTTAGGTCTAACCTATTTACTTGTACCTCAAACTTAACACCTCTATCCTTTTCATGTCTCAAACTTCCTAGACAATCTGACTCCTATCAATCTCTTGCCCAGCTTAATTAAATCATACACACACACTCTCACACACATACATACATACATGCATGCACACACACACAGAAACCCAGTCTGCTTTATAGAATAACACAATATTCCCCAAAAATATTAAAAAGATATCATCCATTCTCACACTAGATTACTCTCATATTTATTTTTTCCCTTTTTATCAACTTTTTGGTGGTCATTTGCTGGTTTCTAAAACATTCCCAATCCTCAGACTTGCTACTGTTTTTACAATATTGTGAGCCTCTTCTTTAAAATTAATACTACCCTTAACTTCCTGAGTGAGCCACAGATGGGTCTTTCTTGCTTAATTTTTGTTTTCCATGGAATGTATTTTTGTTGAATATTTTTGAATTGCTTCTTTATTTGTTTCCCACTGTTTATTTACCTTCATACATTTTAGTTTATTTATCCAATTAACCTTAGCCAGTTCTCCCCTCATACCTATGTAATTGGCTTTGTTTAAGTTTAAGATTCTTGTTTGTGATTAGAATATATCACTTTCAAACTTAACATGGAATTCAGTGGTGTTATGATCAATATTTCCAGGGGGTCATTTACTATGACATTACTAATTAACTCTACTTCATTACTCAATACTAGATCTAAGATATTTTTATCCCTAGTTTGTTCCACAATGTTTTTGCTCTGAGAAACTGTCACAAAAGCATTCTACAAACTCATCTTCTAGACTACTCTTGTCAGTTTGATTGTCCCTGTCTATATGAAGTTCAAAGCTGCCACAATTATTATATTTCCTTTGTTACAATAATTACTTGTTTAATGCTCTGCCCAGTAGTACAATTATTGTTAGGCAGCCTATGAACTACTCCCATCAGCATTTTCTGACTCTTGCTATTCCTAGTCTCCACACATACTGATTCTACTTCATGATCTTCTGAGGCCAGATCCTTTCTCACTAATGTCATTTTGTCATTTTGCTCCCCCTCCTCCTTTGCCATTCTGTCTGTCTTTCCTAAATATCGTGTACACCGGAATATTTATTTCCCAACCGTGATCACCTTGTAACCATGTCTCTAATGTGATTAGATCAAAATCATTTACCTCTATTTGTGTCACTAGTTCATCCATCTTATTGCAGATGCTTTTTGCATTCAGATAAAAAACACTTAATTTCATTTTTTACTTCTATTCCCTGCAATTACTTTATTCACTGATGTACAAATGTTGTTCAACTCTCTGTCGCTTCCTGTCCCACTCTCCTTGTCTTTACCCACATCACTATATTGATCTGGTGCCTTGACCTTTCTCTTTGGATTTCTAAATCTCGCTTCACCAGAACCTTCCCCCGATTCTGTTACTTTAAAGCCCTGACCATTGCCCTAGTTATACGATTGGCCAGGACACTGGTCCCCAGCCTGGTTCAAGTGGAGCCCATACCAACGGAATAGCTCACTCATCCCCGAGTACTGATAACAGTGCCCCATGAATTGAAACCCGTTCTTCCCAGCCATTCTTTGAGCTACGTGTTTAATTCTCTAACCTGTTTTACCCTATACCAATTGGCACCTGGCTCAGGTAACAATCTAGAGATGATTACCTTTGATGTTCTGCATTTTAATTTGGACCCTAACTCCTCAAACTCTCTTAGAAATCACCCCAACAGTGTGGGTTTGATTCCCATTCTGGCTAAGGTAGATTTGGAACTAACCTCCTTGTCCCACCCTGGAAAGTGGAAGGTAACGGCAAAGTGACACTGACAAAAACTGCCAAGAAAACATCTCAGGGCTGAAGCGTCGGCAGACAATGAGTGAAGGGCCTGTCTTTGGGCAGAGCACAGATGAATGATTAAATGAATATTCTCCTTGTGTATAGAAGATGAAGGGCTGATCTAAATAAGGCGTTTACTATAATTAAAGAATTTGATGGAGGCAATAGAGAGAAACTATTTCCTCAGGTGCGAGAGTTCAGAAGAATGGGGCATAAACTTAAAAGTAGAGATCGACTAGTCAGGGATGATGTCGGGAAGGCATCTTCAAATAAGGGGGTTCTGGAATTGTGAAACTTTCTCCCCCAAAAAGCTGTTGGTGCTGGATGTCAATTGAAAACTTCAAAATTGAGATTGATAGATATTTGTTGGGCCCAGGTATTAAGGGTTACAGAACCAAGATGAGTAGCATACAGGGTGGGATTTTACAGGCCCACTGGCCTTGGGCGTCATGGCGGGCCTGAGCAGAAAAAATGGTGAGAAGCCCAAAACTCGGTTTCATGCTGTCCTGAAACACGTTTGTAATTGTCTGCTCCACCCGTCAATGGAGGGCCGCGTTTCCCAACGTCAGGAACTTCATTGTGATACGTTTGCATATCATTATAAGCCCAGCTCACCCCCCCCTTCCCCCAACGCTGGATCACCTGAACACCGGCGTGATTGCACACCAACTTGTTTCACAACAACATTGTTAAGGTGTGCAGCTGGCGAGTGGCACTTTGAGGGGAACTCGGAGGTGAGTGCACAGTAACGTTGCGCAGTGCCAGTGAGGGTCGATTGTTGGACCTCAAGGTTGAGGTGCCATGTATTCAGGCGAGGGCACAGGCAAGTTGCTTTTTACAGGCTGGCTGACGTTATGGTGCTGGGCCAAGGGCTGCCCTGCAGTTGTGGTAAGATGGAGGGGGGCAATGGCAGCTCTCTGGTTGAGGCAAGTTACGGGGGGGGTGGGATGCAAGGGCAGCGCTCCGGCTGATGGCAGTGCTCAAGCACGTGCATGGGGGTGGGGGGGGGTGGTGGGCAGGGAAGTGACCATGCATTAGGGAAACCTTGTATAAAGTGACCATTCCCCCTCGGCTAAGACAGTTCAGGCACAACCAGGTTGACATGCTTGGAGTTGGGCCTATAGCCTACCTGCCCACTTAAGCAACACAGAGGGCAGAATTTCACCCTTGTCAGGCAGGCTCAGCGGGGGCAACTGGGAAGCCAACCGTCGCCCGCGATTGGAGCCAGACGGCGGTTTCACACTGGCAGTCCGAGTAAGGCCCACCCAGCGTGAAACGTGAGCAGCAGTGCTCAGCGCTGCCTCTGCAGGCTGGGTGAAGGAGTGCGAGTGGACCGAGCGCAACCTTCGCCAGTGCACGCTTCAGATTTTAAAGAAACATTTTATAAATGTTATAAAACACGTCCCCCCTCATGTGACTGTCACATGAGCAGAGACACGTTACTAATTAAATTTTAAATTTTTTATTTTGTTTTTATTTGCTTTTTGAAAACCTCATCCCGCCCGTGGGCAAGGTTTCCAAAAAAGTGCAAAGGCCGCTTGGTCTTTTCGCCTGCCTGTCAACCGTAAGGTGGGATGGGCAGTGAAAAATTTCTTTTTAATTAACTTCTAATGGCCTTAATAAACCTTTTCATTGGCGGCGGGCGCGCTGCCAACTCTGGTGCGCGCCCGCCAACCGAAATATTGCGCGGGTGCTCGATGGCGCCAGGATGCTCACCCGACGTCATCGCGCGTCATTTCACGCTCGGCAGAGTCGGGCACGAGCCGGCCCAACGAGCTAAAAGCTTTGCCCAAAGGCCTGAAGGCACCACCAAATGCTCCAGAGCTTTTCACCCCTTGGGTACAGACTGCAAACCAATGAGCATTTTAGTGTATTGCAGAACAATTGGATGACTGGGAACCTTGTACAATCTCCTCGCTAAAGCTGGCCATGGACCAGCCATTGGTAGAGGTCTTCACAGCCCCTTGCAATGTTATCATCCTGGTTTGGACCAGGCTCCCCCATGGTTCAAGCTAACAGTGCAGCCTTGCACTGTGGGTTAGGAGAATGCCTGTGCCTGAGCTGAGAGCAACAGCCTGCAGTCCAGTGGGCAAAGCTGCCGCCAATCGGTCAGGTGGAGTGAGGCGGAGGTGAGTGAGGTTTCGGGCAGCCATGCAGAGCAGTAAACACTGGCAATCTAAGTGGTGGCCAGCACTCTCTGGGATGCATTAAGGAGCTTTCAGACTTAACCAAGAGAGGTTCTTAATACACCCATGCAACCCACACGTCTGCCTCTTTCATCCTGCAGGAGGAGTACATCAGAAGCTTGGAGCCTGGTAACTCAGCTGTATGCCTTATGGCTTACACAGAGCAGAGACAAAGGAGAGAGCTTCAGAGACTGTGCAGAGGCAGGAAAGCAACCTCAGGAAGAAGAGGCGGCTGGGGTTCCCGCACATGCCTCCCAAGAGCCACAATGAGCCATCGCTGGTCGGTGCCTAGCTAGACACAGAGTCTATAGACACCACCTTTCATTCCTGCAGATGACTGAGAACAAGTGTCGCCAAAGACTGCACATGTCTAGGGAACTGGTAGGTCACATCTGCCACCTGCTGCAGGATTTGGCGCCACAGAGACATGGAGGGCATCCACTGCCAGTGGCCGTGAAAGTGACTGTGGTGCTCAATTTCTATGCCAGTGGTTCCTTTCAGGGCTCCACAGGCGACCTCTGTAGGATATTACAAGCCGCCACCCACAAATGCATCCATGAAGTCACTGATGCCATCTTTGCGAGGGCACAGAGCTTTGTGCATTTTGCCCAGGACCGGGAGAGCCAGGATGCCAGACCAATTGGATTTGCCCAGATCTCGAGTTTCCCACAGGTGCAGGGTGCATCGACTGCGCTCAGGTGGCACTCATATCTCTGTGGCAACAAGCGATCGATACGTCAACAGCAAGGTCTTCCTCTCGCTGAATGTTCAGCTGGTGTGTGATCACCACAAACGCATCCTGCAGGTCTGCGCACATTTCCCTGGCAGCGTCCGTGACTCCTACATCTCAGTCAGTCACAGATCCCTGACATCTTTCAGGGGTCCACGGAGGCTGCAGGGATGGCTTCTCGGGGACAAGGGCTCCCCGCAGAGGACGTGGCTGATGACACCCATGCGGTGGCCTCAGACTGCAGCAGAGAGAAGGTACAACCAAGCTCATGCTGCAACTTGCACCTCGGTGTAGCAGACCATTGGAATGTTGAAAATGAGGTTCCGGTGCCTGGACCGGTCTGGCGGGGCCCTGCAATACCGTCCACAGAGGGAGTCACATATCGTCATTAGTTACTGCGCCCTTCACAACCTGGCACTGCAATGGGGAGGGGAGCTGGTTAAGGAGGAGCTGCGCGTCTCCTCTGATGAGGAGAATTTATTTTTTTCATTCGCTCATGGGATGGGGACGTTGCTGGCTAGGCCAGCATTTATTTCCCATCCTTAATTGCCCTTGGTTAGAAGGCAGTTAAGAGTCAACCACATTACTGTAGGTCTGGAGTCACAGGTAGGCCAGATCAGGTAAGTACAGGAGATTTCAGTCCCTAAAGGACATTAGTGAACAGATGGAATTTTTTATGACAATCGGCAATGGTTTTGTGGTCATCATCAAGTTTTTATTCCGGATTTTTAATGAATTCAAATTTCACCATCGACCATGGTGGGATTCCAACCCGGGTCCCCAGAGAATTAACCTGAGTCTCTGGAATATCAACCCAGTGACAATACCACTATGCCACCTCCTTCCCTAGGATGTCAACGGGATGAGGGTGAGGAGGTCCTCAAAGGCGGGATGCTGGCGATGAGGCCCTCGCACTGGCCAGACAAGGCAGGCATATTCGGGAGGCCCTCATAGCTGCTAGATTCATGGAGGATGATGACGGCATGCAGTGAGGAACTCCATAGATCTTCACACAGCCTCTGTGAACGTTTGTCTCCACTCTGGTTGAATGCTCCTGTCATGGAGACACAGTGGAGGCCCTCATAGCTGCTAGATTCCAGGAGGATGATGACAACACGCAGTGAGGAACTCCATAGATCTTCACACAGCCTCTGAGAATGTCTGACTCCTGTCTGTCTGAGGGCAGCTCGCTTGCGCTCTGTGATCGGGGTCATATCATGGAGATGCAGCCATGAAACTTAAAAAGCACCTGTGTCTTTGTCAGCCTTCAGCACCTGACTCCTTCAGGAGCACATCGTCAGTGGTCACAGATGCTGAAGAGATGGGGGATCAATCCCACATCAAAGTTGCTGAGAGCACACAGAGAGAATGACGGAACTCTGTGACGCCTGCCCACAACATTCTGGCAGCAATGACCAGCACCTTCGAGGTGCAGACATCAGTAATGTGTCCAGTGAGTGTGAGGCCGGACCATCACTTTACTCTGAAGGTTACACACTGCACAGGGAAGAGGCCCTGGACTGAGACACCTGCCTTTATCTTGTGCAAGAATCAAAGTTTCACATCTGATTGACATGAACACTGCTCATCATAATAGGGGTTCATAGGCAGGGAGGCATTCTTGGGAGTTTATTTACAAGAGTGAACATTATGTGCACATGATTAACACCCATGCCCAGGCTGTGCAACTGCATCTTCTTAACCTTCCCCCGACATCCACAGTAGAGATGGAGGCAGCCTGCTGACTGTGGTGCCCTGTTTGTGATGATCTTGACGGGTGTCCTCTGGAGGGCTAAGACCTGGAGAGCCCCAGTCTGCTTTCAGGGTCCTGCTGAGTGGCAGTGGCACCCTCCTCAGTCTGTGAAGCTGGAGCTGCTGAGGTCACAGGAAAACGGGACTCGGGTGGGCCGGACACTCCCAGAGTCACCTGGGTGGATGTCCCCGGGGGGTACACCTGCTGATCCTCCTCCCTATGGCTGACTCCTTGAGGAGAAGGGGGATCTGGAGTGAGATCAAGCTGCCCTGCACCGCTCTCACGTTGACACTGTTGGAGACCAACTATGGCATTAGCGATGGAGCTCAGCCTGTGCAGCAGTGCAGGACCAATGTCCTGGACCGAGGCCTGCATGGCAGCTGCCATCCGACCAGTGTTGACCTCAATAAGTTGGCATGTCGGCACTATCACCTCAGACTGAAGGCGGACGGACTCCTCCATCATGTTTTGCAATCTGAGGAGTGCAGCGGACATCCCTTCCTGATGTTCCCGAGCTTGCCTTTGCAACTCCAGCAACTATGGTATGACCGAGTCCAGAGGCTCATCATCTGACTCGGACTCAGCAACGTTCTGGCCCCCAGCAGTCCTCCGTGTGCCGGGGACCTGGGAAGTCCCTGCTGCTGCCGGCTTTGGATCAGACAATGTGATGTTCTCACCAGGTTAGTGGTCCCGAGACTACTCTAGAACTAAGTCCCACCGAGGTGTGTGTCTCTGTCCTGGTGGAGGGTGTGGTGAGCGCTGTGACGGGTCTTCAATTAGGCTTTCAGCTGATTTCTCTTCTGAGGATCTGTGTTGTGGACCCCCTTGGCTGTCTGCCAGATGTGCCTGCGAAAGCAAGGAGCATTAATTAGTGCGTGACAGTGGCCTGTGAAAGAGGACACATCACTCACAGCGTGGTTGTCTGATGGATGTTACACTTCTGGATCCTCAGTTGGAAGAGCACTGCTGACCTCACCGTCAGCACAGGAACAGTTCAGATCCTCGCCGGCCGGCTGGATGACTCTGGTTTCAAAATCTGTTAGAACCTCGATATCAGGCATTCCTCCTCTAGTCTGCGACCTCTCCCTCTTCTTGTGTGCCAGCTTGTCCTGTTTGAATACAGATAGACAGAGTGTAAGCAGGATGTCTGCCAGGTCAGATGATAAGGATGCCTGGCATATGTGGGTGATGAGTGGTGCCTTGGACAGGGTGAGGACAATGAAGGCATGTGTGAGAGAGAGAATGGTGATGTCCCTTCAACTGACAGTGAGTGAGATCCCTGTGGATGTGTGTTGGGTTTGTGAGTGTGTGAGTTGAGAGTGACGAGAAGAGTGATTTACCCTGGCGGAACAGAGGAGATCATTCATCACACCTTTTCCCGCCCACTGCCACACAGTGCAAATCTGGGACAACTCCACCCATAGTTAAGATATAGATTTGGCGTGACCTGATTGAATGGATGCAGATTAAGCTCAAGGGGATGAATGGCTTCCTCTACATTCTTATGCACAACAATAAGGCAGATGTCTCATTAGGTGCTAGGGGGTGGTTAGAAGCTCAATGTCGTTTTCACCTGCTCCGAAGGGAACATGATCAGAACCTACCTCCATTTGAAGGGTTGCTGGAAGCAACTCAACCAAAGGGGGAAGATCTGTTGGGGAATGTTAAGGCAGCTGATTCAGCTTAATCGCCATCGCTGCATCAGTGAGGCCTGACTGTTAAAACAGTTCGCTACATCGGATAGGCATTGTGACCACTCTGTCCAATGCACACTCCACTTCAACTCCCCTTCCAACCAGTCAGTGGGTCAGAACCGAGGAGAAGAGCGCGTGTCCATTGCACGTGTCACCTCCCTCCAAAGGGGTGTATCACTGTCAGGAAGATATAATCATTGCCATAATGTTATTGGAATTTATTGTTAAGTAGAGTAATAGTGGGGTTGGAGTCCATGTCTGTGTGTGTGTGATTTAATTGAATTAAAGGCAGCTGGTCTGAAAGCTTTGATGTATTAGAAGATAAGCTCGGTTTGAAATGTTAAGTAGGTAGACAGAGGTGTAAAGGGAACATTTGCGTTTTTAAATAAACCAGACTAGATTGTTTTCAAAGGAGGGGTGAAATGTGTCACCTAGCCAGGTGAAGATCAGAAACAGTGGGCCACGCACTCTCGCGATTTTTCGGTCGTGGGCGTGCGAGTCAGCAGCGCGCCCGCCGACAATTAAGAGGCCTATTAAGGCCCTTAAACAATTAATTAATTTGCATTTCTTGCCGCCCATCCAACCTTATGGTTGGCGGGCGGGCGAATAGACCAGGCGGCCTTTGTGTTTTTTACAAAATCTCATCACAGGTGGGATGAGGTTTCCAACGGTAAGTAAAAAAAACACAAAAATAATTTTCCACTTCATTTGAAACATGTCCCTCTTCATGTGACTGAGTCACATTTAGGGACACGTTTATATCATTTATTAAATCTTTATTTCCCTTTGTACAAATCCTCGACTCCCTGAGGCAGCTCTATGCCCTCAGGGAGCTGTCAGTGCTCAGTTCCCTGCGCATGTGCCAACTTTCACACTCGCACTCCTCCCGCCCCCACCCTGGCAGCGCTCAGCCTTTCACGCTAGCTGGATGTTAATTGGCTGGATGTTAATTGGCCAGCCAGCGTGAAATCGCGGTCGGGGCCCAATCACGAGCAGCGGTCCAAATCGCGGCCTGCTCCCGGGCCTGCCTACTGTGCCTGCCCGACGAAGAGGATATCCTGCCCAGTGTGTTTATTTTTCCCAAAGATTACTGGTAAAATTAGTACTATGAGAGATTTTTATTATCAGAGAGGTAAAGTCCAAAGACATAGTGAAACAATGGGAATTTGCATTCAAAGGGGAAAATACGTATAAAGGAGTGAAGGTTGTGTGTAAAAAGAGACATTCTAAAATCTAATGAGTGTGAAAAGGCTTCAACATCTATACCTCAAGCTGTTGTATACAACAAACTGAAGTTAAGAAACCTTACTTTAAATTGGATTATTCACGGTATCATGTTTCTTTGCCTGGGTCTTTTAAAATTTATATGTCTTACTGTTGCCTTAATGAAAGTGTAACTGGGAGTTAGATTAATATGGGGATTTAGAAGTTATCATGGCAGTAATTTGTTGATCAATGTATGTATTTAAAATCATTTCTTTTATTAATAAAGGTTTAATTTAGTTTTGTAAGAAACCAGTAAGACTCGGTGGTCTTATTACTACTGAATTCAAGGCATGCAACTCGAAATTTATACAAATTGCAAAACAAGTGGTGGCAGTTGTTTCAAGTTTCTCTTTGGGTTTTGAGCAGCTCAGCATTTACCAATGGCTGTGCCATAACAATCACCCTCTGCTCTTATTCAAGTGATCTGGACTTTCCAGGGTTGTGATCAGAGCTGAAGGCAGGAACTTGGATGGGCTGCCAAGCTCACTGTCCATGCTAATAGTTACATGTATTTGAGCAGTGGAGTGGCAGCTGGTAGCCACTGTGTGGGATTAGAACTGAAAGTGACCTTGCTAACCATACTTCCTCCCATTTCACCTCTTTCTAACATCCCTCAACTTGGGGCTGTACAGTATATCAGAGGAAAATCAAGGCATAAATTTCTTTAGCAATAAACTGACGTTAAAAGCAAGCTGAATTCCATTCTCTCAGAAGTGATTGCCAGAGGTTTTTTTTTCAATAACTAGGTTACTGTATCTGAAACATTCTGCCCTAGTTCCTCATTAGGCAAAACTGATCGATGAAAATGGGTTTAGTAGCTGATACCATCTCTCATTTGAACATAGATCAATTCCTCTTCTATATGTAATGGCACAGTGAGATCTAATTACACTGCTCAGAAATTTAAAATGAAGACTGGGTGAGCTAGGCGACCTAACCTAATTGGATGACCCTCGACCTTTCTTGACTTTAAGATCAATTCAAACAGTTGGAATAAATGATGTGAGATAGATCTTGATGCCATTTGACTCATTGCTAAGCAATGTGGCAATATAAAGCTCCAGTTGTATCACATCATAAAATGTTGCCATATTTAACCTTCTCATACCAAATTTTAATTAGACTAAGATACTAGAAAGAGCAAAGTGGAGCTATATAAAAAAAATCCTCACCCTCGGGGTGTCTCAAAATGCTAATTAATCATATTTAAAGTCACACTTGTTTTGTAAGCCATCAGGACAACAAATTTGTGCACAGCAAGATTTCACAGAAAGCAAGCTTGATGGGACTCGCAGAGTGAGATTTGAACCCTGCACCTTTGATTCAGGGCCAGAATGCTATCAAAGGTTCACTCCTGAATTCAGAGAGGTATATACCCAGATTGGCATCCCATATTCTCCAGTTTGCCTTGCTGCAATAGAAACACCACAAATAATAATTTCACACCTAAAGCTTTTCAGAAGGTACGAGTGTTGCAAGGAAGGAATTGCTGAGGCTTGGGGACTTTATTGTTCTGCCACAGCTGCTTTGCATTGTGTCTGCTAATCGCTTTTGCTTCTGCATAAACTTATTTCCTGTAATAAACTAGTCTGAATTCTGAATAAATTCTGACAGTGTGGTGCTTTTTATCAACATGAGCTGGAGTCGCACTGTGCGCCATGAGCCATTTCTAGAATAAACTAGTCATAAAAAGGATAGGTTAATAGATGGAAAATAGGGACATGAGCCACTTGAGCCTGATCTGCCATTGAACTAAAGCATCACTAATCCTACTGAGTTTCTATTGAGTCAATGCTGTATCCCATTCACTGCTATTTGTTTAGGTTTCGGTTTATATGAAGTGTGTGGGATTACTTACAGAACCTGTCTCTTGGGGGTGACCATTGGGAAACTACTTTGGGAATCATTTCTTCAAAAGGAGGTCTGGATTAGGAAGAGTTTGGAGAGAAATGGCAAGGACGATTCTGAAGTGCGTGGTATTCTGGGAGGGTCACACAATTGAACGTGCTCCTATAGGCAAAAGATGTCTGAGAGGAAAGCTAATCCTGATTTTTTAAATGTTGCAAGTAGCGGATATTTTGGATGGAGGCAGGCTATATAAGTTGGTGTATGAACAGAGGCCTAAGGTGTGCAAGAGAGCAACAAGTGAAAGAATCAGCTAAAGAGTAATGGAAGTTCCAGCAATATCAGTTAGCGTTGCGATAGTTTATCCTCTCAAAAAGGAGCTGAATAAACATTCGATGTTAAGTGTCACAGAAGTATTATATGATATCAGGTTAGGAATAGGGTGAGATGGGATGGGGATGGCTGCAGAACCGGGTGGTATTGGGCCTGAGCCCTGGGTGTCTGGGAATAGGGATTTATGGGTTTTCTTGGTCTGACATAGAAAGTACTACTATAGAATACTAGCTGCAAGGAAACCAACTCACGAAAGCATTTACACTGACTCAGATGTTCGTGATGACACTCCTAGAATTTTTCAGTGCAGTTACAATCAGAATTACATACGCTGGGTCCTGCAATTACAAACAGTTTTTGCCTTTATTTATCATTTTTGCTATATGATCGTTTGTTGAAAATAATTTGTAGAAATTTCCCAAGGTGGGAGTTGAAATTGGGATGTGAATGACTGGGTTAAAAGGGCAATTAGTAACAGAGGGTGAATGGGACTGGAGACCAATTGGGAGAGGGCGGCTACAGTGATTGTGGGAGTAAATGAAAGTGGGAAATTGAATCAAGTGCAGCTCCCTTCAGACACAGGAGATACCGGGAACCCGTGTCTGCGTTAAGCTGTTGATCAGACAGTAGGATGCAGCGGTCAGGTAGCTGCATGTTGAGATTGAGGGAGTGTGGTTGCAGTGATCAGAGTGGGAGAGTGGTGGCCCTCGGCAATGGTCTGAATGTGGAGTCAGTAGGAGCAGTTTAAGTTTATTTTAAGGCCGTACGTTTTTGGTGGCAGCCTGCAGCCGTCCATTTAAGAACAGCTTGTTTGGCCACATATAGGCCTGGGTTTTCAGGCCCCATCATGGCAGGACCCAGTGCGGGAGAGTCAGCAGCTCAGCCAAAAGCCCATCGACTTTCAGCGGGTCCAGACAACCATGGCAACAGGTGGGGCTGGAAAATCCCACCCATAGATACAGTTTTCCAATGTGCCTGTATTGAGAACAACGTCCTGCACACGGGACTTAAAACAGGGATTAGGCCCTTTTAGTCAAATATGTACTTGGCTGGATATCTTTTTTTTGCCTATACCAATATGGTGGCTGGTGCACTTCTGGGTCATAATGGCGTGTGCTTCCTGCTCACCATATTACAGGCTAGAGAGCCTGAGAAATAGGCATTGTGTGATTGCTATAGGCCATCATGAGATGTCAGCCTGGACTCAGTGGGAGCTCTCTTGCCTCTGAGTCAAAAGCTTGTACGTGAGTTAAAGTTCGGTTCCAGAGGTCCGATTATGAAATTTAGGCTGACCTTAGTGCTGCGCTCTCAAGGGTGCTACGTGTCTTTTGGGTGAGATGTTAACCTGAGGTTCCATCTGCCCTCTCAGGTGGATATAAACAATCCCACGTCAGTATTCGAAGAAATGCAGGGGAGCACGCCCCAGTAGCCTGGCCATTATTTATCGCTCAACCATTATGTCACAAACAGATTATATGATCATGCATCTCATTGATATCTATGCACTATTTGGTGCTGCATTTCTCTATATTATAACAGTGGGTACACTTCAAAAGTCATTAATTGTTTACGAATTGCTTCGGGACATCCTGAAGTCATGAGAGACACTGTGGCTGGATTTTCTTTTGGGGGGAGGCAGTGGCCCCACCCCAGGCTAAAATGTCAGGGGGGGCTTGTTCCCAAAAGGGGAAACTAGTACAACTTGGGGAATGACTGGTACTGCTCTGAACTGGTCTTGTGTACCTTAAAATGGAATTCCAGTTTGGACCAATACCAGTCATTTCCAAGTTTTACTGGTTTTCCCTTCTCCAGAAAGCTGGGGGGGTCCATGATTGAACGACTGGCTGACTTCTGCCCCCATCTGAGAGGTGTCGCCAAGAGCTGCCGGGCAATCAGATGGCTGTCAGCTCTCCCGGTCCAACAGTGTCACCAGGAGAGGTGGCCACTGCTGGGACCACGAGGAGCACCAATAGATGCTGAGTTCAAAGGTGAATTGGGACAGCTTTGCCATTACAAGTGAGACCCCAGTGAGAGGGGTAAGGAGCCACAATCACGAGGCCAGGGAGGGGTGGAACAAATGGGGGGGGTGGAGCTAGGGTGTTAGCAATCATCATTGGAGGAATCTCTGTGAGGCAAGAGGTACCTGAACAGGAAGGAGCCCTCATCCAAGCCTATAGGCAGGCTATCAGTCTTTACCTGGCAGTCTCTCCGTGTGGTGTAAGCACCCCCTGTCACAGGTGACATACCAGCAGTGCTGGGAAGAGGTCTTTAAGGGCCTCACTTGGCCTAAGGACAAGAAGGTTGCCTTCCACCTACCATGCCACTGGTAAAATACCAGTGAAGATTTATAAATGACAGGCAACGTGCTCCCAACCTTGCCACACAAATTTATGCCTGCCTGCCAACCCACATTGGGGAGAGGGTGTAAAATTCCAGCCTGTATTATTACTAGGGCAGTGGTTATGTTTCTTTTTTATTCTTTCACAGGGTGTGTGCGTCACTGGCTAGGCCAGCATTTTTTAATGTCCATCCCTAATTGCCCTTGAGAAGGTGGCGGTGAGCTGCCTTCTTGAAACACTGCAGCCCATGTGGTGTAGGTACACCCACAGTGCTGGTAGGGAGGGAGCTCCAGGATTTTGACCCGGTGACAGTAAAGGAACAGTGATATAGTCCCAAGTCAGGATGTGAGAGAAACATGCGGGTGGTGGTGTTCCCATGCATTTGCTGCCCTTGTCCTTCTAGGTGGTAGAGGCTGTGGGCTTGGAAGGTGCTGTCGAAGGAGCCTTCTGCTGCAGTGCATCATGTAGATGGTACACACTGCTGCCACTGTGTGGAGGGAGTGAATGTTCAAGGTTGTGGATGGGGTGCCAATCAAGTGGGCTGCTTTGTCCTGGATGGCATTGAGCTTCTTGAGTGGTGTTGGAGCTGCACCCATCCAGGCAAGCGGAGAGTATGTTACTGGACTAGTAATCCAGGGCTTGGTCTAATCTGCAGCATGAACTCAAATCCCACATTAGCAGCTGGGGAATTTAAATTCAATTAATTAAATAACTCTGGAACAAAAGGCTAGTCTCAGTAATCGTGACAATGAGGGTAATGGATCATCATATAAACCCTGGTTGGCTAATGTCCTTTAGGGAAGGAAACCTGCCGTCCTTACCCAAACAGGCCTACATGTGACTCCAGTTGGCAATGTGGGTGACACTTAACTACCCTCTGAAATGCCTAGTAAACCACTCAGTTGTACTCAAGAGGGTGGCTCACCACCACCTTCTCAAGGGGAAATTAAGGTTTGGTAATAAATGCTGACCTTGTCAGCGATGCCCACATTCCATGAATGAATGAAAAGAAAGTTACTTCTTTTTACTTTAGTTGAAATGTATAAAATCACCAAACAGAAAGATAAGCACAATTCATCTGTCTCGTTCTAGTTTTGATTTCGATGCAGAAATGCTACCCAAATTCTCAGCATTAACACCAGGTGCCAAGGCTAAAAAGAAAGAGCAGGAAGACTAATTGGATAGTTCTTTCAAAGAGCTAGCACAGTGATGATGGGATGAATGGCCTCCTTCTGTACTATCTGATTCAATGATTCCATGAAAAGTTTGTTTTAGGACTTTGAATGTAGTCCAATGACCCATTGACCATCAACCAAGTGGTAGATTTAGGAATATTCGATTAATGGCGCAGTTGGAAGGGGTTTCGGTGAGGAGGTTTTGAAAGATGGGCAAAGAAGCACCAAGGCAAAAAGGTTTGGGGGGTTGGGGCAATGCTTAGGAGGGCACAACAAGATGGCCGACAGCACTGAGGCGCGTGGAGTATCTGCAGAATGACCTATGCACACTCTTTAAGGCCAGGATTTATCTCGAGTGGGAGGTCGGGCGCATGATTCGCTCGAGCCTAAATTGATGCGTGATAACTTCAGGCGAGTGTCACGACATCATGGTGCACTCGGGCGATATTCCGGTTGGCGGGTGCGCGCCGGAGTTGGCAGTGCACCCGCCGACAATTAAAAGGCCTATTAAGGCCATTAACAATCCAATTAATTTAAATCTTTCATTGCCTGTCCAACCTTAGGGTTGACAGGCAGGCGAAAAGGCCAAGCGGCCTTTGCTTTTTTTAACGAAACCTCATCCACAGGCGGGAATGAGATTTCAACCTGTCGTTAAAAAAAAATGTCATCCTAATTTCCAACATGTCCCTGTTCATGTGACAGAGTCACATGATTTTTAAGATTTTTAAAATGTTAAACAAACACGTCCCCTCATGTGACTCCGTCACATGAGGGGACGTGTTTGTTGAACATTTTAAAAGTCTTTATTTTTTTTTTTTCCAAACTGTTCATCTGCCTGAGGCTGATCTGTGCCGGAGCGAGCGTTTCCAGGACGCGCCCATGCGCATGCACAAGGTTTGCGCTCACCCTCCTCCCCCCGCAACGCAGGTAGCGCAGAGCGCTGCAGCACACATTTCACGATTAAGGCCTGCCCAGCTTGAAATCGCGGCCCAGCCCCCGATCGTCCGGCTTCCCGACTGCCCCCGCCCGCTCCCGCCCGCAGCCCGCCCAACGAGGACACAATTCTGCCCCAAGAGTAAATGGGTGAAAATTGCTCTTGTGCAATGGTGGGAGCATCAACTAAAGGGGCGTGAAAGGCTGATTCACAGCCACCCATTTTGCGATAGCATCGGCCAACAATTTTCACCCCACGCAGGAAGCAGTATAGACAAGTTGGCATGCTAGCACCAATGTAAGGCTAGCAGAGCTGTGGGAGCTTCCAACAAGTTATTAGGGTAAATTAAAGAACCACGTCACGTAGTTGTTGGCAGACTGCCACTCTCATTTACCAAGCCAACAGCAGCGATATTAATTATCCAATTCTTCAGCACTCCACTCTTTACCTCTCTGTTAAACAGCAGTGGGCTTTGGGGAGAATGGCTAGATACTGTGTACCTGACAGTTATGCATCATTGAATCTTGCAGCAATTGCTGAACATTAATATACCTGGAAAAATCAAACATTTCTCCGAAGTAAAGCGACTGTAGTTGTTTTGTGGTTTTCAGGATAAATTAAAATAAAACTGATGATGACATTTATATAAGCTCTTGTCCTCACAAACATGTTTATGGGCTTGTTGCAAATAGAATGTTGAAGTAATCATCTCTTACTCTCTGGACAGGTCCCCCTGAAGAAGGAGATATGGAGAAGTCTGACTTCTCTCCATTCTGAGCTGGACTCTTGTTCCGGTTGAATGGTAGATGATGGAAGGTGGAATATTGGAACACTTATTGATAATAAACTTAATCCATGCAGCCCCTTAGCAGCATACCTCAAGATGGCGAGGTACAGTAATTCAGCCCATCTTATTATCTGGAATAAAGAAAAATTTACAATGTTTTTCCATCACATTGTCCAATTGTCACCTGATTATATCAAAGATTTTATCCACCACTGTACTAACCAGTTACCATTGCAAGTCATGGTTTGTAATAAGTTCTTCTTAATATTTGTTCTAAATTGTCCTGTCATTAGTTTTAACCTTTGCCCTTTGTTCTCATATCCCAGCATACCTTGAAGTAGTGCTCCTCGGAGTGATGCTACTTAGTATCTTGTATATTTCTATAATGTCCTCTCTTGGTCCCTTCCTACAAGTTTGTCCAGTTTTCCCTTGTAATTCAATCCTTTAACATCCAGGATCAGTTTAGTGGCTGTTCAATGCATTGTCTCTTTCTTGTTTCACCTGAGTCACGGTGACTAAAATATTGAGCTTTGGTTCCCCCCACATTCTGGGAGATATTGAAGACCTGATAATGGTTCAGAGGATCCCTAGTTATTCACACAGGTTTAGAGGCCTGGGGCATCCTATTTTGAGAAAGCATAGACTTTAGTGCAATGAACATTGGGTGGTTTCTGGAGGAGGTGAATAGTGCACAACACCGGTTTTGTGGTTGGGGAAAGTTGAAAATCAACCTCTAGCTGTCTTTTTGCACAGCTTTAAGAAAAGTTATTTTATTGAAATTGGCTGAGTAGATCTTACATGGAGCCAGCATGGACGTGATAGGCCAACTGCCCTTCTTTGATATTGTAACTATTCTATGACTCAGATTTTTTACCATGACAGAGAGGCTCCCCACCAAGAATGGCCAAGAATTCTAAGTCCCACCCCAAACATGGCATGTTCCATTTTCGTGGGGGCGAAAGTGGAATTGGACCAGAGTTCGCGCGTGCGTGGTTCACAGAACCCAGCTTGTAATTTAAATCACCAGCTGCTTCCACTGAAGTGGAATTTTGGTAGGCCAGGAATGTGAAACCCTGATTATGTAGATTAGACCAGGTAAGAGGAGGTCTGAACTTGGTGGATTCATTTGGATAGCCAAGATATTCCTTTGGAGAGTTAAGGTAACTCTTTGGATAGGGTCCTGGAACACCTTTGGGAAAGATAAGGCATCCTTTGGGATTGTTAAAAGTAAACATGATTGTGCATAAAACAATTGGGACTGCCAAGCTGTAAAAGAACTGTCCAACTATCAAAGAACTGCCAAAGGAATGTTCAGCCGGCAAAGAACTCTCAAAGCTGTCAATGAATTATGAAAGATGTCAAAGCTGTCAAGGAACTGTCAAAGGATACTAGGTGAATTAGTATGGGGTGGGTAAGTGCAAAGGGTGATGGGTATGGAGCATGGGTTAGCATGAGTTGGCACTAGGTTGGCGTAGAGGCTATAAAGGGCCAAGGGGATGTGTAGGGCATGGGAGGTATGGGGGCCATGGGGAGTGGGTAGAGGGGCATAAGTTGGCATAGGGGATATGAGAGGCCATGGGGGTGGATGGCGGTCATGAGGTAAAATAGTTTGGCATGGATGGGGCATGGGTAGTATGTGAGGGGGGGACGGCGGGTGAGGGGGTGTAAGGGATGGAGGATTGCTTTAAGTTTTATTGTTTTTTAATTTAATTCAGCACGGTGCCGGAGCACAGAGAAGGCAGTCCTTCTGCCCAGCCTGCCTCTGCACCTGGCAGCCTCCGCCCTCATTCCAGGGGCAGCAGCACCCCCCCCACCGCCCCCAGTGCTGCACCACCTCTCCCACCCAGAACTAAAATCCGACCTGCGGGCAGTCACTTTTAAAGGTCAGGTTTGCAAAGGCAGGAATTTTCCTGTCTCTTCACACCCAACCCAGGATTGAAAACCTGGGTCGATGATTCTATGGCCTGGATTTTCATGGACATCCAGGGACCTTCCAAAATAGTGGACAGGACCCCATCCCCCACATATTCCATTTTTACGGGGGAGGGGGGAAACGGGGGGAGAGACATCTTGGAAGGGACATGACTCCCACATGTGGGAATCCCCAATCCAGCAGGCCATTTGAATTGGATTTGGGGAGAATGGTTAGGTATTATGTACCTGACAATTGTGTTATATTGAATCTTACAGCAATCCCTGAACATTATTATACCTGGAAGAATCAAACATTTTTCTGAAACAAACTCCCTTTTCTCTGGAGTAAGGTCCTGATCCCACAGTGTGCAAGTTAGGAACCTTTAGCGAAGTCTTGAGGACTGATAAGGTTTGTAGAACTTTCAAGCCTCATTATGCATGCTTGGCTGAGAGCCCAGATTCCCATAAACAATTCACTTTGTTGACACAGTTGGGGAGAGAGGAAAACTTTACCTGGTTTGACAGCTTTATTGATGTTATCATGAGCTATTTTTTCTGTGATCTGTTTTGTCAATGTGCAATGTTTATTTGCACAAGATAAAGAGGTGTCAAGGGCTTATAGCTTTTGTTATTAAGACTTTAAGAGTCTTGTTGATTGACACTTTTATAAGGCTGTAACAACAGCAGTTTTTTAAAGAAAATTTTGAATGGGTGTTTTTTAAGCAATTCTACTGCCATTGTTACTATAGGATTCATTAGTTATGCAGAGTGTTAATGGGCATGGAATTGCCATGAGTTGGCATAAAAGGTATGAGGGTGCATCGGGGGTGGGCGAAGGCATGAGTTGGCATAAATTTGCTTGGAGGCAGCATGGAGGGATGGGTGGGGGTGTGAGTGGTGAGGGCTAGAGATCCTAAAATACAAGCAAAAAACTGGGACAAAATCTCAGAGAGCCGAGGTGGACCTTTTAACCAGCCTGCCTTGGCACTCGGCCACCCCTATGACCACCTCCTACCGTTTTCTGGGGGCAGTGGGTCTGAATCCATCCCTCACCTGCCCCCCCCGAGTGCAAATTGGGTCGGACGGGGCACCTTCTACCTAGGCAGCCCTGCCAAATTGGGAAATTTCCCAACTCCAGCCTCGAAGATGAAAAGCCAGGCCATTGTGTGTGAACGTTAATGGGACTTCAGTTGGATGTCTGGCTGAGCTATAGCAGTCCTATAGCAATCCCAGCCCGTACCAATGCTTCAGAATAAGATAGGCATATACTTAAAGAAAAGCAAAGAGAGGGATAAGGAAACAGGACAGGCACACGTGATTATTACAACTGCCAACACAGGCTGGTTAGACTGAATGGTCCAGCTCTGGGCTCCTAGATTACATTAGTGGCAGTGCCCCTTTAAATAACGAACTGCATGAATATATATTTGGTATCTTATTATATTTTCTGGTGATTTATGTTGTCCTGCTTTTGTAGATTGCTTAGTGGAAGATATTGATAAATGACCTCATGGGAAACTAAGTGGATGCCAGGCTTGTTAATTAGTTTTCCATTGCCTCAAGGCAAATAGTCCTTGTGCCTTGTGCATGAGAGAGGCTTTGCATCAGCATCATCCGATTCCTGTTATAACTCTCTTTAATGATCGTTCAAAAACATATTAAAGGGAGCACGTGGCATATAATATGATGAGCAGAAATTCTTTTTTTCATTTTCGCAGCGTTGGTTTTCTGGTCTCAATTTCATTAAGTCGCAAAATGCTAAGTATAAAAAATGGCTCTTTAGGTTTTCAGGAATGATATTTCTATTCTGTCGGGAAGGACTGGTGTGGACTTTCTGGAAAAGAAGAGAAAAGCAGAGAGGGAGGAGAGAGAGAGAGAAATATCACAAAGCAATCATTTACAGTACTGAGTTCAAAATGGTAGCACCTGTTACTCCTGCCCCTTAATATAATGTGTGTTGTTTCTTGGTATGTTGTAGCTTACACAGCAGGGCTGATGTTCTCTTTGACTGAGGTTCATATTTATCTGCTTATAACCAAGGAATCACCCAATTGCTGCTGGATACCTTAAGTTCTCAAGCTAACCCTGCAGGGGAACCAATCCTTACTGTATCCCTACAGAGGAAGAACGGTAGCATAGTGGTAATGTTACTCGGCTAGTAATCCAGAGGCCTAGACTACTGCTCCAGAAACATGAGCTCAAATCCCAATTAATAAATCTGGAATTAAAATGCTTATGGAATTAATAATGATTATGAAACCACTGGATTGTCATAAGAACCCATCTGGTTCACAAACGCTGTTTAGGGAAGGAAATCTGTCATCTTTACCTGGTCTGGCCTACATGTGACTCCAGACCCACAGCAATGTAGTTGACTCTTAACTGCACCCTGAAATGGCCTAGCAAGCCGTAAGTGCACCTGTACTATAAAGACTGCAGGGTTCAAGAAGTGTGCTCACCACCACCACCTTCTCAAGGGTAATTAGGGAAGGGAAATGAATTCTGGCCTTACCACCAAAGCTCACATCACAAGAACTGATTTTTAAAAATTAGGCCTTAATACTTTGCTCTAGTTATAGAGGATCTGGTTACAGAACTATCCTGCACTTAGATAAGCACAGTTGAAGTGAACTCAACAAGAGGGGTGGCGAGGCAAAGGTCCAGATTTTCGCCACTATGAAGAGCCGCTCCATCATGGCAAAAATGGCAATAAGCCTGGAAATTTGAAGTCCCGCCCTTGAACATGGCACTTGTTTTTTTCGCCGGGGCAGGACTGGAGTCTCTGCATTCGGCAGTCGCCCTACTCGTCCTGGCTTCTAATCCAGCCCGCCCCCTCCGGAATGAAAACCCGTGCTGCGGGTGGCCATCTTTAAAGGCTGGGTTCACAGGAACAGGAATTCCCCCGTCTGTGCACATCCGACCTGGGAACAAAACTCTGGGCCAAAGTTCACTAAAAAAGAAGAGACAAAAACTCCTTGAAATTGTTCAAGCACCCTTAAAAAAACACAGGTGAAGGTGCCCACAAGGAGACGATAGTATTGAAACAATGATGGGGAAGTAATGAAGAAATTTTGAGGTTTAAGAATGCGAGAACAGAGGATCATCAGAAGCAGGATTAGGTCATTCAGTTTCTCAAGCCTGCTCTGCCATTTAGATCAAATGATCGCTATCTCAAATCCATTTGCCAACCTCTGTTCCATTTCCTTAATACGTTTACCTCATAAAAAACAATCGATCTCAACCAATTGAAAGCGCCAATTGTCCCAGTCTCCACAGCCATTTGGGGAAGGAGTTTCATGATTACAGTTCCGTTAATTTTAACATTGTTATGGAGGCAGAACAGATAATAAAACTATCAATGAAACAAATTACAAGACTAAAGACTTTGAGTGGCTGAAATTCTCCATGAAGTGGGATGGATCGGTCAAAGGGAAGGGTTTAGAGACCAGAAATAAGTTGAGTTCTAAGCAGGAGAGGAAAAGAGGTGTCTGGCAAAGAAAGTCATGGTACATGTCAGGGAGAAAGAAAGGGTGTATAAAATTCTGAGGCAGTAAATGATAAAAGGCAAGAAGATGAAGCATGAACAAAATACAACAGAAAACATAAAGGACAGTAACAAGATATTCCTTTCGCATTTCAGAAGAAGAAAAGGGTGCAGGGGATGTTGAGTTGGTGACGGTGGGAAATTGGAATCTGAAGTGTGTGGAGGGGTGGAAGTAGAGATGCTTGAATTGGGGAACAGAATAATGGAGAGAGTAGAAAGGGAACCCGTAGTATCATAAATTAAGACATATTAGATGGGTTGGCTCTCAACTGCCCTCTGAGGTGGCCTAGCAAGTTACTCAGTTGTATCAACCCACTAAAAAGTCTTCCAGGAATGGAACCAGACGGACCATCCAGCATCGACCGAGACACCGCAAACAACAACGGCAAACTCAGCCCTGTCAACTCTGCAAAGTCCTCCTTACTAACATCTGGGGGCTAGTGACAAAATTGGGAGAGTCGCCTCACAAACTAGTCAAGCAACAGCCTGACACAGTCATCCTCATGGAACCGTACCTTACAGATAATGTCCCAGGTTCCACCATCACCATCCTTGGGTATGTCCTGTCCCAGCAGAGGTGGTGGCACAGTGGTATACAGTCGGGAGGGAGTTGCTCTGGGAGTTCTCAATATTGACTCCGGTCCCTCATGGCATAATGTCAAGGAAACCCCTTGCTGATTATCATGTACTGCGCCTACCCCACACCCTCCTCCCTCAGCTGATGAATCAGTGCTCCTCCATGTTGAACACCACCTGGAGGAAACATTGAGGGTGCCAAGGGCACAGGATGGACTCTGGGTGGGGTACTTCAATGTCCATCACCAAGAGTGGCTCGGTAGCACCACTACTGACCGAGCTGGCCGAGTTCTAAAGGACAGAGCTGCTATACTGGGTCCGCGGCAGGTGGTGAGAAAACCAACAAGAGGGAAAAACATACTTGACTTCATCCTCACCAACCTGCCTGTCACAGATGCATCTGTCCATGACAGTACCGGTAGGAGTGACCACCGCACAGCCCTTGTGGAGACGTGTTGTGTCAGTTAATGCGGAAGAGATTACCAGCTGGGTGGAGGAAGAGAAAACCACTGGCTATTCAAAGAGGACCGGGTGAATTCCTTTCAGTGACTTGAATTCAAGGCTATTAGTTTTAATATAAAGTAAGAAACCTGCACTGATGATTTGGGAAGGTGAGCCAGGCAGAACAATGTTCTTTTTCGACTCTGCACAGCTCAGGGAGTGCTGAATTATTTAAGGCTCTGTCTTTTGAATGAGATATCAAGCTGAGACTGCCTGTTGAGGTGGATGTAGAAGAGCCCAGCACCATTTGTGAAGAAATATAGGAGGGTTCTTCCAATATCCTGGTCAACATTTAGGCCTCAACCTGCAGAAGCAAATAAAGATGTGAAGACATTGGAGAGGGTGCAGAAAAGATTCACCAGAATGGTTCTAGGGATGAGGGATTTCAGTTACATAGAAAGATTGGAGAAGTTGGGAATGTTGTCCGTGGAGAAGAGAAGGTAAGAGGAGATTTGATAGAGGTATTCAAAATCATGAGGGATCTGGACAGAGTAGATAGGGAGAAACTGTACCCACTGGTGGAAGGATCGAGAACAAGAGGCCACAGATTTAAGGTAATTGGCAAAAGAAGCAATGGCGACATGAGGAAAAGCTTTTTCACACAGCGAACGTTTAGGATCTAGAATGCAGTGCCTGAGAGTGTAGTGGAGGCAGGGTCAATGGAGGCATTCAAAAGAGAATTGGATCATTATCTAAAAAGGGAAATGGTGCAGGGTGACGGGGGAGGGCAGGGGAGTGGCACGAGGCGAATTGCTCTTTCAGAGAGCCAGGACATACACAACAGGCCGAATGGCCTCCTTCTGTAACCATTCTATTAACAGTCCAATTGCCTCCTATTTTTCGTGGCCCGTCCAACATTGCAGTTGGTGGGCAGGCAAATCGGCCGGACGGCCTCTGCATCTTTCATCAAACCTCATCCAAGGGCGGGATGAAATATCCGTTATGAAATAGAATAAAAATAAATATCTGTGGACAGCATTTTTATCAGATATATTTTTAGGTGATTGATTATGGTGCATGGGCATTTTTTTTTGCAGCTTTTTAAAGTTTAATTTTAGCATTTTGAGGTCCGCAGCTCCCTGAGGCAGCTGTCTGCCTGCAGGTGGTAAAGCTGTTGCCCGCCCATATCGCAGCCTTGTCAATAACTGAGAAAATCATAGGCACAATGACTCCAACGGCCATATTCAGTGAGACGTTCACCGGCTCCACAGATGCCAACGGTGGCTGGGTGCCTCCCTGCCGCTCCATCAGTCCGAGCCTTCAGCAGCATTCCCACCCCTCTCGCAGTGGGGGTGCTGGCCTCCATTGGAGTGAGCCGTGATGTCCTGTACCCCAGTTGCTGGAAACCGCCCAGTTTAATGGGACGGCCAATGAGGTGGCGGTTTCTTCATTGGCTGCCTCCCGGAAAATGCCCCCTGTCAGCAGACCTCTGACCTTTGTGCTGTTGGGACTTGGGAAGGACACCTGAAATTTTTAAAGGGGAGATCCTGCCCCATGTATCTGCCTGTATCCCTGGTAACATAGAGGCAATTGGTAGTTGTTGGGGTTATGGGGCTGCCGGATTCACTGGTCATGGAGAGACCATGAGCTGAATTTTTAGGCCCCATGGGGATGGGAATGGGAGGCGGGCAGGCTTGGAACTCCACATTCCCAAGGCCGGGTGCCAGTCTCTGCTCTCCATCCCACTCCCAGGCCGTTTTCCCAGGGTGACAGGTGGGGAGGCTGCAGGGCTATCGTTCTGCAAGCTGCTGGTCGATTCAGTTAGGGGCGCAGCGTTGGATGCCAATAAGTGGAAATTTTCCAGTCGGCCTCCAGGTCTCCAGAGGCATCGGGGAACAGTCCAGCTGCCGGAAGAGGGCCTCCTGGTGGCAGCCGCAGAGTAGAGTGGGGGTGAGGGGTTAGCACTCCAGGCAGGCTTAGAGGGCCTTCCTGCATGCCTACTGAGTTCAGCTTCAGCTACAGGCTGCAGCAATATAAAAGCAAAATACCACAAATGCTGGAAATCTGAAGAGAACATAAGAAGCTGGAAAAACTCAGCAGGTCAGACAGCATCAGTGGAGAGAAACAGAGTTAACATTTCAGGTCTATGACTGATCGACTTCAGACATTGACTCTTGTTTCTTGCCACAGGTGCTGTCTGACCTGCTGAGCTTTTTCAGCCTTTTTTGTTCTTATATAGCCACAAGCTGCCCTGTGCAGGCATTCTCGACGCCCCACCCTGCCTCCCCACCCATCCCTCTATGATAATGGTGGCACGGCTGCAAAGGAATATTTTTATTTTAAACTTTGGGGTACCCAGCCCTCACTTGCCTTGAAAGGCCGGCTCCTGCTTCTTCCGAACTGAGGGGCCTCCTATTGGTCCTTTGAGAGCTCACCCCATTTTCCTTAATTTGGACAGTGAGCCCACCCTCTGGCTACTAATTGGCCAATTTGGGGAACTCGCAGATGAGTGGCTGTTCCCCACACAGTTCCCACTCCCGGAAAACCAAGAACTGTGATTGTACTCGACAGAGTTGCAATCAGTGACTGTTGATAACTCGAAAGAGGATCACACCAGCCTGATACTCTGTTGCTCCCTCGTGCAGGGAGTGTTGTCAAGGTTTTGAGGTGTCAGCTGTGGCTCAGTTCATAGCACCCTCGCCTTTGAATCAGAGGGTTGTGGGTTCATGTCCCACTCCCGGAAACCAAGAACTGTGATTGTACTCGAAAGAGTTGCAATCTGTGACTGTTGATAATTCCCCACACAGACATTCTAATGCCTATTTGAGCCTGATAGCAGGGAACTGAAGCTCGGAGGGAGTATCCTGCCCCGTCTATCTTCCCAGGATCCCTGTGATTGTCTCCAGGCTGCAAGGTTTCCTTCCATCATTCTGATTTCTTTAGTCAGCTCGCAGCCTCAGGTCTACCTGGTCACCCAGTGACTTTGAAGCATCTCCTTCCATTGTGATTCATGGTAGTTTGATAGCAACACATTTGTCTAAAAATCCTTGGTGGCTCCAAGCAATGTAATTGTGTTTCTGATGGTATGTGTGTGAACCAGGAGACTAAATGCATTCAATTGCTGAACCCTGCTGCACACTCAGCACAACATGTGTTGTGACTGACAAATCCCGATATTAGATTACATCCAGAAGCAGGAGGATACATTAAAGGCTGATATCACAGCTCATTATCATTTCCTCAAGAAGCAAACAGCAAGGAGCTAAAGTCTGCATTTCCACAGGGCTCATTAAATCACAGCGGGCAACCTGTAAACAGTATTAGAAAACAGTAAATAAACACAAGATTAGTTTAGTGGTGTTTTTCCAGAGCTTATTTATGAGCAGGCCATCAGGAGTGCATTGGATTGAACAAACCAACTGTTCTATAGAGTTTCTAGTTATCTGATCAATATGCATTATTTAATTGGTCGCTGAAACATCACTTCAGTCAACTGGCTAAAGGTTCATTAGAGACGCCAGGGCAAATAAATCAAAGTAAGGGTGGATGAACACCTTTGCGAGGCAATGTGCACTGGGCATTGAACACAAAGGGCTCTTACATCTCATGTGGAGGATGACAAGGCTTCATTTATTAGCCATCTCTTATTGCCTTGAGAAGGTGGTAGTGAGCTTTCTCCTTGGCTCACTGCAGTCCGTCTGATAATAGCAATGCCACAATAATGTTAGGTAGGGAATTCCAGGATTGTGGTGAAGAAAAGCTGGGGTAATATCTTTCCAAGCTGTAAATCTGGGGAATTTACTTGCCAGGCAGAAGGATGGAGAGTAATTTACAGCAGTAAAGACCAGCAGTGGATTGGCTGTCCAATCTTTAAAATCAAGAGATAGGAAATCAGGTGGAGATATAAAAGGTGGCCATGAACCCATTAACCACCATCGCTGAATGTTAAAAACAACCATATAGTTTCCACTAATTCTGGAAGGAAGGTGATGGATATAGGAGCTTGTTCACAGGGTAATAAGGTATAGGTTTTATCCTTTATTTTCCCAATGAGAGAATGCATTGGATGTGTTCTGAATAATTTTACTGTTTGTCTCTGTGTCAATCTTGGATATAACTCTCAAAGCATGTTGCTTTTCCATTGATGTCACCAACTAATGATCTTTGAATTTCACTGGAGGGTCAAGGGACGGTTAGGTCACAACACAATATTGGGCAGGATAGGGGTCAGGATACATTTATGTTTTAATCTTCCTTTCCCTCTCTTTAATCCTGATATTTTTGAATTCTGTGCTTTTTCCTAAGTCTTCAGGAGGGTTTCATTTGCCCTGATATCTAGGTAAGTTTCATACGGAGTTCAAGATAACGAACACAGACACCTTTATCGATGGCCAGCTAGGAGCTCTGCCCTATAGCTCTAGTTGATTCTCCTTGACTTTTGAACATAGCAAAATAACATTACAGTAGACATTGGTTTAGATTTTAAATGCAGAACAAAATTATTAAACAGGAATAGAACAAGTAAGTAGCATCAATAACACACGTTTTTACCATAGTTATTGGCCTTTGGTAGCTGCTTATTACATTAGCAATGAAAGCTTTAAATGGTTTACGTTTCTTGTATATACTATTCTTTAATTGATTAACATAAACTATGCTTCCTTTTTTCCCACTTTCTCATTATCACAAGGTTATTTGATTTAGTCCTCTTCAGATGTTGCAGAAAGATTTTCATTCTATCGAAAGCCCAGCCAATCTCTCTGATTTGCTAAGCCCTCTTGATATGGCAGCACATATCCTCTGGGTTTAAATAACTGCAAAACTCAATAAGAAACCAAGCACATGCTTGAACACATTGCACGCAATATTTGTATTTGAATGGAGTGACCGAGCCCTTCCCAGGGATTGAATAATTATTCCTAGCATGGTGTAACAAGACGAATTGGAATATTCTTCTCTGAGTGCTTTTTTTTAACAGCAGAGGTAAAGGAGGCAAATGGAATCTTAGATAAATATTCATTATTTTTGTCACCAGGGCTCCAATCGAATTCAATTAACCAAAGATGGGATCAGTGTTATAAAACAAACTAACTGTGATTCGACAGTTAATGTTCTATGAAAGGGGCCCAGACACCCATCCTCCATTTGACCACTGATAGAACTGTGGCTCTTCGTGGCCCACTTTCCATCAATTCTCCTCCTGTATTCGAGAGTCTCCTTGGATTTCTCAAAAGGTCAAATATTTCAATGACATTTACTTTAGAGATTCAACATGAAAGAGCAGTGCTGGCAGTGCATTACTGCAGCAACATTGCTTTATTTAAGCTCAGCCAGCTTGAATACTATCAATTATTAACATCTTAGCTATATTGAGGACATTCTATAATGGGAGAAGCTCACCATTGTAAGCTTTTAAGGAGCTGTTTCAACATTTTTAAGCTATTTATAAAAACAACAAAACCAAATATTCTCTTTAGTCAGTGAATAGCCTAGCTGCTATGAACTGGGTACCTAGGATTGGTTAAGATTCTCAGCATTTTATATATACTAATTACTTGGAAGTGGCATTTTAACAAAATCACTTTGAGTTTGCAACTGATAACATTCTAAGAGTAAGGGCAAATAATGAGGGGCACTGTCAGCAGGATTCTGGAAATTGTAGGGTGTAATACCATCCGCATGTTCATCACAAAATTCTTTACATTTGTCCAGAGAGGTGATGAACTCCTTTTCAGCATGATGTAGAAAGAGAGAATGCAGGGTCGGGGTACAGTGAGATTTCAGTGTGAGCCACACCGAATTCTAGTGGACTCTGATTGAAGGTCATTGTGCTTATGATTCTAGATTTGATGACTCTAGAGACAATTAGATGTGATAATCCTCAGGAGTTTTACATTTCCCATGACAGACCCTGGATAATAGTAGGCTAGGCTGGGAATGACGTGCTAACGCAAACTGCGACAGATAATTAAGGCTGCAGACTTGCAATTATATAGCGCCTTTCTCAGCCTCAGGTTATCCCAAAGCGCTTTACAGCCAATGAAATACTTTTAAAGTGTAGTCACCATGGTAGAAATGTGGCAGCTAGTTTGCATACAATTTGAATTTTTTGATGAGTTAACAGATAGATTAGATAATGGTAATAAAGTAGATGTAATCTATCTGGATTTTCAATTTGATACCATCCTTAACTTCTTTAGCTAGCCACGGATGGTTTATCCTTCGAAAAGGTGCCTCATAATAGATTAATAAAAAGGTGCCTCATAATAGATGAATGAATAAGGAGAATGTAGAGTCAGGGGACAAGTGGCAGAATGGATTGTTAGCAAACTTCAGTCCAACATGGATAGGGAATAAAGAGAGAGTGGGAATAGAGGATAGTTTTTCTGAATGGTAGAAGGTATTCCACAAGGATCAGCGCTGGGTCCACGGATGTTCACAATTTACGTTCTTGATTTGGACTTTGGAATCAAAAACATAGGGCAGAATTTCACCCATGTCAGGAGGGCTCAGCAGGGGCTGGTGGGGGCGATCGGGAAGCTGAACGCCACCCGCGATTGGGGCCGGAAGGCAATTTCATGCTGGCGGGCCAATTAAGGTCCACCCAGCGTGAAGCGCGAGCGGCAGTTCTCATTGTTGCCTGTGTGGGCGGTGGGGAGGAGGGAGGGGGAGGAGGAGGGGGAGTGCGAGCTGGGTGAGCACGATCTTCATGCATGCCCGCGAGTGTGCACTTCATAATCACCCCGAGGCGCAGATCTGCCTCAGGGAGATGAAGTGTTATAAAACAAAATAAGGGGCAGGATCTTCCGGTTGGCAGGTGGGGGCGGGGCCCGCTCACCCACGAATAAAATGACGTCGGGTGGTACACCCAACGTCACCCCACGTCATTTCCATTTTCAGGTGGCGCAGCCAAGTCGGATGTGTGCCCGCCAACCTGTCAACGGCCTATTAAGGCCATTAGAAAACCAATTCGGGCAGCGAAAAATTCACGTTAATTGATCATTTAATGGCCTTAACAGGCCTTTTAATTGTCAGCGGGCGCGCTGCTGACCTCGGAGCGTGCCCGCCAACCGAAATATCGCACGAGTGTGCAATGATGGCGGAACGCTCGCCTGAGGTCATCGCGCGTCGGTTTATACTGGGTCGGGTCAGCGCACACCTGCCCGCTGAGCTAAAAGCTTTACCCAGGATTTCTAAAATGCTGGATGACACCCAATTGGGGGAAGTCAATAATGAGGAGGCCTGCAACAAATTACAGAAGGACATTAATAAAATTTGCAGAATGGGCAAATAAGTGGCATAGGCAGCTCAACACAGATAAATGTGAAGTAAATTTGGTAGGAAGAATAGGCAGGTCACTTATTACTTGGAAGATGTAAGTCTAGTAGTAGAGGAACAAAGGGATTGAGGAATACAAATATTCCAATCACTAAAAGTTGCACCATAGGTTAACAAGGCCATAAAAAAAAGCAAACCAAGCACTAGGCTTTATTTTTAGAGGGATAGAATTGAACAACAGGGAAGTTACGCTAAACCTGTATCGAATATTGGTTAGACCACTTAGAGCTACATATAATCTTCGTCATCATGTTACAGAAAAAGATATCGAGGCACTAGAGCAGTTGCAGAATTGTCCTAGATTTGCATTCAGTTCATTCCCAGGAAACACGGCGTTTCCATGATGGGCGGGCTCTCATTCACCTGCCACACCGACACCTCACTGCTTCACCATGCCCGGCACCACATTTAAAGTACAGCCGCACTCAGTGCTTCCAGGCCAGGACTGCAGCAAAGAAGACATGGCCCCGAAAGGCAAGAAGACAGCAGCCCTCGAGCGCCTTTTGGATGCCATGGAGGCCCCGCTGTGATATCTTCTACCCCCACTCTGGTTGCAGGAGGGGCAGCTACATTACCCTCTGGCTTGGTAGGCGATGACAGTGGTGATTGGTGCCAATGTTGCACAGAAGAGGTTGGCCATCCAATGCAGATAGAGGGTGAATGATCTCATCCATGCAGCCAGGATATGGCAACCATCTCATCCCTCTAAACTCACACACTCAAGCACATCACACATTCAAAGGCATCTCACTCACTGCCAACTCAAGGGACATCACCACCCATTCTCACACACACACCCTCACATCTCCATCTGGCCTCATCTCCTCTGGAGACTGCCTCCTCAGCCCTCATCATCTTGAGGCCATTTGCACAGGTCAACATGTGCCCCCCCCACACACACACATCCCCTGGGACACCCTCCTTCCCCAGGACAGCCCTCATCCTGCAGCCTCTCCCCATGCCTGAGGCCACTTCTCCCCCTTCCCCAAGCAAGACCTAGCCCTGCAGCCATTGAGAAGCCACCCGCATATGGCTGATCTGGTAGATAGAGACCTGCTCCTGAGCCCCTCCTAAAAGTGATGTGGTGCTGTCTGTGAAGCCTGGAGCTGATGACTGCGAGTGTTGACCGAAGCAAAGTGGGCAAACAAACCTTGAAGTACCAAGCGAACTGCAACCTTCCAAGTGCACACCTTATATATGCTGTTGTGAAACATGTCAGCGTGTTTTCCCGCCAAAGTGGGCGGATGATCCAGCATTGGGGGGGATGAGTCCGGCAGGCTGGCCCTATAATGATGTGCTGATGTATTAGAATGATGTTCCTGACGTCCGATGGTGGGGAAGGCAGCCCGCCATCGGCAGGTGGAGCGGACAATCGTGAACTGGTTTCATGACATTGTGAAAGCAATATTTGGCCCTCTCACCGTATTGTCTGCTCACACCACCGAACACGCCCAACACCAGTGGGCACGGAAAATCCAGGCCAAATTGTTCTAAGAAATTGTCCTGAATACAGCTCTATGAGCTCATCCTCAAGGTTGCCTTTGCCAATCCTGACTCAGGGGTGAGGAAGCTTAAACTGAGCAAGAGCAAACATTTCTCTGACTCTCCAATGGTGAATCTAAGTATTTGCAGCTACTCTGCTTGAGTGAATTGGAGCGCAATTGCCTATACATTTTTGGCTGACTGTCAGTGGACTGAATTTTATGCAGGTGTCCCATTGTCAGGGCTGAAGGAGGTGGGCAACCCCACTTGGTATGCAGTGGGACCCACGGCCACAATTTGTCAGTTAAGTAGAATAAAGGACCACCCCCCATAGCTGATTGTCCAAACTGTGTGCACTTCCATTCTATTCGGAGGTCCTGGCCCAGAACTTCCCCTAGACATGGTGCCAAATGTTAAATTGTGACTCCTCCCCTAAGCGTCCTCCGGCCGGCGATCCCACTTGGGATTTCAGGAGTAACAAGAAGAAACCGAGCTCACATGGCACAAGAAGATGCAAATGCCACTCATGGCTGGAATCTCGCCTACCACTGAGCTGAGGATTGCCCAGGCTCCCACGCCCTAACCCATGTCGTCATGTATAAGGGGAGAATTTCTTAAAGACACTTCTTCTTAAATCCATTTCCCTTGCCTGAACAGCACCACCGTGAGCTACACCTGCCCGATTCAAGCCTAGTGTGCCTCAACTCACTCAGCAATACTGGTTTCCCCTCTCTCAATATGCCCACAGGCCAACGTAGGGACTTATTGCTCCTTTTCCACTTGCCCTGTGAGAGCAGACTCGAGCTTCCACTCCGTATGAGGCAAGTAGGGAATTCTTGGAAGGGGAGCGGGGCACATGGTTTTGCCAGGATAGGGGAGTTCACCGTAGTGGAGGGTGTCATTGGCAGCACACACATGGATTTGCATCCCAATCTGAGATATATCATAACCATAATGATTCCTAATTGTTGAATATGCAATTGGTGTGCTACCATGCCCAGTACATCATGCCCACTCTCCTGGCAGTCGTCATGATGCATTCATTCTGTGCCAGTCCGGGTTCCAGCAATCTGTCAGCCACCAAACCAGGGGGTGGCTGCTGGGTGCCAAGGCTTATCTGCCTTACATCTAGCTAATGGCTCCCTTCTGCAAACCCATCCACACGTGGGCAGCGCCCAGACAATGGCCATGCTTCCACGAGAAAGATCAGCAAGTGGATGGCTGAGGTGCTGAGGCATTGGTTCCTCCCAGATGTTACATTCTGTTTGTGTTTCAATGGAAGCTGAGGCATCAGCCATCAGAGCCTGCACCACCGCCGCGCTTGTAGGTGTTCTCATCGAATTGGCCACCACTTTCACATTGGAAGGGATGGCTCCAAGCTCTTCGCAAAGCCCTGTGCCAAGTTGGTGCCAGACTCCTCTAAGCTCTATGACAGTAGCAGCAGTCTTTCTAGCAAGCTTCCCAATGTGCTAAACAATTCGGTGCACCTATCTCTATACTCTACCCCATCAATGTCCTCAACTGAGCCCTCTGCAGCAGAATTCACAAGTGACCTCACCCTCTGGGAAGCTGGTACCTGCACTACCCTTTACCCTCTAACCAGGCTGTCAACCACTTGACTCACCACATGCAGATCCCACCTCTATGCTAATCTCTAAATCTGTGCAATGCCAGCATCTGAGCTGGTGGCTGCGAGTGCCAGATCGAGTGATCAGTCTCTTGTTCCTCCCACACCACTGGTTAGCCAGACGGCAGTTCTTGGGTATCTGAAAGGATGAAGGTACAAGGGTAGGCTTTGGGTGAGGGAAGGAGGGAGGAAGTGCAGGTATCTGCTTAGACCATCCACAGCTTGTAAATCGGTAAAGATGGTGAGATGAGGGGACTGTGGGTTGTAAGAAGGTGGATTAGGTAGGAACAGACTGCCATCCTCAATCGTTCCAGCCTGGCCACTGCTATAATCTCAGTCTGCTGTGCCAGTGATTGCTGGCACTGTCTCCTCCATGGGGATGAAGATATGAAGTCTCCTCCCACAGGTTGGGTGCAGCTGCCTCCAGATGTGCGCCACTCTGCCCAGTAAGAGAGAGGGATGTGTGTGTGTCAGTGAGTGTGGGGCAATGTGTTTGGGTGATGTGCCCATCACAGTTGAATAACTGGCAGCTTGCAGCAATGCTCTGTGAGGCTAAGGTGAGGCTATGAGAGTGAGGTATGAGTTGTGGTTGATGGAGATTCTCAGTAGATGAGACAGGGGTTTGCTGAATGGATTAGTGATTCATTGGTAAGGAAATGACGTGGGCCTGAATTTTACCCTTGGAAGGTGAACACAATCGGCGGGCCCAGGACCAGTCATGAAACAGGCCCCCGACCGCAATTGGCCCACCACTGGGATTTCACGCTGACTGGCCAACTAAGGCCTGCCCAGCGCGAAACGCGTCTTCCCAATTGTTGGGAAGGGCTGGGCGGGGGCGGGAGACTTTGGGGCGCCCGGCAACCAGTTTACAAATGGCACAGGCGGCGCCTTGAGCTGCCAGGGAAGAATCATATAATCTGCATTCTGGAGAGTGAAGCTATGGCCTCAACAGTGGCTGGACAGGCCAGGCGGGAGGGCAGGTCGGGTGGGCACTCGGCCCCCTGTTTGTAGGACGAGTGCCTCACGGTGCTCTTGGAGGAAGTGGCTGCCAGGAGGGACACCCTCGTTCCCAGAGATGGAAGGAAGAGGCCACCGCACCAGACACAGAAAGCTTGGGAGGAGATGGCAGCCGAGGTCAGCAGCCACAACGCTGTGCAGGGCACTTTGTTTATTCATTCAGGGGGTGTAGGCTTTGCTGGCTGGGAGACACTGAGAATGAAGCTCTGAACTGAGATGAAGCTGTCAAGTTCCAATAAGAAACCAGCAGCAAACTATCTCCTAAAATCCTCACTGCTCACACCGGCAATGCTGCTGACCCTTTTTGTCCCGCCCTTGGATGAGGTTTTGTAAAATCCCGGCTGCCCTCCTGCCCGTTTACCCCGTGTGATGAGCGTGAAATCACGCGGGCAATTGGGTTTTAAATGGCTGTAATTGGCCTTTTAACTGTTGGTGGGCGCGGCTCCAACAGCCGCATGCGCCTGCAGACCTGAAAAGAACGTGTGTGTCCGGGATGACATTGGGACGCTCGCCCAAAGTCTTCTCGCACCATGTTACGCCCGATCAGGTTGGGCATGTGCCAGCCTGCAAGATGTAAATCTCTGCCCATGGGAAAATGCATTCACTGACCTTTACCACCCGTGTGAGAGCATTAAAGCTCTTGCAGCACTGAACCCAGACCCTCAGAGCTAGATTGCTGACAATGACCGTGATGGATACCTGCTCCCACTGCTCTCTAAGAGGATTTCTCTCTTCTCCTATGCTCTCCTGTACCATGATCTCCACCTTGAAGCAGGGTCTGTGATCTGTTGAGCCATTTCTCAAGGTTCCTTCTGCTCATTAACTCCTCCTTCTGCTCCACCAGCCCCCTCGCCTTTATAAGGTGCAGGTTGGTTTGAGGTAGTGCAGGCTAGCTTTAAATGTTGCTAGCCTCTCAGATCTTGGGCCCTCTGCTGAGGTTTACAACCATTCAACAGTGTGTTAAATTCTGGGTTGTACACCACTATTCACTTATATTACCAAACTGCATCAAATTTGCATGGTGCCTGCTTTACTATGAATGAGTGTGGGTTATTTGCGATCTGTTCACTCATTTTTGGGACTATCGAGTTTTAAGCCCTGTGTAAGAACAGGACTGTTATACCATGTCTTTAGCAATCCCTCTGCTGCTTTACCAATGTAGCCTGGCTGTTCACATCTTGAAAACAAAGACGTTTTTTTCCCTAAAAAGTCACGAAATCAGCTGTTAATGAAACAGGAGAAAGTCAGTCAGAGCATAATTGCTTTGTAATCTCTGTATGAGTAACTAGAATATCTGCTTTTAACATCATCACGGAAACAGTAAACCTAAGGAAGCTGTTAGAAAGAGTTAAGATGTCACTAACTTGCAGTATTTCCATTGAATGCCAAAAACATTAAAGGTGAAACGTGAATTTGGACTGACTGAACTGTCATGGATCCAAAGATCTAAACATCTCTCTTTCGTTCACCTGATTCCGGCTCGTTAATCCGATGGCAGCAAAGAGATTCTCGTGCTTTTAATTGGGCCTCCAGGGACAAGCACTGACCCTTTAGGTTAACACAGAGACGCTGACTTTTACAAGTGTCATCAGCTTATTGTTCTAAACAGCATTAGTTAACCTCTCGACTTGCTGGAACTCTGCTGGGAGAACCTTAGGCTTCAATTTGTCTCTCGTGACTGAGTGACTCTGGCTTTTGATCACTTTCAGGGCCAAGTTCTTTCATACCCCAAGAAATAAGACTCTACCTCGTTCGTCATTAGGCCCATTTACCACTTTCCTGAGAAAGGGATTGGTATCAGAAAGAACGCGAATTTGCATTCACAACCTCAGGATATCCCAAAGCACTTTCATGAAGTACTCTTAAAGTGTAGTTACTGTTGAAATGTAGGAGTCGCTGCAGCCAATTTGCACACAGCAAGCTCCTTCAGACAGGAGTGTGACACTGACTAGATAAACTGTTCTAGTGATGTTGGCTAAGGGGTAAATATTGGACACAGCAACAGGGAGAAGTCCCCTGCTCTTTCTTGAAAAGTGCCATGGGATCTTATACGGTCTCCTGAGGGGGCGTTCAGGGCTTTGTTTAGCTTCTTATCCAAGAGTTGGCACCTCTGACAGTTCGACACTCTGTCAGCACTGCATTGGAATGTGCTCGTGTTTAGGGTTGGGACTTGACCCACTGATTCAGAAGGGAGATTGCTGCTACTGAGACGAATCTGGCACCTTAATATGGTAGAAATGTGCTGCTTTTCTTGGAGGTTGCATTCTACCAGTGCAACAGAAAGACAATGAGTAGATGGGATGGCACTGAAAGAAGGCAGTGGGAATGAGTTGATGCAATGTGGGATTTGTTCATGGGAAGAATGTCTGGGCTTTTATAAAAAAAAGAAACACATTTGGTCAAAGATAGGATGGAAGTAATTCTTGATCTTATCCTAAGCTCTGGTTCCCCCACTTCACATCTCTCCATCTCTCTTCTGCTCTTCCTTCCTTTAAGAAAATTCCTTGAAACGTAATTCTTTGGCCAAGCTTTTGGTCACTTGCCCTTTATCTCCGTATGCGACTTGTTGTCAACTGGTTAGAAAATGCTCCAGCAAAGCTCCTTGGGATGTCTTATTATGTTGAGGGCGCTATACAGATGCAAATTTTTGTTGCTGCAATCATCTTCCATCTCTTCTGCATTTGCTTCCTGTGGGCCTGTGGCCTCCTTAACACCCTGATGCATATTAACTCTTGGTTGGATGGTATAACCGTGTTACATGTAGCACACACGGATGATTTGGGAGGTCTTGGCTGGACTGTAGATCTGCATTTTGACTCTGCAGTCAAGCAGTAGGATCACTGCTCTGTCATTGTTATAGTCTGCTCCACATTAGCTCAGTCCGTGGCACAGGCCCTCACTCTGGTTGTGCTGCATGTGGTGTAGTTGGGGTTTTCAGCTGAGGGCATAGAGGGGATCAGCAGCAACCCCAGCAGCATTCTGCCAACAGAACCTTCAACTGATGCCAGACATCATGGGTTGCTGCATGAGAAAACATCAAGGGAGCTCCCTGGATAATAAGCATTAATGCCCAGTGGCTGCTTGAACATTCATTGAGTAATATCCCTTCCTATCCACAATAAGAGTTGGTGCATGGAGACCTACAAGCCTGGCTTTCACAGAAATGCACAGCACAACATCTCTTTATAGAATAGAGTTGGGAACAAACAGGACATGTCCCCTCTTTATGGAACAAGCTGCCGTAAGGTAAGTTTAAAGGTCCAGTTTCAGTGTTAGTGTTTGGATGAGTGAGTGGGTGAGTGAATGAATGGGTGAGTGGGTGAGTGAATGAATGGGTGAGTGGGTGAGTGGGTGAGTGGGGTGAGGTGGGTAAATGTTTTCTTTGGAGAGGAGAAGGCTAAGAGGAGATTTGATTGAGGTGTTCAAAATCATGAGGGGGCTGGATAGAGTAGTTAGGGAGAATCTGTTCTTGCTTGTAAAAGGATCGGGAGTGAGAAGGCACAGTTTCACAGTGATTTGCAAAAGGAGCAAATGCGATGTGACAAAAAAAAATTCACACGAGTGGTTTGGGTCTGGAAAGCACTGCCTGGAAATGTGATGGAGGCAGGTTCAATTGAGGCATTCAAGATGGCATTGGATGATTATTTGAATAGAAACAATGTGCAGGGTTACGGGCAAAAGGCAGGAGAATGGCACTAAGCTATAAAGCTCATTCATGAACCAGAGCAGACACGATGGGCTGAACTGGCTCCTTATGCACCATAACAATCCTGTGATTCTGATGTGACACAGCTACCGTCATAATGCCCTAGACTCTAGGATCACGTACCAGTTGATGAAAGCTCCATCTCCCCCCTCCTTTCCTCAGGGAAATTGCTAAAAATGTGCTCCCTGTATTACACAGGCATGAACTGCAGATTGATTCATCTGCCAAGTGTCCCTCGGGCTGACCTGAAAGATGTATTGATGTCTAATGCTCTTGCGGCCTTTGCTGTATTGGGAAGAGCCATCACAGTCCTTGAGACTGTCTGCTCTGATATGCCATTGATGCGGTCTGTAAAAAGGGCTCATTGAGTTCTAAGCAGACCAGCTGACATTACCCCGCCAAAGCTGAAGATTCATCCTGAACTGTCTCCTTCTCATCCAATCAATGCTGAATCTTGAGAACATTCCAAAAGGGATTGCATCGCCCACAACTTAATTTGTAATGTAGCAGCTATAGTCCAAACATCATCTTGCTCAACGAATTGGAAGGTACAGCAGTAAAAAGGCACACATACAGACATCTGGACATACAGACTCACTGCTAAAAACTACTCTTCAGCAATGACTGAATCTCCTACAGTCTGACTTTAAGAATGAGACTAAACTGGGCCTAAACGTGGAAACTCATTTAAATAATCCACCTATTTGAAAGTGGGCTGCACCCCGTCCTTTCTCCTCTGCAATGCTCCAGAGGGAGGCGCTGTTTCTCACCTGCCGTGGGCTTGTCCCATCCTTCAAACCGTACATGGTCAGGCCCTTGTTTGCCTTTCTGCTAACGCTGCTGATTGTACTGACTACCTAGCGGGTATGTGACTGAAATCACAGATTAATATACCCCTCAGCCTTGCTGCTGTCACCACTAGGCTGGCTACTCCAGAACGCTTCTGGTCAGCCTCACATTTTGAACCCTCCGTAAACATGAGTTCATCCAACATTGTGCTGCTTTCTGATAACCCATCCCGAGTTCCATTCACCCACCACCCTTACGTCCACCAATGTACATTAGCTTCCAGTACAGTAACACCTCCATTTTAAAATGCTTATCCCTGATTTCAAATCCCTCCATGACCTCCTCCCTCCCTATCGTTGTAATTGTAAACCACCCGCTGAGATATCTGCACCACTCCAAATCTGACCTCTTCTACATACATCCCTGTTTTCTTTGTTCAACCATTGACATCAGACCCAGGGCAATGCTCTGGGGACCAGAGTTCAAATCCCATTACGGCAGATGCTGGGATTTGAATTCAATAAAAATATGGAATTAAAAGTCTGATGGTGACCATGAGACCCATTGTCGATTGTCATAAAAACCCATCTGGTTCACTAATGCCCTTAAGAGGAGGAAATCTGCCGTCCTTACCCGGTCTGGTCAACATGTGACTCCAGACCCACAGCTATGTGGGTCACTCTTAAATGCCCCCTGAACTAGGTGGCATCTAGGGATGGATAATAAATGCTGGCCTGGCCGGCAATGCCCACATCCCATGAATGAATAAAAAACAACTGGAATTCCTTCCCTAAACCCCTGGCTCCCTCTACCTCTCTCTGCTCTTTGAAGATGCCCCTTAAAATCTACCCCTTCATCCAAACTTTGGGCCATGTGCCCTAATGTCTCACTGTGAGTCTCAGGGGTCAGGTTTTGTTTGATAACGCTCCCGTGTGAAGTGTCTCGAGGTGCTTTTACTACCTTAAAGGCCCGACACAAACATAAGTTATTGTATAATTTGAACCAAATTTAATCAAGGCAGGAAGAGAACAGGATCATACCAATCGCCTTTTCCACACCCTGGAAGATTTTACTTCCTTGAGGATCTATGGAATTCATTGCCACAGAAGGCTGTGGAGGCCAGGTCATTGAGTGTATTTAAGACGGAGATAGATAGGTTCTTGATTGGTAAGGGGATCAAAGGTTACGGGGAGAAGGCGGGAGAATGAGGTTGAGAAACTTATCAGCCATGATTGAATGGCGGAGCAGACTCAATGGGCCGAATGGCCTAATTTCTGCTCCTATGTCTTATGGTCTTATGGTCTAAGATCCGAGCCTGTCGGTTTCCCACCTGTCGGGATAAGTCGGAACTATTCCCGCCGTTCCCGTTTGTTCTGCTTGCCTTTCCCGGTTTTGTGACGTGGCTTTTCTCTGCGTTAAAGAGCCCTCTTTTCTCTCGCAACCTCAGGGTGCACTGAAGCCTGATGTGCCCAAGAAAGCACGGGTTTCGAAATGCAGTCAGCGTTAGCGGGTAAGCGCGACAGCCAATTCACGCAGAGCAAGATCCCACAGGCCGATTAGTCGTTTTTGCTGATGTTGGTTGAGGAACAGATGTCGACAAGCAAGCCGGGGAAACGCTCTGCCCTTCCTCAAGTAGTGTTCTGGGATCTTGCACTTCCACCTGAGAGGGGCGGGTTGGCTTCACATCCAACAGATTAAACTAGATACCTGACTTCTTCTATCAGCTGAAATCAGTGACAAAGTGCTCATAACCATTTAAGGGTTTTTTCCTGTCCTGCTAACTGCTACACCTCTTTAAACATTTCAAAGAGTATGCATTAAGGCAAGGCAGCTTTAAATTCATTCATATTTCAGGCCCTGTAAGAAATAGTCAATGATATATTTATATATGGAGAGTCATCCTTCCATTCACGCTGCTGCTGCAATTTCTCCAAGGGGACAGGGCTTTTCACATTGTCGGGCAGGGCTGGGCGGGAGCGGGTGAGGAGCCAATCGCCGCCCGCGATCAGCTCCGTGCCACCATTTTATGCGGACGGGCCAATTAAGGCGTCAACCGCGCCCGGTAGCGCTCAGCACTACCTGTGCGGGCGGTGGGGGGAGGAGGAGGAGGGAGAGTCGGGGCCTGCGCTGTTTCACCCATACGCGCGAAAGAGCGCAGGAACCTCCCTGAGGCTCGGAGCTCAGGGGGGATCGAATGGATATTAAAAATAATTAAATAAACGATTTGAACATGTCCCCTCCTTGTGACTGTGTCACACGAGTTGGGACATGTTTTTATATTTATGGAAATTTATTTATTTAATAAAAGCGTCAGGAAACCTCGGGGATGAGTCTTCCTGAAAAACGCGAAGGCCACTTGGGCTCTTCACCTGCCCAACAACCCAACGCGTTCTCAACTGGCTCAATAGATTTCTTAATGGCCTTAACAGGCTGTTTACATTTCGGCGGGCGCGCACCCGCTGAACGGAATATCACGATGGCGCTTGGTGATGTCAGGACGAGTCGTGTTACACATCGGCGGGTCAGACCCACCCCCACACGCCAACTGAAAAATCCTGTCCCAAAGCCGTGCTTCTGAAATAAAATACCCCTCAGCCCACGGACCACGTGTAACCATCCAGGCCACGGAGGAAGATTTATTTTTATTTCAGCGATCTCCCTAGAACGTGTTTCTCTGATTCGAGCGAACATGGAACTGTAATCGCAGGGACGTTAGACAGGGTAGGGCCAGCAGATTGAAATAAAAACAGCAAACGTTGGAAATACCCATCAGGTGCATTTCCTGGTCAATATTTATCCCTCAGCCGTCATCACCACAATGCACATTATCCCATTGTTGTTTGTGGGATCTTGCTGTGTGGAAATTTGCTGCTGCGTTTCCTACGCTACGACAGTGACCAGGTTGCAAAAGCGCTTCATTGGCTGTAACCCGCTTTGGGGATGTCCTGAGGCCGTGTAAGGTGCTATAGAAATGCAAGCCTTTCTTTCTCTCAGTTGGAGCCTTTCTGTGTAGCAAGACGTCATCATCATCGCCATAGTCCCACAGGACCATAGGTATCTCCCTCCTTGGACAGAGACAATTTGGGCCACTCGTAGCTTTAGCTTTGCCCACTCCACAAGCTCAGGTCAATACGGAGAAGGAGACACGGTCACCATGGAACACCACAGCCGGAACGGGGATGGAAACCACGCCTTTGGCGTCATCTTACATCACACTCCAGCCGCCTGGACAACTGATCTAACCGACCCCCGCAGAAAGGGGCAAGGGGTGAAGAATTCCATTCGGAGCTGAACTGTTCTAAACTCCTTGTTTGTCCTGAACATTCAAACTCAGGAAACGAGGCAGCAGCAGCTCTGGAGGGTGTTATCGGTCTCCGTGTGCCGAGTGGGATTGTGTGATCCTTTACCTCAATATAGTTACATCCACAAAGCAACTGAAGAAGGAGCAATTTGGCTGCAATACTTCGACCCTGAGTTCGAATGGAATGAAGAATTGGACATTTCGAGCCTGACATGTTAGTTTAACCCCAATTTCTCAAATACCCAAACGGCAACTTGGTTAATGCAATGATTTAATACATCTACTTAATAATTAATGTGCTGTTCTCCTGGGATATTGAGAGCTTTCTTTATCAATGTCAGCACAAATACAATTCATGATTTCAACTTCCCTTCCCGAACGTCTTCCAGCTGAAAATCTAGATCAATAAATCAGAAAATATTATCGCTTCATCATTTGTTTTGATCAACTGGCAACAGTCAGTGCAGCAGAAATGGGCACACTTTTCAAAAGTGATCTGGCTTAATGTAAAAGCTGGAGTGCCAAGAAACAGCAGCTGTACCGAGAAACAGCAGCTGTACCGAGAAACGGCAGCTGTACCGAGAGACAGCAGCTGTACCGAGAAACAGCAGCTGTACCGAGAGACGGCAGCTGTACCGAGAAACGGCAGCTGTACCGAGAGACAGCAGCTGTACCGAGAAACAGCAGCTGTACCGAGAAACGGCAGCTTTACCGAGAAACAGCAGCTGTACCGAGAAACAGTAGCTGTACCGAGAAACAGCAGCTGTACCGAGAAACAGCAGCTGTACCGAGAAACAGCAGCTTTACCGAGAAACAGCAGCTTTACCGAGAAACAGCAGCTGTACCGAGAAATGGCAGCTTTACCGAGAAACGGCAGCTTTACCGAGAAACAGCAGCTGTACCGAGAAACAGCAGCTTTACCGAGAAACAGCAGCTGTACCGAGAAACAGCAGCTGTACCGAGAAACAGCAGCTGTACCGAGAAACGGCAGCTTTACCGAGAAACAGCATCTGTACCGAGAAACGGCAGCTTTACCGAGAAACAGCAGCTGTACCGAGAAACTGCAGCTGTACCGAGAAACTGCAGCTGTACCGAGAAACGGCAGCTTTACCGAGAAACGGCAGCTGTACCGAGAAACAGCAGCTTTACCGAGAAACAGCAGCTGTACCGAGAAACAGTAGCTTTACCGAGAAACGGCAGCTGTACTGGGAAACGGCAGCTTTACCGAGAAACAGCAGCTGTACCGAGAAACAGTAGCTTTACCGAGAAACGGCAGCTGTACTGGGAAACAGTAGCTTTACCGAGAAACAGCAGCTTTACCGAGAAACGGCAGCTGTACTGGGAAACGGCAGCTTTACCGAGAAACGGCAGCTTTACCGAGAAACGGCAGCTTTACCGAGAAACAGCAGCTGTACCGAGAAACGGCAGCTGTACCGAGAAACGGCAGCTTTACCGAGAAACGGCAGCTGTACCGAGAAACTGCAGCTGTACTGAGAAACGGCAGCTTTACCGAGAAACGGCAGCTGTACCGAGAAACAGCAACTTTACCGAGAAACAGCAGCTGTACCGAGAAACAGCAGCTTTACCGAGAAACAGCAGCTTTACCGAGGAACAGTAGCTTTACCGAGAAACAGCAGCTGTATCGAGAAACAGCAGCTGTACCGAGAAACGGCATCTTTACCGAGAAACGGCAGCTTTACCGAGAAACAGCAGCTGTACCGAGAAACAGCAGCTGTACCGAGAAACGGCATCTTTACCGAGAAACAGCAGCTGTACCGAGAAACGGCAGCTTTACCGAGAAACAGCAGCTTTACCGAGAAACAGCAGCTGTACCGAGAAACAGGAGCTGTACCGAGACACAGCAGCTTTACCGAGAGACAGCAGCTTTACCGAGAAACAGCATCTTTACCGAGAAACAGCAGCTGTACCGAGAGACTGCAGCTGTACCGAGAAACAGCAGCTTTAACGAGAGACAGCAGCTGTACCGAGAAACAGCATCTTTACCGAGAAACAGCAGCTGTACCGAGAGACTGCAGCTGTACCGAGAAACAGCAGCTTTACAGGGAAACGGCAGCTGTACCGAGAAACAGCAGCTGTACCGAGAAACGGCAGCTTTACCGAGAAACAGCAGCTTTACCGAGACACAGCAGCTGTACCGAGAAACGGCAGCTGTACCGAGAAACGGCAGCTGTACCGAGAAACAGCAGCTTTACAGGGAAACGGCAGCTGTACCGAGAAACAGCAGCTGTACCGAGAAACGGCAGCTTTACCGAAAAACAGCAGCTTTACCGAGACACAGCAGCTGTACCGAGAAACGGCAGCTGTACCGAGAAACGGCAGCTGCTTTTGTGCATCTTTGAACATCTGAAAATCACGTAGAATCGATTCAGAGAATCATACACTCGGGGGCGTTTTGTTAAATTCTGTTTGTGCTGAATCTTTAAAAGCGCTCTCCAATTTCACCCCATACCCACTGTTTCCCCATAACTTGCGAATCAGTCCTCTTCAAGTACATATCCAATTGGTTTCTAAAATGTTCCATGGTATCTGTATCCGCCGCCCTTTCCTGTGATGCTTCCCAGATCATAACAAACCTCTGGGCAAAAATTAAATCCTCCAATTCTTTTGCCAATGATTTGAAAGTTATGATCTCCGATTATCCATCCTAATGGCCAGAGTAAGTAATTTCTCCCAACGAGCTTTGTGGAAGTAAGTTCCTAAGTGCTAAAGTTATTTGGAATGCCTCGATTAGCTCACTCTTTGCTTCTCCTGCTCTCAGGACAACAACTCCAAGTTCTCCTGTCTCTCCACATCACTGACGTCCCTCGGTGTTGTACAATTCCAGCCTATGTTTCCAGTTATAAACACAAGCATTCTGGGCGCCTTTTCCACAGCCCCTTCATCCAGACCCTTCCACCTTCAAAGATTTGTGAGCGTATACCCCCCAGGTCCCTCTGCTCCTGCACCCCTTTTTAAAACGGTACTATTTAATTTACACTGCCTCTTCTCACTCCTCCTACCACAATGAATCACGTCTCACACACCCCTGCGTTACACGTCAGCTTTTTATAATTCATTCACGGGATGTGGGCTTTGCTGGCTGGGCCAGCATTTAATGCCCATCCCTAGTTGCCCTTGAGAAGATGCCACATCTCTGCCCAATTCACCAGCCAGTCTATGACCTCCTGAAGTTCGGTTCTGTCCTCCTCACTGCTTATATTTCTGAGCCGTGTGCTATCTACGAACTTTAAAACGATGCCCTGTGCAACCATGTGTGGTCATTATGGATCAAACAAAGCAGGGGCACTAACAGAATGTGCTGCTTGACTCAATGCAGTCTGAAGAACTGTTCACTACTAGTCTCCTATCCACGACCTCCCATCCCTTAGCAAATTATCTACCAAAGTTACCACCATCACTTCAATCCCACGTGTTCCTGTTTCCCGAATAAATACACGGATTTTTGGAAGTTCACCAGTACATCGACTGTAATGCCTCCGCAACCCTCTTCATCACCTTACACATTGCTGTAACCCTCCAGCACCTCTCTGTAGTGCATCGATAATCTTTTATAAGCAGGGAATAGCAGGCTCTGCGGTAAAGCTTCACTCTAAAAGTGTTAATGGATGTAAGAGGAGCAGTCACTGCTTCATGTTGGGGTCATCGGTCAGTTTGCAGCCTGACCCATTCTGCCCAAGCCATTCCATGGCCCTTTGCAAGGCAGTGCAGTGTAGCAGTGTAAAAAGAGGCTGGAGCTCCTCCTGCCCCCCTAGTCCTCCTCAGGCTGGTTATAGATATGTAAGAACTATCTGAGCAGGGGTTTTGAGTGTCGCACCACTTGCTATTTGCATTCTGTAGTAAAGAGCTCCCTCTGGAGGATATCTACTGAACAGCTACCTTGCTTGGGTACACAGCTCAGATTCAGCTGACCAGAAAGAGAGGGCTGCATTGTACAGGCCCCCTGCTGGGCGGGTTTTTGGCAGGAGAGCATGTGAAATAGGGCAGGTGCCTCCACCCTCCACCTTCCTGACCACCCCCGAGCTCACCCCCATAACACGTTAGGGAGGCGGGCACCGGAATCAGCGGCCTGCTGCCATAGTTAAATAAATAATCTAGGGTCAATTGAGCTGGTGAACAAGACAATTGGCCCCGATAATACACTGCCCACGTCATAAGATAGTCGGTGTGGGCATTCGGGCGGGAGTGGGCAGGCCGTTTTTATTAAGAAGTTTTTAAAGGGTGAGAATGAAGGGGGCGGGGGGTGTATTATTTTTGGGGTTAGCCTTTGCACATCGGTTGGTGTAACTCCCATAAGATGGTACCCACCTTTCTTCCCACCTGCCTGCGCGCTAAAATCTACCACCACCACACCCACTCCCCTTGCCCCCTGCCCCCCGCCCCCTGTCCCCCCGCTAAACTAGCTGAACCCTCCCAGCTCAATACCCCAGACTTACCTCACTCCGGGACCCATGGGCCTTCTCTCCTTCGGGCTGGTTGCAGTCCCGGCAGTGCCCACTAGGGAGCTCTTGGAGCTGCTGGGGGCCGCTCGAGCTGCTGGCCAATCAGATTGGTGAGCTGTCTGCCCCCCACCAACCACCCCCCCCACCCCCCCACCACCCCATCATATGCAGCCCAAAGACTTGCATTGCTATAGCACCTTCCACAACCCCAGGTCATCCCAAAGGGCTTCACAGCCAATGAGGTATTTTTTGGGTGCAGTCACACGGAATTTTCCCTGAAATCGGCAAAGTTTGACATTGGGCAGGGAAATCGGTGTTTGACCCATTGGCGGCAATGGCAGAATTTCACCCTGTATCATGAGCAACATTGTTAACAAAAAAAATCGGAGACACAGGTTTTAGGCTGGATCACTGGTGGGCCGACCTCAGATTGACCCGCCCGCCATCACCTCAGGGCCTCAGTAAACCGGGCGCCACAGTTAAAGGCCGTCCCTGCACAGAGCCAGCTCTCTTCACGGGACAGGAAGCTGCTGGGAACTGATATCTGTCAAAGGGAGGAAACATGCTGCCCCCAAATTTAGCAACACCTCCCTCAAGCGTCTGCTACATACAGTGGAGGAGATCGCCCGCTGCGATGTCCTCTACACTCGCTCTGGGTGAAGACCAATAAGCAAGGTCAAAAAATCCAGCATGGGATGCGGTGGTCAGCGTCAATGCCCTCCAAAAGGGGACAGCCACCCAGTGCCGAAAGAGGATGAACGATCTCTTCTGTTCCGCCAGGGTGAGTCACTCTTCTCATCCCTCTCAAATCACACACTCACAAACCCATCACACATCCACAGGGCCCTCACTCACTGCCAGTGCAAGGGAAATCACCATTCACTCTCCCCCACACCTTCATCTACCCCACGGATCGTGCCCTGACTCTGTCCATGGCACCACTCACCACCCACACGTGCCAATCTTCTCATTTGGCTTAGCAGGAAACCTGCTTACACTCCCTCCATCTGTCTTCATGCAGGTCAAGCTGGCACACAAGAGAGAGGGGTCACAGACCGGTGGGGGAATGCCCGATCTCAAGGTCCTCACAGACTTTGAAAACAGACCCATCCAGCTGGCTGGCGAGGATCTGGACCGGTCCTGTGCTGATGGTGAGGTCGGCGCTGCTCTACCCAATGAGGGTCCAGCAGTGCAACATACATCAGACAACCATGCTGTGAGTGATGTGTCCTGTTTCACAGGCCACTGCCATGCACTAATTATCTCTCCTTGCTTTCACAGGCACATCTGGAAAACAGCTGAGGGAGTCACCGAGCACAGGAGAGGAATCCACAGACACCCATATTGAAGACCCATCACAGTGCTCACCCACACCCTCCACCAGCGCAGAAACACAAACCTAGTGGGGTCTAATTCTAGAGCAGCCTCAGGATCACAATCTGGTGAGAACAGCTCACTGTCTGATCCACAGCAGCCAGCAGAGGCAGGGACTTCCCAGGTTTCCACCACTCGGAGGGCTGCTGGAGGCCAGAAATTTGCCAAGTCCGAGTCAGATGATGAGCCTCTGGACTTGGTCACACGTCAGTTGCTGGAGCTGCAAAGGCAAACTCAGGAACATCAGGAAGGGATGTCCGCTGCACTCCTCAGATTGAAAGGCGTGATGGGGGAGTCCGTCTGCCTTCAGACTGAGGTGATAGCGCCAGCATTCCTCCAGAGGACACCCGCCAAGGTCACCACTGACAACAGGGTGTAGCTGTCAGCAGGTCACTCCCATCCTGTGCTGTGGATGTCGGGGATGCACCAAGATGTAGCGGCATGGTCAGAAAGGTCAAGAAGATGTAACTCTTTCGAGTCAAAACAAATAAACTAAATTAACAAATCAAAGCACAAATTAAAACACAACCCCTTAAAGGAAACTGCAGAAACAAAAGACAAAGTTTAAAGGAAACTTACAAATATCAAACCAAACTGTCATTAAGAGGGTCAATACAGCACCCCAGTCCTCGCGGTGCCCACCAGGCACGGAAGGCCTCGAGAGTGCCGGCAGACACCACGTGCTCCCTCTCCAGGGACACCCGGCCGCGAACGTAGCCGCGGAAGAGGGACAAACAATCGGGCGGGACTCCCCCCTCGATCGCCCGCTGCCTGGACTTGTTCATGGCCAACTTGGCCAGGCCCAGGAGCAGGTTCACGAAGAGGTCCTCCTCCCTCCCGGCCCCCCCTCCGCACCGAGTGAGAGATATAGTCGTACAACGTGGGCACAGGTGTCAACCACTTGTACATAACTGTGATGATTGTAAATACATCCCAAGGACCTCTCAATGGGGAGGATTTCTCCCTCGTTGTGCGGGCTGGGTGGGGGTGGGGGTGGGCGGGGGTGGGTGGGGGTGGGTGGGGGTGGGTTGGGGCTGGGTGGGGGTGGGTGGGGGTGGGTGAGGGTGGGTGGGTGGGGGTGGGTGGGGGCTGGGGCTGGGTGGGGGTGGGTGGGGGTGGGTGGGGGTGGGTGGGGGTGGGTGCAGGCTGGGTGGGGAAGGCCGGGAAGCGGACAGCGATTTCACTCTGACAGGCCGATTCAGGCCCACCCAGCGTGAAACACGAGAGGCAGCGCTTTGCGTGAGTGAGCGCTCGATAATCTCCCTCAGGCACAGAGCTGCCTCAGGGGGATGGACAGTTTAAGATGATATAAAACATGGGACATGTTATTAACTAAATCTTTAAATGCTTGTTTTATTTTTATTTGCTGTTGGAAACCTCACCCTGCCCGTGGATGAGTTTTGTAAAGAAACACAAAGACTGTTTGGCCTTTTTGCCTGCCTGTCAACCGTAAGGTTGGACGAGCAGTGAAAAATTTAATTCAATTACCCTTTAATGGCCTTAACAGGCCTTTTAATTGTCGGTGTGTGCGGTGCCGAGTTTAGTGCATGCCCGCTGACCAAAACACCATGCGAGTGCCTGACTGACGTCGGGATGCTCACCTGACATCATCGCGCCTCATTTTACCCTCAGTCAGGTCGGACACACACCCGCCCAACGAGTGGAAAATTCTCCCCTATGTCTACGGCTCCTTGTTCTGTTGAGCGGTGTTTGTGTCACTCAGGTGTGAAACCTTGTTTCCTGCACAAAACAAAGGCCAGTGTCGCAGTCCAGGGCCTCTCCCCTGTGCAGAGTGTAACCTTCTGAGTGCAGTGATTGTCCAGCTTCAAGCTCACTGTCCAGGTCAGTGACGCCTGCACCTCCCTGTGGCTTGTGTTTGCTGCAAGAGTCTCGTACCCACATGTCACTGGGTTCCGTGATGTTCTCTGTTTGCTCTCAGCACCTTTGAGGTGGGGCTGCCCCCCCATCTCGACACCATTCCTGACAGGTGAAAGTGTGGTGCTGAAGGGATCAGGTGGTGAAGCCTGCCTAAGGACCAAGTGCTGTTAAAGTCCACGCGCCCGCTGTATCTCAGCAGCGTCTCCATGATAGGGCCCTCAGCCAGACGGGTGTCAAACCTTCCCGGATGCAATGTGAAGATCTCAGGAGCGTCCTCACTGCATCTCGTCATCATCCTCCTGGAATCTGGAGGTGGTGAGGGCCTCAGGATTGTGCCTGCCTCATCTGGCCAGCGCAATGGCCTCATCACCCGTACCCTTCCCTTCCAGGTCCTCATCACCCACATCCCCTTCGACTTCCTCCTCGTCGGAGGAGGTGTGCATCTCTCGTATCTCCTCATCATCCCTTTGCATTGCCAGGTTGTGTAGCAGGCAGCAAGCCAGTTCGATGTGCAGCAACCTCTGGGGAGTTTACTACAGTGCTCCATCAGATCTGTCAAGGCATTGGAACCTCATTTTTGGGATCCCTATGGTGTGCACCACCAAACTCCCGGTTGTAGCATGAGCCTCATTGTGCCTTCACTCACCAAAAGTCTGGGCTGCCGCACGGGCATCATCAGCCAAGTCCTTTGTGAGTAGCCCTTGTCCCTGGGGAGCCAATCCTGCAGCCTGTGTTGTCCCTGGAAGATGTAAAGCATCTGAGACCTGCTGAGGATGTACAAGTTGTGGACGCTTCTGGGGTATCTTACACAACCCTGCATGATCTGTTTGTTATGGTCGCAGACCGGTTGAGCATTGAGAGAGTCGAAGCCTTTGCGATTCACATACTGGACTGCCTGTTGCCAGGGAGATTTAAGAGCCGTGTGGGTGCAGCCAATGGCCCCCTGCACCTGTGGGAATCTGGAAATCTAAGCAAATCCCAGCGCTCTTGTTTCTTGGTTCACCTGATCCCTGTCGAAATTGACAAAGTTTTGTGCCTTGGGAAAAATGGTGTCCTATTCCTCCTGGATCCGTTCGTGGGTGGAGGCTTGTGAGATCCCCACAGGACCCCGTGGAGCCCTGGAAGGAGCCACTGCCATAGAAATTGAGCATGGCGGTAACTTTAACGACAATGCCAGTGGATGCCCTCTGAGTTCTCATGGCGCCAAATCCTGCAGAAGGTGGCATATGTTCCTTTGACATGTGCTGTCATCAGCAACATTGGTTCTCACTCATCTGAAGGTAGCACACGTGCCATCTGTAGATCCTGGGTCTAGCGATGTGCCTACGATCGCCGGCACCATGTGGATCATCTTCTGCCTGCAGAGGAGGCTGTGCTGCCCCTTGGTCTTCAGGGTCCTGCTCCTCCCTTTGCTGAGCCAGGCGCCTCCACTACATTCTCAATCTTCTCTCCTGCAATCAGGCAGACAGAGAGATCACCAGTCTCCATCTTCCTGATGGTCTCCTCACTGCAATATCAAAGAAAGAGATGCAAGGGTTAGCAATTGCCTCATAAGGACCAGTCTTGGTCAAGTCATTGCCTTTAGCTGCCTCTCATGGCCCCTCTACCCATGCCAGAAAGCCCTGGCCACAACAAGGATGCCTGGTATTTAGTGCGCATGATGGTTGACCAAAACCCCACCCACCACCACCCCACACCACATGACCAAGTGGCAGCAGCTTTGACCTGAACTCTCATCTCAGGCACCGGTATTGTCCTAACCTGGGCTCCAAAGCTTTGCGGTTTGCTTGGACCATGAGGGTCACTTTTCAATATCTGCTTAAACATAATACAAGGGACTAGGAGCGCACCCCTCCACCAGTGTTCCATGGTCACCTTTCCCAGGGGGATCCTCAAGCTTGCCCAGTCACCCAATGGCTCTGCAGGACCACAGCGTCCATGGAAGTTTGAATGATGCGCATGAGAGATTAACAGTAGAGGAGCAATCATCGGCACTCTCAGGAATTAGTGCTGCTTGAATGGGCATAGTTGCTCAACTAGCCTGACTCCAAGCAGGTCAACTGAGCTCAAGCTGGATGGTCTCAGCTGTGGAAGAGTGTTCATCTTTGACATGTTTTTCCATTTGCCCTGGTCATTTTATTCCCATCCAGGCACATGTTAATGTGTAACCTTCAGTCTGTGTTGCCATGATCTCCCACTGCACTGTAGCCCTTGTCCAAGGTTGCCTTCTCTCCTCCCAATCGAGACCAGTCTAAAAGCTCATTCAGAGCTTGACAAGGTCTGAGGTTTAATTTTTTAAAGTGGGTGCACGGGTTACCCATACATTCCAAAACCGGTCAGCTAAAAGGAGGCGATTACAGTCTAGGGAGCCATTAGAGGGTCAGTGGGCAAAGGGGACTGGGAGCTTGGTAAGGGGATGCCCTGCGGCAGCAAGAGGGAGAGGGAGAGTGGGCACTCAGCCCCTGGCATTTTAACGGGGTCAACATCCCCCTGGCAGTGCGGCAGAAGAAGAGCAGGGAGCAATGTTGCCAAGGAAAATTGGACAACCACCTGCCCAGTAGGAAGGTTTGAGCTGGCAATGAGGACGTGGCTGTCATGGGCCCTTGGTGCTGAGGGGCAATGCAGGATGGGTGGAAACCCTGGTATCAGGAGAGCATGGGAGAGGAAAGGGGGCACAAAGGAGAAGGAGGCTAGACACTCAACACAGGATCTACCACTGAAGGTGTAGCAACCTGGAGATGACTAAGAACTACTGCTGGAGGAAGCCCTGCCTCTCCAGACAAACAATCACTGACATATATGTCTTCATCAGCATAGACCTCGACACTCGTAGCAATGGTCACTATGACCTGCCAGTGGTGTCAAAGTCACTGTGGCCTTGAGTTTTTTCACTTCTGACGCCTTCCAAGGATCAGCTGTGGACCTTAGTGGCATCTCGCAAATGGCTGCACTCCATTGCAGGTTACTGATGCCCTCTTTGCCAGAGCCAGACAGTACATTAAATAACAACAGGCACAGCCTCATAGGGACTGAGGGCATTGGGATTTACCTCCATTGCTGATTCCCCCAAGTGCGGCGCAGCATCAGTTGCACCCATGTTGCCATCAAGGCACCCAGCAACCTGCCAGTGAGACCCATCACCAGGTGGGCTTCCATCCAACTGGTCTGGAACCCCAACAAGAGCTTCCTCCCTCTGTGCGCTCTCTTTCCTGAGAGTTGCCATGGTTCCTCATCCTCTGCCAGTCCAGGCTGCCTTAGATCCCCCAAAGTGCATGGATGGATTCTAAGGGACAAGGGATATCCCTTTAAGGCATGACTACTGACCCTTCTATGGAGCCTCACAAAGGGGCACTGAGGCAAAATAACCAATGGCACCTGTGCAGCAGGACAACCACTGAGCAGGCCATTGGGCATCTGAAGATGCGATTCCAGTGCCTGGACCAGTCGGATGATGCCCTCCAATACCCTCCTGCAAGGGTCTCGGTTATTGTGGTGGTCTGCTGCACTCTCTATATCGTGGCCCAGGGGTGGGCCTTGAGAAGGGTGAGGCCCTGGAAGGAAGCAGCTCATCGGGGGAGGAGCAGAAGGTGAGAGAGGAGAAGTGAGATGCCCCTGCTGCATGAGGAGGTGGCCCCCTCCTGCCGCCACCCAGGAAGAGGGCCCCCCTCCTCCCCACCATAGCCTCCACATTAGATCCAGGTCGACATCGAGGGCTGCCCTTCCCCGAGTGCCAGGCCTCCGTTTCCCTGGTGACATCTCACGTCCCCGTGGTGCTGTGCAACATTGGCACAAACCGCAGACCTCACCCTCAGGACAACTAGCAGCCTTGGAGATCGACACCACGGGGTGTCTAAATTCTAAATTCGCAATTCATCTGATCCGCCTCTGTTCCCGACCCCACATGGCTCTAAGTGGACAGGAAACCCGCCTCCATATCAGTTAAGGTCTCGCTCATGTGAAAGTCTGAACTTTAATCAGTCTCCCACTGGCAGCAGATTTCCGACCCAAATACAGACCTGAATACTGTCCCCCAATTCAGGCCCAAGTACCTGGGTGTAGGACTTGAACCTGCGATGTTCTATCCCAGGGATGACAGAGCGACCAGCTGGGTTAAGGCTGACACCTGAGGGTGGAAGGTGGGAGGTCATTCAGGACGGCATTGAAAAAAGATTTGAAAACATGCCAGTCAGTGAGAGCATGCACCACGCCAATGAGAGTGTGTGCCATGCCAAACAATGTGCGTCCTGCCAGTCAGTGAAAGTGTGAGTCGTGCCAGTTAGTGTGCATCATGTTGGTCAGTGTGCACCATGCCAGTCATTTCCTTAGAGTACAGTATCCTCTGTCTGCCCTATGTAACAAAATCGTTTATTGCGTTTATATTCCTGACAGCGAGTGGAGGCACAATATCTCTCCACATGTCCAACTACATATTACTTACAGAAGCTGCCTCACTGAAGGCAAAATTACAAATGCCTGGTGTTGGGGTTGGGGGTGCAGCATTGTATCGGCCTCTAGTGGTGCAGAGTAAAACAGACTTAGAGCCCGAGTTTTAGTCAGAGTGATTTCTGAACAGTTTGGCTCAGGGCATGGCTAGTTCTGGAGTACAAGCCTTCAGCACTACAGCCGCAATGTTGTGAGGGGCCGTGGTCTTTGCTGAATCCAGTGCCTTCAGCCATTTCTTGGTATCACATGAACTGAATCGAACTGGTTGAAGACTGGCATCTGTGATGCTGGGAACCTCAGGAGGAGGCCGAGATCATCCACTCAGCACTAAAACAGATCGTAATGTAGGAAATGCAGCAGCCCAATAGTGCACAGCAAGATCCCACAAACAACAATGTGATAATGAGTTAATGACCAGATAACTTATTTTAGTGATGTTGGTTGACAGTTAACCAGGGAAACAGGGAGAACTAAAAAGAAAAATAATTGCGTTTTATAATGCCTGTCAGGAGCACAGGACATCCCAAAGTGCTTTACAGCCAATAAGTACCATTAAAGTGTAGCCGCTGTAGCAAACTCCCCAACTTCTCTTCAAAATAGTATTATGCAATCTTTTACGTCCACGTAAGAGGAAGACAGGGCCGCGGTTTAATGTTTCACCTGAAGGACAACACCTCTGACCGTGCAGCACTCCCTCAGTGCTCCACTCAAGTGGGTCAGCCTGGATTTTGAGCTCAAGTCTCTGCAGGTCAGACTTGAACCCACCACCTTCTGACACTGACGCAAAAGTGCTACCCACTGAGCCGCAGCTGACACCACAACAGCATGGTTATGGGACAGTACCTCTAACAATGCAGCACTCCTTCCATACTGCATCAGTGAGCCAGCCTACATTATATTCTCAAGTCCTTGAGTGGGGCTCAAATTCAGCAGCGTCTGAATCTGAGCTGATATAGATGTCAACTGGCCTAGTAAGAACGTACAAACATACGAATTAGGAGCAGAAGTAGGCCATTTGGCTCCCTGAAGCCAGCTCCGGCATTCAATAAGATGATGGCTGATCTGATTGTGGCCCCAGCTCCACATTCTGCCTCCCAACAATAACCTTTGAATCCATTGACCAGCCCAGAGTCTATCTACCACCGCCTTAAAAATAAGCTTGGGGGCTGAAATCTGCCAAAGCAACGAGGAGCTAGTGGGAAATTCTTGGGTTTTTCTCTGGGGTTTCATATAACACCGGTCCTATAAATTCTGATAGTTAAGCAATAGCTGGAAATATATTATGTTCCGCAGGGATGATCAATACTGATTAAATATGAAGGAAGGTCTGCCAATGATGTTCTTCTCCGAGTATTTCCTCTTGAATTACCTTCCTTTAAAACGTATCAGGTTGGTTTAGAAACCATTCCTCCTCTGTTTATGTGCCGAACAAAACCAACACTGCAAAAGACCCACAGTAAAAAAAAAAATCCTAAATGCCCCATAGCTTGTTTGGGTTTGACAGTAAATTCATTTACATGAATGCAGAAATAGGGTCTCCCAGAGTTTGTTTCTTCTGCACAATCAGTTTCTAATTAGTTACCATCCAAGCTTCTCAAAACAAGATGACTTCTGGATAAAGCAATTCTCAAAACAAAAGATAATAAACAGGAAGTTCTGGGCTTATTCTTGCAGCGCATTCATTTCCTCCCTCTTTAGAGGATGTTTGACTTACTTTGGACATTTATGCAATCCCTATTTGACAATAAATTTAACTTGATGCTCATACAAAGTGTGCATAGAAAGCAAACTAGAATCTGACAGAAATAAAAACAGAAAATGGTGGAAAAACTCAGCAGGTCTGACAGCGTCTGTGGAGGGAGAAACAGAGTTAACGTTTTGAGTCCTCACGACTTCTTCAGAGCTGTGCTGACTCAGAACAATAACTCCGTTTCTCTCTCCACAGACGCTGTCAGACCTGCTGAGTTTTTCCAGCATTTTCTGTTTTTATTTCATATTTACAGCATCCGCAGTGTTTTGCTTTTATCCCAGGGTCTGACAGAAATCACCAGATTTCTAAAATCTCAGTGCACAGACATCAGTGTCCAAGCACCTAACGTATTGATGTGTAACTGCCTTCTCCAAAAGAATAACAACTCACATTTATGTAGCACCTTTCACGTAATGAAACGTCCCATAGCACTTCACAGGAGCATTCTAAATTAAAGTATGACTCCGAGCCACATAAGGAAATATTAGGTCAGATGGCCAAAGAGGTAGGTTTTAAGGACTGTCTTAAAGGGGGAAAATGAGGTAGAGAGACGGAGAGGGGTGGTGAGGGAAATCCAGGGCTTGGGGCCTAGACAACTGAAGGCACTACCACTAATGGTGGAGCAATTATAATTGGGAATGCATAAGAGACTAGAATTAGACGATTGCAGATATCTCGGTTGTGGATGGGAGGAGATTACAGAGATAGGGAGGGGTGAGGCCATGGAGAGATTTGAAAACAAGGATGAGAATTTTAAAATCAAGACGCTGTTTGAGCAGGAAGCAATGTAAGCCATTAAGCACAGGGGTGATAGGGCGACGGGTCTTGCTGTGAGTTAAGACATGGGCAGCTTAGTTTTCGATTACCTCAAGGTTGTGGGGGGGTAGAATATGGGAGATCAGCCAGGAGAGCTTTGGAATACTCGAGTCTAGCGGTTACAAAGGCATGGATGAGGGTTTCAGCAGCAGATGAGCTGAGAAGGGGGTGAAGTCAGGCGATGTTATGGAGGTGAAAATAGGCGGTCTTAGTGATGCTGTGAATACGTGGTCAGAAGCTCATCTCAGAATCAAATGTGACACAAATGTTGTGAACAGACTGACTTAATCTCAGACTGTTGCCAGGGAGAGAGGCGGAGTCTGTCGCTAGGGTACGGGGTTTGGAGCTGGGGCCAAGAACAATGGCTTCAGTCTTTCCAAGAAGACCTCATCTCTCTCCATCTCTGTAACCTCCTCCCACCCTAAAGTATCCTCCAGGATAACTCTCCCTTCCACAACATGTGGTTAGAGGGCCACAGGGTTAACTTTTCAACTCAAAGACCTCTCATCAGAACTGACAAAGTGCTATCGACCTGAAACTTTAGCTTTACCTTTCTCACTCCACATATGCTGCCCGGCCTGTTGAGCTTTTTTTTATTTCCAATTATCCATTACTTCTGATTTCCAGGATCAGCAGTATTTTGTTATTTGCTTCTCTGTCTTTCTGACTCAGGTCACTTGTGATCCCATCAGTTTCCCCAGCCATCAGTGATTGTGCCTTCAGCCGCTCAAGTCCCACTCTCTTAAGTTCCCACCACTCCATCTGTTATATATTTTATATCTCGGATGCAAAGATGACACTAGTTTCTATGTGTGTAACCAGTTTCAATCACAGTGCTTTAAAACATCTCCTCCATGCTTCAGCTCTGACTTCCACCTCTTTCTACAGTTTTGTTTACTTTTCTCTGAGTCCACACCCAGGCTTAACCAATCAAGCACAGTGAGCATCCATACTCACATAATCAAACACAGAACAACTATTTCCCCCTTGTAAAACCAAAGAACTAATATTAAATTAAACTATCCTAAATAATAAATATATGTACATTGAATTATTTCTTAGAGTAAAGCTTGTCTGTATTCTTTAAGTGAGGTATGAAGGTTTCTGATGACTATGCTGAGATTTACGGACTTGGGGTTGTACTTCTGCAGGATCAACTTGATGAGGTGGATGATCAACATCACAGCCACTCATCAGAAAAGGAAATCTATTCTCATAATCGCTGTCCTTGAAATATCCTGGTCTGTTCACTATCAAGCATCCTGCCTTCCAATAGATAAAAACAAAAAACAAAAAACTACTGTGGATGCTGGAAATCCAAAACAAAAACAGAATTACCTGGAAAAACTCAGCAGGTCTGGTAGCATCGGCGGAGAAGAAAAGAGTTGACGTTTCAAGTCCTCATGACCCTTCAGCAGAACATGACCCTTCGGCAATTCTGCTGAAGGGTCGTGAGGACTTGAAACGTCAACTCTTTTCTTCTCCGCCGATGCTGCCAGACCTGCTGAGTTTTTCCAGGTAATTCTGTTTTTGATCCTGCCTTCCAACAGGTAGCTTTGGTACTGAGCAACAACTTGATCTGCTTTGGTCCTGGTAGAGACAATGCAAATTAGTGGTTGCGATTTGACCGTGAACCCAGTCTCCAACTTCAAATCGTGGTTCCTTTGCACCTGCTCACTTGTCGATGTAGACTTTAGCTTTACCTTGTCGCCTTGCAATTTTTTAATGCTTTTGCTCTGACATTCTCAGTGGATAGCAGCGACAGCATAAGAACGGTCAGTGGTGTGCAAAAGTTACAACCTACCATAAGCTTGGCTGGTGTGATCAGAGAGTGTGGGGTGGATCAATATGTGCGAATGGATTGTACATACTGGCTGTCAGGCTGTCCTTGATCACCTTGCTGAATCGCTCAATGCCACAATTCGATCGCGGGTTGTATCACAATGTCAGAGGGTGATGAATTTCATAGTTTGCTCAGATCTCGGTGATCAGACTGGAAACAAACTGCAGTCCGTTATCTGTAGTGATGGTCTCCGGAAAATCCCACTTTGTAAACAACTTGTCTAGAATGTCAATGACCAAAGAGGTGGTTATGAAATTTGTTGTAGTGATTTCCAGCCATTTATTATGGAGATCGTGAACAACAAGCAGAAAATGTTGAGTCCTAGGGGCTGCTTGCGTTTCTCCAAAAGTATCAACTTGGAGTTGTTGCCATGGTTTTGTTGGGCAGGGGGTCAGTTGTAGAGGTGTGGGTCATGATTTGACAGAGTTATCACTGAGTGCACAAGCTATGTAGTTTCTATCAAACTCTTCGGTAGAACGATCGCTTGCTGACCACCAGACTACTTCACTGGATCAAAAACAGAATTACCTGGAAAAACTCAGCAGGTCTGGCAGCATCGGTGGAGAAGAAAAGAGTCGACGTTTCGAGTCCTCACGACCCTTCAACAGAACTGAGTATAGTTAGGAGAGGGGTGAAATACTCAGTTCTGTTGAAGGGTCGTGAGGACTCGAAACGTCGACTCTTTTCTTCTCCACCGATGCTGCCAGACCTGCTGAGTTTTTCCAGGTAATTCTGTTTTTGTTTTGGATTTCCAGCATCCGCAGTAGTTTTTTGTTTTTACTTCACTGGATCATTGTTTCTACTTAACAAGACCTGGATGCAATTTATGGACAAGATGCAATACACGTTGCTGTAACACTTTCAGGATAACTGCTCAAGTTCTGTGTGCAATACAGTTATCACCAAACAATGTGAGCTCATTCCTACTCTGTAGCACGGGACTAATTCACCCTCTATTTCATGGGGTCACTTGGTTTTTAGGTAGTGGCTTACTTTCTGCATTATGTTGACTGTTGCTGATCCTGCCTTCAGTCCCGCTCACATAACAAGATTCAGAGTTGCTGCAAAATCTTTACGATCACATCGTTTTTGACATCACAAGTCACTTCGCTATCGCTAGTGCTGTCTGCTATAGTAGTACGGCTAAACATGTCAGCTACTCGATTGTGTGGATCTGTGAGATACCCGGCCTCAAAGCTGTACTAATGAAGACAATTTGACAACCTGTAGACGCATAGAGGTCAATGACCAATCATCCAGCAGAAGATCAGCAGAGATCCAGTTACACAGTTTGTTTGCTGATTAGAGTCAAAGTTGCGGTCACCAATGGGGGTAACCTTCATGGAAAGTTCTGGAATTACAGTGGGATAAATGTGCTCCCTGCAGGGACTGATACCTCCAAGTGTAAACCCTTTGACTGAACAGCAGTTTGTAAATCATAAACATGCCTCAGTGGTAATGCAGTTTTTTGTTTTGTGTTGGGTGCTGTAGCATGAAAACAATTGGCCAATCAGGCTGGTTTGGTGAAACTAGATTTAAGCAAACCTTACCTCTATAAAAGAAGCAGGGTGGGGATGAGGAGAATAACCCTTAGGCAGTGAGTTGCTGTAATCTGGAATGTTCTGGAGATTTGCGTACAGGAGTAAAGATGTCTTGCTGCAATTATATAGAGCCTCAGCTGCAGTATTGTGCACCGTTTTGGTCCCCTTATCTAAGGATGGATATACTTGCCATAGAGGGAGTGCAACGGAGGTTCACCAGATTAATCCCTGGGATGGTGGGATTGTCTTCTGAAGAGAGATTGGGGAGACTGGGTCTGTATTTTTTAGCGTTTTGAAGAATGAGGGGTGACCTTGTTGAGACTTACAGGGTGTGACAGTGTGGCTGGTGAGTCTAAAACCGGCAGATATAATCTCAGAATAAGGGGCAGGCCATTTAAGACTGAGATGAGGAGGGATTTCTTCACTCAGATGGTGGTGAATCTTTGGAATTCTCTACCCCAGAGGGCTGTGGAAGCTCAATCATTGAGTATGTTCAAGACAGAAATCCATAGATTTCTGGAGACTAATGACATCAACGCATATGGGGATAGCACGGGAAAGTGGTGTTGAGGTAGATGATCAGCCATCATCTAATTGAATCATCTGACGTGGTAAATGCGGACTCACTCTTAAGTTTTAAGAATAAATTAGATAGATACATGGATGGGAGAGGTCTGGAGGGTTATGGACTAGGTGCAGGTCAATGGGACTAGCGGAATAATATTTCGGCACAGACTAGAAGGGCCGAATGGCCTGTTTTCTGTGCTGTAGTGTTCCATGGTTCTATGGAATGGCAGAGCAGCCTTGGCGGCTGAATGGCCTACTCCTGTTCCTATGTTCTGCCTGAAAAGGTGCTGGAAGCAGATTCAATACGGAATTGGATAAGTACTTAAAAAGGAAATATTTGCATGTGGATAGAGCCAGAGTCTTGGATTAATTGGATATATCTTTTTCTAGAACCAGCAGAGGCATGATGGATTGAATGGCCTCCTACTCTACTGTAAGTTGCTATGGCTCCAACTTTGTCTCTGTCCTTTATGAAATACCATGGGAATCTAATATTGAACTCTAACAATAAAGAAATAGGATGACATTTAGTTTTATCTCCCTGCCTGATGATTACATTACTGTCATAATTCTAACAAAATAAGTTTGTGTGGCATCAAGGAGCCTGAGCAAAACTGAAGTCAATGGGAATCATGTGAAAAACTCTCCACTGGTTGGAGTCACTCCCTCCACCACCGATGCACAGTAGCAGCAGTGTGTACCACATACAAGATGCACAGCAACTCACCAAGGCTCCTTAGACAGCACCTTCCAAACCCATGACCGCTACCACCTAGAAGGACAAGGGCAACAGATGCCGGGGGACAGCACCACCTGGAGGTTCCCCTCCAAGCCACACGCCATCCTGACTTGGAAATATATCGCTGTTCCTTCACTGTCATTGGGTCAAAATCCAGGAACTCCCTCCCTAACAGCACTGTGGGTGTACCTACACCACATGGACTGCAGCGGTTCAAGAAGGCAGTTCACAGGCAATTATGAATGGGCAACAACTGCTGGCCTAGCTAACTAGGCCCACATCCTGTGAAATAATATTTAAAAAATCAAATGATCCCTCATTCCAGTTTAATCCATTGACACCAATATAGCTTTCAGCCATCTAGCATCTACTTGATGAACCATTTACCATTTCTTTAGACAGCCACCCACCCCCAACCCCAAACCCAGCCCCAGCCCCAAAATTTTTGACAGGACTCAGCGCAATGCACTCCTAAACACATTAACATTATAGGGTCCATCAGTAGAAAACTCTCGCATTTCTAGACAAGATACAAGATGAACTAGACTTGGGATAAGCGATCCCGCTCATATCTTAAGCCTCTAACATCTCTCCGTCTATTGTCTGTGCCCATTCTATCCATCAGGCTGAGCTTTCCTCAAAATTATCATCTCTTCCTCCTTCGAAATGTAAAATATGACACCCTACACATTCATCCTGCTTACTGCAACTTCACTGTGTTAAAATCAAAACACATTGTACAGTTTCCTATTGCCACATCCCCAGAAGTGAAGCATCTTTTCCAACCTACCTGGTTACCCCACCCTTTTACAATCATTAAAACCCAAGTTTGACATTGCCTAAATCTCAATTTATGACTCATCCAATCATAGTTTCCAGGGTAAATTTATCATTCTCACTGTCAGGCAAGGAACTTCACCTTCATCTTAATTTTTCATTTACAATGTACACCCAGTTAGTCACCTGCTGTGTGTTAGATTCCCCTGTGGCAGTGTCTCCGATGACTTCATTCCATTAGCTAGGCTGCTAGAAATCCCAAATTGACTATCAGTTTGGAACACACAGAGATAGTTAACGCCAAAGTAAGTGTTTGTTTTTAGGATATGCTAAATTCCCTCAGATCCCATTCAATCACAGTAACCTTGCAAGTCCCCACCATGTAAAGAGATAAACTGCTATTGAAATACCACTCATTAAAACCAATAGAAGCAAAACTCAAGACCAGCATACCCTGATTTTTGGATATTCGCTTGCTGCACACATGATAACTTGTCAGGGATCTAGAAAAGTCCATACTAGTGAAATGCCTCATTGTGTTCAGTTAGGGTCATTGCTGTGGTTATGGTACATTATATAGAAATGATGAGAGGAAAATGTGAGTACCAACCTGTACCTAGCTTTGGACCTGATGGACTTTGGTCAGTTTGAATCAAGCAATTAATTGGATGGGCAATAAATGCTGGCCTAAATAACGTTGCCCACATCCCGTGAAAGAATAAAATAAATTGTCTCTGAACCCAAGAATATATTTCAAAACTATTGTGATGTGGGTAAACATTGGATAATAAGAATGCTTTAGTAATAAAAACAGAAATGGTGGGAAAACTCAGCAGGTCTGGCAGCATCTGTGGAGAAGGAAACAGAGTTAATGTTTCGAGTCCGTATGACCCTTCTTCAGAGCTGAAAAGCATGCTTTAGACTCGGAGCACAACGTGTGACAGATTAAAAGATGCTTTATGTAGAGGCTGAAACAAAGAATAATTATGGAATGAATAATTGTGCTCATTTTTTTCTTTCTTTATTCTTTTCATGGGATGTGGGTGTCACTGGCAAGGCCAGCATTTGTTGCCCATCCCAAATTGCCCTTGAGGCCATTTCAGAGGGCAGTTAAGAGTCAACCATATTACTGTGGGTCTAATGTAGGCCAGACTAGGTAAGGATAGCAGTTTCTTTCCTTCAAGGGCATTAGTGAACCAGATGGGTTTTTACAATGATCACAGTCACCATCACTGAGACTAGCTTTCAATTTCAGATTCTATTAATTGAATTTAAATTCCACCAGCTGCCATGGTGGGATTTGAACCCATGCCCCCAGAGCATTAGCCTGGACAGCTGGAGTACTAGTCTAGCAACATTACCACTATGCCATCATCTTCCCTTAGCAGCTGACCCAAGAGCAGGTAGACAATCAACTGGATATGTACATGTCAAAGACCTAAGTTCACCTTGATGCTGAGCTTGACACTCACAGGGCACAAGCGAATGATTAGTAACTTTCACTCAGGAGATGCTATTTTTTCTGAAAGTATGTGAACTTGAGTATGAGAATCGAGAGACATTACACAAGAATGAGAAGAAAGGCTGTTCACTTTGAGGAGTTAAATATAAGCTGTATTTAAACTTATGAATTGTGTATAAATGTATACCGTCAATTATATCTCTGTGCTCATCCATTTCTTGCACACTGATCCCCCATTGGCAGCCAGTCTTGCAGCTGCCCTCGGCCTTAAGTTCTGGAATCTATCCAGAAAATTCTCTGTCTCGCCACCTCTTTCCACCTTTCATGTGGCACTGAGCTGAAAGCAACTGTTGGAGTCTCCTGCAGGTGATTGGTAAAGAGATTCGCTTTTGTTGTGAATGGAGTGTAGTTGTAAACAATCAGACCACTAACTGGCAGCATCAAATGTCTTATTTGTTGGATTCTTGTAAACAAATTGAGTTGGTTCATCCTGAATCTAGTCCTGGGTGGTTTGTTTATAGTATCTTCTGGGATATTCTGGACAGAAGTCAAGTGTAGCAACCACTAGTGATCCAGGATTATCCTAAACAGTTCAGGGTCCCAGAAGCTATGGATTCCTAGGGGAGAAAGATTTTACATTGTGTCTGTACCTGATGCTGTTCTTTACACAGTGCCTGTGCCACACGTTAGATCTTACACTGTGCCTGGGCCCAATGCTGTGTCTTACACTATGCCCATACCTGATGTTAACAACTTTGCTATTGCTAAACATACCTCTGACTCTGGACTTGATATTAAACTGTCACTGGGGTGAAATTTATGAACAATAATATCATCTCAAGTAGAATTTTTGGGGAGCCCAGAAACTGTGACAGACACCCAACTCCACAAGATATGATGCTTGAATATTTTACAAGAAAGAACTGGTTGAAAGGGTTAGAAGTGTTTGCCTTCTGCAACTCAAGTGCCAGGGTGTCAACTGAGGACTGACCTGTGAATTCAGCAATGAACCTGGATGGCGACGAACAGTGGCTAACTTTACAATCCTCAATAATTGATGTTTCTAATCCCCAAAATAAAGAGAAATTCCTCTCCAGTCAGGTCTTTGTTGGATTGAGCTTTCATCTCAGAGGGTGGTGATAAACTGTCTGAGAGAGGAACCCTCAGGCTGCAAACCTGCTAATGCAAATAGAAAGAATTTTCTTCAGCTTTGTACTAGAGATATTCACTTAAAGATGAAAGCAAAATACTGTGGATGCTGGAAATCTGAAACAGAAACAAAAATAGCTGGGAAAAACTCAGCAGGTCTGACAGCATCTGTGGAGAGAAAGACAGAGTTAACGTTTCGAGTCCGTATGACTCTCCCTCAAAACTAAAGAGATGTAAAAATGTGCTGAAATTTATACTGTTTAAGGGGGGGTGGGGCGGGTGAAGCTGGATAAAAGGCCAGCAGTATGTGGAGGCAAAGGAGAGATTGCTAAAGATGTCATAAACAAAAGGTCGAAGGGGTGTTGATGGCGGTGATACTGGCTAAAGGAAGTGCTAATGGTGACATTAAGAGTAGAAAGCAGGATGAGCAAGTGACAGATGGTCTTAGTGGGGCTGGGGTGGGGGGAGGGGACGGTGTGGGAGAAAAGATCGAAATAGGTTAAAAGGTGGGGATAAACCAGAACCATGATAGGGTCCCCCTTGTCCTCACATTTCACCCCACCAGCCTTCGCATACAAAGGATCATCCTCCACCATTTCTGCCAACTCCAGCATGATGTCACCACCAAACACATCTTCCCTTCAACAAAAACAAAAATACCTGGAAAAACTCAGCAGGTCTGACAGCATCTGCGGAGTGGGATACAGGTGACGTTTCGAGTCCGTATGACCCTTCATCAGAACTAAAAAATCTAACTAATCTCCCCTTCACCCCTCCCCTCCACCCACCCACCCCGTCGGCATTCCGCAGGGACCAATCCCTCCAGGACACCCTGGTCCATTCCTCCATCACCCCCTATACCTCAACCCTCTCCCACAGCACCTTCCCATGCAACCGCAGAAGGTGCAACACCTGCCCCTTTACTTCCTCTCTCCTCACCGTCCGAGGACCCAAACACTCCTTTCAAGTGAAGCAGCGTTTCACTTGCACTTCCCTCAATTTAGTCTACTGCATTCACTGCTCCCAATGCAGTTTCCTCTACATTGGAGAGACCAAACGCAGACAGGGTGACCGTTTTGCGGAACACCTTCGGTCTGTCCGCAAGCATGACCCAGGCCTCCCTGTCGCTTGCCATTTCAACTCTCCACCCTGCTCTCATGCCCACATGTCCATCCTTGGCCTGCTGCATTGTTCCAGTGAAGCTCAACGCAAACTGGAGGAACAGCACCTCATCTTCTGACTAGGCACTTTACAGCCTTCTGGACTGAATATTGAGCTCAACAACTTCAGATCATGAACTCTCTCCTCCATCCTCACCCCTTTTTGATCCCCTTTTTTCAAATATTTATTTTTAAATTTTTATATATATATTTTTTTTCCCACCTATTCCTATTATTATTATTTTTAAAATTTATTTCCATTCATTGTTTTATCCCCACCTCTTAGCCTATTTCGATCTTTCCTTCCACACCGTCCCCTCTCCCAACTAGGGCCGTCTGCCACTTGCTCATTCTACTTTCTACTCTTAATGTCACCATTAGCACCTCCTTTAGCCAGTATCACCCCTTCAACCTTCTGTTTATGACATCTTTCGCAATCTCTCCTTTGCCTCCACCTATCACTGGCCCTCTATCCAGCTTCACCTGTCCCATCCCCCTCAACCAGTTTATATTTCATCACATTTTTACATCTCTTTAGTTTTGAGGAAGAGTCATACAGACTCGAAACGTTAACTCTGTCTTTCTCTCCACGGACGCTTTCAGACTGCTGAGTTTTTCCAGCAATTTTCACTTTTGTTGCACTTAAAGATGAATTTCCTTCTCTGAGGAACTCAGTGTAAACCCATCTCTTTCTGTTAAGTGTTACAGCAGGAAAGGCTGCAGACCAATTGGATTCTATTCCAAGTGTGTTTTTTGTATTGGACAGAGCTAAAGGAATAGCTAAATGTATCTTACTTAGTAACTAACATAGTAAAAAGAGTACTTTAACTCAGCATACACAATGCTCTGCTCTGGTACATAGGTACATAGAATATATGTGGCTTGTTATATAGAATGTACAATATGAAGCACCAGCTTATTGAATGGTAGCACTCTTACCTCTGTGTCAGAAGGCTGCAAGTCCAAATCTCACTCCCGGACCTAACTGCGCAGTCTAGGTTGAATCTTCAATGCAGTGCAGACAGGGAGCAGCACTGGCGAAGGTGCTGCGCTGTTAGTCGGAGGCTCAGCCTGAGCTCTCAGGTGGATGTAAAGGCTCCTGAGGCACTATTTGAAGATGAGAAGGGGAGTTGTCCTAGGCATTGTTTATTCTTCAACCACTACCACTAAAAGCAAGTGGGCTCGTCCCCCGTATTAATGTTTATTTTTTGAGGTTTATATCGGTTTAATTTTCCACAACAGAAAACATGAGACAAAAAAATGACATTTTTCTCCAGTCAGCTTTTGCTCAGACCTGCACTTCCATTACCCTTCTCCGCAGGGGAGAGGGACCTTGCTGTGTATAAATTGGCTGCTGCATTTGCCTCAAAAACAACACCTCCAAAAGTAAAAACAAAAAACTGCGGATGCTGGAAATCCAAAACAAAAACAGAATTACCTGGAAAAACTCAGCAGGTCTGGCAGCATCGGCGGAGAAGAACAAAATTGACGTTTCGAGTCCTCATGACCCTTCAACAGAACTAAGTAAAAATAGGAGAGGGGTGAAATATAAGCTGGTTTAAGGTGGGGGGGTGGGGGGAGAGAAGTGGGTGGGGGGTGGTTGTAGCAAGCCCTACAACCACCCCCCCCCCCTTACCTTAAACCAGCTTATATTTCGCCCCTCTCCTATTTTTACTTAGTTCTGTTGAAGGGTCATGAGGACTCGAAACGTCAACTTTGTTCTTCTCCACCGATGCTGCCAGACCTGCTGAGTTTTTCCAGGTAATTCTGTTTTTGTTTTACCTTCAAAAGTAATTAATTGGCTGAAGAGTACTTTGGGGCATTTTGAAAATGTTAAAGGTGCTATATAAAGGCAATTTTTTTCTTCTATTATTTAGGTCAATTCAGAATATAGGACCTGATTGACAGAACAGCAAAAACGGATTGTTTTATGTTCTGGGGCTCTTACCTTGTTCATTGTGTGCATGTTTATCAGAATTATCAGATGTAGTGAGTTGCTGCAGAGCTCATGCTGCTTTGCTATTCTTTCTATAGAACACTCCTCTGTATATTTACACAATGATTTGCATTTATAAAGTGCCTTTCATGTCCCTCTGGGTGTTGAAAAGGATCTCACAGTCAGTGAAGTGCTTTTGAAGTGCAATCACTTTGTAACATAGGAAGTACAACAGCCAATGAGCTCAGAACCAACAGAAAATAAAAGACGAAGCAATTATCCTGCTTTTGGTGACATTAGTTGAGGAGTAAGCGTTGGTCATAATATTGGGAGAATTCTGCTGTTCTTCAGGTATGGCCATGGGATCTATTATACATGCCCAACAGGCAAATGGGGCATTAGTTTAATGAAAGTTAGTTTTATCCAAAAGGTTAGACTTACTCCCTCCCTAATGCACTGAATGATCAGCCCAGATTATGAGTTCAGATCCTGGAGTAGGGCACGAACTCACAAGCTCCTAACTCAGTCAAGAGTGCGACAACTAAACCATGCTGATATTTCAACCTGAAACCATCGACAAACCTCACTCTTTGGCGTTGTTTTAAAAACAAACTGGAAAACAAACATGGTGGAGCTTTGTATCCCTTTGTAGTTACCAAGGGATTGGGTGCGCAAACATTAGTTGTTACTAAGGAAGTTGAGAATCCAAGGCCCATAGTGAAGGAGACCATCAGGTTAAAATGAGTTGAAGAGAAATTGTGGTTAGTTAAGGCCAAGCTCGAGTTTTGAAAGCCTATTGAAGAAGAGGAAGAATGGGGAAGGTAACAATTTCCATAGTTTGACGGTCCTGTGAAATAATGAGCTAGAGTAGCAAACCACACTAATTTGTGCCTTTGTACTAACTCTACAATTAGCACCAAAGTACAAATGTGCCACTTACTTTGTTACTTATGCCCTTTAGCTGAAAATCTATAAATACCTGTGACAGTCATAATGTACTAAGGTATACCTCTGGGGCATTTGAGCAAGTTATTCTAATATCGTATAAAATACTAGCAAGGCAACTTTTAGAATATTGGCATGGATTTTACAAATTATCACTCCTAATGTTCTCCACCGCCCAAGATATACTTCCATTATACGAAGTGTTGCATCAAGACCAGTGAATTCTACACCACTGCCTGCAGTTTTGGGCATCCTACCAACAAAAGGAAACTTCAAAGAACTGTATTGTAACACTGAATTCAGAGAGACTTCATGCTCTAGGGAGAGAGACTCACAGAGATTCCACTGGGGAAATGATAATCGAGAGTGGACAGGTTTATGAAATACTGAGAGGAACAGATAATGCAAATGCAAAAAGTTTTTTAAATTCATTCACAGAATGTGGGCTTCGCTGGCTAGGCCAGCATTTATTGCCCATCCCTAGTTACCCTTGAGAAGGTGGTGGTGAGCTGTCTTCTTGAACCGTTGCAGTCCATGTGGCACAGTGCTGTTAGGGAGTTCCTGGATTTTGACCCTGTGACAGTGAAGGAACAGCGATATATTTCCAAGTCAGGATGGTGAGTGACTTGGAAGGGAACTTCTAGGTGGTGCTGTTACCATCTATCTACTGCCTTTGTCCTTCTAGATGGTAGTGGTCGTGGGTTTGGAAGCTGATGTCTAAGGAGCCTTGGTGAATTCTTGCAGTGCATCTTGTAGCTGGTACACACTGCTGCTACTGTGCATCGGTGGTGGAGGGAGTGAATCTTTGAGGATGTGGTGCCAGTCAAGTGGGCTGCTTTATCCTGGACATTGTCAAGCTTCCTGAGTGTTGTGGAGCTGCACTCATCCAGGCAAGTCGGGAGTACTCCATCACACTCCTGACTTGTGCCTTGTAGATGGTAGGCAGGCTTTGGGGAGTCAGGAGGTGAGTTACTCGCCGCAGGATTCCGAGCCTCTGACCTGCTCTTGTAGCCAATGGTGTTTATATGACTAGTCCAGTTCAGTTTATGGTCAATGGTAATCCCCAGGATGTTGATAATGGGGGATTCAGTGATGGTAATGCCATTGAACGTCAAGGGGTGATGGTTAGATTCTCTCTTGTTGGAGATGGTCATTACCTGACACTTGTGTGGCACGAATGTTACTTGCCACTTGTCAGCCCAAGCCTGGATATTGTCCGGTTCTTGCTGCATTTGTACATGGACTGCTTCAGTATCTGAGGAGTCACGAATGGTGCTGAATATTGTGCAATCTTCAGGAACAGCTTGGCTATGGGTGCAGGAAGTTCTGGAGCACAAGATTTCAGTGATATTGCTGGAATATTGTCAGGGCCCATAGTCTTTGTACTATCCAGTGCCTTCAGCCATTTCTTGATATCACGTGGAGTGAATCAAAATGGCTGAAGACTGGCATCTGTGATGCTGGGGACCTCCGGAGGAGGCCGAGATGGATCATCCACTCGGCACTTCTGGCTGAAGATTGTAACAAATGCTTCAGCCTTATCTTTTGCACTGATGTGCTAGGCTCCCCTATCATTGAGGATGGAGGCATATGTGGAGTCTCCTCCTCCAGCAAGTTGTTTAATTGTCCATCACCATTCACAACTGGATGTGACAGGATTGCAGAGCTTAGACCCGATCCATTGGCTGTGGGATCGCTTAGCTCTCTCACTTACTGATTGTGCTGTTTGGCATGCAAGTAGTCCTGTGTTATAGCTTCATTTTTAGGTATGCCTGGTGTTGCTCCTGGCATGCCATCCTGAACTCTTCATTGAACCAGGGTTGATCCCCTGGCTTGATTGTAATGGTAGATTGGGGGATATGCTGGGCCATGAGGTTACAGATTGCATTTGTGTGCAATTCTGCTGCTGCTGATGGCCCACAGCACCTCATGGATGCCCAGTCTTGACTTGCTAGATCTGTTCGAAATCTATCCCATTCAGTGCGGTGGTAGTGCCACACAACACAATGGAGGGTATCCTCAATATGAGGGCGGGATTTTGCCTCCGCAACGACAGTGCATGGTCACTCCTACCGATACTGTCATGGACAGATGCATTTGCGGCAGGCAGGTTGGTGAGGATGAGGTCAAGTATATTTCTCCCTCTTGTTGATTCCTTCACCACCTGCCGCAGACCCAGTCTAGCAGCTATGTCCTTAAGGACTTGGTCAACTCAGTCAGTAATGGTGCTACTGAGCCACTCTTGGCGATGGACATTGAAGTCCCCCACTGGTTTCATTCCTTTTTGAGATTTTGTGGCGGTTTGATACAATTGAGTGGCTTGCTAGGCCATTTCAGACGGCATTTAAGTGTCAACCACATTGTTGTGGGTCTGGAGTCACATGTAGGCCAGACCAGGAAAGGACAGCAGATTTCCTTCCCTAAAGGACATTAGCAAATCAGATGGGTTTTTACAACAATCGACAAGGGTTTCAGGGTACATTCTGTGCTCTTTGCACTCTCAGTGCTTCCTCCAAGTGGCGTTCAACATGAAGAGGCACTGATTCATCAGCTGAGGGAGGGTGGTATGTGGTAATCAGCAGGGGGGTTTACTTGCCCATGTTTGACCTGATGCCATGAGATTTCATGGGGTCGAGTCGATGTTGAGGGCTCCCAGGGCAGCTCCCTCCTGATCGTATACCACTGTGCCACCACCTCTGCTGGGCCTGTCCTGCTGGTGGGACATGACATACCCAAGGATGGTGATGGTGGTGTCTGGATCATTATCTGTAAGATATGATTGCGTGAGGATGACTATATCAGGCTGTTGCTTGACTAGTCCGTGAGATAGCTTTCTCAATTGTGGCACTAGCCCCCAGGTGTTAGTGAGGAGTTTGCAGGGTCGACATGGCTGAGTTTGCCATTGTCCTTTCCCGTGCCTAGGTTGATGCCGGGTGGTCCATCTGGTTTCATTCCTTTTTTGTGATTTTGTAGCTGCTTGATACAACTGAGTGGCTTGCTAGGCCATTTCAGATGGCATTTAAGCGTCAACCACATTGTTGTGGGTATGGAGTCACATGTAGGCCAGACCAGGAAAGGACAGCAAATTTCCTTCCCTAAAGGACATTAGTCAACCAGATGGGTTTTTACAACAATCGACAATAGTTTCATGGTCATCATTAGATTTTTAATTCCAGATTTTTATTGAATTCAAATTCCACCATCTGCCATGGCGAGATTCAGACCCAGGGCCCCAGAGCATTACCCTGGTTCTCTGGTTTACTTAATTTGGACATTTCAAATGAAACTTTAAAGTCAATTAGCTGCATTGTGGCTTTGCTCTGGCCTAAATGACAGAAGTGAAGAATTAACAAAGTACAAACAAAACTTGAAGAATTTTTTCCCCATCAAACTGTGAATATGTGGAATAGAATCTTGGCACACTAAATAATGCATTGCTTTACCCATAAGAACACAACCAGATAACTATCTGAATTGGAGCAAGATAGTGATTTATAAACGTACAGCTAGCGATCGAGGCGAATGAATTGTGTATGAACATTCTGAATTGCTTGAGTCACAAAGGTGTTAAACCGACGAAATAAAATAGTCCAGGGTGTCTTGTGGGATGGATGGGGCAGCTAACCATTTTGGAAGTTCAATAGGCCTTTGGCAGAGCAGGGAGATAATTTTCTTAAGGGGATTAAATGGATTAGGCAGAGTCTATGATAGAACCTTCCACAAACCGTGTTCTAAGGTTAAGGATAGACAGATAAGGATGTTATAAGGTTCAAATGGTTATATTAGTGTAAGTGCTTAGCTGTTGTTGGGAAAACAATAATTGTGTGCTCATATCAAAGATAATTCAATCATTCAGACTCTACACAACAGTGAAAGAAAATGCAGTCAATCTAAAGAAAACAGATCTGAAATGGGAATCGTTTCACAATGGAAGAGGTATTATGTCAATACAAATGAAAATATTGCCTTGAAAGCAGCAGAGTACAGAATTACATCCCAAACCTGATAGGAATGTAACAAGGAACCCGTTAAACTAATTGACAATAGGGATGGTACTTTCGAGAGTCCAGGCATGGTCTGTCAGTTAGTAGATTGTCAGCCAGTTCAGTCGTTCTTATGCTTCAACTCTGTTCCATTGAGTAATTTTTCAACTAGCTATTCAGTACTGATCACTTGAAGGGGCTTATATTTTAATTTCCATTTTGGTTTTCCATGTTGCATGAAGGCTGATTAGAATTTCTTGCTTGGGAAAATCTGCAGATTTAGTAGAGTGGCTGATGTTTCATTGAGACTGAGGCTGGAGCTATACCACAGTCAGTGCAAACTCAAAACACTGGGAAGCATCCTCCAGGACAGAGTCTCACATCTTAGGACATTATTCTTCTCGGTTGTGTCCTGAGTTATACTGTCACTCTTTTGTTAGCACATAACTAGAGCCACTTCAGATAAACATAATAGAGTATACTTACGTCCTTACACAAGCAAACATATGTACATATATATTCTCAGATGTGGGTGTCACTGGCAGTCTGGTATTTATTGTTCATCCATTAGTGCCCTAAGCTTGATACAACTGAGTGGCTTTCTAGGTGACTTCAAAGGGCAGTTAACCAACCATGTTGGTTTGGGACTGGAGTCACATATAAGCCAGAATGGGTAAGCACAACAAGATTCCTTCCCTAAGGACATTAGTGGACCACTAATACTGCTGTGTTTATTTTTCAATGAGATTGAAATCCTTCTGATCTTAAATGTCACTCATTGCTCCATTCTGAGCTGTAGGAAAACCCTTAGTGCAACTTAACTGTTATTTTACGTGTTGGTGAATAATTATTCCTAAGGCATAATATCAGTTTCCTCTGCATTCTGTTGTTGCTATGAAATCATATTACTTTGCTCTTTGTTCCATTTCCAAGGCACCTTAAGCATTTTGCCTTTTGCATTTAACAATTGGATATGCTCAACAGCAACACTTCTGTTAAATCAAGGGATTACACCAAAATTTGAACATTAGATTCCCTCTGTCTCTCTTAGCATCCTCCAAAGTGCCCATGGAAGCACTTGTTGCTGTCTCCTAACAAGCAGTATACCCAAAAACCTCAACCTACTCTCTCGTTGAATTTCCCATTCAGTGCACCATCTGGGGAATAATCTGTCCAATCCAACTCACTGCTCCCAGTGTTGTCCAGCTGATCAGAGGATCAGCTCCAACATCCACTCTTCATATCTTCCTTCACAATGTCCATTGACGCAGGAACAAAGCCCATGCTATCCATGGACTAATTGTGGATAATTGCATCTACATCATGGCCTTGACAGAGACGTGGTTGACGGGTGATGACACCTTTCCCCGCTAACCGAAGGCTCCCCTCCTGGCTATATCTTTCAACACCGGCCTTGCCCAGATTCTCAGAGTTTCATCAAATCATACCTCAGTCTGTCACTTCTCTGACATTTTCTCCTCCTTTGAGTATCTCACCTTGTTTCACCCCATCCCCTAACCTCTCACTTAAAATCTTCATTCTCTACCACCCACCCAAGTACCACACCATGTTTCTCACTGAGATATCTTCACTGCTTTCCTCCCTCAGTCTCTGTAACAAATGACTTATCCTTAGTGATATTATCTCTCTCAATACATCACACTCTCGGAATTCACTGCCCTCTCTAGCCCACTGGGCAAACTTCTTTTAAGATTCCCCTGTCCTAGCCCTGAACTTGAACTCTAGTTTCTCTCTGAGTTTATCTTGTTCATGAGACCTACCTCCTCCTCTCTCAACCCTATTCCTAGTAAACTACCGGCCACCCAACTTCCTTTCCTGGCTCCCATGTTAGCTGATATTGTGAATGGTTCTCTTTCCTCAGGTACTGTCTCCCTAGCCTTCAAATCTCTCATCATTATTCCCCCCCTCAAAAAGATTTCTTGAATTTTCCATTCTTGCATTCTTCCATTCTTACTGTCCCATCTCCAGCCTCTCTTTAATTTTATTCTTTCATGGGTTGTGGGCATTGCTGGCAAGGCCAGCATTTGTTGCCCATCCCTAATTGCCCTTGAAATTAGAGGTTTGCTGAGCCTTTTCAGAGGCCAATTAAGAGTCAACCACATCATTGTGGGTTTGGAGTCACATGTAGACCGGACCAGATTAGGTCGGCAGATTTCCTTCCCTAAAGGAAATTAGTGAACCAGATGGGTTTTTACGATAATCGATAATAGTTTCATGGGACCATCACTGAGGCTTAGCTTTTTATTCCATTTTTTTAATGAATTAAATTCTATCAGCTGGGATTTGAACCCATGTCCCCAGGGCATCAGCCTGGGGCCTCTGGATACAAGTTCAGTGACATTAACATGATGCCACCATCTCCCCTTTCCTCTCCAAACTCCTTGAATGTGCTTTCGCCTCCCAAATCCATGCCCATTTTTCCTGGAATTCCATGTTTGAATCCCTCCAATTAGGTTTCCATTCCCACCACTGTATGAAACTGCTTATATCAGAGTCACAAACAGCTTCCTATGTGACAGTAACAAAGGTAAACTTTCCCTCCTTGTTGTTCATGACTTGTCTGCAGCCTTTGACATGATGGGTCACACCATCTTCCTCTACTGCCTTTCCAATGCTGTGCAGCTGCCTTCCTGCATTGTCCATGCTTATGGATCTAATCATAGCCAGAGAATCACCTGCAACGGCTTCTCTTCCTGATCCTGCATCATTAGGTCTGGTGTCCCCAAGGATCTATCCTGGTCCCCTTTTATTTCTCATCTACATGCTGCACCTTAGTGACATGATCTGAAAACACAGTGTTAGTTTTCACATGTATGCCAACCTGATATACATGTCTCGGCACCATCTCTCTTGCTAAATTATCAGACTGCTTGTCAGACATTTGGTATTTAAACTTCTTCCAATTAAATATTGAGAAGTCTGAAGCTATTGCTTTCTATCCCCACTGCAAACTCCAATCCCTAGTCATCTGACTCCATCCCTTTCCTAGTAACCGTTTGAGGCTGAGCCAAACTGTTTACAACCTTGGTATCGTATCTGACCCCAAGATGAGTTTCTGAACACACATCTACACCATTACCAAGGCCTCCTACTTCCAACCTCTGTAACATTGCCCAACTTTACCCCGCCTCAGCTCATCTTCTGCTGAAGTCCTCATTCATGCCTTTGTTATCTCAAGGCTTGTCTAATCCAATGCAATGCTGTTGGCCTCTCACATCCTACCCTCCATAAACCTGAGGTCATCCACCACTCTGTCGCCCATGTCTGAACCCATTTTCACCCAGCACCCCTCTGCTCACTGATCTATGTTGCCTCTCACTTAAATTTTGAGCTTGTTGGGGCCATGGCTGGGAAGGAACTACGACAAAGACCAGAGCAACATATGAACATAAGGAATAGGAGTAGAAGTAGGCCATTGGGCCCCTCGAGCCTGCTCCGCCACGCAATAAGATCATGGCTGATCTGTTTATGTTTCGAATTCCACATTCCCATCTACCCCCGCTAACCTTTGATCCCCTTGCTTAACAAGAACCTATCGACCTTAGCCTTAAAAATATTCAATGACCCTACCTTTTGAGGCAAGAGTTCCAAAGTCAAACAACCCACTGAGAAAAAAAATTCTCCTCCTCTCTTTCGTAAAAGGGCAACCCCTAATTTTAAAACAGTGCCCCCTAGTTCTGGACTCACCCACAAGAGGAAACATCCTTTCCATATCCACCTTGGCAAGACCTTTCAGGATCTTATATACTTCAACCAAGCCACCCCTCACTCTTCGAAACTCCAGCGGAAACAAGTCCAGTCTGTCCAACCTTTCCTCATAAGACAACCCACTCATTCCAGGTACCAATCTAGTAAATCTCCTCTGAACCGATTTACACCCTTCCTTAAATAAGGTGACCAAAACTGCACGCAGTATTCGAGGTGTGGTCTCACCAATGTCCTATATAATTAAAGCATAACATCCTTACTTTTATTGTCAATTTCTCTCATAATAAAGGATAACATTCCATTAGTTTTCTTAATTACTTGCTGTATCTGCATACTAACTTTTAGTGACTCATGCACTAGAAAACCTAGATCCCTTTGCATCTTGGGATTCTGCAGTCATTCTCCAGTTAAGTAATACTCTGCTTTTTTATTCTTCCTGCCAAAATGAACAACTTCACATTTGCCCACATTATACTCCATCTGCCAGATTTTTACTCACTCAACTTATCTATATCCATCTGCATGTCCTTATGTCCTCTTCACAACGTATTTTTCTACCTATCTTTGTGTCATCTGCAAATTTAGCTACCATGTGTTTGCTCCCTTTGTCTAAGTCATTGATATAAATTGTGTGCATACTGTTTTCTGCCAGCTAACCAATCTTCTATCCAGGCTAATATGTTACCCCCTACACCATGAGCTTTTATTTTCTGCAATAACCTTTCAATTGGCACCTTATCAAATGCCTTCTGGAAATCCAAGTACAATAGGTTCCCCTTTATCCACAGCACATGTTCCTCCTTCAAAGAGCTCCTATAAATTGGTTAAACATGATTTCCCTCTCACAAACCATACTGACTCTTCCTAATTATCTTGAGTTTTTCTAAATGCCCAGTTATAACCTCCTTAATGATCAATTCTAACACCTTCCCCATGACAGTCGTCAAGCTAACTGGTCTATAGTTTCCTGTTTTCTGCCTCCCTCCCTTCTTGAATAGAGGGGTTATATTTGCTATTTTCCAGTCTGATGGAACCTTTCCAGTATCTAGCAAATTTTGGAAAATTAACACCAATGCATCTACTACCTCATTTGCCACCTCTTTTAAGACCCTAGGATGTAGTCCATCATCAGGGCCCAGAGACTTGTCAGCCCGCAGCTCCGTCATTTGCTCAGTCACGCTTCCCTAGTGATTGTAATTACGCCAAGTTCCTCTCTGCCTTCCACCTCCTGATTTACAGCTATCACTGAAATGTTTTTTGTATCTTCTATAGTGGAGACAGAAGCAAAATATTTGTTCATTTCATTAACCATTTCTTTATTATCTAGATGATTGGTCAGAATATAAAGAATGGCAGAGAATGACTACAAGGTTAATCAGAAGAAAGAAATTAGAGAAACCAGAGAAAGAATGAGAGGAAGCTAGCTAGAAATGTAAGAGTTTCTACAGGTGTTTGAAAAGGGAAACAGTAAAGTGAGTGTTGGTCCTCTAGAGAGTGACATAGTAGATAATACGGAAATGGCAGATGAATTAACAAATATTTTGCTTCTGTCTTCACTCTGGAAGATACAAAAAAACATTCCAGTGATCGCTGTAAATCAGCAGGTGGAAAGGAGAGAGGAGCTAGTGAAATTACAATCATTAGGGAAGCGCTACTGAGCAAACTGATAACCTGCTCTCTGGTTGGTTCCAGAAGGTGCTGCTCTAAGAAACTATCCCGAAAACATTCTATGAACTCCACATTCAGGCTACTACTGCCAATCTGATTTTTTCAGTTTATATGTAGATTAAAATCACCCATCATTATTACCATCCCTTTATCACATGCATCCAATATTTCTTCTTGTATACTTTGTCCTGCATTGTGGTTACTGTTAGGGGGCCTGTAGACCACTCCCACTAGTGACTTCTTTCCCCTGCTATCCCTCATCTCCACCCAAATCGATTCTACATCCTGATCTCCTGAACCAAAGTCATCTTAAACTATTGTACCAATGCCATCCTTGATTAACAGTACTACCCCTCCACCTTTACTTAACTTCCTATTCTTCTTGAATGTCATACACCCCTCCATATTCAGGATCCAAACCTTGACATCCTGCAGGCACATCTCCGTAATGGCTATCAGATCATATTTATTTGCTTCAATGGCGCTATCCATTCATTTACTTTGTTATGAATGCTATGCATATTCAGATACAGAGCCTTCAATTTTGTCTTTTTGTTATCTTTGTAACATCTAGTCTTGACTGTTGGTGTATTCTTAGGTTTTTTTCTCTGTCCGTTCCTGCCATTCTCTGACCTTCATTTCCCATTTTACTATTTTGGCAATCTCTTCTATGCCTCCACCTATCACTGGCCCTCTATCCAGCTCTACCTGTCCCACCCCCCTCAATAAGCTTATATTTCACCTCATTTCTATATTTTTTAGTTCTGATGAAGAGTCATTCAGACTCGAAACGTTAACTGTATTCCTCTCCGCAGATGCTGTCAGACCTGCTGAGTTTTTCCAGCTATTTTTGTTTTTGTTTCAGATTTCCAGTATCCGCAGTATTTTGCTTTTATCTATTTTGCTCTACTGCTTTGACTCTACCCCTTGATTTGCCACATCTATCCAAGCTTGATCCCTCACCCGCCTTGTTTTGTCTAAAGCCTTCTCTACTTCCCTGGTTATGTGGCTCGCTAGAATATTGGTCCCAGCATGGATTAGATGTAGGCCGCCCCAATGGTACAGCCCCCACTTTCCCCAGTACCGATGCCAGTGCCTCACAAACCGGAACCCACTTCTCCCACGCCAGTCTTTGAGCCATGCCTTAATTTCCCAAACCTTATTTGCCCTATGCCAATTTGCACGCAGCTCTCGTTATAATCCAGATATTATTACCTTTGAGGTTCTGTTTCTTAATTTGGCACCTAGCTCAACATATCGGCTATGCAGAGCCTCTTTCCTTGAGGTGGAATGGTGGAAGCCAAAAAACACAGCCATCCTGAAATTAATAGTATTAGTGTTGCAATGCCAAGTATTGATCGATAAGCCAGTTCACAGCTGAAAAACCACAAACGCTGATTGTGTTGTTTGTCCAAGTTATTAATAGCTCACACACTTGTTTAATCTTGCTGTGTTTCTATTCATCACTGAAAATTATCAGGCAATCGGGTGCCAAATATTCACAAACAATTGATAATCAAACATATTTAAACCAGCAAAGACATTCTGACTCATTTGAACCATCAGGTGGATGGTGGTCACGACAAACTCTGTTCTTAAAATGCTTTATCACGCTTATTAAAAAGGCAAATGATCAACATGCTCTTTATCAGTTTAACCAAGGAACCAAAAAGGGTCACCAAGCCAAACAGGCAGTGGGGAGCGAATCAAGGATTTGGAACAGACAAGTGGGCATTATATTTATGGTGGGATTAAAACCAGAGTAAACTACACTAAGAGGATAGGTGATAGCAATTGCAGCAATTCTTGGGCAGCATTTGGGATATTCTATACCAACTTCCACATAGAGAAATGGAGCAATAAATGAAGCAATTTTTTAAGAATCCCATCAACAAATTTAAGCAAGATTGGCAATATAAAGCAGCTAATAAACCTACAAAAAATGGCACAGTCTCACTGATAGAGGCCACAAAGATGGTCATTATTCCAACTAGAATTATGATGCAGAATATTGGAAAATAAATTGAGGGTTTTACACTACATTGAACTAACCTATGATGTACATGATGAAGCAGCATTTAATGACAGTCAGTGGAAATTATATTGAAGGAAATTTAGAGAAAGTTGATCCCTAGGATAAAGGTGTTGTCTTATAAGGAAAGGTTGAGCAGGTTGGACCTATACTCATTGAGTTTAGAAGAATGAGAGGTGATCTTATAAGATTCTGAGGAACCTTGACAGAGTAGATGCTGAGAGCATGTTCCCTCTCGTGGAGTAATTTAGAACTAGGGTGCAGAGTTTAAGAATGAGAGTTTACCATTTAAAATGGAGATGAAGAGGAATTTCTTCTCTTAGGAGGTCGCTAGTGTTTGGAATTCTCTACCCCAGAAAGCAGCGGAGGCTGGATCATTGAATATGTTCAAGACTGAGTGCCAGGCAATGACCATCTCCAACAAGAGAGAATCTAACCATCACCCCTTGACATTCACTGGCATTACCATCCCTGAATCCCCCACAATCAACATCCAGGGGGTTACCATTGACCAGAAACTGATCTGGACTAATCATGTGGATACAGTGGCTACAAGAGCAGGTCAGAGGCTAAGAATCCTCCTAACTCCTCAAAGCCTGTCCAGCATCTACAAAGCATAAGTCAGGAGTGTGATGGAATATTCTCCACTTGCCCAGATGAGTGCAGCTCCAACAACACTCAAGAAGCTTGATACCATTCAGGACAAAGCAGCCCATTTGATTGGCACCCTTTTCACAAACATTCACTCCCTCTCCCACCGACACATAGTAGTGCAGTGTGTACCATCTTCAAGATGTACTGCAGCAGCTCATCAAGCCTACTTAGACATTACCTTCCAAACCCACAATTGCTACCATCTAGAAGGACAAGGGCGGCAGACACATGGGAACACGACCACCTGGAAGTTCCTCTCCAAGCCACAGACTTGGCAATATATCACTGTTCCTGGGTCAAAGTCCTGGAACTCCCTCCCTAACAGCACTGTGGGTGTACCTTTACCACATGGACTGCAGCAGTTCAAGAAGGGGCAGCTCACTGCCACCTTTTCAAGGGCAACTAGGTATGGGCAATAAATGCTGGCCTAGCCAGCGACACCCACATCCCATGAACTAATTAAAAAAGGTAATCTGTTTGAGTGATGTTGGGCCAGGGATAAATATTGGTCAGGAAACTGGGGAGAACTTGCCTGCTCTTCTTCAAAATAGTCTGCTTACATCCACCTGACAGGGCACTTGGGGTCTCGGTTTATACCTCAGTTGAAAGTCTGCACCTCTAACAGTGCAGCGCTTCCTCAGTGCTACACTGGGGTGTTAACCTGAAGCAGGACTTGAGCCCCAAGCTTCTGAATCTGGGTAAGGATGAGCCACACTTTACACCAATCATGTATTAAAAGGATTCAATCAATAATGAAAGAGTTATTTTAAGAACAAGGAGGGAAGAAAAGTGCCACAGAAAAGGTTATGAAATTGATGTGAAACCTGAATGAAGATGAGAAAATTCAGAAGTTCGGGGCAAATTAAAACAGAGATGCCACAGAGCTCGTGAAATTCGGAATAATCTGCTGTGAAGACTCCAAAAGGTACTCACTCCCTGGGTCTCTGTCCCCACTAATAACTTTTATAAAATATTTTCAGGAGTAACTTGTCATGTCTATCCTCTTCCCAGTTAAACTCTAAGGGAACAATTTGCAACTGCAGGCCACTCATTTCTTGTCTGACAGTGGGGAGGAGGTATCGATGCTGCTCCATTAACATCCAAGGCCTCTTCGATGCATTTTTCAGGATGAACAATGTGCCGACCTGTTTCCGGCATGAGCTGTTTAAACATGCAGTTCATGGTACCACACAAGTAGTACAATGTTGAGGTACAAAGGAACCACTGGAGAAAAGGCTGAAGAGATAGGAGGATCAGGAGTGCTACTCCTGGGTTCACAGTAATACCCCCTGGTCTGCTGCTAGGCCTTACTTGATTGCCTCTGGGACTAGCTCCCCCTCAGGCCTGACTAACCTGTTCAGTGTAAGAGTGGGCTCATTTCCTACCTTCCCATAACTGATGAGCTGCAACAGGTACCCACACCTCATTGCTGGCATTCACATGTGGCCTAGACCCCAAGTTAGTGCCCAGTCATGATGTCCCAACCATAAGTGCGGGACAGGATTTATGAACCAGCTGAGTTTTCCCTCCCTGTTAATTGTATATGTTTGTAAAAATCATTCCGAGCCTCTCTACTTCACACCTGTTTCGGGCACAAGTCAAAGATCACCTTCCTCCTTCCAGAGAGTTTTCAATCCACCTGTTGCTTTAATCCTTTTGTTTGATGACTCCCATTTCTTAGCTGTGGCAGTGAACTCAGAGGCGTCAATGGGTTTATTAAGAAATATATTTACCTTATTCAGTTCAATATGATCCATTGCAATTTATCACAAATTAAATATTTAAAACAAGCACTTAAAAAGATAATAACGAGCAATGAAAATCGAGATAATGCAACATTTAATTGCTTTTGGAGTTAAGAGAACAGGCCGACTCTTCAAAACTAAAGAAACAAGTACATTGTTAAACATCAGCCATGCAATTGTTTCCTTTTGCTACTTCTCCTCTCCCTTTAAATGTGCCTGAATGTTCCACTGGTCACCAGGTTACTTCCTCACCTATTTGATTTTGACAGGGCATCTTAATTACCAATTAAATAGTAAATAATATAATTGGGACCTATCCCTGGGTGGCCTCATTGTTCCAGAGGCATGTTTGACCTCACTACAAACTACTTTCTTTTAGATATTTCTTTTAAAAAAAACATTATGAAGCTAAAATGTAGTAAGAGGTCTTCATTTAATCCCAATGCTATTTCTCAGTCCAGATCGCCGACCTTGATTTAAACAAAACATCCAGGAATAGCGAGTCAATTAGCTTGCAACAGGAAATCAGATTGTCCCTTTAGACTCATTATTCCCATTTATCCCGGGTTGGCAGGGCAGTAACTAAACTACTCACCTAAAACTTTTGCCAACTCGCCTGTTTACAGGGTGTAAACCTCCCCACAGTATCACTCTCGGTCTAAATCAATAATGTAAAAGATGGAGCTGTCTCTTGCTGGTATCCCATCCTCCAACAAGTCCCACTCACCTAACACCCTGGTCCTTGCTTACTTACATGGCTCCTGGTCTGTCAACAGCTCAAATTTAAAAAGCTCATCCTTGTATTCAATTTTTTCATGATTTTGCCCCTCCCTATCTCTGTAACTTCCTCCAGCCTGACAACTCTCCAAGAATAGCGCTTGTTCAACTCTGGCCTTTTATGCATCTCCTATTTCCTTCACCCCCATCACAGGTGGCTATTTCAGCTGCCTAGGTATTGAGCTCTAATATTACTCTCTGCTTCCCCTCATTTAAGATTATGCTTAAACCCACCTCATTGATGAAGCTTTTAGTCTTAATTGTCATATCCCACATTCAACTGGCTGAAGATAATTGACAATTGTTTGTTATTTCAAGAACAATAACATTTTTGGAGCAAAACTTTCCAATTTCCTGGCCCAGGATATAGATCATTAATTTAGTAGAATAACAGAGTAATTATCGCCAGGGGCAGACACTGGCTGGTAATAAAGCCCCTTCGTTGTCCTCAAACATTTTTTTGAACTTTCAGATCATCTCTCTATGCATGAATGCGAAGGCTGGATTCTCCCCTGCCTGAAATGGGGCAGGAGAGTAGACAAGAACTGGATCAAATCTGGTGCTGAGGCCTATCACCATCTCAATTTCCGTCCAACCATCCTTCCTGTAACTGCCACAGGTTGTCCCTTTCCCGGCACACAACATGTGGAGGCCAGTGTGAGTCAGCACCCAGGTCTCTAGTCCACTTTCTTCCTGCCGTTTTGGAAAGAAATAGCATTTATATAGCAACTACAGAACATTCTAAAATGATTTTCAGGCAATAAAATTTTTGAAGTGTAGTCACAGCTTGTAAGGTAGGAAATATGGCAGACATTTTATACTCAGCAAGATCTCAAGACCAATGACGTGACGACCTTTTTACCTGCAAGTAGTATGGTAAGGCAAATTTGTAACTTCTTTAAAAGGTCTGTGGAATTTGTAATTGTTTTTAAGAATGTTTGAAAAGAACTGTGTTTGCATCAATTGTAACTTTCTTGGATAAGAAGAAATACTGGTCCAATTGACTTGGCAACTCTTGACCTGGAAGCAATACCAACAGGAAGAAAGTTAAGGAAAAGAAGTGTGGCTGGCAGACAAAAAGGAGAGATACAAGCAGATGAGCTGGAGGGTGAAGGCAATCAGATGTAGACACGAGGAGAAAGCGGACAGAGACAAAGAGGAATACAGAATTCTTGTCAGAAGGAGCAAATCACTCTCAGGAAGAGGTCACTTTTTCTGTTTGGCAGAAAATTAAACAGGAGCACTTGGAGGCAATGTGCAAGCTGGCCAAAAGGTCTAAAACTTGGAAGGTTGTGTGAATAGCTTGGAGACACTAAAGAGATGGATGTTTTCTCAGATGTGGCCAAATCAGGAACCCCAGGGTTCAGTTGGAAGGGAAATCTGGAAAGGTACCATCAGGATTGTCATAATTCAAGAATGAATTTTCATAGAGGTGTGCCTTGCTGATGATAATCTTACCTGTGAAACTGGAAGACAAAAGCTGTTGTTGGATAGGACTCCTGACCTACCCTGCGTGAATAAAGAATAGCATACTGTGGAACTGTGTAGTGCCACATTTGTGTGGGGAGTGATGCAGGTGCTTGTGGTGGTAAAAGATGTATCTTTGCTGTATCAAATAGCTAAAGTGAAATCTACCTTTTTGAGTATTATTTGCCTGTTAATTCATGCTTAAGTTATGTTGGTTCGGATTAGTATTAAGGTAAAAGAAAAACAAGTGAAACCTTGTTGGTAATTTCTTTAGTTGGGGGTCATTCAATAAACTTGGCTATTTCGTTTTTTGGTTAGTTATCGACCTGAAACTGTTTCTCTCTCCACAGACACTGCCAGGCTTGCTGAATATTTCCAGCATTTTCTGTTTTTATTTTAGTCAGACTCTACCTTCCCTTAATAGATCCATGCAGGATATCCTTCATTAATCCCCTAAGCGGTGATTTATACCCTCAGAATTTTTTCCAATAAATTTCCCACCGCCTAAATTAGACCGACTGGCCTATCATTACTTGGTCTATCCCGTCCTCCCTTTTAAAACAATGATACGTTAGCCATCCTCCAATCCCAAGGCAGTGAGGAATGGAAAATAGTGGTCCGGGCCTCTGCTGTTTCTTTTCTTAGCAGCCTGGGATACATTTCTTCCAAGCCTGATGATTTATCCAAGTTCATGGATGTTAAACACCTTAATATTTCCTCCCTGTTTATCCCATTCAATATTTCACATTCTTCCTGAACTACAACATCTGCTTCATCTCTCTGTGAAAAGAGAGATTTTTGTGATGTAAAGTATTCAGTAAGAATCTTGGTCATGCCATCTGCCTCTGCAAACAAGTTATAGTTGTAGTCTCTAACTGGGCTAGACTCACTTTAGAGTATCCTCTTGCTCTTTTATGTATTTATAAAACATATTGGGGTTTTCCTTGATCTTTTTTGTTAATATTTTGTTATACCCCCTCTTTGCTTTCTTAATTTCCTTTTTAATTTTAGTCCTGCCCTTTCTACACCCCTCTAGACTTTCTGAAGCATTGAGTTCTAGACATCAGACGTAAGATTTCTTTCCTTGCCTTACTCATTCTCTACACTCTCTAAGATGCATAGGGTCTGGATTTGAGAGTCCCACATATTTTCTTTCTGCGTATATTTTTATTCTGAGCCCCCTCTCCTCCTTGAATACATCCCACTGCTCAAAAACTGATTTACCTTCAAGTAGCTGCTTCCAATCCACTTTTGCCAAAGCAAATCTCACCTTCCTAAAATTGGCTCCCCCCGCCCCCCCTCCCCCCCGAGTTAAAATGTTTACTCTTGGTCCATCTTTAGCCTTTTCTAGAACTACTCTAAGTAGAACTGAAACATGATCACTTTCACCAAAATACTCTCCAACTGATACAGCTTCAACCTGTCCAGATGTATTCCTTAAAACTAAGTCCAGAACTGCTCCTTCGCTTGTTGGGCTTGCAGAAGATCTCCTGAATGCATTTTAAGGATTCTGCACACACTGCACCTTTATGCTGAATATATCTCAGTTAATCTTTGCAGAAATCACAAACAGCAAAGTCAGCAAAGTAACTGTAGGACAAAAGTACACTGAAGTGAATTTTGAGCTACTGGCTTTGAGAAACTTGTATTATATCTTATCATATTTGCACTAGCTTCTAGAGTAATTTCAAGCATCATTTCTACTGGTATCTTTCAATTTGACTGATAAATTTTCAGTTATCGTTATTGAACATTTCCCAGGTCAGGCACATTATTACAATTGTCCATATGATAGCATAGCTGTAAAAATCACACCGCAAAGCATGGCCCACTCACAGCAGCTAAGAAACTGTGCTGTGATCAATCTGATCATTCTAGTAATAAATTGTGGAGTGTGGCCAGGAGTTTCTGAAACATACTGTTGGTGAACAATCATAGTCACCTTTCTTGATTGATTCACAGAAGCAGGAGGTGTTTGTTAAAGTTGGACAGAGATTTTACTCCCTTTCAGCCTTCCCAGTGAATTTAGTTGTAATTTAGAGGGTTCTACACAAGGTCGTATCCTGCAGGGAGTGGGATGAGCAATGAATGATGTCTCGTCTTTTCTCACTCTTATCTGTACGTACATATGTACCTACATACACACAAACATATCATTTATTCATGGTTTAGATTTTATTCAACGCTGCAGAGTTTTTAATATTGGGAATGTTCATTAGAGAGACACTTCCAGAACAGTCCATGGAGATGATTTTGAAATAAATAATATGCAAATACATCAGAAATTTAATTGGAAATAAAAGAAAGCAGCGCAACACCCAAGGCCTTCATCAGAAGTTTCACAATTGTTCATCGCCAGATCCCAATCTCTAGTGAGTGACAGAATATCGTAACATTAAATTTAAAATCTATTAGATTTAATGTTTTGGAAGCTGCAAATGCACCCAAGATACAATTTCTAGCTCACTTGGCAACAATAGGAGTCTGAAAAGATAAAAGTCTGTTACAAACTTAGTAAATAATCCACTGAAACATTTTTCCATTATTGAGATGAAACTTTTTTTTAAGCACAGAATGTTTGCATTCATGTTAAGTACTTTAATAATTCTAAGCAGAAGTAATCCAGAGAAAGAGAAAAGGAAGTCAAATGAATCTTTCGATCATCACCAAATTTGGCAATGAGTTATCAAGGTGACAGATACACAAACATCATATGCAACAGTTCAAAACATGCTCGTTTGAAAAATTAATCAAGGGCATGGCAGAGGAAAGATTTACACGGCAAGTGTTCCTGTGCTTTGGGCTACTGGATCACCTGGGCGTAGTGAACACAGGAAAATTGGGTGGGAAGTGCACACCCCTACTGGAGTCAGCCTAATTTCTACTATTACTTTAAATAGACAAAAAGATCAGACAAGCTTCCATATGGTTGTGCACTCCTCCCAGCCTAACTTCCTGTATATCCTTACAGCCCAGGCAATCCAATAGTCCCAGGCACAGGAAGAGGAACGCCTACCTCCTAAGATTTGGATTAAAATCTACATTATATATTCAAAACCCATTGAGGTGAAAAGACAGGATTCACAGTCTGATGGACAGAATGTCAAAATAAATTACAACCCCCATCTGGTGAAATGGTAGCATTAAATCATTATATGTATAAGTGTGCACAGTCACAAGTCGAAGCATTTCTAGAGCCATTCCATAACACAGGACACACAAGAAATCACATGTTGTATCTTAACGCAGTCAGAAATTAGAAGCACCTTTGGACTTTAATAGATTTACAAGAGTCTCTGGATATCTATTGAATGCCTGAACAGAGGTGGTTTTAATGTTTCTAAAATGTAATTTGAGCTCAGTCTACATTGAGAATGGCAAGTACAGTCTCTTTAAGCATCAACCAAAGATTAAAAGAATGTTGAATTAGAGACAAAAGAGCAGTGAGGGGGGGAAGCAATTTAGTTTTTTTTTTATTGAAAGTACAGCAGCTACTTTTCAGTTATTCCAGAGTATCCTGCAGGCTAAGAGTCAATACTGTGGAACATGATCACACAGTCTGATGCACAGTGAGCATACAGGTTATTCCAATGAGGAACAATTCACATTACATCCATTTTCTCCAAATCTATTCTCTACTGGTGCAGACACACTAAGGATACAATTTCTCATCTTCACAGTAAATAGTGATGATACCTGGGCACTATCTAGACTGAATAAGTAAAAAGTAGTTTGCTGCTTATTACAAATACAGGCCCAAACAACAGGAGTAGAATCATTCATCAGGAGAGTGTGTTCTTTTAAATCTAACTCCTGTTTCTCCCCAGTCGGAGATGTTTTTTTGAAAACTATCACTGGATGAACAGTTACAGGCAGGAGTAGGAGACCTGTCCTCTCAATGCTGTTCGGAACCCATCATTAGATGGTGTATTTGGGTAGCCTGGGTTCACTCATTCTCAAGAGTTTCTCATTCACCAAGTGGCAAACCACTCAAGTCAGCAGCTGCCTCTGAAGCATGGCCAGGATCAGGAACTCATTCTCTAGGGAATTGAGGGCTCAACAGGTGGTGCAGTGGGATAGTGCGGCCCCAGGTAACTAGCAAGCACCAGGTTGCAGCATTTGTCAGGGGAAATATGGAAATGCCTCATTTTAATGACTCAAGTGGTTAAGAGGTTTTGTTAAAAAAAATGCTGTTTCTGAAATGGTCATCTCAGCAACCTGGAATTACTTGATTTTTTTTCAAAAAGAAAAGCCAAGGGTGGGGAGAGGTGGGGGCACCATTACAACGAAGTGTCTTCCTGGAAACACACTCAAATCAGCTTTATCAAAGGTGTGCCTTTTATGAGAAGGTTGTTTCTCCTCCAGGTACCACAAAACTAAAATGGTTAGAATCCAGCATTGTATTTATTAGAATTAGCATTATTAGCCATTATCAAATCTTTGATCAATGGTGCTATTCAAAACAATTAGAAGCATTATTACAAATCGTGTAAAGGGCTTTTCATCCAGGCTGGCAGTCTAGATTTTATTCATTAACTTTGAAGTAGGTTGGGTGGGGGGGGGAGTGGAAAGAGTGGGGGTCAGAAGCCTGAAATCAATGAGTCAGATAATCACTTGGACAGTCTTTTCATGGAAATACCGATTTTTTTTTCCTGAAGCAGAGTCCGCCATCTACTCATGTCAAGTATTTAACTGCCAAAACCATGATGATGCAGGTGACCACCATCCCACCAATCATGATGAACTTGTCCTGGAAGGCCCGTTTCTCAATTAGGCGCATCACAGTGTTTGACATTCCTAACATATTTGCCACATCCAGTATCTTCTTTTGTGCTCCCTGCAATGATGGACAAATTATTAGAGAAAGTGCAACACAGTCAGAAAAATATAGAGTACAAGAGTGAGGCAACAAATTACTGCAAAACCTTCAAAATAGCTTGGACAAGGCCATTCTTATCTGATCAAGAGGCCATTTTAAACACTCAAGTTAGCAAAAATAATTATTCAATGCTCACTCAGGTGGATGTAAAAGACCCCATGGCACTATGTTGAAGAATAGCAGTTGAGTTCCCCCATGTCTTGTGCAATATTTATCCCTCACAATCAATAGCATGGGGAAGAAATGTTTATCTGGTCATTATCACATTGCTGTTTACAGAGTGTAAATGGGCTGCCTCATTTCCCACATTACAACAGTGATTACACTTTCCTTACCCACAATCTCAACCACCTAGAAGAACAAAGGCAGAAGATTCATGGGAACAAGTGCAAGTTCCCCTCCTAGTCACATACCATCCCAGCTTCAAAATATATCACAATTCTTTCATTGTTTTTGGTGGTTTAAAATGCTGGAACTCCCAATGAGGGGGCATCTACACTACATGGTCTGCAGCTGTTAAACAAAGCATCCATCACCACTTTTCAAGGGGAATTAAGAATGAGAATGTCTTGCTCTCAAAAGATGTCCTGAAGCCCTGAAAGGTACTATATAAATGCATTTTTTTCTTATCTTAACATAATACAAATATTGGAAGTGCAGAAGACTCCTTGGTCAGTAGAGTTGCACTTGCAGTACAAGTTACAAATGTTGTCCATGTCATTCAAAACCATAACTTGGCATCTAATACCATCAATGGTTTCAGCTCACAGTCACCTTCTCAAGGGCAATTAAGGATGGGCAATAGTTGCTGGCATTGCCTGTGATACCCACAGCACATGAAAGAATAAAAACAACTAGTAAAACAAGTTAACTTACCATTGATTTTATTGCTGTCGGTGGGGATTGCTGGCCTATATTGGCTGAACATTTGCTTACATAGCATCAGTCAGTGCACTTTAAAGTAATCAATTGCATGAAGTGCCTTTTGATGTTTGGGATAAATCACTATATGAATAGTACAATAGTAATTACCTGAAGAATTTATTACATTCTCATTATTGGAGGTACTGTGGTACCACTGGCAGAAGTAATTGCAATGAGACAGTTTACATATTACAGTGTGACAAGTTTACATAGACAGTTCCCATTGTAAATGTGAACATAGCAATTTATAACAGAAACATAAAAAATAAGGACAGTATGACTCTGAAATGAGCATGGAATCTGTCAGCATGCTCTGGCCACCTTATGGTTTTGAATGACATGGACAACTTTTGTAACTTTTACTGCAAGTGCAACTCTACTGACCAAGGAGTCTTCTGCACTTCCAATAATTGTATTATGTTAAGATATACCAATTATTCCTTGGCATATAATCCCATTCCAATTGAAGATACACTTGGTCTTGACTCAGAGCGCTACACCACAGAAGAATGACCAAGAATAAAAATTTTACACACACACAAATGTGCATAGTGTGTCAGCACAGCAGCATACTTCAGAAGACCAAGCAATCCCACAATGCAGAATAAGTGAAATCAACCGTCTGGGAATATTTAGGAGACCCATCAGGCTTTGCAAGGAAAAGCTGGTGAAGACAATGGAAGATGGGATCAATACACTAAAAGCTAGGTTTTACTTTTTACCCCCTACATCCCCAAAAGTGTTGAACTAATTGTGTTGACAATGTTTTTTGTAGAATACAGCATGGTTAATGGAGTAATATCATGGTGGCTGAATGATAAACATTTTTACAGAATGCGATTGGGCATTGGAAAAAAAAATGATGCTGTGGAGAGGATTCAGGTGTATGATTGGTTAAAAGGAAAGCAGGCTCTGGGATCCAACTGGTCAGAGTTTTTTGGGATGCAAGTGTTTGAAGAGATGATGGCTTGTAGTTCCATGATTTGATGGGCCAAAAAGTATGTTTTTTTTTTTAGAAACACAATTTTTAAAATAGGTTCTCTGCAATTTCATTTTTTTGAAAGGGCACCAATTACGAGACTGCTCATTTAAAAGTTTTATACATTAAGCAATTTATATCTGACAGTCATTTTTCCTCATGCTACCAAAACTGCCCTCAATTTGCTTCCATTAGCTTGAGAGTCAAGGTTTAATTTAGCATATAAGTATATGAAATGCTTCAGTAAGTCACATCTACTAGATTGTTTCAGTTATCAGTGGAATCACATTATATTATAAGGTCATTAAGTAAATCAATCTGCAAACTTCCTGATGTTAAAACTAATTTTGGCAAATCTTCATTCACTCCTGCTGAGGTTCAATTATAGAGCTCTGTACCCATATCAACATAAAACAATCTCCAAATCTGCATAGATTTAAAGCAAACAATACTGCCAATATCTCCCACAGCAGAAATGTACAATCGTGGGTTGGCATAAATTATAATCTGTAACATTGAAGTATCCAGATGTAGATAAATAAAAGGCTGTGCATATTGGAACAGGAACACGATGAAAGGGCCAGAATAACAAAAGGTGGCTAAGTATCTGGTTTATTGACCACCATGGCAAGCGATTTATTGCTTTGAAATTAGAGAGATTTTAAACAAAATTACAGTATATTCAAGGAGCAAATGGCATTACATTTGGTAGCTGTACAAACTGTCTTGCTATAACAAAACGCTTGCTCAACTAAAAATATTCAGTTGAATGAAGCAGTTATCAATATATTTCAATGACATTTGATTAAAAGCTGAAACATGCTATTCCAGTTTTGTGCAGGTTGCTGTTGAGACCTCGTGTAGAAGAGGTGTGTGTATTTGGGCATAACACTTGTAAAATCACAATGATGCACTGAAGGAATTCAGGAAAGTGTGAGAAAAAGGATTGCAAGCCTTTAGGTGTGAAATAAACAAACAATGCAGAGCTTGTTTTTAATGAAGAAAAGGCTAAGAGGAGACATAATCCTGATATGGATGCTGTGGATTGAAGGAAGCTATTTGATTCAGACCACAGAACTGAACACAAGTTCACTAAAAGGGTTCAAGTGAGACCTTGAAAATTTTCAATTCATCAGAGGGAACCAGCATAGATTTGTAAGAAGATCGTGCCTGATGAACTTGATTGAATTTTTTTTTGAAGAGGTGACTAAAGTAGTGAAAAGGGGAATGACTTTGGAGTGTAATCATGTAGACTTCCAGAAGGCCCTTAATAAAGTGTTAGCATGGAATTGAAGATAAATTATTTACCTGGTTAGGAAACTGCCTTGAGCAGCAAGAGAGAGAGAGAGAGAGAGAGAGCAGGATGCGACCAAAAGTGTCCCATAAGGATCTGTTGGGGCCTCAACTATTCACCGCATTTATTAAAGACCTAAATAATGGGATAGAAACTCACGTATCCAGGTTTGCCGAAGGCATAAAGATAGCTGGCATCGTAAGCAGTGTAGATAGAAGCATAAAATTACAAGATATTAATAGATTAAGCAAATGGATTTCAATATAGGAAAATATGAAGTCATCTACTTTGGTCCTAAAAAAGATAGATCAAAGTACTTTCTAAATGGTGAAAAGATGAAACAGTGGAGATGCAAAGAAACTTGGGAGTCCAGATATATAGATGATTAAAGTGTCATTGTCAGGTACAGAAAATAATCAAAAAGGTTAATGGAACTCTGACTTTTCTATCTAGAAGACGAGAATACCTGGATTGGGTGGATTGTCTTATGAGGAAAGGTTGGACAGGCTAGGTTTGTATCCACTGGAGTTTAGAACAGTAAAGATGACTTGATTGAAACATATAAGCTAAAATCTTCAGGTCAGCGTGCAGAGGCAGGCCCCGCTCGCCGACGTGTAAAATGATGTGTGGTGACGTTGGGTGCACGTCCCAGCGTTACCGCACGTCATTCAGATCTCCAGTTCGGCGGGTGCGCACCAGAGTTGGCTATGTGCCCACCAAACTGTCAAAGGCCTATTAAGGCTATTTAAATATCAATTAAAATAATTAACATAGCTATCTGTCCAACCTTAAGGTTGGCGGGCTGGCGAAGAGCCCAGGCGGCCTTCGCATTTATCATGAAATCTCATCCACGGGTGGGATGAGGTTTCATAAAGGTTTTTAAATTTAAGCTGGGACAGGTCTTAAAATTTTTTTTCTTTTTTTATTTAAATTTTTAAAAATCGAACTAATCTCCCTGAGGCAGTCTGTGCCTCGGAGATTTCAGCGCTCTTTCACGCACATGCGCGAAAGAGCGCAGGCCTCGACTCAGCCTACTCCCCCCGCCCGCACAGGGAGCGCTCAGTGCTTCCGGGTGCGCTTCACGCTGGGCGGGCCTTAATTGGCCCACCCACGTAAAATGGCAGCGCACAGCCAATCGTGGGCGGGAATCGCTGTACACCCACCCGCGCCGGCTCCCACCCAGCCTCCCTAACGGGAAGAAAATTCTCCCCATAAGATCCCAAGGGGTCTTGACAGGGTCAATGTGGAGAGGATGTTTCCTCTTGTGGAAGAGTCTGGTACTAAGGGTCAATGTTTAAAAATAAAAGGTCAGCCATTTAGGCAGAGATGAGGGGAAATTTTTTCTCTCCAAGGGTTGAGTCTTTGAAATTCTCTTCCTCAAAGGGCGGTGGAAGCAGAGGGCTGAATCTTCAGCTTGGCGAGCGTAAAACGACGCGGGGTGACATCGGGCGTGCATTCTGACGTCACCATGCGTCATTTAGATTTAAAGTTCGGCAGGCGCGCCCACCAAACTGTCAAAGGCCTGTTAAGGTCATTAGTGAACTAATTAAGCCTATTGAGAAAGCTGCCCATCCAACCTTAAGGTTGGCGGGCAGGTGAAGAGCCCAGGCGGCCTTCGCATTTTTCATGGAACCTCATCCACGGGCAGATTTTTAGAAAAAATTTTTATTAAAATTAATGAACACGTCCCAGCTCATGTGACAGTTTCACATGAGGGGACATGTCATAAAAATTTTTACAACACTTTATCGAACTGTTAAAACTTAAAACTAATCTCCCTGAGGCAGCTCTGTGCGCGAAAGAGCGCACTCCCGATTCAGGGAACGCCCCCCCACCCACCTCCAAGCCCGCACAGGGAGCGCACAGCACTTCTGGGTGTGTGTCATGCTGGGCGGGCCTTAAGGCGCGGACCCAATCGGGGGTGCCGATCAACCACCCCGGCGGGCGGAAAATTCTACCCAGAGTCTGAATATTTTTAAGGCGAAGGTAGATGGATTCTTGACAAGCAATGGGGATGAAGGCTAGTGGGGGTAGGTGGGAATGTGGAGTTGAGGTTACAGTCAGATCAGCCATGATATTATCGAATGGCGGAGCAGGCTCAAAGGGCCAAGTGGCCTACTCCTGCTCCTATTTGTATGTATGTTTGTAATACAAGGGGTAGAAATCATCCTATAAGAACCTGGTTAGATCATACCTGTAGTGCTGTGAGCAGTTTTGGGTGCCACACCTTAGGATGGATATATTGACCTTGGGAGAGCAGCGCGGGTTTGCCAAAATGATACCTGGACTCCAAGGATTATAATAAGAGGAAATGTTACGCAAACTAGGATTGTATTCCTGGAATTTAGAATATTAAGGGGTAATTATTAAGGGAAATAAGGGGAAGGAATGGTGGTATTGATTAAGGAGAACATTGCAGCGCTGGAGAGAGAGGATGTCTCAGACGGGTCAAGAACAGAATCACTTTGGTTAGATCTAAAGAACTAAATGGTTACATTACATTGTTTGGTGTATTCTATAGCCACCAACTAGTGGGAAAGATATAGAGGAACAAATTTTCAAGGAAATTACAGAGGTGCAAAAATTATAGAGTAGATATAATGAGGTAATTATCCAAATATAGACTAGGATAGTAGCATGAAGGGAAGAGAGCCGAATTCCTTGAATATGTTCAGGAAAATTTTCTACAGCAGTATATTTCCAGTCCAATGAAAAAGGAGGCATTGCAGTCTAGTTCTTGTGAATGAGGTGAGCCAAGTGGATCAAGTGTCATCAGGAGCAAATTTAGCAGACAATGATCATTGTATCATGAGGTTTAGGTCTGTCTAGGAATGAAGCAGCACGCCTACAGTCTATAGATAAGAAAGACTGTCTCAGAACAGTGTGCACCTTAGTTTGTTCTACAAAGCTAGGAAAATGGGGGAGGTGGGGCAGGAGCAGTAGGACAGGTTACAGATTAAGGGGAGATGGTGGTGCAGTGGTAACGTCACTGGGCTAGTAATCCAATGACCCAGGCTAAGGCTCTGGGGACATGGGTTCAAATCCCATCATGGCAGCTGGCGGAATTTAAAAAGTCAATTAATATAATCTAGAATTGAAAGCTAGCCTCAGTAATGGTGACCATAAAACTATCATTGATTGTTATAAAAACCCATCTGGTTCACTGATGACCTTTAGGGAAAGAAATCTGCCATCCTTACCTGGTCTGGCCTACATGTGACTCTAGATCTACAGCAATGTGATTTATGCTTAACTGCCCTCCGAAATGTCCTAGCAAGCCATTCAGTTCAAGGGCAATTAGGGATGGGCAATAAATGCCAGCCTTGTCAGCAATGCCCACATCCCATTCAGTCATTGAAGGAGCTGTTATCATTCAGTTAGCCTCCTGTAACTGACCCCTGCATTGGCTGCATCAAGACAAGCCAAGTGGCTTCATAGTTAGCACAGGACACTGAGAAACTGCATCCAAACACCCCACCAATACTGCAGCATGCACTTTTAGGAACAATGCAGAAACATCAGGTCACACTGCGATCTAGCCTTTTAGCTTGGTTTTAAAGTTGAGCATGCCTTGAATGTTAGTTTCTAGCAGTTAGAATGTTAGAAGTTACCAAAATATTGTCACTTCAGCAGGGATGGAGAAATAATAACAATGCAGAATAATGGAGAAAGCAAGAATCTCCTTCCATTCAGGAAATGGGAACAAAGATCAGATACACCTTCACTATAGACGCTAGCTAACCATGCAGAATATAAAATGAACCCTCTCCATGCATTCAGCAAAGTGTGTTGTGGCCACCTAATTGTGGTTACATGCTATCTGTTGTTTATATAGCTTACAGCTTAGATCATTTCTGAAGTTGCGAAAACAACCCAAGGACACAGATGTTTTCTATCTGGAGGCAGCCACTTTGGAATTGATGGTTAAGCCTACAGCGTGGGAACCAAGATCTACCCATCAATAGATAGCCTGGATCTGAACCATCCAATTCCAGGTTAGAATCAAATCCAAATCAACATCTGAAAAAGAAAGTCCAAACTATTCAAAGGGGAACAAGTGTAACAGATGCATTCTTGTTCTCAGGCTGTTAAATTTAATAGCCAGAGCCATGTATATTGGCAAGAATATTCCAGCCTGCTGTGCAAGTTTTACTACAAGTGATTCTAACTTCATTTAGTTCTCTGCTCCCTGATAGAAGCAGACAGGCCTTGCATTTCTCACAGTTCTGCTGTCTGCTCCTCAGTTCCCAGGGACCACACCTTAGATAAAGAGACTGACATGCTTCCAACTGGCTGCCAACATAGATATAGGAAAGGACTACGATAGAAGTGGGGGGTAAAATTGAACTGAACGCTGAACAAACACAAAAAAAAGCTAAGTCACATTCTCACACCCACCTTGGCAATTGGGTAAGCTGTTTCCACACACTACAATGGAAATTTTAAAATAATTCAAACTTCAAGTAATCCATTAAGTGTTCATAATCTGCAAAATGCCTGTGACATAACAAGTACTATAATTGTTGGAAATTTACTGTTTAATCAATGGGAAAGTTACGTGGTTTGATAAGTATTCTTGCAATCATTTTTAAATATGTATAAAACAACTCTTATCACTGTGATTGACAGAATGGGCGGAGTGGACTTTTCAAAGTTTGATATTTATGATTTATGTCAAGTCTGTCAAGCAGGTTCCAAAGTAATCACCGCTGAAATGACAATATTACGGTAACTTTTACTCTATAAATACTAAGATTTGAGGAATTAAAGTGATTGAGAAGTACTCGCTGAAGTTTAAAATCAAGCTAAAAGGCGAGATCGCGGTGTGACCTGATGTTTCTGCATTGTTCCTAACAGTGCATGCTGCAGTATTGGTGGGGTATTTGGATGCAGTTTCTCAGTGTACTGTGCTAACTGGAGCCACTTAGCTTGTCTTGATGCAGCCAATGCAGGGGTCAGTTACAGGATGACAACTGAATGACAATAGCCCCATCAATGATTATTGCTATACAACCTGGAGGGATGCACAATTTGAATTCTTGTAACAGGTTAGCAGCAGAGCTTTTATTTTCCTTAACTTTATTCAAATGCATCTCTCAAGGGTATTTGGGGATGAGCAATAAATGCTGTCCCAGCCTGCAATGACCACATCCCATGAACGAATAAAAATAAATCTCAGATTATGGGCTGCTTCTGCAGAGGTGACAATGTTCCAATTACCAGGCTAGACCCAATGGAAATGTGCACTGGCCAGTTCTGAAATGTAGAATAGCAAATTATGAAAAATTACAGTGAGTACCTGACATAACCTTTCTTCTGTGAACACACTGAAGACTTTTGTCTCAGATTACCCACAGAGTTGAACCAGAGGAATAGCGAATGCAGCCATGTTAGCTATGAAACCCAGCAGCCAGTGGTGCAGCTTCCAGACATTACAGGATTAAGAGATCACATACTGGTATCATCTGTCTTTAATGTCACAATGTTCACACTAAGTACAACATTTCCTCAGAATCAATGAAGTTAAGTTTCATTCCTACAATGTGAACAGAAACATTTAATTAATGAATATATCTCTCTAATTTTAGCTATCATCATCCACTCTGTTTTTAACTTCAACAAAGACAAAAACGATGATCTTACTAGAATCCCAACTAATAGATTTTCATCGCCAAAGAGAGGGGTGAGGAATTTCTCTCTCCCACCTGTTCCCCTAAACTGCACACCACTTAAAGCACCTTTAAGCTAAAGGCATATCCCAAGGAATTTCACAACTAGGAGCAAGGAAACTCAGCCAAGAAGGGAGAGATGGGTTAGGGGTGGGGAGTGGATTGAAAGCTCGATCAAAGAAACAAGTCTTAAATAAGTTTTTAAAGGTGGTGAGATTTAGGGAGAAATTCTCAAAGGCATAAGGCATCTAGCTCTTCCACCAAAGGTGGAGAAGAAAGAGGGAGAGGGAGAGGGAGAGAGACAAAGCACAAGAGCGAGACAGAGTGAGAGAGCATGGGAGAGAAGGGAGGGAGGGATTGCACTAGAGGCTGGAATCCGAGAAATTGAACAATCAGTACAGAACATGGGGTCGATAACATTGCAGCAGTAGAATGGGGCAAGGTTATGGAGGAATTTATCAACAAGAAAAGAATTTTAACTTGAATATGTTATATAATATATATAACATATAAATACAGGTTGTTATTGGTAAAATGTAGCGTTTATCAAGTAGCATTGATCAGTGAGCAGTAACCAGGCATGGAGTGGGGCGGCCAATTAACGCTCCGCCAAGCATCAAATTACTGCAGGGTAAACAGGAGCTGGGGTGGGTTGCCCACTGACCTTTTTGCTGGGGTGGGAGGTTGCAGAAACCACTGTGCAACATAAAATCCTGCCCGTTGCATCTCTTTCCTGTAGTGGGTCAGTTGATCTTTGTATCCTGGTCAATTTCCATTATTTCCTTCAATGTCAATTCACAAGCCTTTCTCTTTACTAAATTTCTTCAATCCTACACCAGCTCTTTGCTGACAATGTAATCGGTATAGAATCTGTAATCTAAGTTTAGTGTTTGTCATTTTCACACATTTTCTTTAATTTTATAAACATGTCCTCTCTCTCCCTCTCTCTCCTTCAGCGATTATCTCTGAGGTGGGAATTTTCTAAAATCTAACAAAACAAAACTCAATCTGTTCTTTGCTAAATACCATCCTCCCCAAGGGGTCACATGGAATGATGGCAACTGACTGCTTAATGGTCCACCCTTATTGGTCACATATCCCTAGGATATGCCAAATGTTGCGACCGAAGACTCTTCGTAATACATCACAAATGCTGACCGTAAAACATTTCACCAATAACAATCTGTATTTATATAGTGCCTTTAATGTAGCAAAATGCTTCACAAAGCGCTTCACAGAAGTGATCAACCAAAACTGGACGTTCAACTACATAAGGAGATATTAAAATAGGCAACTGAATGCTTGGTCAAAGAGATGTGTTTTAAGACATTGCTTAAAATCTGAGAGATAGGTGGAGAGGCAGACAGGTTCAGGGCCTAGGCAGCTGAAGGTCCAGCCATCAGTGTTGGAGCAGGGATATTCAGGGCTCTGCAGGAGGCCAGAATTGCAGGCATGCAATGATCTGGAAGGGTTGGAGGGCTGGAGGTTACAAAGATAGGGAGAGGCAAGGCCACTTCATTTAAATACCTACTTGGCACACTCTGAGCTGTTGCTTCAGCTTATAAAAACAAGGTTTTGGTTTTCAATTTTTGTGATTTGTCGTTTTGTCTGAATCTGGATTCCTATATTAACCAGAAAATTATTTCCTCAGCAAGTTGTTTAATGTCACTTCACCGTGCTATATGGACAAATGATGACAATGTTGACAAATCAACAAGTCATGAGAACGTTGTCAATTGTCTATAAAGCTGAAAAGCAGCAGTATACTCCATTACAGAAAGGGAAAAAACAGAATTTCAAATGAAGGCATTTTAGGGACCAAGATAAGAAAATAGGATAACGAGATTCCCACCATTTAAATCACTATGATTGGTTGGGAGAAAATACCAGTGTAATCCAGTGAACCACAACACCCTGCCCACAATAAGCAGTCATTTCAAAATGCGCAATGTGCAAGGAAGAATGTTGCCATGCAAAATAGAGTAGCAGAAAGTTGCAGACATTGTGGGTAAGTAACTCTCTCATTAGACTACATGAAGCTAAAACATAATGCACCCTGCGATTCTTAAAGTAGTCAGTTGTTTTTATTTTTATTTATTCATGGGATGTTGTCGTCGCTGGCTAGGCCAGCAGTAATTGCCCATCCCTAATTGCCTCAAGAAGGTGGTGGTGGGCTGCCTTCTTGGACTGCTGCAGTCCATGTGATGTAGCTACACCCAAAGTGCTGTTAGGGACAGTTCCAGGATTTTGAAGCAGTGACAGTGAAGGAACAGCAATATATTTCCAAGTCAGGACGGTGAGTGGCTTGGAGGGGTACTTCCAGGTGATGGTGTTCCCATATGCCTGTTCCCCTTGTCCTTCTAGGTGGCAGTGGTCGTGGGTTTGGAAGGTGCTGTCAAAGGAGCCTTGGTGAATTCCTGCAGTGCATCTTGTAGATGGTACACACTGCTGCTACTGTGTCATTGGTGGAGGCAGTTAACGTTTGTGGATAGAGTTCCAGTCAAGTGGGCTGCTTTGTCCTGGATGGTGTTGAGCTTCTTCAGTGTTGTTGGAGCTGCACTCATCTAGGCAAGTGAAGAATATTCCATCACACTCCTGACTTGTGCCATGTAGATGGTGTATAGGCTTTGGGGAGTCAGGTGGCGAGTTACCTGCAACAGGATTCCTAGCCTCTGACCTGCTCTTCCAGCCACAGTATTTATCTGGCTCATCCAGCTCAGATTCTGGTCAATAGCAACCCCAGGATGTTGATGTTTATTAAAGAATGTTTGAGGGGTGATCAGAATGGTAAAGGCAGACTATACAGAGAAAGAGGAATCCCGGGAAAGCATTCAACTGTGTATGAAGTAAGTGGAATATTAAAGACCAGATAGGTCTATTAAGAGATAAGTTAGATGGAAATACAAGGATATGGAATAGGCCATGGGTTCATCAACCTTTCACTTCAAAGAACATATGTTCTGTTACATCATATACCAAACCCACTGTTTAATCATTTGAGATAGGTGAATTCTTTAGATTAATCGTTGTGGCAGTTCCTAAAACGACTCCAAAACAAACAATAAAATACTTCAGAGGAACTTAATGAACAAACCAGTATTAGTCAGACATTTAATTTGCATAATTCTTTGCAAAATTTTGGCATGGATTATAAACACAAGGCAGGTAGGAAGTTTTGCAAGTCTGTCCAAGGCAAGTAAATGGGAAGGATTTGCTCCAGGGAGATATCAACAGGATTAACTGTGGCACTATTGTAATTGAGGAGAGAGATTTTTGGGGAGGAAATGGAAAAATTAAGCAGATGTGCAGCCTGTGATTTAGGATGTGGCGATAGAGATTTATTAAAACTAATAGAACAATAATGTCTCCAGTTCAGTAAATATAGTACAGGCAGGTCCTTTTGGAGATACTATTTACATAAGGGAGCTCAACTGAATGATTGGAAATGCTGCAAACACAGCTGTACTCAAAACATTTTGTGTTCTTATTTCAAGCTTCCAATCAGCTGTAGAATTTTACCTTTTATTTTGGACTGAACAATTCTTGAGTCTGCTTATGTTACATCCTTTCCAACTTATTTCAATGTAATACTATTTATTCCATTTGTATTGTGTTCACAGTTTAGTTTTGGAAAAAATAAACACATTTCTATGTGCTGTTGGCCAGTTTGAAGCATTATCGAAACCATTACTTAGCAACCCAGGCTTTTTAAATTGATTCAGAAAAACATATACACACATTTTACTAGAATGAGACAAGGGTTGAGGGACTAGAGAAGCTGGAATTGTTCTCCTTAGATCATAGAAGGGGAGATTTAATAGAGGCATTCAAAATCATCAAGGGTTTGATAGAGTAAATAAGGAGAAACTTGTAGGGGTAAAAACAAAAAATGCCTGAAATACTCAGCAGGTCTGGCAGCACCTGTGGAGCGAGAAACAGAGTTAATGTTTCAGGTCTGTTACCCTTCATCAGAACTGGGAAAAGCTGCAGGAGAGTCAGTAACCAAGAAGCAGATTTAAGGCAATTAGAAAAAAGAACCAAAAGGGAGAAGGGAATTTTTTTTAACACAACAAAGTTATTATTTCAAATGCGCTACATGAAAGGGTGGTATTAAACAGATTCAATGGTAATATTCAAAAGGGAGTTAGATATTTAACGGCAAACAAAAATTTTGTAGGGTTTAAGGAAGGATCATGGAGTGGGACTACCCAGTAGCTCTTTCAAAGAGCTGGCACAGGCCTGGTGGACCAAATGGCCGTCTTACAAACAGTTACACGACAGTTGTCAACACTTGTGTACACAATGGGAACACAGCAAGGCATTTGGGGTTGAGGGACTCCGACTATTAGGCAATACTACCTGGCTTTTGGCTAGGTCAAGGCCACCAGTCACTCTCAAGTCCTGTCAAGGCTTGATCACTTGCAAATAGCACTTGTTCTTTTATTTTCCATTTTTGGAAACAATTTATCCAACAGTTCCAGTTACACAAACCATGATTTAACTAAATTAACTTCACATTAGTCACAGCTTGGAAGTCTTACAGGTTGCTGAGCTTGCTGCTAATATTGCCATATGTTTTATTTGAGCCAGAAAGAGATATACATCAATATCTTTTTTCTGAAGAATGTTGAGAATAGTGCTCGCAATGTGTTGTACAGGACTGAGTCTATCTATGCAGTTCTGCACAATTGTGGGAAACTGACGGAAGCCAAGGTACACTACACTTGGACCAAATGCAAAACAAAGAGTCTTGGCTGCTTAATTTATTAGCTGAATTGGATGCTTGCCTGAAAAAAGCAACATCCAGCATCCACATCTAAGTATCCTCTTACCACCCTGGAGAGGAAATCCAAGGAAGGTTTTCATTAGGGATGAACGAAGCCTGATGGCTCAGTGGATGCACCAAGATAGTGTATTCCGAACATACATACATACATGCATACAAACATGGCCCCTTGAGCTGTTCCGCCATTCAGTAAGACTATAGCTGATCTGATTGTGGCCTCAACCCCAAGCCTATCCCCCAATAACCTTTGACTCCCTTGTTAGTCAAGGATCTATATACCTGTGCCCTGAAAATATTCATTGACCCTGCCTCCACTGCTCTCTGGTGTAGAGTGTTCCGAAGATTCAGACTCTGGGAAAAAATTTCTTCTCATCCGTCTTAAATGGGGGACCCCTTATTTTTAAATTGTGTCCCCTAGTTCTAATCTCTCCAACAAGGGGGAGCATTCTTTCAGCATCCACCCTGCCAATCCCCTCAGCATCTTATATATTTCAACAAGATCACCTCTCATTCTTCTCAACTCCAATGGATACAGACCCAGCCTGTCCACCCTTTCCTCATACGATAAACCCCCCATCCTAGGTATCAGTCGAGTGAACCTTCTCTGGACTGCTTCTAATGCATTTATAGTCTTTCTTAAATAAGGAGACCAAAACTGTACACAGTATTCTAGATGTGGTTTCACCAATATCTGTACAGCTATAGCAAAACATCCTATATTAATAATCCATTCCCCTTTCAATAAACGACATTTTATTTGCCTTCCTAATCACTTGCTGTACCTGCATACTAATTTTTCCCGATTCATGTACGAGGACACCCAGATCTCTCTGTACCACAGAGTTCTGCAAGTTCACATTTTCCCACATTATTCTCCATCTGCCAAATTTTTGCCCACTCACTTCACCAATCTATATCCCTTTGCAGACTCTTACGTGCTTTTCACAACTCACTTTCCTACCTATCTTTATGTCATCAGCAAACTTGGCAATTATACATTTGGTCCCTTCATCCATGTCATTGATATAAATTGTAAATAGACGAGGCCCCAGCTCTGATCTGTGTGGCACTCCACTCATCACATCTTGCCAAATGACCCATTTATGCCTACTCTAAATTCCTGTTAACTCACCAATCCTCAATCCATGTTAATATGTTACCCCCAAAGCCATGAGCTCTTATTTTGTGTAGTATCCTTTGATGTGGCACCTTGTCAAATCTGGAAATCAAAGTACAGCACATCCACAGATTCCCTTTTATCCACATTGTTTGAATCTTCCTCAGAGAATTCCAATAAATTAATCAAACATGATTTCCCTTTCACAAAACCATGTTAATTCTGCCTGATTGCATTGAGATTTTCTAAGTGCCCTGCTATAATCTTCTTAATAATAGATTCCAGCAATTTCCCTACAACAGATGTTAAAGTAACCAGCCTGTAGTTTCCTGCTTTCTGTCTCCCTTCTTTCTCCAATAGAGGAGTCACATTCGCTATTTTCCAATCTCATGGGACCTTTCCAGAATCAAGGGAATTTCATCTACTATCTCAGCAGCCATTTATTTTAAGGCTCTAGGATGATGTCTGTCAGGGCCTGGGGACTTGTCAGCTTTTAGTTCTAATAATCTTCTCAGTACCCATTCCCTGGTGATTGTAACTGTTTTAGGTTCCTCCTTCCCTTTCACCTCCTGATTCACAATTATTTCAGGGATGAGGTTATTTGTATCCTTAATAGTGAAGATAGGCACCAAATATCTGTTCAATTAGTCCATCATTTCCTTATTGACTGCCCTTGACATCAAGGTCACATTTGACCGAGTGTGGCATCAAGGAGCCCTAGCAAAACTAGTCAATGGGAATCAGGGGGAAAACACTCCACTGGTTGGAGTCATATCTACCGCTAAGGAAGCTGGCTGTGGTTGTTGGAGGTCAGTCATCTCAGCTCCAGGACATCATTGCAGGAGTTCCTCAGGGTAGTGTCCTAGGCCCAACCATCTTCAGCTGCTTCATCAATGACCTTCCTTCCAATATAAGGTCAGAAGTGGGGTTGTTCGCTGATGATTGCACAATGTTGACCACTATTTGTGACTCCTCAGATACTAAAGCAGTCCTTGTCCAAATGCAGCAAGACCTGGACAATATCCAGGCTTGAGCTGACAAGTGGCAAGTAACATTCACGCCAGACAAGTGCCAGGCAACGACCATCTCCAACAAGAATCCAACCATCACTCCTTGACCTTCAATGGCTTTACTATCATTGAATCCCCCACTATCAACATCCTGGGGGTTACCATTGATCAGAAACTGAACTGGATGAGTCATATAAATACTGTGGCTACAAGAGCTGGTCAGAGGCTTGGAATACTGTAACTCACTTCCTGACTCCCCAAAGCCTGTCCACCATCTACAAGGCACAGGTCAGGAGTGCGATGGAATACTCCCCACTTGCCTGGATGAGTGCAGCTCCAACAACACAGGAAGCTTGACACCATCCAGGACAAGGCAGCCCACTTGATTGGCACCATATTCACACCCTCCACCACCAACGCACAGTAGCAGCAATGTGTACCATCTACTGCAGGAAGTCACCAAGGCTCCTTAGGCAGCACCTTCCAAACCCACGACCACTACCACCTAGATGGACAAGGGCTACAGATAGATGGGAACACCACCACCTGGAAGCCACCCTCATGTCACTCACTATCCTGACTTGGAAATATATCGCCTTTCCTTCACTGTCGCTGTCAAAATCCTGGAACTCCCTCCCTAACAGCACTGTTAGTGTACCTACACCACATGGACTGCAGCGGTTTAAGAAGGCAGCTCACCACCACCTTCTCAGGGGAAACTGGGGATGGGCAATAAATGCTGGCCCAGCCAGCAAAACCCACAACCCATGAATGAATTATTTTTTTTAAATTCCCCATTCTCACTCTCTAGAGGACCAATACTCATTTTACTTACTCTTTTCGTTTATAAATACCTGTAGAAACTCTTACTATTAGTCTTTATATTACTAGCTAACTTTCTCTTGTACTCTAATTTCCCTTCCTTATTAATGTTTTTGTCATTCTTTGCTGTTCTTTATATACTGTCCAATCTTTTGATGTGCCACTCACCTTTGTGGAATTATAATTTTTTCAATTTGATACTATCTTCAACTTCTGTAGTTAGCAATGGATGGGTTTGTCCTTCCCTTAGAGTCATTCTCTCTCACTGGAATGCATCTTTTGAGTATTCTGGAATATCTCCATAAATGTCTGCCACTGCATCTCCACTGACCTATCCCTTAACCCAATTTCCCAGTTCACTTTAGCCAGCTCTGTCTTCCTGCCCTCATAATTGTCCTTATTTAAGTTTAAAACACTTGTCTTAGATCCACTCCTTTTTCCCTCAAACTGAATGTGAAATTCAATCATATTATGACCACTGATACCTAGGGGTGTCTTCACTATGAGGTCACTAATTAATCTCGTCTCACTGCACATTACCATAGCCTGCTCTCTAGTTGGTGCTAAAACGTGTTGCTCTAAGAAACTGTCCTAAAAGCACTCAAACTCATCACCCAGGCTACCTTTGCCAATCTGGTTTGACCGATCTACAAGTAGAATTAAATCACACATGATTATTGCGGTACCTTTCTCATGAGCCCCCATTATTTCTTCCAGTATACTCTGTCCTACAGTGTGGTTACAGTTAGGGGGCCTATAAACCACTCCCACAAGTGGCTTCTTACCTTTACTATCTCTCATCTCTACCCAAACTGATTCTACATCTTGATCTCCAGAACTAAGGTCCTCATGCTCTACTGTGCCAATGTTATCCTTAATTAACAGATATACTCCTCCACCTTTTCCTAGCTTCCTGTCCTTCCTAAATGTTACGTAACCTTGAATATTCAGGCCCCCAGTCTTTTTCTTCCAGCAGCCATGTCTCTGTAATGGCTATCAGATCACACATATTTATTTCTATTTGTGTTGTCAATCCATCTGTTTTGTTACGAATGCTACATTCATTCAGATACAGAACGTTTAGTTCTGTCTCTTTACAACTTTTGTAACCTCCAGCCTTATCTGCTGATGCACTTCTGTTCCTTCCTGCCACACTCTGATCATCATTTCCCTTATTCCTACTTTGCTCTCTTGTTTTATCTTCGCTACTTAATTTATCACATCCTCCCAAACTTGATCCCTTGTTCCCACTATTTAGTTTAAAGGCCTCTCTACCGCTCGAGGTGTACAGCTTGACAGAACACTCATCCCAGCATGGTTCAGGTGAAGACCGCCCCGACGGCACAGCTCCCACTTTCCCCAGTACTGGTGCCAGTGCCCCATGAATCAAAACCCATTTCTCCTGCACCAATCTTTGAGCCACTCATTTAACTCACTAATCTGATTTACCCTACACCAATTTGCTCCTGGCTCAGGTAGGAATCAGAGATTATTACCTTTGAGGTTCTGCTTTTGAGCTGCTCATACTCCCTCAGCAGAGCCTCTTTCCTAGTTCCACTCATGTCGTTGGTACCTACATGGACCACAACCACTGGATCCTCCACCTCCCACTGCAAGTTCCTCTCCAGCTCAAAGCAGATGTCCCAAACCCTGGCACCGGGCAGGCGACACAACCGTCTGGACTCCTGCTCTTGGCTGCAGAGAACTGTGTCTATCACCTTACTATATTGTCCCCAACTACCACTACATTCCTATAACTCCACCTGCTAAAATGGCTGACCATGATGCCATGGTCAGTTTGCTCATCCACCCTGCAGACACCGCATTCATCCATACAGGCTGCAAGAAACTTGAACCTGCTAGACAACTGCAAAGGCTGAGGCTCCTCCACTTCTACATTCTGGGTTCCCATACCTGCCTCGCTCGCAGTCACACTTTCCTGTCCCCGGCCACTCAGAAGACCCTATCATAACAGGTGTGACTGCCTCCTAATACAAAACTCCAGGTAACTACCCCCTCCCTGATGCATCACACTGTCTGCAGTTCAGCCTCCAGCTCAATGGGTCTGAGCCAAGTCTGAGTCTGCTGATCACCCTGGCGACTAGGAACTCCCACATTCTGCAGTCACAACACATTACCTGCTCTGCCATCCTTATTATATGTGTTAATTAATTTATTTTAAAATAATTTATAATTAGTAAATGCTGCTACTTCCAATAACCCTTAGTACTGCTAGTAAACCTTCCTACAACTAATAAAACCTTACAATTAACTAATAAGTTGCAAGGCTTTTGAAGATAAACAAGCAAATTATTCACAAACCAATCACCTGTTTTCCTGTGATGTCACATTTTAATTTCTCTCAGAATGCGGCCACTCCAATCTGGAGCCTCAGACTGAACCGAATTGGATAGCTCTTTTAGGTAGTGGTTATTGTCTCTGGGTCCTCTTTCTACACCACCCCCCCCCCCACCACGCCCACCCTCTCCTCTTCTAGGCGGTGGTTCCTGTCTCTGGTCCCCTTTTCCCTCTGCTCTTCCAGGTGCTGGTGACTGCCTCTGGGTCCTCTTTTCACCTGTTGCTCTAGGTGGTGGTTACTGCCTCTGGGTCCTCTTTTTGCCTGCTCTTCTGAATTACTGGGTTACACCGACCAGAAAATCTCAGATTCAAACGCTGCTTTGTGCCACTTAGTCAATCTCAGCCAAAGCAACAGTGGGAGCACTACAGCCCTGAGCACTATCTAATGACCAATTTGGAAAGTGTGCGTGTATGAAACAACAATAGATGAAGGACAAAACCATGCAATGTCACAAACTACCTCAATGTCAAATCACCAAAAAGCATTGTCTAGATCAGGCGTAAAAAAATATTCATTTGAGCAAACTACCACACAACTGATACTATCTACAATGTGTAATCTAATATGGACAGGGAAGAAAAGATTGAAATTAAGTTTCCTGAAAGCTGCAACACTGCATGATGTGCAACTGAATCATATGATAACCAAATGACAAACATCAATTTGCATTTACATAACACCTTCAACATTGCAAGACATCCCAAAGCGCTTCATGGAGTGTTATCAAATAAAACATGGTACTGAGCCACATATGGAAGTAACAAAAAACTTAGTTAAAGGGGTGGGTTTTAAGTAATGTCCTAAAGGAAGAGAGAGGGAATATTAGAGAGGCGGGTAGATTGAGGGTGCTAGTTCTGGAGGGCTTTTAGGCACTAGGCAGCTGAAGGCACAACTGTCAATGATGGAGTGATGAAAATCAGGAATGTGTGTAAAGCCAGAATTGGAGGAACACTGTCATGAAGAGATATTAATGTCTATAATGTTACTGGAAATTATTTTTTAAAATAGAGTTCAGTGGTATCTGTGTCTGTGTGTGTGTCTTAATTGGATTAAAGCCAGCTGGTCTAGAGGCTTTTATGTATAGAAAGAGTTAAGTTTGAAATGATAATTAGATAAACATGGGGAAGTTTAGAAACATAGGTGTCAAGGGGGCATTTTTAAATAAACCATTCTAAAGATGAGTGAAATCTTGCACCTAGCCAGAAGACGCCAAGCAATGTGTTTATTTTTTTCAGCTTACAAATAAAATTGGTGGAATGAAAGGTTGTTATTGCTAGAAGAGATAAGTTTAAAAGCCTAATGATACAATGGAAAATTTACATTCAAAGAGAAAGATATGTATAAAGGAGAAAGGAGATTGTGTGTAAGGCAGAGGCATTTTAAGATTCAACAAGTGTGAGAAGCCTCAAGCTGCTGTCTGCAAGGACCCAGAGTTGAAAGAAACTCATTTTGAATGTGACTGTCCAGGTTGTGCTTTGCCAGGTGTCTCTTCAAATCTATGAGATTTACTGTTGCCTTAACGGGGGTGTAACTGAGAGATTAATTAGGGGATTTTTGTAGTTACTATAGTAGTAATTTTGTAGACGTATGCGTTTATAGTCTTTCTCGTATTAATAAATGTTTAATTTAATTTAATTAAAACCCTCTTGAGACTCCATGGTCTTATTACTACTGAATTCAAAGCCTGCATCCTCAAAACATACAAATTGCAGAAGTAGATTATTATGACAGTTGTTTCAAGTTTCCCTCTGGGATTTGAACAACTCATCCTTCACCATGGACTGTGTCATAATAGCACATATATTTTGGAAGGTTGTATGGCTGGAGAAGGCTTCAAAGATAGGGAGGGGCAAGGCCAGGAAGGCATTTCAAAACAAGGATGAGAATTTTAAAATTGAGGCATTGCCAAACTGAATGTCAATGTAGGTCAACGAGCACAGGAATGATGAGGACTAGATGCAAGTTAGGATATGGGCATGAAAAGGGAAAATACTGAGAATACGCAGCAGGTAAGGCAGTATCTTAAGGAGAGAAAGAGTAGACATTTCAGGTTGAAAACCATTGATCAGAACAGTGAAGACCATTGATCTGAAAGCAGTAACAATAAGGAAAATCTGTAATTACTTTAAAATGTCTGGGGTATCAGTAATTGTTTTGATTTTTTTCTGGAAAGGTTATTGAAGAGTTTGTATCAATTGAAAAGTGATCAACTGTAATTTTCTTGGACAATAAGAAATGCTGGCCCATGTGACTTGTCAACACAACCTGGAAGCTGTACCAGCAAGAAGTTAAGATATGAAAGCCGTGTGGCCAGGCAGAGAGAATACAAAGAAGCTACTGCTGTAAAAAAGTTAGGAGAGCTGTGGGCAGAAGGCGATCAGCACTCAGGTACAGACACAAAGGGTGGAATTTTACAGTTACACCAAAGTCAATGGACTTTTGACACCTTGCTGCATTTTATGGCCCAGCTCCCACTGTGAAAGGGCCATAAAATTCCACCCAATGAGAAAGTAGACAGAGACTGAAAGAGGAACACAAAATTTGTATGAGAAGCCAGCAAAGCTCTCTGAGAGGTCAATTTTCTGTTTGGCACAAAGAGAAACAGAATTCCAGAGGCTCTGGGAAAGCAACGTACGAGCAAGCAAAAAGGACTGGAAGGCCGCTTGGATGAACTGTATGACTGAAATTGGGGCCACGCAGGCAGAGAGATCTGCCTACTAACTCAGCAAGATAGTCCCTGTTGTGTATCTACCATCCCATGTGTAATTTATAGTTTGTACAACTGTGATTTGCCTATTAATTTACAGTTAATTTGCAGAGATTCTCATTCGTATTAAAGTCAATGTTACAAAAAGTGGAATCTTGTTGGCAATTTCTTCATTTGGTTGGGCGGGGAGTGGGGGCTGCAGGGTCATTTGGTAAATTTGGTTATTTTGGTTTATGGTTTCCCTCCAGGATTCTAACAGAACTGGTACAAGTTAGACATGTAATAGATTTCAAGCAAGTATGGGGGATGGGGGCAGAGGGGGCGGTGTGGGTTGGTGGTGAAGTGGATCAAAACACAAAAGTGCAGGTGGTGAAGTAAAATAAGAGTCTAAAGGAGCTTTAATTGGCAAAAGCAGAACCATTACGAACACCTATTGTGCAATAAAAAGAGGAGTATAGTTATGATCTGAAATTGCTGATCTCAGTGTTGAGTCCTGAAGATCTTAAAACGCTTTTTCAAACAATTAGGTGTTATTCCTCGAATTTCTGTTGCGCTTCATCTAAACGGTGTGCAAGACAGAGGACAGAGAGGTCAGAGTGGGATGGGGAATTACAATAACAAGCGACCTGAAGCTCAGTGTCATGCTTCTGGGCTAAATGGAGGATTTCAGCAAAATGATCACCCAAGCTGCGTTTGGTCTCCCCAACATAGGAAACAGCATCATGAGTGTTAGAACATAAGAAAATAAGAAATAGGAGCAGGAGCAGGCCATTTGGTCCCTCAAGCTTGTCCTGCCGTTCAATAAGATCATAGCTGATCTGCTCCAGGCCTCAACTCCTCTTTCGTGCCAACTCCTCATAGTCCTCAATCCCTGATATTTCAAAAATCAATTGACCTCCTCTTTAAATACTTTCAGTGATCTAGCCTCCACAACACAGTATTTAGAGAATTCCAGACATTCACTACCCTCAGAGTAGAAATTCCTTTGCATCTTAGTTTTAAATGAGTGTCCCCTTATTCTGTAACTATGTCCCCTAGTTCAAGATTCTCCCACTAGTGGAAACATCTTCTCAACATCGACCCTGTCAAGCCCCCTCAGAATCTTGCACATTTCAATAAGGTCACCCCTCATTCTTCTAAACTCTAATGAATAAAGGCCTAACCTGTTTAGACGTTCTTGATAAGTCAACACCTTCACCCCAGGAATCAGCCTTGTGAATTGCTTTTGAACTGCCTCCAATGCCAGTATATCCTTTCTTAAATACCAAGACCAAAACTATACACTGTATTCTAGGTGCGGCTTCAACAACATCCTATACAGTTGTAACAAGACTTCCCTATTTTTAAACTCCAACCCCCTAGCAATATAGGCCAAAATTCCATTTACCTTCTTAATTACTTACTGCGCCTGCATGCTAACATTTTTTGTTTCATGCACAAGAACACCCAGATCCCTCTGTGCTACACTTTTTTTGGAGTCTCTCTCCATTTAAATAATAGTCTGCCTTTTGATTTTTCCTACCAAAGTACATCACCTCACACTTTCCTACATTAAACTGCATCTGCCAAGTTTTTGCCCACTCACTCAACCTGTCTATATCTCCTTGCAGATTCCTTATGTCCTCATCACAACATGCCCTCCCACCTATTTTTGTATCATCAGAAAATTTGGATACATTACACTCTGCCCCCTCCTCCAAGTCATTAATGTAGATAGTAAATAATTGAGACCTTAGGACTGATCCTTGTGGCACTCCACTAGTTACGTTTTTCCAACCTGAAAAAGACCCATTAATCCCGACTCTCTGTCTTCTGTGTGTTAACCAATCCTCAATCCATGCTAATATACATTACCCCCAATACCGTGAGCTCTTACCTTGTGCAATAACCTTTTATGTGGCACCTTATTGAATGCCTTCTGGAAATCCAAATACACTACAGCTACCGGTTCCCCTTCATCAACTCTGCTCGTTATATCCTCAAAGAATTCTAGCAAATTTGTCAAACATGATTCCTCTTTCACAAAATCATGTTGACTCTGTTCAATTGCATTAAGATTTTCTAAATGTCCTGCTATTTCTTTCTAAATAATGGGCTCTAGCATTTTCCCAACAACAGATGTTAGGCTGACTGGCCTATAGTTTCCTACTTTTTGTCTCCATCCCTTCTTGAACAGGGTATCACATTTCAATTATTGAATACAGCTGAAAGTAAAATGAGTAAATTGCTGTGTACTTGGAAGCACTGTTTGAGGCCCTGAATGGCAGGAATGGAAGAACTCAAAGGGCACTTGCATGGAATGCTGTAATGGGAAAGGCATGGACCAAGATGTTTGAAGGGAGTAGTCCTTTCAGAATGCTGAATAGGGAGGGGCGGGAATGGGAAATTTAGTAGTAGCATTGAGTCAGAGGATGATCTGTTGAATGTGATAGAGTGGAAGGAGAGGACAAAGGGAACCCCATCGTGGTTCTGGAAGAAAAGGAAAGAGTGGGAAATGTGACAGACTCAATTGAGGGCCTTGCCCACTACCATGGAGGGGACTCTTTATTCAGGAAAAAAGGCAGTATATTGGAAGCATTTGGCTTAGAAAATGGTAAGAACAGATGTGACAAAGCCAGAGAAATTGGGAGAATGCATTAGAGTCCTTGAAGGAGAGGGATAGCAAGAAGTGTAATCAAGGCAGTTATGACAGTCAGTGGGAGTGTACAAGATATTGGTCAGCAGCCTATGGCCAGGAGCAGAGACAGAACCATGTGAAGGCAAAAATGATGAAATTTTCCAGTGCAGGGAGATAGCTGGAAGCCACACTGATAAAAAGTACAGCGTTGGAATAAGGAATTTCTCACGTACCCCTAGCATGGATAAGGGATACATTGACGTATAGAAAAGAGAGTGGGCATAAGCAGGGCTTTTTCCAAGTTGGAAGCCAGTGAATAGTAGAGTGCTGCAAGGATCAGTGCTGGGGCCTCAGATATTTACAATCTATATTAATGACTTAAATTAAGATACAGAGAGTAATGTATCTACATTTGCTAATGATACCAAGCTAGGTGGAAAGGTAAGCTGTGGGAAGGATAGGGGCTGCAAAGAGACATAGACAGGTTAAGTAATTGGGCAACAAGATGGCAGACAGAGTATAATATAGGGAAGTTTTAAGTTATTCACTTTGGTCATAAGAATAAAAAAGCAGGATATTCTTTAAAAGGTGAGAAACATGTAAGTGTTGATGCTCAAAGAGACTTGGGTGTGGTCATGCAAGGAACACAAAACATTAGCATGCAGGTGTAGCCAGCAATTAAGAAGGCAAATGGCATGTTAGCCTTTATTGCAAGGGGATTGGAGTACAAGAATGAAGAGTTATAGCCACAGTTGTATAGGGTTTTGGTGAGGCAGCACTTGGAATACTGCATGCAGTTTTGGTCTCTCCATTGAAGGAGGATATCCTTGCACTTGAGGCGGTATAGCAAACATTCACTACATTTGTCTCTGGGATGTGGGGTATGTCCTATGATGAGAGGCTGAGTAAATTGAGATTATATTCTCTGGAGTTTAAAAGAATGAGAGGTGATCTCATTGAAGCCAACAAAATTCTGAAGGGGCTTGATAGGGTGCTGAGAAATTGTTTCCGCTGGTCAGGGAATCTAAAACACAGGGGCACATTCTCAGGATAAGGGGCCAATTATTTAGGACTGCGATGAGGAGAAATTGCTTCACTCAAAGGGTTGTGACTCTTTGGAATTCTCTACCCAGAAGGTTATGGATGCTCCATCGTTGAATACATTTAAGGCTGGGATAGACAGATTTTTGGTCCCTCAGGGAATTAAGGGATATGAGGAGCATGCAGGAAAATGGAGCTGAAGTCCAAGATCAACCATGATTATAATGAATGGCCAAACAGGCTCAAAGGGCTGCTCCTATTTCTTGCATTCCCACAAACAGGCAGGCATATAGAATCATAGTGACATCCTCTGTTAGAACAAGTGAGTAGAGTTACATGAGAAGCTGTTTATAATAATAACTAGTGCAGCCAGGCAGAGGAGGTCAGTGAAGGAAGGAGCCTCCACTGAACGAAGAAGTAGAGGGTCCTTGGACTGTTCTGGTAGAGGACAGCGGTGTGGAGAGACAGAACATCCGAAGTAAAAAAGGCACATTTACATCCAGGAAGCTGAAAACTACTAAAGTGGCAGAGGATGTTGAAAGAGACTAGATAATGAGAGAAAAAAAATTCAGATAAGATGATTGAGTTCTGTGGTGCCAAGAACAGGTTGTAACAATGGGTTTTCAAGGCAGTCCTGTATGTGGATTTTGGAAAGGAGGTAGTATCGGCTGTGTGGGATTGGCAGTCTATGAGGTTGGAGGATCTTGTCGAAGGTTGTTGGGAGTGGGGAGGGTACATGACGTCCAGAAGAAGGGGATGTTGACACAGTATGAAAGATGATGACTTGATGTTTGATGGTAGAATTATGGCTGGGGGAACTAAGAGGAAGCCTGAGAGTTGCTGTTCAGCCTCCACAGGGGAGGGGTTGGCTCGCCAACACAACAACTAGCTCTCGTTAGCATGTTTAATGATATCATCAGGGTTGGACCATGGAGAGGTTCAGATGGAGGTGGGCCAGAGTGAGCAAGGGGAACAAACTGAGATGGCTGATGTCATGCCAGCTGCTCTCAATAAAAAGATCAGAGAAGGTTAAGAGATCAGAGAGGGGGGTCCGGGGTACCCACGATTCTGAAGACAGGAATGAGGACCCACTTTGCAGGGAAGGCTCTTGGCCAAAGAAGTGGGTGCGGAGGGGAAGGCATCATGCTGAGCTCAAAATTCATTCAAGTGGAATGCTAAACCCCGCATGAGATGAAGGATGAAAAGGAACAGAGTGCAAGGGCAGCTCTGAAATAACAAGTCAGTGCCACTGAAGAGAGAGGTCACAAACACGCATGTTGTGGTGCATGGCATTCAGTGTGGATCTCAAGTTGTGGTGAGAGCAGTGGTCCCAGGAACGCCAAATGTCATGGGAGAGTTCTGCAATCATGGGTGGATGTGAAACATGAAATTTAAGTGGGAATCTATGTGGAATAAGTCAGAGTCAGAGACAACAACTGAGGAAAGAAGGTAAAAGGGGCAAATGGAAATCCTGTAGGATATGGCCAGCAGTTTCAGATGAGTTCAAGTTTAAAGGATGGAAGCTGTGCAGGAGAACATTCAAATAGTTCAGTCTAGAAGTAACAAAAGCATGGATGGATCATCAGATCCATGTTACATAGGCAACATAAAAGATATGGGGTGGAATTTTACGCCTTGCTACAGCAGAGGCAGGACCGTAAAACACGATGAGCCGCTCAAAAGTCCACTGACTTCAATGGGACTGTAAAATCCCACTGGTGTAAAATTCTGCCCTTGGGGTTGGAATCCCAGCTAAGGGTCAAATACAACATCAATGTTGCAAATGGTCTGGGTCAGCCTCAGGTAGTAGTCAAGGAGAGGAATGGAGTCAGTAACTAACACAGATCAGGTCCCACTGGTGGTCTGTGCAGTTAACTGATTTCAAAGGAGCAGCAATTGGATTTAGAGTGAGATAGTTCTAGATTCTGATCCTTGTTCAGTGACCCTGATGGAAAATGCTCATGTGTGGATATCTGGGGAGGACACCAAGTGGTTCGGGTTCCGCTTGAATAGTAGTCTTTGTAGCATGGGGCAACTATGGAACTGCACAACCACATGAGTCAGTCACAAGAGGACAGTGAAATGAACAGATGACAGGAGGAGTAAACCACACTAAGACTAGAAGCTTATGTACAGCTTCAGAGAGAGGAGGTGGAACAAGCTGTATATTTATCCAAATATATCAATCAATAGAAGATTCACATTGAACAGCCATGGTTTATTTCATCCTAACTGTAGTCCAGGGTCATATCACTTTTGTGGAGATATAATTAAGGTGTTAGCTAATTATTGAAAAGCTAGACTCTCGCATAAGGAACACTTTTTTTTAAGTAAAAAGGAACCAGTGTTTTCACATTGACATAAATTTCAATCAATGTGCTCTCAAACTGTCCTATCTTTGCTAACTTACTACACAAAAAAACTACCAGCAGCTAGCTTTCCAAATCTTCCCAGTGTAGAGATGAGGTTATAAGGTGATATATTATTATCTTACATAAAGAGTACATTGTATCAATGTACTTTAAACTATTCCCCGTTATATTTCTAGCCTGTGGCATCTTAGATCGAAGGTGAATTCCACTCACTTTGTTTAAACTTAAGGTGACTGCTCAGAACTATTTATCCAGTTTCCAGAACACAGTGAATTAGGTTATTTGTTAGAAATTGCATCCCGCAGACACTGAAGAACAAACTATGGTTCCAAAAACTGCATTTTACTTCCCATTTGCATTCCATGGGATCTTCTTAGTACTGCTTAGAAAAAATGTTTAAGAATACAAGACAATGTCATCTGTCAAAATAGTCTTGTTGCTTTGATCCCAATTAATAGCAGTCACATCTTCAAAGGAATTGGGGATAAAACAACAGAATCTTTTGGGGTTTGCAGTTTTGCTCAGGTGTTCGCTTAGATGCAGAAATCTTCAATGCGTCAGAACTATATTTTGCCTGGTAAAGACTACAATGTTTCACGAGACTAACTTTTCTATGCCTCAAAAGGAAAACCTAAGTGATTCTACTGCAAGTAGTATGAACTGTAATTAACTGGATAAAGGGGATAATTAACCCTTGTGAACTGTTTCTAGATGTTTTACATAAAATTGCCCAATATCTTTACTTCTGTAAATGATTTAAATATGAATACTTCTGATTTTTTTTAATGATTTAGTACATGATTTTTGTTTTTGTTTTTAAAGACACTGGACATAGTGGGAATCCTGTCAGACTTAATTATTAAACATAGTATATTTTAATTCCTGAGAGACTATAAAGTGAAAGAGAGGTCACAGATTGAAAGGCAGGCAGCTTGTCAAGTTGTTTCAAGCAAGAAAACTGTGTTCAAAGTTCTAAACCTAAGTTATAAAAAAATCTGGTGCCAATCAATAGATCAGTCAGTTTTCATTCAATAACCAAGGCAGATCTAATCTTTTCAACTATGGAAATCCAATTATTAATTCTGAGAACGATATCAGCAGGCCAACGTGAAAGTTTGAGATGTTATCTTCCTTTTGCTTATGCATCCAAATAAAATACACTTCACACAGGAAGGAAGGAAGGCAGGCAATCACCCTGAGCCAGTCATGTGCATCTTTGTATCATTCTGCTATAAATGGCACTTGCAAAGGGCATAGAGCAGGTGCCCAGCCCATTTTCCTCAACAAATTTATGTGGCAGGGAGAACACTTATGGAGGCTGGAAGCATTAACTTGAGGTCCTTTCCCTTTTTGATCAAGGACTTAAAAAAAAAAATCTTCTTCCATCCTCTTCTATTTATTGTTTTCTGTTCATCAGATTCTTCTCTTTGCTTTTCAGCTCATGCCTCAGCTGATCCAAGGTTAGCATTCAGCCCTTTCTCTGCTTCATCTCACATGAGATGAAGCAATGCAACACCAGGCAAGGCTATAATAGTAGCACCTGAATTACAGGAGATAGAATTCTATTAAAACTGTAGCTTCAATCGTGTTATGTAGTCTGGCTTCTAACAAGAGAACGGGGCAGGTAAAAAAGAAAAGGCTGAATCCCACTCCTTTCAATAGCCCACAGCTCAGCAGAACGTGATGAGGAAAAACAGATGTATGTAGCAGTTGACCTTTAAAGGTGGCAGTTAAGAGGGAAGCATTCTCTTTCCAATTCTAGGGCTCGTGTTTGACTTCAGGGCAAAGTGTAGTAATAAATGTCTTCTCTGTCTGGGTGCCATATAGACAATCCAAACTTGGGTAGTCATAAATTACAGCCCAGTCCAGAAGTAAGATGGATGTCGCACTACCACTTCTTTGGCAGAAACATAGCCACAAACATGGCTGAGATACGAACAACTGAAACAATAGATTGCCTGCTGTGTATAGTCTCCATTAAATAATAAGCAACTCTCACACACTGTGAGGTCAAAGTCCTGTTTGATAGATTACATATGCTTATAGCACATACATGAAATGCCATGATGTTGCACTTGTTCTTCACCTTACAGAATCATATAAAGTAAACTTTGACGAAGCCAAACTGAAACTAATTAAACATTACCCACTCCCACAAAAAAACCTATACTGCTACAAGGTTTTTGTGCATGGGAAATGGGTGGAGGATGAATAACATTTACAAATGATCCCAACAGGTAGTTAATCCATCCTTTTAAAATGCATGCTCCACACACAATGGGATCACACACAGGTGGCACGGATTTCAGAAGGTGGGAGTGCTAAAGATGGAGAAGGCATAACAGCTGTCAGGCCGATCTGCCAAAGGTATCAATTAAATCACAGCAGTTACATTTCATGAACTATAAGGATTGCTTTACAAATCTTGTATATGTCATCAATGGGAACATGATTGAGTTATGCCCAGGAACAAACAAAACGATCGTCAAGTCCATCCCTCGGCTTCCTTCCCGCAAAATGGCTTTAGTATTTGACACGCTCGACCATCCATTGGCTGCCTACTGACCAGTTACTTTGGGTCCTTGAGCCATGCTGAGATGATCTATGTTTCTTTGTATGAGGCCTGGAGTTCTGGGAGTTAACTACATCATGGAAATGATATTCCAATTCTGGCTTGTGTAGTGTTGAATAAAATTATATCTTCACCCAACAATACTAGGAATTGATTCTAGGAAAAGACTCCTATGGAGCATTTTACACCTGCAGCATTATGGCTCCGTTTCTTTTTGTACAAACAGTATGTGGTTTCCCAAAGTGATGGAATGAGGCTAAGCTCCTACACTATGTGGGGGATACAAAATAAAGATACAATAGGTGCCTTTCTACAGTCAGGTTATACAAAAAAGTCTCATTCCAGGCAGATAATATAAAATAAATTACATGCAAAACATAGTTGAAAAACTAAGATAAAAATTCAACATCATGAACTGATCTTGTAAAATAATCAAAGGCAGTGCTAGAAGCTTCAGGGCTAAGTAAAAGAAAAATAATTTAGAAGTACAGATGAAAACAGCATGGTGTGGCACATGAATATAATGGCAAAGTTAACTATATTAAAAGATTGTAAGCTTAGGTTTTGCCATTTCGTTTCCATCCTGCTGTTGAGGATGGAAATGTGTGGGAATATTCTCACCTTTCTAAAGAATGAAACTTTTACATCAGAAGTGCAGCCAAATTTGTAAATGCTACAAAATTATCCGAGAGTTTTTAGAATGTTGAATTCTAGGAAATCCACAAAGAATCACTTCACCTTATTGAGACAATGGGCATTAAACTTAGTCTATTACACAAGAAAATCATGGACAGTGCACCCAACCCGCCTGAGCGTAAAATAGCACGTGACAAAGTCGGATCATCCTGCGCTCACGCGATATTTCTGTTGCCGCGCATGTGTACCAAAATCAGAAGCACGCCCATTGAAAATTAAGAGGATAATTAAGCCCATTAAAGTTCCAATTGTCCCCGATTTTTTGTGGTCCGTCAAACCTTACGGTTGATGAACAGGTAAATCAGCCAGGCAGACTTTGCATTTTTGATGAAACCTCATCCAAGGGCGGGAGGAAGTTTCTGTTATTAAAAAAAAAATGTATGGACAGAATTTTCATCATGTATGTGTTCAGGTGACTGATTCTGATGTGTGAACATTTTTTCTGGATTTTAAAATCTTTATTTATTGGTTTTAAACTCTTCAGCTCCCTGAGGCAGCTCTCTGCCTTCAGGGAGCTTTCATTCCGTGCTCCCCACCACCACCCACCCTTGCGTCAGTGCCCGCCCTCCTCCCGGCGCATTTCAGCACACATTTCCTGCTTGCTGGCCGTTAATTGGCCAGCCAGTGTGAAATTGCAGTCGGAAGTCCGTTCCCCGGCCCACCGATGGCACCCGCACACCAACCTAAAAATCCTGCCCCGTTAGTGCAAGATGTATATAGGAACATAGGACTTAGGAGCAGGAGTAGGCCATCTGGATCTTTGAGCCAAAAAAAAAAAGACACTTTGTTTATATATGAATAGTGTGGAGATAATGACCCACAAATAATTTTTCCGAAAAATGTATCTGCGATTATTACAATGAGGTTACTTTGATCCTCTCCTTTACATCAGATAAATCCTCTATATACAAGTTCCTAAATGATGAATGCTGCATTAAATTTGCAGTCAACAGGGCTTCAATATTGCTTTTCTAAAATGAAGTATTTCACTGCTACATTATTTTGTTGGAAATCACTAGACACAAAGGCTCTTGCTGTTTAGACTCAAGACATTGAACTGAAAAGGTGGAGACCACCATAAAATTTTAAAATTCCAGTAGATTTATACCACCAGTCAGTAATGGGAGTAGGATGGAACAACCTGACGGGATCTTACCAGCCCGTTGGTTTATCTTTTACTTCTTCTCAAATTGGCAATCTTATTCAATAAAAATGCTATAAAATATTGTGTTAAAAGTCAGCGAAAGGTAATTCAACACAAAAAGGTTACAAATAACAGGGTCCTTTTAAAGATCCTGCATGTTTTGTTTTGTCCCACCTTGAGAGTCATCCGCTGATCCCGCAGTCCAGTTAGAATAGAGGACCCGCTCCCCAGGAGATCATCCATTCCTTTGTGTGCATTGCTTATAGAAGTGTTAAACTGCAAGGACTCGTCTACTGCTATTGATGTGTCAGCATCCTGCACAAAAAATGGGAGGTCCTCATTACCTGCTCCGACTCCTCTCAGTATCAATATAAAATAAAGTTTATACGGTACAGTTCAGTACTTTTTTTTAAACATTCAATTATTAGGGCAATTTTGTTTACAGGTTATCCTCAATCTTTATTGGGGTATCATATTTCTTTTTTCAAAAACGGATTGTGGAAATAATAAATTAATTAAAATGTAAATGAATTGTCAAACAATATGAAAACACGAGACCTGTACTGTTATTATAAATTGAGGTAATTATTATCTACTTGATTCATATCATTGTGCTGCTGTCCAGGACCAAAGAAGAGCACATCTCTAATCATTCACTGAATTTGTTCATATGAAAGTGCACGTGTGATGTTTAATTCCGCATTTGCACCACAACTATAGTACTGGTGTGAACCAGTTTTGGTTTTGATTGAGACTCCCTGCATCTCTCAGGTCAAAGTTAGATCAGGATTTATATTGCAACTTAGCATTAGTGTGAAGTGCAAACAATCAAACCAAATCTATAGTTGTAGTGACTAGGCTTCATTAAATGAATTTCAATGTGTTTCAACTTGCTAATGCAGTCAGTTGGTCATCTATGCAAAACAGACTGAACACCCAATCTGCACCAAGTTCGTTCTCAATCAGGACAGTGGGCAAGGATAACAAGACTGGTTTCACTGTTTGTGGCTTTGGGGGTACGGATGGTGATGGTGGTGGAGGTAGGAGCATGACATTTCTTGTTTGCTGTCAGTAATTACTTCTGGAAATACATATTTGTGGGCAAAGGATGGTATCAGGCTCATGGTTGAACTGCACATCAACAATTAAATATCTAGACACACATGACGAATGGTCACTCAGACAACACACAATAGACACCAGGTATCCATTGGAACAGTACCCCTGCAATGAGTCAACATCTCAAAAGGAGGGAAAGGGAGTGAATTGGTGGGAAAAATGGTTGCAAAACATAGGGAAAGACCTCCTGTGAAAACCAAACTGTACAGTTTGTTGGAGGAATGAACCGTAACCAATACTTTGATTTGCCTGGTCTCTCCCAATTTGGAGACATTTCAAAGGGCTGAGGTATATGATAAAGAAAATAAATGTTATAATGCTTTCAGATACTCCTGCCAGCATAAGGTAAAACGACTTGGGTTCTGGTTTATGAAGAGCAGGTTTCTGACCAAAGAGCATTTCTTCACATGACTACGGTCAATATCTGGGACAAGAAGGGTGGTGGGGTAAAATAGATTCCTTTAAGAAACTGAGGCTTTAATGGAAGTTTAACAAGGTCCGTACTCTGGAAGGATAAGGTCAAATAGGTTGAAGGGCCTTCTGCATCCAAACCTATCGGTGATTAGGCTCCACCTTATTTAGTAAAATGTTGCATACCTCAACATTTCATCTTACTTTGTAAATTACCTTTTAGCTTTCTAATTGGTGTGCAAAGTTGCAAAATTTAAAGCCTCTCAAGTGCTCCTATCTAAAGGGAGAGCAATTAATATTACACAACATGAATGTTCTGTTGTTTTACCACCAGATTACTATACATCATTCATTTAAATTCAAAGAATATAGATATGCAAAACTTTATTATACTACTGCATTGGGAGATCGAGCAGGACGATCTGCATTTCACACTTAGATTCTGATTTCCCTTCTACATTTTTATGCAAGGTTCTTTTATCACCTGATATCTCATGAAATGAATATCAGGTCAACAGATATAACTGTTGTTCTGTAACCAGACAGGAAACACTCATAGGTCTTGTTTCTAATGCTACAACTCAATTCACAACCGAATGCCTCCTCCAGCTACAGAGACAACCAGCAGCACCCCGATTGCACGAAGATAAGTGGGGATCTGAATTTTCTAGTTCTCAATTTTTAAAAAAACCTCTAATGTCAGGTTATCTTTTGCAAAAGATAACAGTAAACAGCTTCAACAACTTACTCAATAACAAACATTGTATGGTCCTATTGCTTGTGCAGTGGAAAGCATCAGCCTGCATGTGCTACCCACTGATTTGATTCTGTTGCCAAAGTAATCAAAAACTAATGGGTCCCAAGTGTTCAAATATAAGTTAAACATAACAGACTGTCAAAATAACCATCATTAACAATTGCATCTAAACTCTGAAGAGCTTGAACTTGTGACTGGAAAGGCAAGGCGCAAATACCACCAATGAGAAGGAACACTAGCCACTCAGTGTAAAGGAAGCATTCCCAACCAATATTTGCTTATTAGTGACAACCCATAATCAGACATGCAAAACAATTACACAATTCGCTCACCAACATGGAGCTGTTCCGAGGTATACAAAAACTACTATTCTTTCTACAACTGGATGCCAGTACTTGCAGTTATTACCAGCAGCACTGAGCTGTCAAATCCTCCAGCTACTCCAAGCTCCCTTGTTTGCATCTTAATCCTCATCTTTGATGCAGAGAGAAGCTTATGGATTCCTGTCTTCAGAACAGACTATTCATGTAGTTGCCCCATCTGCTTTTGCTCGCTCCTGAACACAGCTCTGACTCCACACTTCTCCCCAGTCTCTCATCACCAACCTTTCATCAGACTCCTCTCTTCGATGAGATCCACTACCTGCTCTCTTGAGTGTCCCCAAACCAGCTGCTAATCACTCAGCTAATTTTTCTTAATCCACTAACTGCTGTTTATGGCATTGTTCCTCTGCCAAAGCTAATGTCGTTATTCTCCTGTTTAAAAAAAGCCTATCCTGGATCACTCAGTTCAGTCTGACGGCTGCCTCATCTGGCAAGTGTTATTGCCATGGAATTTCCCACCCATCTTCCTATCAGTCCTCATTAGACTCTCCTCACCACGTCTTCTACCCCCACCACAATACAGAGAACAATATAGTCCAAGGAGTCAATGGCGTCCTTTGTGATTGAGTCAGTGGATTTTAAACCCTCAACCTTTCCACAGCTTTTTGTGGCATTGAATCATTCCACCTTCACCACCATCTAGCTCCAGCATTGTGTCAGTAAATAGAGGCATATTCTGTTGCTGGTTCACTGGATGCCTTCTCCAATAGGATGTCCTGTGGCGGTTCTATTTTCACCTGTCCAAACAGCAATCAAATTAGCTCCAAAGGCACATCCTTCAACGTTCACATGGTCAGCTCCGACAAGCTACCTCTCAACATCACCACCCAAAGGCACAATGCAGAAATCCAGCTTTACTTCTCTGTGTATGCTCTCAACTGCACAAACTTTGCTGACAATTGCTTGCTTAGCATCAAGTCATGATGAACCAGAATTCTCTTCGGCTGAAGACTGGAAAAACAGGTGCCATTCTTTGTAGGCTTCACTTAAAACGTTACATCTTAACCATGATCTTAATCATCTCATTAACCATGAGAACCCAATTCTCAGCTATTTATTCAGGCTGAGTCTAATGGCGCACAATCTCAGCGCCCTGCATAGCTTCAAGTTCCATATCATCAACAACTTGTCTTTATGCAGCACTTTTAACAGTACAAAGCTTCCTAAGGCACTTAACAGGGGCCTTATCAAACACTAAGCCACATAAGGAGAGAGAAAGCTTGATCAAAGAGGAAAGAAGTTAAGAAGCAGTGTCTTAAAGGAAAGATACAGATTGGAAGAAGGCTTTGGGAGGCAATTCCAGGAAATACAAGTTTAAGGTTTCATCAGCTGAAGGCATGGCCATCAATATTGAAGCTATTAAAATTGGAAACTCGCAAGAGGCCAGAATTGAAGGAAGGCAGAGATCAGAGGATTTCATGGTCATGGGAGTTGAAAACAAGGAGGAGGAGTTTTAAAATTGTGGTATTGTGAGGTCAGAAGTCATTGTAGATTAGTGAGTACAAGGGTGGTGAGTGAACAGAGCTTGGTGCAAGTTAGGATACACACAGCAGTTTCAAATGAGCTCTTTATGGAGAGTAGAAGATGGCAGGTCAACCAGGAGATCACTAGGATAGCCAAGTCTAAAAGTAATAAAGGCATGAGTGAGGGTTTCAGCTGCAGATGCATCTAGATAGGGGTAGACACAGGTAATATTATGCAGGTGAAGTAGGTGGTCTTAGCGATGGAGCAGAAGTGGCCAGGCATCCAGGTGTATCTTGGAATGTCTTCATTCACATTCGCAATATTTCCTACCTTCTCCACTACTTTAGTGTCACTCCCACCGAAAATTGATCCACACCTCCAAGTCCAATGTTTCTAAAGCTGTTGTCAGATACCCAAACTTTCATTTCCACATTGATCTCATTGTAATACAGAATTCTCCCTATAGCTACATTTTTTAATCTCAGCCCATTGATCTAGCCTGCAGCTTGCATTCTTCCCAGTTGGATATACTCTTCACCCAGTCATCCTGTTCTAAACATGTACACAGCAGCTTGGGAAGCACCTACACCCATTTTAGAAAGTAGCTGCGGGTCATATATAACAAGCACAACAATTTCACAGCAAGGGTGAGGTGATGGTCAGACAAACCAAATATAACATGTGGTAAAGGCCCCTTGTAAAGAATATTTCTCATGCACTTTGAAGAAATAACAGAACTTCTACAATCAGACTAGTCTACTTTTCACATTTTCTGCACAACCGCAATTCTTCATGTGTCCTGTTTCATTCAGAAGGCACAGACATCACAGCTGCATCATAACTTCCTGTAAAGCAGCAGCAACTCTGGTGAATTAAGTTTTTCTGAATTTATTTCAGGCACAGTTGACTATAGCATGACATTTTCTTCTGTCCCCTCAACTAAGAATTGACCAAACTCCCCCAATAAGGCCCAAAGCTTTAAGTAACATGGAGACCTAAAGCTGCAGTACCCATACTGTCCTATGATCTTAAATGAATAGCATAGGGATCTAAAGCAGCCATTTTTGCTTCCTTAGAAGAATCATAAAAGTAGTGGCCTTTAGGACACGATCTGCTTCAGGACAAGCCATAATCTGAAATGCATTGCTCAGATCTGGGGTACTGCTGTTATAGCAACCTCAGTCCAAGCAGGCAGGCCAACAGGAGACTGGATCTTAAGCAATACCCCAAAATTAGTTCCAAAGAGGAGTCATATTGGACTTGAAATGTTAACTCTGTTTCTCTATCCACAAATGTGCCAGATCTGCTGAGCTTTTCCAGCGCTTCTTGTTTTTATTTCCGATCTCCAGCATCCACAATATTTTGCTTTTATTTTACCCTAAAACTAGTGTCTTTATGTGCTAATGAAAGTTCAATTGGTCAACCAGGTATTTCATCTGACGAGCGCAGGATGCAGGTTTTGGGGAAACATATCTTCATGGGACAGTTTCAGAATAAGGTGCAGGTCACTTGGGACTGAGATGAGGAGGAATTTCTTCACTCAGAGGGTGGTGAATCTTTGGTATTACCTGCCCCAGAGAACTGTGGAGGCTCCGTCGTGGGGTATGTTCAACACGGAGATCGATAGATTTCTACATATCAAAAGCATCAAGAAATACAGGGATAGTGCAGGAAAACGGTGTTGAAGTAGAAGATTAGCCATGATCTCAATGATTGGAAGAGTGGACTCAAAGGGCTGAATGGCCTACTCCTGATCCTATTTCTTATGTTCTTATGTGGAAGTGAAATATTACTTTTCAAATTCTCACGTTAAAATAGACTTAAACCACCATAATCTTTCTCCAGCACTGCAATGCTCTCCTTAGCCAATACCGCCACCCCTCCTCCTTTTCTATCTTTTCTAAACACCTTGTACCCGAGAATATTTAACATCCGGTTCTGCCCTTCCTTGAGCCAGGTTTCTGTCATCATAACATCATATTTCCACATGGCAATCTGTGCCTGTAATTCCCCAATCTTATTTACTATACTCCGTGCATTCACATACATGCATAGTAACCCTGATTTAGATTTTGTTACTTTCTCCCTTACCCTGACTTTTTCTATTAACTTACTATTCTCTATACTAGTGCTATCTGTCCCTCCCAGTATTTTGTGCACCCTGGTATTCCTCTCTAATATTCTCTCCTGGTTCCCATACCCCTGCTTACTTAGTTTAAAGCCCTTCCAACAGCACTAGCAAAACAGCCCGCAAGAAACTCAGTCCCAGCTCTCTTCAGATACAACCCGTCCGGCTCGTACAGGTGCCATCTCCCCCAGAGCCAGCCCCAGTGTCCCAGGAATCTAAAGCCCTCCCTCCTGCACCATCTTTCCAGCAATGCATTCATCTGCCTTATCCTCCTATTTCTGTACTCACTGGCATGTGTAATCTGGAGATTACTACATTTGAGGTCCTGCTTGCTAAGTTTCTACCTAGCTCCCTAAATTCTGATTGTAGGACCAAATCCCGTTTCCTACCTAAGTCATTGGAACCAATGCAGACCACGACTTCTGGGTGATCACCCTCCCCCAGAAGAATGTCCTGCAGCCACTCTGTGACATTCTTAACCCTGGCACAGGGAGGCAACATAACATCCTGGAGTCACGACTATAGCCACAGAAACGTCCATCTGCTTCCCTAACCAATGAAGCCGAGCTGCTTGTGGTACCACAAACTTGGCTCTGACTACACTCCTCTGAGGAGCCAGCTTCCAAAACAGAAAACCAATTTGTGAGCGGGACCCTAGGGGGCTCCTGCAATACCTGCCTACTTCTTTTGGACTGCCTGCTGGTCACCCATTCTCTTTCTGTCTCCAGACCCTTAAGCTGCAGTGTGACCACCTCTCTGAACATGCTATCCATGTAGCTCTCAGCCTCACGGATGCGCCACAGTGAATCCAGTCGCCGCTCGAGTTCTGAAGCCCGGAGCTCAAGTTTCTGCAGCTGGCAGCACTTCTGCACAGGTGGTCATCTAGGACACTGGTAGTATCCATGACTTCGCACATATTACAGGACACGCGTTCCACTCGACTAAGCTGCCCTGTCATGTCTTAATTCTACTTCCCTTACGTTAACTTTATTCTACTTTGGATTACTGATATACAATATTATATCGGCCCTAAAATGTCCTTATTCCTGGCACTTCTCAGTTAAATCCAAGTATAGCAACTTGTTGAAAAATATTACACTTTTCCAATTTACTCACCAGGTCCTACTCTCTCACTTCTTTCTGAGGAAAGGTAGAAAAGGGAAGGAGCACCTCCTCACCAAACTTCCTCAGTCACCAAACTCCAACTGAAGCACTCTACTGCAGCCCAAAACAGCACTCCAGTGCTGATAACCAGATATCAATTGATAACTGATCAACATGATAACCAAATATTATTTTTTTCCAATATTACTTCTGTTGGATTGTTAATCAACAGGAACCAAGGATTAAAGCAAAGGGCAACAGGGTCACAAAAATTGTGAATTCCTAATCTTAGCCTCGACTGAATAAAAATACCATCATAATGAAAGTTACTAGAAGGAAAATACTTTAACAAGAGTTTCTTAGCTTCCTTACAAAGCAATTCAGAAATGACAAGGCTTGTGCGTTATTACCACCATTGCAACATTACAGCAAACTACAACTTTCCACTGGAAGGCAAAGCAGCCTGGATTTCTCCTCCGTTATTTCCGCCATCACCAAATACAACTTCCTCTGCCCTCATCAGTCACCCCCAACACCTCCTCGCTTTCTTACAGCAGTTCTCCATGCAAGGGCAAGAGATGCAATGCTGTACCTGCCCTTTTGCAGCCTCACTTTTCACCATCATAGGCCTCAAACACTCCTTCCAAGTGAAACAGTGATTTACTTACATCTCTTTCAATTTAGTATACTGTACTTGCTGCTCTACATTCGGAAGACTGAACGCAGACTGGGTGTCTACTTTGTGGAACCCCTCCATTCAGTATGCATGCATGACCCTGAACTTCTTGGCGCTTGTCATTTCAATTCTCCACCTTGTTCCCACTTGGATCTTCCTTTTCCTGGTCTGCTACAGTATTCCAATGAAGCTCAACATAAGCTCAGTAACAGGACTTCATCTTTTGACTGGGCATTTTAAAGCCTTCTGGACTCAACACTAAGTTCAACAATGATCATTGCTCATAGTGCCTGCCCCCATTTTGTTTAGCTTTTTTTTTGCTGGTTCAGCTCTTCTCTTGTTTCTTTCTTAATCCTGTTACTTTGCATTTGGATGCCTGCTATCTTGCCACTCACACCTTATCTAGACACTCCTTTTGTTTCTTTGTTTATCCCATCACCATTCCCTTTGGCTTTTTAAATTATGAAGTCCTTCGTCATTTAATATGTCCTGCCCTCTGCCCTATTACAAACATTCCCTTTTGCTCTTCTTCCACACCTCCCCCTTTCACTTGCTCAAAGCACTTCTAACTTTCCTCAGTTCTGACAAATGGTCACAGACATGAAATGTTAACTCTATTTCTCTCCACTGACGAGTATTTCCAGTATTTTCTGTTTTTATTTCAGATTTCCAGCATCCGTAGTATTTTGCCCTTGTCCTGGGTTTCTCCTCCCTTACTCTGGGTGACCACCAGACCTCTGCGTTGTGCCTCTGTGTATGGAGACATTACAGACATTGACCCAAATCCCACCATTCCACAAGGCAGAGCATTAGCTTTCTTTTAATGTACGATGTATTAGCAACCAGTCTCACCAACGCTTTAAAAAGTGTGCAAGGTTAAATAGTGTCAATAATTCCTTACATTGGTTGTGAACGTGCGAGACAACAGTTCCTCTCGCTCTCGATCCTGTTGTTCACGGGTATAGCGGCGGTGCTGAAAGTTCTTCAGAGCTGTTTGCAGGTGCTGGCAGTCATATTTCAGTTGGTCCACTCGGCTAGAGGAGAGAAAGTGAGGGTCGAATGCCAAATTTTAAAAAACACAAGTTAATAAGTTTCAGTGCAAAAACTAAATATGGTAGGCCCTGTCCTAAGGAGAGTGCTGATCCCAAAGATTTTAGAACCCATTGAGGGCAGATGAACAAACATGAAGTGGTTATGATAAAGTATTTGCTTTTGTACAACACCTTTCACAACCTAAGGATATCCCAAGACACTTCAAAACCAATCATTTCTGAAGTGCATTCACTGCTGTTTCATAGGCAAATACAGGAGCCAATTTGTCTATAGCAGTCCACAAACTGAAAGCAGTAACCTTTTCCCAAGAGAAAAAAACTTGTTGCTACCTTCAATTTTTTTTTAAATTATGTAGCTTAATAGATCTATTGTTGTGCATGCCTCTAAGGCTAGTGCTCTATGCAAGTTTGCTTATCCAGATGCACAATGGCTCACTCTCTTAGAAATCTCTTTATCATTAGGAGAGAATGGGAGGGATAAAGAAACGGAAAAGAGAAAGAAGAAAAAAGAAAGAAAAGTAACAACGTGCATTTATATCATGCCCTTTATGTGCTCAGAACATTCAAAAATATTTAGCCCATTCCAGGGTTACCCTAGTTTTGTGTCAAGGTGCACCAGAAAGGACTTTGCATTGATGCAAACATTGCAACATAACTGCAACCCAAAAACAAACTTACTACAGCCCAATCATACTTCTAAAAGATAACCTTCAGGGACCAAGACATCATTCAAGTCATTCGTTTCTTCATATCACCAACTCTTCTTTGGATTTACAAGCTGAACTTTTCTCTTTGGTTTCTTATTTCAGCCATGGCAATCTGTCATGCGTTATGCTGCCCAAATTGCTAATGACAGTTTTTATTTTCAGTAAGGGGAAATGTCATTGCAAGTGCACACTGCCCACTCCTCACTTCATTCAAAGGATGTATGACTGGGGCCCAGGGAGAAGAAGCAAAACATATGGTTTGTGAAATAACTAGTCCCTTGGTTATAGTTATTTGGTGGCATAAATCTGGTGCACCTTAAGTGTCCTCCAGGTCCAGATTTCCTATTTCAGAAAGAGCTGTACAGCCCCAATACAACAGTCATTGGGGGTTGATGGGGTGGGAGTGAGGTGGAGGGGGTGGGGGGGGGCAGGCATGGGGAGGGGCAGAAAAATGAAGTGTTGAATTCACAATTACACCAGCCCCAGATGTGCTGCACAATCTGACAAAGCAACATCGTACTGTGCCCTTCTGAATCATGCAACCTGGGAGATGATTTAACTTTGCAGTATACTGAAGCCCAGAGATGTGATGGTTTAATTTGTTCTGGTTTTGATCAGTTTAAAAAACTTATGCTTGTGGACTGGGGAGTAGATTTGGGTTGAGTTCAGAACCAGAATGATCGCTAATACAAGCACAAGTGAAGTACTGGAATCCTAGATTTTAATCAGAACTCATGGCACGAAAACTAGGATGCAATTTCCCAAGGCCGTTAGCAGATAAAGACAAAGTTCTCTTGACCATAGCTAAGTGCTTAAAAATTAACAAAAGGGGAATAATTTAATGGAAAGAACAACATCGCTATGGGATTTACAATCCTTTAACTCAGGGGGGCAATCAGAAACACTAGGTTAAAATAGTTTACAGAGACATCTGTTCTGGGTCCCAATGTGTTTCATATTAAGTTTCATATATTAAAAGTATATATTTTAAGTATACTACAACTATCCTGTTACACTGGATTTGGGCACTACCTTGGAATTTCCTGAGCAATGAAAAACTGCACAAACTCTCACTGCTTCACCTAGTTTGTTTAAACCTAGGTTTTTTGTGCAACATTCAACATTTATCTCAATAAATAAGCCTGCAAAGGAGTATAATGATGAACATTAAAATGGCAATCACACTTACAGTTTGGCATTCTGCCGTCTGTTTGGAGGCTCTTTGCTGGTCAGTATTTCAAGTCGCTCCAGATTGCTGAAAATCTGATCTATTCTGGCTTGGATTTCATTTTCCACCACTAAAGTTGTAACAGAGTTGTCAGATCATTAAAACAATCGAAGTAATAGGTGAACTGTGCAAGTTCCTTAAGTCATACTGTAGACACCTAATGCACCAACTCATCTGTATATCAACATTGTGCATTTATAGTATCAGCCATGGGTCAGTTGTAATGCTCTCACTAGAATCAGAAGATTGTGGGTTCCAGTCCCACTCCAGGAACTCGAACACAAAAATCAAGGCACATGCTCAGCGTAGCACAGAGTGCTGATGTCTTTTGGATAAGACGTTAACTGAGACATCCCTGCTCTCTGAGGTTGATGTTAAAGGTGCCAGGCACTATTTTGAAGAGCAGTACAGTTATCTCCTGTGTCCTGGCCAATAATTCTCTCTTAACCAGCATCACAAAAACAGATTATCTGATCATTATCACATTGTTTAGGAGCTTGTTGCACACAAATTGGCTGCTGCATCTCCTAGATTACAACAGTAGGAAGAAAAGTACTGAAAAAAAATTAATGAAAGCATTTTACAGCCAATTGGGACATCCTGAGGTAGTGAAAGGTTCCATGTTAATGCAAATCTCTTTCTTTTCTGTGAATACCCACAAGATCTGCTATGGAATAGCAAGACACTCTGGACTGGCCCTTTAAAATATGAAAAACCATGGTGAGAGAGGCATTCTATGAACTTTAAATCCTCAATTATGCAAACTCCAATTAAGAGAATATCAGGATGCTTCCCTAATGGCTCAGTTGGTAACTTGCAGCTAAGGCGTGCAGCTCACGAGGCTCAATTCCAGTCTGCTGAGTTAAACTGATTTAACCTGGGGTGGCAGTAAGGGATACTACAAACTGGCCCTGGTGTCCTAGGTGAACAAGAAGGGGAAAAACAATCAGCCAGGGTTCCTACTCACTGCTTTGTAATTCCTGCTAAAAAATGTACATTGGGCTAGGACAAGATCTGGCTCCATGTCCAGCGCAGCATCGTCTGGGAGTAATTACATAGGGAAAATACAAAAGGGTGACCATTGCTGGGTTAACTGGACATGAGCAGGAATTAGTGACTTCAGGAGGCAGCAGAGTCGGATAAAATAAACCAAGCAGAAATAGAACATTTGTAGCCACAAGCCATGGAGGTGGCCATTCTGAACAAAATCAAAAAATTCTGCTTTTCTTCAAAATACACAATCCTTTAAAAGGGCTTTGCTCTAAAGGCAAGCAATGGGTTCCCATTTACCAGGTTTCCTGGGAGTGAATGGACATACTGCAACATAGGGCTGCCAACAGCAATGCCATGTGGCAAATGTTCTGCAAATTTAAAGTGTCTTTCTCTAACATGTTATCTAGTAATTCTGCCACCATGTAAATATGTGAATTATTTGAAATTTATTTATTTACTGAATAATTTTACCCGCAGCTGTCCTAATGTTTTAGCACTACATGCTGCAAGGTATTGACTAAATATATACTGGAATATTGGCTAGTGGCAACGCAATGGAAGCACAAACTTCTATCTGGGCAGTTTGTGAATCAGGATTTCCCGCAGCAAACTTTCTTTATCCAGATTATGGTAAAATACCACTTTTGGAACTGGTGGTCATAACTTACTACTGTGTTTATCCAAGTGATGTGCTGGGCATTGAAGTCAGCCTTTCACCTCTGGAGGCTAGTTTTAGGACCAACCCAGATTTCAGCCCTGGAGGCCTTACCTGAAATGAGTGTAGATATTCTGAACAGCTTCCAGTGTCCTCAAGTCTATTATGTGTAATAGTCCATATTCACTGGAAATACCAGCCTTCCTCAGTAAGGATAAATGGAAATATCATATTGGTACATTAGGTGCCACCTTTCTGAGCTTGGGTTACAGTGGCACATTAGGCAAGGAGCACTGGTCATAATTTATATTGAATCTACCCAGCATCAGGCCCAGAAGGACTTGCACATTTAGAAAAGTGTGGAAGTGATATCCTCACCTTGATGTGGACAAAAATTTCACCCTTCAAATAAAAAACACATTAGGACCCCCTTCAAATCCATTTAGTGAATCAGGAACTGAGGTAAAGAAGTTCCAGTGACATCATGGGACCCTGCACAAAGCCCTACAGAGCACAGGCACCTTGGACCAACATCAGAGCAGTCCCACTTCCCAGACAAGTCATAACAAACCATTTGTTTTGTGAAAAAAAAGTTAAAGGCAGAGACTGTGATCTGTCTGGCTTTCCCATCACCAGTATGAACAAAACAAGACATATGATTCGAGCCAAGCCAAAGCCCAGCTCTTGAACTATAGGCACACTGAACAATGGGAAGTAGCCAATAGCAAGAAAATAACCTAATAACATTTCCCCTTGCCATACAACCAATAGAAAACATATTGCAAAAAATCATGTGCTGGCTTTGTTTGAAAGCAAAGCTAGTTTTGTTTGTTACTTATCTAGGCCAGCTTGATAAGGCAAGTAGTTCTACTATATAGAGATGAATACTTAAGAGTTGTAATAAGGAAACAAGCACACAGCTAAGCTGTTTATGAAGGAGACAACAGGATTGTCAATACACCATATTTCTATCAATTGTAAAGTTTAAGAGAATAATTCCCTTCCCTTGCCCACCACCCCACCCACTGCACCTGGGCTGGCAGGAGGTTAATGTACGGGCTGATTAACAACTGGTGTAATCCCAGCAAGATCCATATGAACTGATCTACTGTTCATCACGACAGAAGTAATACAAGTAATAGGTGAGCTCAAAGTTACAATGGATAAACTATGGCTTTGTGGTACGCTGGAGAAATTTGAAACCTTTATGTAGAACGACTTTGAGAAAAAACAGTAAAGTCCCTCTACAAGGCATGGGTTATACCACTAAGATGATGATGTAATAAGCCACCCACCAGGACTGAAAACAATGTCATTATTTCTTTTGGCAAAGCTTTGTGCCCACGTCACCTCCTCCACTGCCTTGGCACCAGGCTAGCTCTGTTTACATATCTTAATTATGAATACTTACAGTGAATAGATTGTGCGTCCGCCTTCTCCAGCTGCCCCATGTGAGTCTGCACCTCATGGATCTGCCTGTGAGGAGAGGCAGAAGGAAATGGGTGGATTAGCATCTATCTACAAACATGGGCAGGGCCCATCAGAGGAAAGAGGATTTTTTTCTGTACAAGGGCTCCCTATCAACGCTTGGAAAACATGACAAAAGCACGAGGAGTGGCTCCATTTTCACAGCAAACTGATGGCAGAGATAGAGGAAGACTGGAAATATGTGATGAATTGCTGGATCTTCCTGTATGGAACATACCTATAATCAGTAGCTGCAAATCCTAGGTCACTGTGAAAACAGGCTGGTTAACAGGGTTAGGGAAAGTGCTATTTCACGAGTAGATACTGCTGGCAGTCACAGGGTAAAAAAAGACAGTCAGTAACCTTTAAGGGAAAAGACCAAGTCAGTAACTGAACCCACCTACTCAAATGAGTGTTACAAAGTAATTACAGCACAGAAACTGGCCATGCAGTCCAGCAGTTCCATAATCGGTGTTTATGCTCCCCACCAGCCTCCTCCCACCTGTCTTCATCTAACCCATATCAAGATATCCGTCTATTTTTTCTTCCTTGTTTCTTATCCAGATTCCCCTGAATGCTTCTATGATATTCACCTCAATTACTCCTTGTGGTAGTGAGTTCCACGTTTTAACCACTCTCAAGCAGAATTATAGTTACAAAAATCATGTTTATTTCCAGTGAAGCATATACACCAACTCTACAATCATACATATGATTGTCACACAAGGGCACTGTAGATAAATGTACCATTCTTGACCCATAGAGTGGTTAGAATGCGGGGCTTGCTACCACAAGGAGTAACTAAGATACGTAGTATTTAAAGGAAAGCTGGACACACAAGGGAGAAAGGAATAGAAAATTAGACAGGATTAGATGACGTGGGCTGACAGGAGGCTTGTGTGGAGCATTAATACCGGCATGGACCAGTTGGGCTGAAGAATGTACAGCCTAGAAACAGGCCTATGTAATTTGATGAAAATGCTTTATGTTATGAGGCACTGGACCAAAAAAACCTAAAAGGTTCTAGTTAGATCAAATTCTGATGGGTTCCAATTAACGTGACCTCAGTCAGAGTATTACAGTCGGCTTCAATGTCACCAATTAAGGTCATCCGTGATGGATCCAAAGCAGAATACTGACACCTATCATTGACGACCAACAGTTAATGATAGCAAGCAGGCAAAGGGAACCAAATGTTAAAATTAATATTTTAATATGCTGACAACAGAGTGCAGAGTGCTGTTTAATTTAATCTCTTTGGGCTGGGTTCAATAATTTGCTCCTGACCAAATGCTGCAGTTTCACCACCATGTACTGTCCCAAAAAAGTTTTTTTTTGAAAACATAAATATTTAAAATGAGATCAGAACTGAGTGAAATGCACGTTGATTAAAATTCTCTCAAAGTATTTGATATTTGAAAGTGTTCCACAAGCACAGTTTAAGGGAGTCATTTAGTTTACAGAAATCACCGGCGTTAACATAAAGAAAAATATAACTCAAAAGAAACTGAACAAAGCAGAAAGTTAAACAGAACTTTGGCCCTCGATAAAGACTCAGTAGAAACTGTAACTTTTCTCTTTAAAAGCATTCTGTAAGACAACCTCCATTTTCCCCATTATTTTCAGTGGTACCTTACCTCCTTTTGGAGTGTGCTGAGCTTGCATTCATGTGATAGTAACTATATTCCCACTGGGCAGGCACAACTTATACCACGTTCAAACAGTTGATGAAATGGCATATTATTAATTTAGATATAAAGAGATTCAGCTCACCAAGCCTGATCTAAACACAGATCTTTCTCTGACAGAGAAATTAAATATTTAGATTTTTTTCAAACAATTGTGGAAGTGAAAACAGGGGCATGCTAGAGGGAAATATGGAACAATTGTTGGATTGCTGCAGAAAAGTAATTTACAGCACAGACATGACAGGCAGAATGGCCTCCTTCTGTGATGCAGAATTTTCTATGTCTCTATGTATTCTTTCACAGGTGTCGAATATTCAGATAGCAAAGAATAGAAGCACTGATGCAGTCTTCACAATGAAAAGCTAGCTCAAACAGAGCATATTGCTATAGGGTACGATAATCAGGGACCAAAATTCTTTAAAAGAAAAAGGTGTCTTCAGAAGAAGAGATTTTAATGTTTTTTTTTAAATTGACATTGCCAGGCCATTCAGGGCTTCTTGACTGGCTAAAATGATTACGGCCTTGTGGTTAATCCATATGGTGCAGTAGACGTGGTGAACTAGTATTGCCACTGCACTAGTAATCTGGGCTAATGCTCTGGGGACAAAGGTTCAAATCCTATCATGGCAGTTGGTGGAGTTTTAAACTGAGTTAATTAATAAATCTGCAATTGACTACTAATCTCAGTTAAGCTATCATCGAATGTCATAAAAACCCATTTGGTTCACTAGTGTCCTTTAGGGAAGGAAATCTGCTGTCCTTAACTGATCTGCTCTACATGTGGCTCCAGACCCACAGCAATGTGGTTAACTCTGAACTTTAACTGCCATTTGCAAAGGCCCAGCAAGCCACTTAGTTGTACTAAAATGCTACATAAAATTTGAACCAGATGGACTGCAGTGATTCAAAATGGTGGCTCACCACCACCTTTCTCAAGGGCAGATAGGGATGGGCAACAAATGCTACCCTTTCCTGTGCCACCCACATTCCATGCAAGAATAAGTGACAAGAAAGTTCAATTTTTTGTTGAACCTTGGTATGTTACACAGGTTTTTGTAATACATTATTCCATGGCAGTTGCTGTACGTACCTCCCTGATTCACCGAGAATTTCTGTTAAAGAGATTACCAAGCTTTTGATTATATTCAAGCAAGCTACTCCACATGGCATGTATAATTTTATATCATCCACAGGTTATTTACAAGCTCATAGGATGGAGGTTGGATTAATTTTTAGAATCATACAGCACAGAAGGAGGCTATTTGTCCCCTTGTGTCTGTGCCAGCTCTTTCAAAGAGCTATCCAATTAGTTTTATACTCCAATACATTAATCCGATGTTTTAGTCTTTTGCCATTTGAGTGAAAAAACCACTGTAATAAACAGTTTGCTCTGGATCAAGCGGAAAGGAAAAATCAAATGCTTAAAACAACAGGAGCTGAACTATGTGATATTCATGTGCTTCACAGCTTGTGAAAGGAGAATTTTTAAAAAATGCAACTCAGTGACAGAATAACAATGTTAGTCAGGGTTTCAGTAAAGAGTAATAAAAATGTTCAAACTGTGTTTACTTGAACTGTGAAAGACATTTAGCAGTACAATTATAAGTTCTGTTCTTCTAAACTTGGATCATTTCTCCAAAGTGCTCTTGGAGCTGTATAACACTAGGGTGAATTACTGGGCGTTACAGGCTTGTCACTGGTGGTGGCAGTGCTGGGAGCAATTTGAGGTGAAACAAGAATATCACATATCCTGTACTATAAAGACTATTTTCCCCCATAGCTTACTGCTACCAACACCTAAAATATATCAACATTGCAACATCAATACATTTGAAATACAACTGCAATTAAATACAAAGTACAAATTACTGTTTATCACCTAAGTCAGAAGAACAAAGGTTCAAGTCCCACTCCAGAAGTAGACAATCTGGATTGACTCTCCAGTGCAGTACTAAGGGAGTTCAGCACTATCAGAGGTGTTGTCTTTCGAATGAGACTTTAAACTGAGGCACCTCTCTGCCCTTTCAAATGGATGGAGATGAAGAAGATCCCAAGACACTATTTCAAAGAAGAGCCGGAGGCCGGGGGGGGGGGGGGGTTCTCCCAAGTTTTCTTGTCAATGTTTATTCTTCAAATCAACATCAGTAAAACAAATGCTCTAGTCATTGTCATTGCTGTGCTCAAATTGGTTGCCATGTTTCCTACATTATTAAACTTGAAAAAGTACCACACTGGCTCTAAAACTGCTTTGGGATGTCCTGGGGTTGTGAAAAGTGTTGTATAAATTAAAAGAGAGACTTGTGTTTATATAATAGGAACATTGGGACCAAAAAAAAACTGCAGCCCATCTGGCCAGTCCTCAATCACCCACACCCCAAAATATCGATCCAATTATCATTCAAACTTTTTCACACTACCTACCTTCATCATCTCCCTGCACAGTCCATTCCACATGTTTATTAACCTCCACATAGTTAAATCTCAGCTGTCTGCATCTTCTCTTGCTTAAATTTAAGACGTACCTTCCTTAAACTAGAGATCATGTCTCCTTGTTCTAGAGATTGTAAATCTCAAAAACATAAGACTTAATTGATCTATTCCCTCAAAAACCTTGAATGTCTGAATAACATTTCTCTGAAGCCTTCTCTGCTCTAGAGTAAACAATCACAAGACCTACCCCTGTACAAAAGGTGCCTCAAGTTAAGTATCAGTTTGATTCTCCTATGCTGTACTGCCTCCTTGATATCCTGTGACCAAAACCACACACATTATTTTAGATGTGGCCATACTTTTGTTTTATACTGACATATAATAGCTCCGGGGATTGCTCCGGCAATGTGTGGCATTGACAAAGATTCAGTCAGCTTTCCTTATTATTTAAGGATTGGTTAGTTAGGTGCTTAAAGGAAAAGGTGAAAGGGTTTTAATAACTTGACCAGCATGTGGAATGAGCACTACTGATCGTTGGGTTAAACGACATGTTTCCATGGTATAATTTTTATGTATAACATCCCACATTGGACTACTGCTAATGTATGAGCCTAAGTTATGTGAAGACTTGGACTTGGGCATGGACCAACAACGTTTTAATCCAGAGGCAAGATGGCTCCAACTGAGTCATGCTAATAACTTTTCTCTTTTAAATGAGATAATGCCTCCGCTAATATATTGAGATCAGGTCTCCTTGTTCAAAAGATTGCCAATCTCAAGCATACTGAGTTTGAATAGTATTCATGTGCTCTTGCTGCCAACAGCAATTTCTACTCTTTTGTTTATAACTGTGAATTATAGCACCATTAAGTACTACCTTGAAGGAATTCAATCACTAGGTTTGGAGGTTATCAGAACTTAAACAACAGCTGGCAGTTTAATGAACATACAAACCATAACAGATCGCAACACATGGAGGGTGCATTTACACTGCAACACTGCTGTCAGTGATTTGCAAAGTGTAAATCCAGATGTGATTGGGAAGTGGTGTGAAATTCCCTCCAGCAGGTAGTCTTATTGTTTTAGGTTGACACCAAATGAAGTGTAAACCCAGTGGAGTGGCAACACAGATATAAAAGGTGCCCGAGTGAATGGGGTTGGAGGTGGCTCTGGGTCACTTGGATCTGTTACACACATTTTTAATCCACATTAATTTCATTTAAATGCTCAGACACCATCACCTGCGCTATCCAAAAATGTACTTATCAGGTCCAGCCTGAATGTTTGTCCAGGTCTTGCTGCACATTATCAAGGTTGGCTCCAGTATCGGAGTAGCCGCGAACGGTGCTGAACATTGTACAATCATCAGTGAACATCCGACTTCTGACCTTATGATGGAGGGAAGGTCACTGATGAAAAAGCTGAAGATGGTTGGTTGGGCTGAGGAATGCAAGTTGTTGCTGCTCCGGTGCTGTGGAATTTTCTTAACAGCATGAACAGTGCAGGTTTCACAGCGCCACAAATTTACATAATCTTTCTTATTGAAGCACATCTGTAATCTAAAGATGGTCTAAAATTCACACTGCATTGGACCAGCTTATGCAGGAGCATAAATTTAATAGCAGACCTGGGCCTTCTTTAAAAATTTTAACAGCTGTTATTTCAGTAAGTAAACCTGCCTGAAAACTCCCCAGTATAGTGACCTTTAAACTCCTTAAACCACTAGAAGGTGAAACATCAGGTTCATATCTTTCACAAGAGAGAATAGATTTATATCATCTCCATTGAGTTGTAGGGCAGATCACTTAGGGTCACATGCCCTCCCTTCCACCGCACCTGTACTGAATTTGCATAGCAGTAATTACATTCAGAGTAAGTGGTCACAGTGTTCCAGTGACAGAAGTCAGCTGCTGCAACTCTCCTGGTTGCTTCTCCTCAGTTAGATCTGTGTTAAATTTCTAACATCTGTCCTAAGGGCAGATGTGATTTCTAGCATTCCTTCTATCCTTAACAGTCATCGCAATAGATTGTTTCATTTGCTGGCTCAATTTACAATTTGGAAGGAATGAAAAAAATTAAAAAGCTAAATTAAATCTCTGTAAACAAAGATGCTGCAGCCCCAGGCTGACAATAAAAAATGCCTGCATTGAATAACTAAACTACAAGGGGACATGAAGCCTCAGGACAAGCTTGGAGTTTGATCTGATCTACATCACAGCGGACCATGTATAGGGCAACAGATGTGACAATGAGTTTAGCTTAATGCAATTCAATCAAATAGCTTTCCTGGCATAAATAATGAGAACAAAACTTGTGGGTCTTGAATGCCAAAAGTGTAAGATTGAATTGCTTGCTTTGCTGCCAAGTTTATTTTCCCCCTATAGGTTTTTTTTAAAATATTTGTTACTTTTATAGAGCTGAAAATGGGAGAGGCAGGATAGTAGCACTGGGAAAGTGATCTTTTATGATTTGCAATATGCTGACACTACAGCTTGCGCCCATTATGGGATATGGAGAAACTGGGGAAATGATGTGACAGCAGCAGCATTTCACATGACCATGGCAGGTCTTTTAACTCTCTAGCAATGAAGCATACCTTAGAGTGAGCACTGAGACCCTCTAATTCTGGCCTCTAGCACATCCCCATTTTAATTGCTCCATTATTGGTGTCTTCCCTTCAATTTCCAAGGCCCTAAGCTCTAGAATTCTCTGGAAAACTTACCGCCTCTTTCCTCCTTTAAGGTGCTCCTTAAAACCTACTCCTTTGGCAAAGCTTCTGGCCATCTGCCCTATTACGTCCTTATGTGGCTCAGTATCAAATTTTGCTTTATAGCATAGTTGGGAAGTGACTTGGACGTTTCATTATGTTAAAAGCGCTGTATAAATACAAGTAGCTGCTGTTGTTACCAATTCACCTCAATTATCACATTTCTACAATTGCTAAATTCCAGTTTCTAAAAGCATGTGCAATTTTGTCGAGAGAAGTGTATGCAAAGTGACATTGTTTGTAAGGAGGTAAGGCGGAGATTAAAGCTGTGGCTCAGACTTCCAAACAGGTCAGGGAGTACAAAAGTCTTTATTGTCCAGCTTTATACATCGGACATTGATTTCAATTATACCCTAGTTCCTTCTGCTCTGGAAGCACTGATTTTGTTGGCAATCAGTTCCCCAAACAACTAGTACAAGCCTAGATAATGAGTGTTTTTCCACCTGCAATATGCATTACAGCTTGCAACTAAATCAATCCACCTTCCTTGCTACTCCGTGCAGGCAATCCCTCTGCTCTGGTCTTACCCATAGCTGTCACTGGAAATGCAGGTCAAATAGAAATCCAGGTCCAGTGACCCCCAGGAGGGGCAAATCAGCTTTCTACTTTATCTTGATTGTTTTGTTGAACAACATGCTCAGATTTGGGTTGTTCAGTTTATATGGAATCTTGACACTAAACAATGAAGAGCAGATTCCAGGATGGTGGCTATAGCAGCGTTAAATAGTTGTAATAAATAAATTGTGTTTAAAATAATGAGAGATTTTGACAGGGTAAGTGGGAAGAAGCTGCTACCGCTGACAGGCACATTGGTAACCAGAAGAGACAGATTTAAGATAATTGGCAAAATGAGAGAAAAAAAAACACAGCGAGTTTTTACGATTTGGAATGCACTGTCTAAAAGGGTGGTGGAAACAGATTCAGTAGTGACATTTGAAAAAGAATAGTACATACTTAAAGGAGAAAAAAATTGCAGGGCGATGGAGGAAGGGAAATGGGAGTGGAAATAATTGAATAGATCTTTCAGACAGCTGGCACTGGCACATGGGCTAAATGGCCTCCTTCAGTGTTTTTGATTCTATAATTAAACTAGCTTTGAGGGATCTACACTTGTTTTATTAATTTAAAATGCAGTGCGCTGCTCCTTAAAAACTTGAGAAATTTTGAACTTGCAAAGCAAGGTTTGTCTTGCATGCCAGGAGTGGCAAGATCAGAGAATCAAAATGCTGATAAAGTGCTCAGACTGCTACAAGCCTCACATTGAGTATTTAAGTCGCTTCTAAAATTCAAACTAATCAGAGGATCTTTCCTCGGAATGTCCCACCTTTAATACAGTCTTTGGTTGGCTCTGACACAGTTAATACATTTGGCAGCCTTGCATTTTCTCCACATCTCGTGTGTTCAACACCACCACCCCACAACCAATAGGTCAGATCAAAGCACTGCTGTCCTGCCATATCCAGTCGTGAATGGTAGTGGACAATTAATCAAATAACAGGAGTAGGATGCTCCACAGGTATCCCCATCCTCAATGATGGGGGAGCCCAGCTCATCAGTGCAAAAGACAATGCAACCATCTTAAACCAGAAGTGCCTAGTGGATGATCCATCTCTGCCTCCTCCTGAAGTTCCCAGCATCACAGATGCCAATCTTCAGCCAATTCAATTTACTGCATGTGATATTAAGAAAGGGCTGAAGGCACCAGATACTGTCAAGGCCGTGGGTTCTGACAACATCCTGGCAATAGTACTGAAGACTTGAGCTCCAGAATATGCTGTGTCCCAGCCAAGCTGCTCCAGCACAGCTACAACAGTGGCATCTACACAAAGTTGCCCGTGTGTGTCCTGTCCACAAAAAGCAAGACAAATCCAATCTGGCCAATTACTGCCCCATCAGCCACCTCTCGATCAACAATGCAGTGATGGAAGATGTTGACTACAGTGCTATCAAGCGACACTTACTCAGCAATACCCTGCTCACTGACACTCGGTTTGGGTTCTGCCAGGGCCACATTTCTCCTGATGTCATTACAGCTTTGGTCCAAATATGGACAAAAATGAGCTGAACTCCAGAGGCAAGGTTAGATTGACCACCCTTGACATCAAAGCAGTGTTTGACCAAGTGTGGCATCAAGGGGCCCTGAAAAATTGAAGCTAGTGGGAATCAGGGGAAAACTCTCCAGTGGTTGGAGTCATACCTAGCACAAAGGATGGTGGAGGTGGCTTTTGGAGGCCAATCATCTCAGTCCAAGGACATTGCTGCGAAGTTCCTCAGGGTAGGCCCAACCATCTTCAGCTGCTTCATCAATGACATTGCCTTCATCATAAGATCAGAAGTGAGGATGTTCACTGATGATTGCACAACGTTCAGCACCATTTGAGACTCCTCGGATATTGAAGTAGTTCATGTCCATATGCAGCAAGATCGGAACAATACTCAAGTTTGGGCTGATAAGTGGCAAGTAACTTTCATGCCACACACGTACCAGGAAATTGCCATCTCCAACAAGAGAGAATCTGACCATTTCCCCTCAGAAACAACGATTCCTTGATTTCCTCGAAACATGTTCCAGCAGTATGGCGTCTGACATATCCCCAAGGCAGCATAATCTTCAGCGGAGGTCATGGCAGTGTGAGGAGGAGGAGACAGTACAGAAATAGATAGTTGTAGAGAAGCTTAGAGAGTGATGTGCCATATTTCGTTTCTTAATACAACAAATTTACAAACTTACAAATCTGGCGGTGGCTCACCGCTCAGCACAAAGATCAAGTAAAAGTGGAATTAAGGAACAAGCTTCACAATGCCCCACCAAACCAGAAAGATGCAGATTTAGCATGAGTCATGGGAAGAGTGGAGTTGAATACAAGAGGCAGTGAAAAAAATGTATGCCAGGCACGTGTGGAAGTACAGAAAAGGTCCAAACAAATGAACAGATTGCTCAACCCTATCTTGCTAAGATTATCCACAGCCCAGAGAGAAGCAGCACTCAAGTGTCATTTCTTTTCTGCAACCATTGACAGTAGTATTGTGTGCCAATGGAGAACACTGTAATATTAGAGAAATTCCCTAAACTTTAAAGGGAAGCTACTCTAACTATAATCAAAGCCTAAACATTCAACTTAAATCTCTGAATCACAATCAATTAGAGAAATGGTATTGCGGGAGACAGAATGGAAGGTTACTATATCTTTAAGAACAAGTACACCAGTGAGGTACTGAGCCCTACAGACTAGTGGACTTGATTGCTGGTTTGTGCAGAGTCAGCAGATTGTTTGCTGCAACTAGTTTCAGTCCCACTGGGGAAGGGAAGAGAAAAATATAAATCAGGCAGTGTCTCACAATTGCGATCGCTATCCAGGGACTGTTGCTGCAGAGTGCAAGTGTGCATAGAATGATGGGTGAAAACAGGACTGGGCTCAGCTGTGACCTCACCCAGGGTCAAACGGCCTGTCAACACTCACTACCTCAGCTCACATACAAAGACTGCCTTTGGAGGAATGACTGTGCTGGTGGAACCAGCCCAGCAAGAGTTACTACCTTCAGCAGACAAGGGGAGATCTTTTTGAAAAAAGGAGAGCAATATGCCAGATTCACGGCACATGTACTGCCTGAGTTTAGTCAGTGGAGGCAGGATGAGAAATTATAATTTTCAGTAGAAAAAAATTAAGAAAGCCAGCCATGCAGGCTAGTGTCCATCTTCTCAATAGAAACGGGAAAAACTGCACAAAAATTAACCTTGAAAAAGAGTTATCAACGTCATCCAATTTCAAGGGGAGAATGGGGTTGATCTTTTAACAGTCCTGTTTTAATATGCCTAGATTGTTTCCAAGCTAGTGGGAGGCTCGCAACTATAAACTGCATATGGAAGTCCCTAAAACTTTCAACTAATTCTCACAGGTCAGTTGAGATGAGACTGCCCAGGGAGGTACCACAAGAACAATCCTGTGCATCTCTTCAGCTGCAATGCTCACTAGATCTAACTGCACTTTTCGTGTGTTGAATGAGATAGCCCAATTCTCCTTTTGTCCCAAATCTGGGAAATGCTACAATTGGGTGAGATTTGTCTTCCATTTCAAGAACTTCAATCAATTCATTCCTCATAGGAATTATGGGAGACCACAATTTCTTTTTTTTTCCTTTTTGAAGAAAAGGAAATGTTACAAAGGACACCCTGACTCTGGAAAAACAGGGACTTAAAGAACAAAGCCATGCATTTCAAAGGTGACATTCTGGCTGAATTCACAAATAAAAGGTCAGCAAGATATACCAGTTCACATGGAAGTCATCTAATCATGGGAAACATTATTGCCCTCAAGTGTAACAGAAGCAAGCAACCAATATGGTCCTGAGTGACAAATTTAAATTACAAAGCATCTTTAACATGGAAAATGCTCCAAATGCTTCCTCTAGAGAGGAAAATATAATAGGTAAGAGAATGAGCTCTTTGAACAATAGAAGAGATTAGGAACAGTAAACAAAACCTTGAACAAGACAATGGGTTTTGAGAAGTTTGTTAATGCTGGAGAGGAAGCAGAGCTGAATTTTGCTAATTATTTCAGGGCTCTGACAGTGGCTGGACATGTGTGTTAGCAACACGCATGGCTGGTGGGACTTCTCCCATGATTTTACCAGCGGCAGCTCATCAGTAAGCTGGCGCGAGGTTTGCCGTACTGTGCAGGACAGCCACCCACCCCCTAGAGTTAAAAGCAAAATACTGCGGATGCTGGAAACCTGAAATAAAAACAGAAAATGCTGGAAAAACTCAGCAGGTCTGACAACATCTGCGGAGAAAGAAACAGAGTTAATGTTTCGAGTCTGTATGACCTGAAGAAGGGTCATACAGATTTGAAACGTTAACTCTATTTCTCTGTGCCAACCAACAACCTCTCCCCACCAAGGGAGTAATCAACCCACTATCGGCATTTTGTCAAAGGCATGGTAAACTGACCATTAATGGCCATTTCCATATTTAAATTTGGTTCAAGCTGCCTTATGATAGGCAGGCTGCCGAAAGCCGGTCCCACTGCTGGTAACATTCCCCAAAGGTGGAACCATGCTGGAAGCCGACTTGACCCTCCTCCCCGTAATTTTACTGCCCCCATTCACACCACTACCCTCCTCCCCTTCTCCAGCCCCTCACCACCCGTGATTGCTCACCCGGCGGGGGGGCTGGTAAAATTCTTCCTGTGGAATAGTTAATGAGATCCAAAAATTTGAGTAAAGGTGTTGAGGAACCAATAAGAGTAACGAAAGCAAATAATACACAAAAGGTCAGAGTCAGTGGATAGAAAAATGTGGCAGAAGATACAGGGCTTGAGGATTCACAGAGATAGAGTGGGATGAGGCCATGGAGGCATTAAGACAAGAATTTTAAGTTGCAAGCATTCAGAGATTTGATATCAACGTAGGTCAACGAGGGCGAGAGGTGTGCGGAACTTAGCACAGGACCAGATATGAGTGGCTAAGCTTGAGCTCTTCAAGAATTAATTTCAAAGGATTTTTTTGAAAGCTGCTGCTGGAAATTTGTTCATTTGTGAAGAATTCAAACGCTAAGCATTACACGGTAAACATTACAGAGCAAGTAGAAATAAGCAAAGCCAGATTCATTTTTGCCAAAGGACATCAGACCTCTCTAATAAGATACCAAGCAAGGTTCTCAGTTCCAATATCCAACTTATTATTTGTGCAATTTCATCATGGTTTCAACCTAACCCAATACCCTGAAGGAGATTGCCAGTTATAAGTAGAAACAAGATGATAATGAAGCAGTTCATGCCCACATGCAACAAGGCTAGGACAAAATCCAGGCCTGACTGATAAGACAACAAGTAAAATTTGCACCATACAAGTGTCAGCAATGACCATTTCCAAGAGAGAGCCTAACCACCATGTTCAACGGAATTACCATCATCAAGCCCCAAATCATCAACGTACTGGAGGGTTACCACTGTCCAGAAACTCAATTGAACCAGCAACATAAATGCTGTGGCTACTAAGGTAGATCAGAGGCTAGGTATTCTGTGGCAAGTGGCTCACCTCCTGACTCCTGAAAGCCTCTTCTCCATCTACAATGCATGCCAGCAGCAGGACGGGGTACTGTCCAATTACCTGGGTGAGTGCAGCTGCAACAACATTGAGGAAGCTCGGCACCATCCAGGACAAAGCAGTCCTCATGATCAGCACTCCAGCCACTAGCCTAAACGCAAATAACCTTCTTTCTCAGCTGCAGTGTGCACTATCTGCATTGCAGCAACTCACTGAGGCTTCTTTGGTAGTACCTCCTAAACCACTGAGCACAAACATTGAGGACAATGGCAACAGACACATGGAAACATCATCCTGACTATCCAGACTTGTACATATAGTTCTACTGAAGGGTCATGAGGACTCGAAACGTCAACTCTTTTCTTCTTCGGCAATGCTGCCAGTCCTGCTGAGTTTTTCCAGGTAATTCTGTTTTTGTTTTGTACATATACCTCCACTCATTCAACAAAATCTAACAGCACTGAGGGCACATTGACCACATAGACTGCAGAGTCCCAGGAGGTAACCCACAACCACCACCAAGAGCAACTAGGGATTAACAATAAATGCTAGCCTTGCCAGTGATTTGACAAGTGCCACTGATTTGTTGAGATGAAGTAAGCCTAAAAGATTCCCTTGGAATGTGCTCTTGCAATCAATCTGTTAAGACAAGATAATATTTTTCTAGTCTCCCAAATACTGGCTTTATGTGAGCTTTCAGCATTGCTAAGACAATTTTTAAAAGAGCAGCATCAAGTCAAAATGAAAGTGAACTACTATTGTGCAGGCCATTTTAAGTAGACTGGCAGCAGTGGTGCAACATTAGAGACGGGAAGTGTGCAAACATGACAGATGCGGAAGTGTGAAATATAAATAGGCATGAAGCGGAAGATCTGAGGCACAAGGAAGTTATAATCTTATATAACAAGCAGTCATTTTTAGAATTCGTGCAGAATACGCAGAATAGATACATTCCAATGAGAAAGAAAACTACCAAAGGGAGAACCCACCATCCATGGTTAACTAAAAAGGTTAAAGACAGTATCAAAATTAAAGTAAAAACATAATTGCGCAAAGATGTGTGGCAGGTCAGAAGGCTGGACAGAATACAAAGAAAAGCAAAGAATGGCAAAAAGAGGAATAAAGATGGAAAATTAGAGTACGAAAGAAAGCTAGCTGGAAATATAAAGACGATGGTAAGAGTTTTTATAGATATTTAAATAAGAAAAGAGTTAACAAAATGAGCATTGGACCTACAGGAAGTGAGTCTGGGGAATAAATAACGGAAAGTAAGAGGATGGCAGATAAATTGAACAGGTATTTTGCATCAGTTTTCATTATAAAGGATACGAGTAACATCCCAGAAATAGCTTTAAATCAGGAAAGGAAGGGAGGGAGGAACTCAGGAAAATTACAATCACCAGAGAAGTGGTATTGAGTAAATTGTTGGAGCTGCGGGCTAACAAATCCTTGGGTCCTGATGGACTTCATCGCAGGATCTTGAAAGAAGTGGCCAGTGAAATAGCTGATGCATTGGTTTTAACTTTCCACAGCTCCTTAGATTCGGGGAAGGCTCCATTAGATTTAATAGCAAATGTAACTCCATTATTCAAAGAGGGAGGAAGACAGAAAGCATAATGACAGGCCAGATAGTTTAACATCTGTCATAGGAAAAATGTTAGGAGTGATGATTAAAGATGTTATAGCGGGGCATTTAGAGAAGTTTAAGGCAATCAGGCAGAGACAACATGGTTTTGTGAGAGGGAAATCATGTTTAACCAATTTATTGGAGTTTTTTAAAGGAGTCGCATGTGCTGTGCATGTACTGTACTTAGGTTTCCAGAAGGCATTTGATAAAGTGTCACACAGGCTATTGCAGAAAATAAAAACTAATGGTGTAGAGGTAATATATTGATAGGGATAGAAGATTGGCTAGCTAACAGGAAACCAGAGGGTAGCCATAATTAGATCTTTTGCTGGTTGGAGGATTTTATTTTTATTCATTTACAGGATGTGAGCATTGCTGGCTTGGATGGATTTATTACATATCCCTATTTGCCCTTGAGAAGGTGGTGGTGAGTTGCCTTCTTGAACTGCTGCAGTCCCTGTGGTATAGGTACACCTACAGTGCTGCTAGGGAGGGAGTCCCAGGATTTTGACCCAGAGACAGTGAAGGAATGGCGATATATTTCCAAGTCAGGATGGTGTGTGGCCTTGGAGGGAAATTTCCAGGTGGCGGTGTTCCCACGTATCTGCTGCCCTTGTCCTTCTAGATGGTGGTGGTCGTGGGTTTGGAAGGTGCTAAGGAACCTTGGTGAGTTCCTGCAGTGCATCTTGTAGATGGTAAACACTGCTGCAACTGTTCATCGGTGGTGGAAGGAGTGAATGTTTGTGGAAGGGTGCCAACCAAGTGGGCTGCTTTGTCCTGGATGGTGTCAAACTCCTTGAGTGTCGTTGGAGCTGCACTCATACAGGCAAGCAGAGAGTATTCCATCACACTCCTGACTTGTGCCTTGTAGATGGTGGATAGACTTTGGGGAGTCAGGAGGTGAGTTACTCGCCACAGGATTCCAAGCGTCTGACCTGTTCTTGTAGCCACAGTATTTATATGACTCGTCCAGTTCAGTTTCTGTTCAATGGTAACCCCCAGGACGTTGATGTAACGAGCGGTGTACCACAGGGATCAGTGCAAGGGCCTCAAATTTTTACAGTTTATATAAATTACTTGGATGAAGGGACAGATGGTTTGGTTGCTAAATTTGCTGACGACACAAAAATAGGTAGGAAAGTAAGTTGTGAAGAGGACGTAAGGAGGCTACAAAGTGGCAAAGACAGGCTAAGTAGTGGGCAAAGACCTGTTAAATGGAGTATAATGTGGGCAAATGTGAAATTGTTTATTTTGGCAGGAAGAATAAAAAAGCATATTATCTAAATGGTTAGCGATTGCAGAGCTCTGAGATCAGAGGGATCTGGGTGCCCTAGTGCATGAATCACAAAAGGCTAATATGCAGGTATAGCAAGTAATCAGGAAAGCAGATGTTTTCTCTTGTGGGAGAATCCAGAACTAGGGGTCATGGTTTAAAAATCTGGGGTCGCTCATTTAAGGGTTATGAGTCTTTGGAACCTTCTTCCTCAAAAGGCAGTGGAAGTAGGGTCTTTGAATATTTTTAAGGCAGAGCTAGATAGATTCTTGATTAACAAGGGAGTGAAAGGTTATTGGGGGTAGGTGGGAGGTTATAGTCAGACCAGCCGTGATCTTATTGATTGGTGGAGCAGGGTTGAGTGGCCCACTCCTGCTCCTTGTTCATATGTTGGTATGTTCTATCCATACACAGTATTTTCATATTAGAAAATAAAGCATAATTGCCAGAGTTTGCCTCATTGCTTGGTGGATCAATGTTGCAATTCCCACTTTACAGTAAAAGCATTTCTCACGAAGGAATCCAATTGGCAGATCGTCTGAATCCCAATTATTTGTAGCTCAGCTCACTTGTCAAGCACACAATACAAAACTGATCCATTAACTCCAGCTGAAGGGAGGCAACATCAGATAGGTGTAAAGCAAACTACTCCTTTAAATAGTTTTGGTTCATTTCAAGCAGATTAATAGATGCAGAAATGTTGCTATGATCTCATGTTGTAATGCAATGATTCCACTGGTGGTCCATTATAGAAATAATCCATTCAGTTTAGCCCACTGATGTTGAAACAATGCATGTCATCCACTGACAGAACAATTGGTGACTGCTGAATTACAGGTGTACAATGCCCCAAATTGATTCAAGATCAGTAGGCTGTCTGTGGATGATCCAAAACCAACAATGGATCCAATGCAGCTGCAATTCATTCATCAGCTACTTTCAGGGTTTCAGGACAAGTGTATGCATGATGCAGACACACCATACAAACCAAAACCCGAGAGATATTAGTACAAGGTGCAAAAGAAGGTAACACAGATGGATAAAAAGGCTATCCTTCATAGCTCCACAAACAAATAAACTAATACACGACTGGATTTCTTTTGGCTGCGCTTCCATAGAACACAATCACAATGCATAATTTTCGTAAAGCTGAGAAATATAGCTTATGGCGGGGGGAGCAAGAAGGGGGAGTGGTCAGAGCATTCATACAAATATTAATGTAGGCTGTGTGTTAGACAAATTGTATTTATTTCATACTTTTGACATAAAATGTCCCTAGGCGGATGCAATTGACAGGTGAACAGATGCTGAGTCACAGGTTGTCCCAGAAGTAATTCAAAACAAAAACAGAATTACCTAGAAAAACTCAGCAGGTCTGGCAGCATCGGCGGAGAAGAAAAGAGTTGACGTTTCGAGTCCTCATGACCCTTCAACACCTGCTCAGTTTTGAGTTTGTATTTGAAGGTAAAGAGAGTAACCAAGAGGCAGCTGATAGCTCTCATACTGATGGTAGGGTGAAGGAGAGGGAAGTACTAGAGACAGACTATCAAAGGGATTAGAGATGCCAACCCTCCCGGAATGACCAGCAGTCTACCGGAATCAGCATCAATCTCCCGGTGGCCAAAGGAAGTATTCCAGGAGATTTTCGATCTATATTTTAACAAATCAGTCCCATAATTCATCATCAGCAACCACCAAGAGGAGGAAGAAACTACAACTCCCACCATGAGGCATTGCCACCCAATGACATCACATCCAGCGCAGTGCCGTCCAATCAAGGTCAAACCTTAACTGAAGAAAAAAGCCAAGAGGGTTACGATTATCTGGGAATTTAACAGGCTGCGATGGGATTGGTGGGTTTGAATTGCATTGAGGGATCAGGCACAAGTAGCGAGCGTTAATCTGAGTACAATGGGGGCGAGCGAAGTCCATATCACTTCATTCATTAAAAACAGAGAAAATCAAATTATTTTCTCCTCAGTTTTAACAGCTTTTAATATCCCTGTTTGAAATCATGACATCAGGTCTTGCATCAACCCCCTGAAGGGTGAGTAAAGTTTTTTTTCTCTGAACTTTAATCATTATTCACCCTCGCTGCAAATTCATCCCATTTGCCCAATTAAAGTTGGTTTGTTTTCCTCTCCCCCCTCCCTTAGAACCCTCCTGACATCACTCCCACCATCTCCCTGAATATGTCCAGCCAGAGGTGGCAACCTTAGAAAGGATATAGGCTTAGAGGAAATTGCAGAGATAGGGCAGAGTGAGGCTGTGGAGGAAGTTGAGAAAAAGAGATTTAATATGAAATGCATGGGATCAATGACAGCCAAGTAGGTTCTTGAAGATGGAGAGGTAATTGGCAAACGAGATTAGTTTAAGATGGGAGAGGGGTTGCTGCAATTGATTTTATGGAAGATAGGGAGTGCTTTTGGCCTTTATTGCAAGGGGATTTGAGTACAAGGCTGCAGGAGTTTTGCTACAGTTGTACAGGGTTTTGGTGAGACCACACCTGAAATAGTGTGTGCAGTTTTGGTCTCCACATTTAAGAAGGATACTTGCATTGGAAGTGGTACACAAATGTTCGCTAAATTGGTCCCTGGAATGAGGGGTTGTCCTGTGATGAGACACTGAGAAATATGGGCTTATATTCTCTGGAGTTTAGAAGAATGAGAGGTGATCTCATGGAAACCTACAAAATTCTGAATGGGCTTGATAAGGTGGACACAAAGATAGTTTCCACTGGTTGGGGAATCTAAAACAGGGGGGCACAGTCTCAGGATAAGGGGCTGGTCATTTAGGACTGAAATGAGGAGAAATTATTTCACTCAAAGGGTTATGAATCTTTGGAATTCTCTACCCTAGAGGGTTGTGGATACTCCATCGTTGAATACGAACACACGAACAAGGAGCAGGAGTAGGCCATTTGGCCCCTTGAGCCTGCTCCACCATTTAATACGATCAAGGCTGATCTGATAGTAACCTCAAATCTGCATCCTGCCTACCACTGATACCTATCACTCCTTTCTTACCAAGAATCTATCTACCTCTGCCTTAAAAATATTCAGACTCTGCTTCCACCATCTTTTCAGGAAGAGGTTTCCAAAGACTCACAGCCCTCTGAGTGAAAAAATGTCACCTCTTCTCCATTTTAAATGGGTGACCCCTTATTTTTAAAGTTTTAGTGGTCACTGTTTAGGGGTCACTCCTCTCCCACAAGAGGAAACACCCTCTCAACATCCACCCTGTCAAGATCCATCAGGATCCTATATGTGTCAATCAAGTCACCTCTTACTCTTCTAAACTCCAACAGATACAATCCTAGCCTGTCCAACCTTTCCTCATAAGACAACCCACCCATTCCAGTTATTAGTCTGGTAAACCTTCTCTGAACTGCTTCCAACGCATTTACATCCTTCCTTAAATAAGGTGACCAATACTGTACACAGTACTCCAGATGTGGTCTCACTAATGCTCTGTATAACTGAAACATAACCTTCCTACTTTTGCATTCAACTCCCCTCGCAATAAATGATAACATTCTATTAGCTTTCCTAATTACTTGCTGTACCTGCACACTAGCCTTTTGTAATTCATGCACTAGGACATCCAGTTCCCTCTGCATCTCAGGGCTCTGCAATCTCTCACCATTTAGATAACACACTTCTCTTTTATTCTTTCTGCCAAAACGGATGATTTCACAATTTCCACATTGTACTCCATTTGCCAGATCTTTGCCACTCACTTAACCTATCTATATATTTTTGTAGCCTCCATATGTCCTCTTCACAACTTACTTTCCTACCTATCTTTGTGGCATCAGCAAATTTGGGATCCATCCCTTCATCTAAGTCATTTATATAAATTGTAAACAGTTGAGGTCCCAGCACTGATCCCTGTGGCACACCACTCGTTACATCTTGCCAACCTGCAAAAAGACCCATTTATGCCTACTCTCTGCTTCCTGTTAGTTGGCCAATCTTCTATCCAAGCCAATATGTTACCCTCTATACCATGAGCTTTTATTTTCCGCAATAACCTTTGATCTGACACTTTATCAAATGCCTTCTGGAAATCAAAGTACAGTACACCTACCAGTTCCCCTTCAGCTGCAGCACGTTACTTCCTCAAAGAACTCCAATAAGTTAGTTAAACATGACTTCCCTTTCACAAAACCATGTTGACTCTGCCTGATTACCTTGAACTTATCCAAATGCCCTGCTATAGCTTCTTTAATAATAGTTTCTAACATTTTCCCTATGCTAGATGTTAAGCTAACTGGCCTATAGTTTCCCGTTTTCTGTCTCCCTCCCTTTTTGAGTATTGGAGTTACATTTGCTACCTTCCAATCTAATGGGACTTTCCCTGAATCTAGGGAGCTTCGTAAAATTAAAACCAATACATCGACTATCTTGCTAGCCACTTCTCTTAAGACCCTACAATGGAGTCCATCAGGACCTGGGCACTTGTCAACCCACAGCTCCAACAATTTACTCAGTACCACTACTCTGGTGATTGTAATGTTCCTGAGTTCCTCCCTCCCTTCCATTTCCTGATGTTTAGCTGCTTCTGGGATGTTATTTGTATCCTCTATAATGAAGACTGATGCAAAATAGCTGTTAATTCATCTGCCATTTATATGCTTTCCATTATCAATTCTCCAGATTCACTTTCTATAGGACCAATGCTCACTTTGTTAACTTGTTTCTTTTTAAAATATTTCTAGAAACTCTTTGTTTTTATATTTCTGCTTAGCTTTCTTTGGTACTCTAATTTTTCCCTCCTTATTAATCTTTTAGTCATCCTTTGCTGTTCCTTATATTCTATCCAATCTTCTGGCCTTCCACCTATCTTTGCACAATTATATACTTTTTTTAAAAAGTTTGATACTACCTTTAACCTTTATAGTTAACCACAGATGGTGTGTCTATTCCTCGGACTTTTTCTTACTCGTCGGAATGTATCTACTCTGTGTATTCTGAAATACCCCCTTAAATGTTTGTCACTGTATTTCTATTTACCTATCCCTTAATCTAATTTGCCAATTCACTTTAGCCAGCTCTGCTTTCAAGCCATCATAATTACCTTTATATAAGTTTAAAAACAATGTTTCAGACCCACTCCTCTCTCCCTCAAATTGAATACAAAATTCAATCATATTATGGTCGCTGCAACCTAGGGGCACCTTCACTATGAGATTATTAATTACTCCAATCTCGTTGCACAATACCAGGTCTAGTATAGCCTGCTCTTTGGTTGGCTCCAGAGCATGCTGTTCTAAGAAACTAACCTGGAAAATTTCTATGAACTCCTCATCTAGGCTATCTTTGCCTATCTGACTTTTCCAGTTTACATGTAGATTAAAATCTCCATGATCATCACCATGCCTTTCTGACAAATTCCCATTATTTATTCCTTTATGCTCCATCCTACCATGTGGTTACTATTAGGGGACCTGTATATGACTCCCACAAGTTACTTCTTGCCTTTACCATTTCTCATCATTACCCAAACCGTTTCCACATCCTGGTTTCCTGAACTAAGGTCATCCCTCTCTATTATGCTAATGCCATCATTAACTAACAGAGCCGCCCCTCCACCTTTTCCTCACTTCCTGTCCTTCCTAAATGTCCTGTACCCTTAAATATTCAGGTCCACCTGCAGCCATGTCTCTGTAATGGCTATCAAATCGTACTTTTTTATTCGATGTGGGCTCTCAGTTCATCTGTTTTGTTTAGAATGCTTCGTGCATTCAGATACAGAGCCTTTAGTTGTATCCTTTTATTCTCTTTCTAACCTCTAATCTCATCTGTTGATTTATGTTCAGATTTGTATTCTCTATCCCTTCCTGTCAGTCTGTTTTTCATTTCCCGTAATAATGCCTTTCTCTTTTGCCTCGTCTCTACTCTTTGATTTACCACATGTTCCCAAATTTGTACCCTTGCCCCCACTGCTTAGCTTAAAACTCTCTCTACTTCCCTAGTTATGCGGCTCGCAAATGTAACTCCTTTATTCAAAAAGAGAGGGAGACAGAAAGCAGGAAACTATAGGCCAGTTAGCCTAACATCTGTCATAGGGAAAATGTTAGAAGTTGTTACTAAAGATGTTATAACAGGGCACTTAGAAAAATTCAAGGCAATCAGGCAGGGTCAACATGGTTTTGTAAAAGGGAAATCATGTTTAACCAATTTATTGGAGTTCTTTGAAGGAGTCGCATGTGCTGTGGATAAAGAAGAACTGGTGGATGTACTGTACTTAGATTTCCAGAAGGCATTTGATAAAGTGCCACATCAAAGGTTATTACAGAAAAAAGCTCATGGTGTAGGGGCTAGCATATTGGCTTGTACAGAAGATTGCTTCCCGTTAGCTAGCCAGAGAGTTGGCATAAATGGGTCTTTTTCTGGTTGGCGGGATCAGTGCAGGGGCCTCAACATTTTATAATTTATATAAATGACTTGGATGAAGGGGCTGAAGGAATGGTGGCTAAATTTGCTGACGACACAAAGATAGATAGGAAAGTAAATTGTGGAGACAACGTATGGAGACTACAAAGTGACAGATAGGTTAAGTGAGTGGACAAAGATCAGGCAAATGGAGTATAATGTGGGAAAATGTGAAATCGTTCATTTTGGCAGGAAGAATATAAAATAAGCTTACTATCTAAATAGTGAGAGATTGCAGAGCTCTGAAATTCAGAAGGATCTGGGTGTTCTAGTGCATGAATCATAAAAGGCTAGTATGCAGATACAGCAGATAATTAGGAAAGCTAATAGAATGTTACCATTTATTGTGCGGGAAATCAATTACAAAAGTAGGGAGGTTATGCTTCAGTTGTACAGAGCATTGGTGAGACCACATCTGGAGTATTGTGTACAGTATTGGTCTCCTTATTTAAAGAAAGATGTAAACGCGTCAGAAGCAGTTAAGGGAAGGTTTAATCGATTAATACCAGGAACAGGCGGGTTGCCTTATGAGGAAAGTCTGGACAGGTTAAGCTTGTATCTACTGAAATTTAGAAGAGTAAGAGGCAACTTGATTGAAACCTTTAAGATCCTGAGGGGTCTTGATAGAGTGGATGTGGAGGAGAGGATGTTTCCTCTTGTGGGAGAATCTAGAACTAAGGGTCACTGTTTAAAAATAAGGGGTCACTCATTTAAGACAGAGATGAGGAGAAATTTTCTCTCTGAGGGTTGAGTGTCTTTGGAACACTCATCCTCAAAAGGAGGTGGAAGCAGAGTCTTCGAATATTTTTAAGTCAGAGCTAGATAGGCTCTTGCTTAACAAGGGGCTGAAAGGTTATCGGGGGTAGGCAGGAGTGTGGGGTTGAGGTTGCATTCAGATCAGCCATGATCTTATTGAATGGCGGAGCAGGCTCGAGGGGCCAAGTGGCCTACTCTTGCTCCTAATTCATATGTTCCTAAGAACACCAGTCCTAGGACGGTTCAGGTGTAGACTGTCCCAACAGTACAGATCCCATTTTCTGCGGTATTGGTGCCATGCCCCACGAACCGGAACCTTCTTCTCCCACACCAGTCTATAGGCCGTACATTCATCTCCCTAATCTGATTTGCCCTATGCCAATTTGCACGTGGCTCAGGTAATAATCCAAAGATTATGATCTTTGAGGTTCTGCTTCTTAATTTGGTGCCAAGTTCCTCATACTGACTATGCAGAACCTACTTCTTTGCCCTGCCTGTGTCATTGGTGCCAACATGGACCACGATGACTGGGTCCTCCCCCTCCCAATGCAAGTTCCTCTCCATCCTAGAGCAGATGTCCTGAACCCTGGCACCAGGCAGGCAACACAGCCATCTGGGCTCACGCTCTTTGCTGCAGAGAACGATGTCAATCCCTCTGACTGTACTATCCCCTACCACCACTACATTCGTTGTAACTGCCCCCGCTTGAATGGCTTCCTGTACCATGGTGCCAAGGCCAGTTAGCACATCCACCTGCAGCCCCCACTCTCATCCAAACAAGCTGAAAAAACCTCAAACCTGTTGGACAATTCCAAGGGCCAAGACTCCTGCACTCCTTCCCTCTGGGTCCCCTTACCTGCCTCACTTGCAGTCACACCTTCCTGTCCCTGACCACTGACCAATACATTTAAGGCTACAATAGACAGATTTTTGGTCTCTCAGGGAATCAAGAGATACGGAGAGTGGGTGGGAAATGGAGTTGAAGCCCAAGATTAGCCATTATCATACTGAATGGGGGAGCAGGCTCGACAGGCTATATGGTCTCCTCCTGCTCCTATTTATTATGTTCTTGGATAAGTCAACCCTTGAGGTGACAAAAGCACAAAAAAGAGTTTCAGTGCATAAGGAAATATTGTGGAAGTAGATAAGCAGCATTGTGATGGAGAGTACGCAGCGATGCTCAAATCTGGGTTGAACCAAGATCTGGCATGTCAAGGATTATGTGGTCACATACAGCAGACCAATGAGATGAAATTCTTCACAGTCTGACTAGGAATGTGAAAAGGAGTTTGGGCACTTTCAATTTCAGTTTCAAAAGAATCAGCCAAATAGACAATACTACACTAAACTGATACCAAACTAGCAATCCTACTCCAAGAGGCCACAGGATGCCCGGTGTAGAAAATGTTAAATTGAGGAATGCTCTCTGAAGCTTGGGCAGACTAGAAGATCTTTAGTTCTGATACTGTGTCTGTGGAAGAGTCTGACTTTGATGCCAGGCACCCAAAATGGAAAATATTCCATTCTGTAGCACTATCATTCCTCATACAAATGGCCAGAAATTTTTACAATTACCAACATGTACTCCATCAGGAATAAAATAATTCTCACTGTCATTGCAAACTGCTATTTCAATGTGAACACATGCATTAATGCAGAGTTAACAAACCCGAGGACTTTAATACATTTGAACAAAGTGTTCCTTTCATTTTCATTGCCAAAATTGCAGGTTTTCACGGAGATTAAGCATTAACTTACAAAGCCTGTATTTCAAAACATGACCAGGTCTGTACATCTCCATGTACTATTTCTGGAACTTAATATTTTAATTACAATTCATTTAACAGTATCCAACTAAAAAATTTATTCCCTCGAATACACAGTGAAATGAAACTGCAATACACATCTATATGGAGCAATAGCAATGTCTAGTAACATTGTGCCATTCATTCTCTCTGGAGGGATCTTGTGAATAAACCAATACTGGTTATTTTGAGCTGGTATTCCAGTCAAATTGCACAGCCACTGTGGAAATTGTTCAGTAATACGAAGCAATTGCTTACTTTCTAAATTTATCTGGTTTACTGTCCAGGCAGACTTAAAAATGTGCAACAACTAAAAGACCAGACACACATGGTTCATCAGTAACTGTAATGAGAATGGTAACAACATTTATAAAGCACCTTTAATTTGGGGGAAAAAATACCAAGACATTTCACAGGCGTGTAATCAGACAAAAAGAAAAAGTCAAACATTTAATTGGACAGGAAACAAAATAGCCTGCTTCAAAGAGGTAAGTTTAAAGGAAAGGAGAGACGTGGAGAGGTTAGGGGAGACAGTTCCATAGCAGGACAGCTGAAGGCACAGCCACCGATAATGGAGCAAAGTAAAGGGATGTACAAGGGGCCAGAGCTGGAGGAACTCATGGGGCCGCAACTTCCGATGGAATGGCAATTAAGTTGGATTGCCACTCCGCTCAAAGGTTTTTACCTGAAAATTCAGCCGATCCTATCTCGCCCAACCTTCCTACTCAGACCGGGCGAGGTTTGGGCAGCGCAGCGTGTCCCTGAGGCCTAGCGTCAAGGGTCGTAGAGTTGAAGGTAAGTACGCCACGCCCCTTTTTTTACGGCACTAGCTGCTGTAAACCAGGTAAGTTTCAAAGTTTTTGACAAGATAAGTGTATCAGGTAAGAGGGTGGGATTTTGGTTGGGCGGGGGGGGGGGTCAGGTCAGGTTAGGTCGGGCCTTGAGGGGTCAGGGGTTGGGTCGAGCCAGGCCAGGCCTCGGGGAGCTAATCGAGGTGGGGTGTGTGGTGGGAAAGTCCTGTTGGCAGGGAGACAGGAGTCCCGTGGTGAGGTCCGCATGGGTCTCTTCTAACTCTTTTCTGAGTAACACATCGGAACCATCCGAAGTTTGAGATTTAAATCACAATTTTCAGATGGTTCCCAGTGCACGCAATTGTCCATTGGAAGTTTGCACTTCCCAGCCAACTGCCGTGCAATCCTTCCCTGGGAACTTCCAGGGACAGGGGTTCCCCAGCGCATCTTTGGAGTAACCCCCTGATACGATGTCCTGGAACTCAGAAGTTACGGCCCATGGTTCTGCATAATGTTGAGTGCCACAGAAGGATTTGAACAAGCTGATAAGAACTTTTAAAATTGAGACGTTGCTGGACCAGGAGCCAATGCGGCTCAGTAAACACAATTCCCTAGATACCATTTGGCTGAACCAGAACTGTCTGCAACTTTGGCATCATATTTCACCTCCAATCTGAGCTTCCAACCACTTATTCCCTCCAACGACAAGACCGCTTACTTCCACTTGGGTTATCCCATTTCTTCTCCCGATCACCCCCTCCCAGACTATCTGCTGAAATCCTCACGCTTGCTTGACCTCCAAACCTGACTGTTCCAGTGGTCACCTGGCCGATTTCTTTTTGCCCATCCTTCATAAACCTGAGCTAATCAAAAACCCTTGCAACCTCACCTGCAAAAAGTCCCATTCGTCCATCACCTCTGTGTTTGCTGAGCCACATTAGCTCCTGGTCCAGCAAAGTCTCAGTTGTAAAAGCCCTTGTCTGTGTCTTCAAATCCTTCTGTGGCACTAACATCATGCAGCCCTTCCAGAACCAGGTGTTCCTCCAACTCTGGCCCCTTGTAACTCTTTTGGAGTTAAACAATTAAACTAAATTAACAAAATAAGGGATAAAACAAGCACAGCCCCTAAGTCAGGTCAGCTGTAAAACTAAGGACAAAGTTTAAAGGAAACTTACAAACATTAAACCAAAATGTGATTAAAGGTGTCGCTAAAACACCCCAGTCCCCGCAGTGCCCACCGAGCACGGAAGGCCTCGAGAGTGCCGGCAGACACCGTGTGCTTCCTCGCCAGGGACACCCGGCCGCGAACGTAGCCGCGGAAGAGGGACAAACAATCGGGCGGGACGACCCCCTCGATCGCCCGCTGCCTGGATTTGTTAATGGCCAACTTGGCCAGGCCCAGGAGCAGGTTCACGAGGAGGTCCTCCTCCCTCCCGGCCCCCTCCTCCGCACCGGGTGTCTGGCCCCTTGTACATCTCCTCAATGCCTTGGTTCCATTATCAATGGCTGTACCTTCAGCTGTCTAGATACAGAATTGTCCCCCCGCCCAGACCTCTCCACCTCTCTTCCTTCAAACTTACCTCTTGACCTGTCCTACTTTTTTGGCTTTATTTTTTTTGTCAGGTTACACTCCTGTGAAGTGTAATTGGAATTGTTTTTCTCAGATGAAAGGGGTTAGGGAGCCGCAAGTTATCATTCTCATTACAAACACTGATGAACCATAGGTGTCTGGTATTCCTGTTGTTAAACATCTTTCAATCAGCCTCGGCCCCAGGGCCACCCCCACCTCCCGGCCTCGGCCCCAGGGCCACCCCCACCTCCCGGCCTCGGCCCCAGGGCCACCCCCACCTCCCGGCCTCGGCCCCAGGGCCACCCCCACCTCCCGGTCCCGGCCCCGGCCCCAGGGCCACCCCCAGCTCCCGGCCCCAGGGCCGCCCCCACCTCCCGGTCTCGGCCCCAGGGCCACCCCCACCTCCCGGCCTCGGCCCCAGGGCCACCCCCACCTCCCGGTCCCGGCCCCAGGGCCACCCCCACCTCCCGGTCCCGGTCCCGCCTCAGCAGCCCCACTCACTTGTTGGTCTGGTGGTAAAGCGACTCCATCCCGGGAGCGAGTCAGGCCGGGAGTCCGGGGCCGAGGGGCCTGTCTCAGTCCGGGGCCTGGAGTCCGGGGGCCTGTCTCGGTCCAGGGGCCTGGAGTCCGGGGTCTCTCCCGCTCAGGAACACGTCAGCAGCCGCTCCCTCAGGCCGCTGCCGCTGCTGCAGACGCGGCTCCGGTTCCCGCCCTCTCTCGGGTTGTCTCTCTCCCGCCGGATGAGGGGGGGACGGGTCTGTACCGGCACCGGGAGGGACACCCTCACTCTCAGGACCCCGCTGTGCCTGCGTGGAAACTGCTGGACTCGGAAACCGGATCAGAGACGGGAGCGGGTCTAGAACAGAAGCGCGAGTAAATCCAGAACAGAAACTGGAGCGGGTCTACAACATAAACATGAGCTGATCCGGGTCAGAAACAGGAGTAGATCTGGATCAGAAACAGGAGTAGATCCGGATCGAATTGTCTCAGAAACAATTACAGATCCGGATCAGAGGCGGGAGCAGGTCTACAACATAAACATGGGCAGATCCGGATCAGAAACAGGAATAGATCCAGATCAAATTGTCTCAGAAACAGTTGCAGATGCAGGTTGGAAACAGGAGCAGCTCCAGATGAGAAACAGGGGCAAATCCAGATCAGAAAGAGGTGCAGAGCCAGAACAGAAACAGGAGTAGACCCAGATGAGAAACAGGGGCAGATCCAGATCAGAAATGGGAACTGATCTAGATCCAGCTCCGATTTTTCAGAGACAGGAGAAGATCCAGATTTAAAATGGGAGCAGATCAGGAGCAGGCCTGGCTCAGTTTGCCTCAGAAACAGGAGCAGTTACTGATCCGCCTCAGATTTTTCAGAAACAGAAGAAGATCCTGATCAAAAACAGGAGCAGAGCCAGATTAGAAACAAATCAAATCCAGATTAGAAACAGATCAGATTCAGATTTGATAGAGGTGTTCAAAATCATGACAGAGCTGGTTAGAGTTGATAGGGAGAAACTTTTCCCGCTTGTAAAATTGTTGAAAATGAGAGGGCACAGATTTAAAGTGATTTGCAAATGTGATGTGAGAAAAAACTTTTTCACACAGCGCGTGGTTCAGGTCTGGATTGCACTGCCTGGAAGTGTGATGGGGGCAAGTTCGGTTGAGGCATTCAAGAGGGCATTAGATGATTATTTGAATAGAAACAATGTGCAAGGGTATGGCATAATGCTCATTTAGAGAGCTGATGCAGACATGATGGGCCAAATGGCCTCCTTCTGTGCCATAACAATTCTGTGATCCAGATCATAAACAGGAGCAGAATCAGATCAAAGGTAGCTGATCCAGATTCGACTCAGAAGTAGGAGCAACCAAAGCAGAGACAGAAACTGATCCAGATCCAGCTGAGGGAGAGGAGCAGATCCAGATCAGGGACAAGAGCCCATCCAGATCCAGGTCAGGGATAGGATCCAATCCAGATCTAACTCCAGCTGCAGCTCAGATACAGGAGCAGATCTAGATCCAGCTCAGAAACAGGTGCAGATCCAGTTCAGGGACAGGAGCCGATCTGGACCCAGCTCAGAAACAGGTGGAGATCCAGTTCAGGGGCAGGAGCAGATCCAGCACCAGCCCAGGCTGCAGAGACTTTGTTACTATAGCGATTGTAACCATTGCAATGTGCATTGATGTAATAATTTAAACAAAACTTTCAGCATAACTCTAAAACTACACACAACGAATAGCACCAAAGTAAAATATTGAGAATGCTGCAAATTAAAACAATACTGGACATACACAGCAACCCTGGCAGCATCTATGGAAAGAGAAAGAGTGAGTGTTTCAAGTCAATGAACTTTTAAAAGACCTAATTTTTTGTGCTGTAATTAGCAAGTTTCTAACACAAAATTCTGCAATTTTTCTTCCTTCCATACATCTAATGCAGCATCTCTCAGTGAGATACTGTTACAGCTAGCTTTCTGGAGGAGCAAGGTAACTAAAGACAGCAATCTCCTGATTTCTATGATTGACAGTGCACGTGTGGTCACCAGAAGTTGCCATTCAATTTACTTTTCAATGCAGTTGAGTGACAATGATAGTTTCACCATTATTTTCATTGCATAATCCAGGCTATTAAGACAATTGACCAAATGCTTCGTCAAACTGCCAGGTTTTAAGGAAGTTCTTAAATAAGATACAGAGGCAGCAGCCCAGAAAGGGAGGGAAGTCCAGAGCTTAATGTGATATTCCGGAAGCAGGACACTGAAACGTGGAATTGAGCCAATCTTTATACATTTTTATAAACATTTATTTACAGAGTTACACATGAGAAGCATGCATCTCCTAACTCAGCAGGGGTAATTTCAGTTGGTTCAGTATAGAGGCACAAGTGATCCCCTAGTTACTGCCCACCACTTGCATGTAATTAAACAAAATTAATATACAATTAACACAGAGGATCTTGACAGCTGAAGGCATGGCCACCAACTGTGGGGTAAAGGAAATCAGGGATGGACCAGAAGCCAGAATTAAAGGATTTAGTAGAGGATTGTAAGACTTGAGAAGGTTCCACACACACACACATATATATACGTATATAAATTTTTATCACCTTCATGATGGAAACGGCCTATGTAACCTTGTCACACTGTGACTTAATCTGAGTTACGCCCCAACCCACTGGAAGCCCTACAGGCCATCACAGGTGGGAGGGTCTAATTAAACCTGACAAGTTTACATAGGCCGTTTCCATTATAATGGCAGACATAGGAATTTATCATGTAAAAAAACATAATGTGAAAAATTTTAACTGCCAAGGGGAAAGGGTTAGAGTCCCAAAAAGTGACAGCATGTCAGTAACCCAAAATAATCCCTCGTACTTTCAATTTTAACCCTACTCATTTACATGCAAGTGGGAGCCCCTTTGGAGCTGTTGGGTAAATAATTAAGTTATACAAGGAGGCAATTAACTGCCAGCACATGGGTTTCCCAAGCTGTGTAGGACTCACCAGGGTCAAGGAGGTAAGAGAACAGCTGGGAAGTACCACTCGGAGAAATTGACAGGCTGGGAAACCTTCAAACAGTGAAACTGATTCATTGCAGCCATGCCTAGGTGAGAGGCTGCTGCTCACAACACTTCTTACTGTTCTTACTGCTGATTTCCAACTTTTTGGAGTCAGTTCACCTGTCTTGAACTTCACTCACTTTGACCTGCACTTTCCTGCTGTCGGCCTTCCCCACAGCACAGGAGTTGCATATGCAGCTCTGCCTTGAAGAACAAGATCAGAATCAGCGGCAACACCAACACCACCTGGAACAGCAGGAGTTATACCAGCAACAGCACCAACTGTCTTCTCAGCCACATGCCATTGCACAGGGCAGAGTGATGGACACCAAGATCCAGCTCGGAGAGGTACGACCAGGAAATGGGGTTGACAGACAGAGGATCAGCTCCCTAGACCTATATGAACACCAGTGCTCAGGAGGCTCAGGCTTTCATGGCAAGTCATTGCTGACACCTGCAGCCTCCTGAAACAAGATCTGCTTCCCAGTGGGCCAGGTGGATATGCATTGCCAGTTGCCATGCTATCACCGGAGGGCCACCCCCTGCTGGTTCTCTGCCTGTCCCCCTCCCACCCATGACAAACATCTCACTTTAGTCCCTCAGATACTGCAACAGGAACTCCAGGTAAGAGTCAGAGGTCTGGAGGGAGGTGTGGTGGAGTGGGGTGGGGGGGTGGGGGGATGTGGGCGGGCAGCAGTCATATAGATCCCCTCTCCATTCCTGGGGCTTTTGAAGTATCACAAATCAATGTACAGTTCAGCCATTCAAACGTTGCCAGGATCCTTTTAATGTGAAATCCTTTTTTTGATGCATTCTGCACATTATCCTGTCCACCCGCTATGATTGGTCAGAGAACTTGGAAGCAGGATATCCTTGCTGAGTCAGAGAGCCACAGGAGATCTCACAGACAGAACAAATAGGTTTCCGATGCTGCGGCTGATCTATCTGTTTAAATAAAATTTCATCCGATGACATTAAAATATAGGGGTGAATTACAATTATTCCCACCCCTGACCTGCTGCCCCCGAAGAAGTACTTAAGAACAATTGCTTATGTGCTGTCAGTTTAAAGTCTTCACTCACCATGTGCAATCCCATGAAAGATTTACTAGTCACGTACAGGTATGGGGTTTTAAATGGAGATAGTGCCCATTTGAAGCAGCATCAGATGCCCAGTGATAGCAATGCCTGTGCTACAGGGAATCTCCTATCCTCCAACCAACTCTATGCTCTGCTTCCTAAGCTTTGTTACTGAACCATAAATAATAATATAAAATAGCTATTATATCAAAATATATGGGCTACAATCTGTCTCTGCACTCAAGTCCAATTAATCCTGCCCACTAGCAACAGTTGACATGACGACTAGATTTCTTCCATAGACATTGCCATGGAAAACCAACGATTATTTATAATGAAATGCTTCAATCTTTTTAACTACTTCTTTTCCAGTTATCATTAGCAACATGATGACGGCATAAAGTTTAGCAATGTAGGAAATAAAGAAAAAAAGAATTCGCATTTATACAGCGCTTTTCACAACCTCAGAACATCGCAAAGCGCTTCACACCCAATGAAGTATGGAGCACAGAGTGATTGGGGAACAGAGTGTTTCATAAACTGAGTAATAAAATTATGAATTTGGTGCAAGTGGGAATTAGGTGTAGAGGGGGAAGAAGGTATTGCGTTTCTTATTGTTTTACCTCCAGAAATTGGTGAGCATTCTTCCTTTGTCTCTAAGTTAGGAGACTGTAACTTGCTATTACTTTTCTTTAACAAATTAGTAACTAATTAATTAATCAAATAACTTTTTAAAAAATGATAGGCAAACATGACAGAGCTGGTGGGTTATTTTTATTCTTCCATGGTATGTTGACGTCACTGGCAAGGCTAGTATGTGTTGTCCATCCCTGATTGCCCTGGAGAAGGTGGTGGTGAGTGGAATCTTTGAACTGCTGTACTCCATGTGGTCTAGGTACGCCCACAATGCTGTAGGAAGGGAGTTTCAGGATTTCAACATAGCGACACAGGTACAGCGATATATTTCCAAGTCAAAATGGTGTCTGGCTTGAGGGGGAACTTGCAGATGGTGGTGTTCCCATGTGTCTGCTGCCCTTGTCTTTCTAGGTGATAGAGGTAGCAGGTTTGGAAGGAGCCTTGGTGAGTTGCTGCAGTGCATCTTGTAGATGGTACACATTACTGTCACTGTGCATCGGTGGTGGAGGGAGTGAATGTTTGTGGATGGGGTGCCAGTTAAGCAGGCTGCTTTGTCATGGACTGTGTCCAGCTTCTTGAGTGTTGTTGGAGCTGCACTCATCCAGGCACGTGGAAAGTATTCCATCACACTCCTGACTTGAGCTTTGTAGATGGTGGAGAGGCTTTGGGGAATCATGAGGTGGGTTACTCTGCAGAATTACCAGCCTCTGACCTGCTCTTGTAGCCAGAGTATTTATATGATTGGCCCAGTTCAATTTCTGGTCAATGGCAACCCATGAATAGTGAGGAATTTAGCAACAGTAATGCCGTTTAAAGTCAAGGGGAGATGTTTAGATTCTGTCTTGTTGGAGATGGTCATTGCCTGACAATTGTGTGACATGAATGTCATTTACCACTTATCAGCGCAAGCCTGAATGTTGTCCAGGTCTTGCTGCATGTGGGCAAGGACTGCTTCAGAGGCTCAGGCCTGACTGCAACTTGTGATATTTTGTAGAGAGCATTGTGATCCTGGAAAACCATATCTGCACTAAGTTACTGCGGCTTGATCAACCTCAGCTCAGCTCATTGAGCTGGAATCCGAAGTGCAAACATTGCGCGAGGAGGAAAGTTACCTGGAGACTTTGGTTTTTATTCTTTCGCTCAGGATGTGGATGTCGCTAGCACAGCATGCAATTGTTGCCCATCCCTGTTTGCCCTTGAGAAGGTATTGGTGAGCTGCCCACTTGATCCGCTGTGGTACATATGGTGTAGGTACAGCCACAGTGCTGTTAGGACCAGAGTTCCAGGATTTTGACCCAGCGACAGTGAAAGAACAGTGATATAGTTCCAAGTCAGGATGGTGTGTGGCTTGGAGGTTAATTCACAGGTGGTGGTGTTCTCATGCATCTGCTGTCCTTGTCCTTCTAGGTGGTAGAGGTTGTGGGTTTAGAAGATGCTGTCGAAAGAGCCTTGATGAGTTATTGCAAAGCATCTTGTATGTGGTACACACTGCTGCCGCTTTATGTCAGTGGTGGAGGAAGTGAAAGTTTAAGGTAGTGGATGGGGTGCCAGTCAAGTGAGCTGCTTTGTCCTGGATAGTATTGAGTGTTGTTGGAGCTGCATCCAGGCAAGTAGAGAGTATTCTGTCACAGTCCTGACTTGTGCCTTGTTGATGGTGGATAGGCTTTGGGGAGTCAGGAGGTGAGTTACTCGCCACAGAATTCCCAGCCTCTGATCTGCCGTATTTATATGGCTGGTCTAGTTCAGTTTCTGGCCAATGGTGCATAACCTGTCTGCATCTCTTTGCAGCCTCTTTGTGTCCGCCTCACAGCTTACATTCTCACCTAACTTTGTATTGTCAGCAAACCTAGATTCATTACTCTTGGGTTCTATGCCTTCGGATCAGAGGAGAAAAAAAGGAGAAAGAAAATAACAGGTTCGAACTTCCACAAAGGAATTTCAGCAAAGCGATTACAAATTTCACGTAGCCAAACTTTAAGTTTGGAGGCGGTACAACAAATGAGATGGAGGAGGGGAAACACTGCTGGAAAGGGAGTAGCTGAATGTTATCAAAATAGGAGATTTGACTTGGGATGGTGAGAGATATGTGTCAGTTTGGGTGGGTAAGTGTGACGCAAAAGGAAATTAATAATTGGAAATCATTATAGACCATCTGGGCAAGGGGAGGAAACTGATATGGAATTATTTGACCAAATATAAAATGAAGTGGAGAAAGGGTGGAAGATAACTATGAGGGAGTCTAATTAAACTGATTTAAAATAGAATGGAGGAAGGGAAGGAGGATCTTATGGAAGGTCATTTCATGTAGCAGTGAACAACTGCACTGAACATGATGGGGAGAGATTCCACATTCTCAGTGAAAGCTATATTCACATGCAGCGCAGGATGGAGCTAGAGCTTACTGGAGTCCTAAAGCTCTGACCTGCACTCGCTGTAAGTATACCTTCCCTTTGATAGTGCAAGAATCACTATTCAATTGTGAGAAATGCATTGCCTTCATTAATAAAGAGAAGGATAATGTAATACCAACTCTGACAACCCATGGAAAACAACTCTACAGCTACAACAACAATTTTTTATTTATTCATTGACGGGATGTGGGTGTCGCTGGCTAGGCCAAGATTTATTGCCCATCCCTAATTGCCCTTGAGAAGGTAGTGGTGAGCTGCCTTCTTGGACCGCTGCAGTCCCTGTGGTGTAGGTACACCCACAGTGCTGTTAGGAAGAGAGTGCCAGGATTTTGACCCAGCAACAGTGAAGGAAGGGCGATATATTTCCAAGTCAGGATGGTGAGTGACTTGGAGGGGAACTTGCAAGTGGTGGTGTTCCCATCTGCTGCCTTTGTCCTAGGTGGTAAAGGTCACGGGTTTGGAAGGTGCTGTCGAAGGAACCTTGAAGAGTTGCCGCAGTGTATCTTGTAGATGGCACACACTGCTGTCACTGCACATCAGTGGTGGAGGGAGTGAATGTTTAAGGTGATGGATAGGGTGTCAATCAAGTGAGCTGCTTGGTCTGGGGTGGTGTCGAGCTTCTTGAGTGTTGTTGGAGCTGCACCTCATCCTTTTTTAATTCGTTCATGGGATTTAGCTAGGCTAGGGCAACATTCATTCCCCATCCCTAATTGCCCTTGTTCAGAGGGCATTTAAGAGTCAACCACATTTCTGTTCCTAAAGGAGTCCGGGGGAGCAAGGAATGGAGAGAGGGGAGGGAGTCCAAGGGAGAAAGAAGTACAGGAAGGGGAGGGAGTCCAGGGGGAGGGAGGAGTGTGGAGAGGGGAGGGAGTAAGGGTGGAGGAAGGAGTCGGGAAGGGGGAAGGAGTAAAGCGAAAGAAGTGATGATGTCTGAGGGAGTCAGGAAGGGAGAGGCACTAAGCAGGGGTGGGGGAGGAGATTTCCTAAAGGACATTTGTGAACCAGATGGGTTTTTATGATTTTCAGCAGTGATCATCAGACTCTTAATTCCAGATTTTTTATTAAATTAAAATTGCACCATCTGGCATTTGAACTCTGGTTCCCAAAGCATTACACTGGGTCTTTGGAATATTAGCCTACCTCTTCCAGGAAAGTGGAGAGTATTCCATCATACTCCTGACTTGTGCCTTGTAGATGGCAGGCAGACTTTGGGGAGTCAGGAGATGTGTTACTCTCAGCATAATTCCCAGTCTCTGACCTGTTCTTGTAGCCACAGTAGTTATATGGCTGGTCCAGTTCAGTTCTTAATCAATGGTAACCCCTAGGATGTTGATAGTGGGGGATTCAATGATGGTAATGCCATTGTATATCTAGGGGAGATGATTAGATTCCCCCTTGTTGGAGATGGTCATTGCCTGATAATTGTGTAGTGCAAATGTTACTTGCCACTTGTCAGCCCAAACCTGAATATTGTTCAGAACTTGCTGCATATGGACATGGACTGCTTCAGTATCTGAGGAGTCGTAAATGGTGCTGAACATTGTGCAATCATCAGCGAACATCCCCACTTCTGACCTTATGATGGAGGAAAGGTCATTGATAAAGCAGCTGAAGATGGTTGGGCCGAGGACACTAACCTGAGGAATTCCGGCAGTGATACCCTGGGACCAAGATGACTGACCTCCAACAACCACAGCCATTTTTCTTTGTACTAGGTATGACTCCAACCATGGAAGAGTTTTCCCCTGATTCCCATTGACTCCAGTTTTGCTAGAGTTCCTTGATGCTTCGAGTCAAGGGCAGTCACTCTCACCTAACCTCTTGAGTTCAGCTCTTTTGTCCATGTTTCGATCAAGGCTGTAATGAGGTCAGGTGGGCAGCCCTGGTGTAACCCAAACTGAGCATCAGTGAGCAGGTTATTACTAAGTAAGTGCCGCTTGATAGCACTGTCAATGACACCTGCCATCACTTTGCTGATAATCAAGAGTAGACTTATGGGGCAATAATTGGCTGGGTTGGATTTGTCCTGCTTTTTGTGGACAGGACAAACCTGGGCAATTTTCCACGTTGGCTGTGTAGATGCCAGTATTGTAGCTGTCATAAATTGCATTTATCTAGTACCTTTTATGGTGCTAATAGAATGTCACAAGGCACATCACAGGTGCCTTAGCAGACAAAAATTGACGCCGAACTAAAGAAGGAGCCATTAGGATGGTTGGCCAAAAGCTTAGTCAAATAGCTAAGTTATAACAAGTATCTTAAAGGAGGAGAGAGGCAGAGAGATTTTGGGAAGGGCTTCTAGGGCTGAGGGCCTAGATGGCTGAAAGCATGACTGCCAATGGTGGAGCAAAGAACATTGAGGACGTGCAAGAGGCCAGAATTGTAGTGGTACAGTGACCTTGGAGGGAAGATTATGGAGATAGAGAGGGTCAAGGCCATGGAGAAAATGAAGATGTGAACACGAAGATGAGAGGAAATCAAGGCATTGGCAAACTGAGAGCTAATGTAGGTCAACAGGCACAGGGGCAAGCACAGTGAATAAGACTTGGTGCAAGGGCGGATATAGTATCAATAGTTACATTTCTTCCATTTCTACATCTTTTAAAATGTATTATTTCATGGAATGTGGGCAACACTGGCAAGGCCAGCATTTGTTGCCTAACCCTAATTGCCCTTGAACTGAGTGGCTTGCTAGGCCAGCTCAGAGGGCAGTTAAGAGTCAACCACATTGCTGTGGGTCGGGAATCCCGTGTGGGCCAGACCAAGTCAGGATAGCAGATTTCTTTCCCTAAAGGGCATTACCCCAACGATGCACTGAGGACAAGCAAAATACTGCGGATGCTGGAAACCTGAAATAAAAACAGAAAATGCTGGAAAACCTCAGCAGATCTGACAGCATTTGTAGAGAGAGAAACAGAGTTAACGTTTCAAGTCTGTATGACTTCTTCAGGACTACAGGGAAGTGAAAAGTAATGGAATTTATACTGTGTAAGGGGAGGCGGACGTGGAGCAGGTAAAGCAGGATAGAAGGTCAGCTATAGGTGGGGGCTAAGAAGAGATTGACAAAGATGTCATGGACACAAGACAAAGAGAGTGTTAATGCTAGTGGTAAGGGCTGAAAAAGGTGCTGATAGTGACATAAAGGTAAGAAAGCAGAGAGTGTGAATAGCAGAACAAGAGTCAGCACTGTGTGAAAGAACAACATAGAACAAATGACGGATGGCCCCTTTGGGGTGGGGTGGGAGGAGGGGCTGGTGGTTGGGGGAAAAGGATAGACAGGATTTTGAATGATGCCCTGAAGGAGGTGACAAGGAGAAGAGTTGTCCTGTATCCTAAGAGGACACGGTGAGAAGACTGAAACGGGTAGTTGCAAAGGTCAATGCCAGGGATACAGCCCCAAAGACTTGGACACAGTGCTGGAAGAAAGTTAATGATCTCATACAAGAGGTCAAGTTGAGTAAATTCAACTTCAAATGCCAGATCTTCGTAAGTGCGCCACAAGCCTCTGACCGACTCTTGTAGCCACTGTGTTTATATGGCTGGTCCAGTTCAGCTTCTGGTCAATCATTTAGAATATAGCATATGGGTGGGATCTGGACACAAGTGCACTGCAGCCAGGGCAAGGGGAAAGGACCATGCAGATGCCAGCCTGCTGAAGGGTGATGTTACATGCCATTTCTGCTGCAGAGGACTCAAATGAGGGCATCATTGGGCCAGGAGAAGGCTGATGGGAGTACATACCCATATTTTTAATGCATTGGGAAGCCTGCTAGATAGCCTGCACTCAATGGCAAGGAATATGGAGAAGTCCAGCACTAACTTGGCACATAGATTTTCACAGAGCTTGGAGCCCATTCATTCCAGTGAGGAATGGTGGCCACTACCATCAACACACTATGAGGCAGGGTCTGATGGCTGATGTTTCAACTTCCATTGTCGCACAAAGCAGCATCCATCCAAGGCCTGAGTGCTGCCATGCAAGCTCAGACTAATGCCATCATGGCTCTGGATAGCAATGTTCCAGAGGCTGTCCCAGCAATCTGCCCTCCAATAGGTTACTAGGATTCCTGAGATGCTGCGGCAGGAGAATGACATTGGCTCCATGGAGCGTAAACCTGCTGCCTTTTCTCAGGATGACAGCATTTATGCCCCCTTCCCTGTCATTCCACCTGTGCTGATGCCCGTCAGCCCAGACTGTTGATGTCCATGCCAAGATGGTGTAGGTTGAAGCTGGGCTTCCTGGGCCCAGTGATGTTTGAGGTTGCTCTCCAAGACCATCTGCTTTCACTCAACTGAAGGTCAGCAGCCTTCCACTAACCATGCTGCAACTATTGGGGAATCATCGCATAGGAGCACCAGGACAGGCAAAACCACATGGAAAAAACACTAAAGGAATGCACAAGGGTGATATCTTTATGTAACATGCCCGAAATAGTTCATAAGTTTTGATCGGAATCTGTATTTTGGGTTGACTTTTACTTTTGCATTGTGGGAAAGAGAATAATGTAACGGTCAGTGACAGAGAAAAGGTGAGGAGCGTGGGACTGTTGGTGAATGGGGAATTGGGAATGAAGTTACCAGCACTGCTTTTGAACTGTTTGTTCATCTACAGATTGGGCATAAAAGGACTGTCTAAGCTGCAGCCTCCCTTCCTCTTCTCAGCCTCCTCATTTGCCTCCTGCTCATTATGCTCCTACTCCTCAACTTCAAACTTGATAGGTGGAAAAGAGGGTTCTGTGCAAGGGTGTGCAGCATACCATGATATATCTTGGGATCCACTCAACTAAGTACTGCAGGTGTTACAATCCCTGTAGAGACCGATAGCTTTAAAAAAAAGAGATGAATTTCCTACTGACCAATGCAAAGAATCACACAACAGGATTTCACATTTAAAGGCTTTTACTGTAACAAACCATCTGAAATCAACATGGCTAACTATTACAAAAACAGAAACAGAAATACCTGGAAAAACTCAGCAGGTCTGGCAGCATCGGCGGAGGAGAGCACAGTTGACGTTTCGAGTCCTTATGACCCTTCAACAGAACTGACTAACTATTAATGACTGACTAACAGAACTGGCTAACTATTACTTAGTCGGCAACTAATAGATTAAACTACAGAAAAGGTATCCCCATTAACATCTCAGCACAACTGAAAACCGCACTCTCAGCAGAAATGTAGTCTTGTGTTTAAGGCCCCAGGCTCCTCCCAGATTTAACAGGATCTCTTCTCCCTACCCCACCAGGGTGAACCTTCCACTGCTTTTTTAAACAAGCCCCCCTTCACTCAATTTTCTCAATGTAATCGAACAGACTTCCAGTAGCAAAATACCCTCCCGTTAGCTCCTGGTGCTTTAACTCTCCATCCATCTTCTTCCCCAAATCTCTCTGTCTGAATGACTCTGGGAGCAGAATCATCCGGTCCCATTGGCAGTAGGCGGGAGAGAGAATTCGGCATGGGGCAGAAATTGATTTCGGGCCGGTGTGAAATCACAGCAGGATCACCTAACGGGGTCCGCCAAAGCACAACGCGAATCCTGCTGGAGGCCAGCGCAAACACAATTTGCATCCATCGCCTGACTTACCATTATTCCGGCAGGAAATACACCAGCCCAGAATATATCTGGACAAGTGTGATGTGCAGAAGGTGGGACTTACCTTTAGGGCCTTACTCAGATCGCAGACATCCAAGGAGAAGGTGTACCGGAGGTGTGAGGTTGGGAGGGGGGGAACGAAGGTGTCGGGAGGTTAGATTGGGAGGGAGGACAGGGTGTCCAGGGGTGAGGTTGGAGGCGTCGGGGGGAGTAAGGAGTATGGGAGAAGGAGAGTGTAAGGGGAGAATGTTGTGACTGGAGAGGTGGGTGTAAGGGGAGAGGAAGGCGTAAGGGAAGGAGTTCGGAGTGGGGAAAGTGTCTGAGGGTAGGAGGGAGTTCGGAGAGGGGAAGGTGAGCGGGGGGAAGAGGGAGTTTGGAGAGGAGAAGGTGTCCAATGGGAGGAGGGAGTTCGGAGAGGGGTAGGTATCAAGCGGGAGGAGGGAGTTCGAAGTGGGGAAGGTGTCTGGGGGGAGGAGGCAGTAAGGGTGGAGGAGGGAGTAAGGGAGGGGGGGCGGATTGTCCAGATGAATGTGCAAGGGAGGGTCTGTGGAGTTAATGGCTGCTTCCTGGGGAGCAAACTGAGGGTGGGCGTGGTAGGAGGGAATTGTGAGTATGAGAGGGAGCTGGGAGGGTGAAGGCGAGTCAGTAACAGTAGAAGGGGTGGGGAGGGTAGTTGGTGGGGACATGGAGGCAGACACAGACCCTGGGGTGAGAAGCAGGAGATTGGGGAGGTCAATGTGCATAGGCGTGGGGTTCTTCGGGAGGTAGGAATGAGCATGATCACCTGGACATCCTGGGATGACAAGGGTTCGGGTTGGCAGTTGACAGTGGGGAGGTGGAAGGTGATGCCGGGGGACATGGGTGACTGGGGCAAGGAAAGGACAGTGGAGCTGACAATATACTTAACCACGACCCATGTTCATCAGATCGAAAGAGAGTGGTGCCTCGTGTTGAACGGGCACAGGTACTGCTGGGAGCGCAATCAGTGGGTGGGCAGAGATGCAGGTCAGCTCAGATAGACAACTGAAAGAGGACCCCAGCAGGCAGCATTGAAAACGCTTGGGGCAGTGAGATGAGTGTGATGGATGAAAACTCCGCATGCATGGGAGAGGCTTGCACGAGGCTCCGAAAGGCCCTGCCACACACACACTTCTTCCTCCAGAATCACTCGTGGTCTGGCTGCATGCAGCTAAACTGGTAGTGGAGGGGCAGGGTGGAGGTGGGGGTGGGGGGTGCTAGTGTGCAGTGGGAGGACTCACAAAGCCTGTAAATGAAGCTGAATGACACCATTACACGTTCAGTGAAAGTGAATATATTTTCAGATAATGAAGTGACCAAATTTGTTCACCCATGCAACCACTTCCGATCAGAATTTCTTAACTTTTCTAGGCCTAACACTTCTAGGTGCTGCCCTGACATCTGCAGCAGGGGTGGAGACAGCCTGTGTAATGGTTGGCCCAGTTGCCTCTGATGACTTTGGCATGCATCCTATGGAGAGTCGAGGCCTTGAGGGCCCTGGTATGCTTAGGCTGCCCTCCTGTGGGCCAGCTGCTCCCTCTGCAGTGACAGAGGACCAGGTTGAGGGGAGTCACAGGCAAGGGGACTCGGAGGGAGCGGACAGCCTCTGATATTCCTGAGTGGATTACCCAGGGGTTTCCAGCTGCCACTGCTCCTCCATTTGGGTGCCCGAGGGCTCTGGCCTGACTCCTTGAGAGGAAGGAGCATCTGGAGGGATGTTGAGGTGCCCTGTTTCCCTTCCGCATTGCCACTTCATGCACTCACCCATGGCTACAGCGATTGGGAGCAGGTCTGCGCTCATCTCCACATTCTGCTGGACCAGGGTCTCCATGGCTTCTGCCATCTTTCCCATGGAGACCTCCATACGTGCACATGTGGTTACCACTTCATCAGAGAGCAGGCAGACACACTCCTCTGACTCACATGTCACTCTTATTAGGGCTTCCAGGAGCTCTGCATGATGTTTCCCCAACTTTTTCTGACTCTCAACGATGAGTCGGAAGGTTGCATTCAGAAGCTCGTCATCTGACTTGGACCTCACAGATGCCTCTTCTCCAACTCTTAGTGCCAGGGAGCTCAGCTGAGGCTGCCTCCTCCCGCTGCGGAGATGTGCCTGTGCTGTGCCCATCAGATTTTGATTGCAAACCTGCTCTAGATCTAGGAGTGTGTTGCTGCACTGGCGGAGGGTGTGAGTGAGCACTGTGATGGGTCTTCAATAGTGCTGCCCTAAGGGTCTTCATCCAAGGTGCTCTCGGCGCTGGGGCCGGGGTCAAGGTTGTCTGAGGGCGACGTGTTAGATGTGCCTAGGACAGAAAATGGAGATTATTAGTGCTTGGCAGCCATGTTGAACACAAAACAGTGGACTCAGAGTAGCGTTGAGAGGGATGATGTGGTGCAGGATCCTCATGTGGGTGTTCGCCACCGACTGCATATCACCGTAGGAATGGTCCACGTCCTCTCCGGCCAGCTACAACGCGCGACTCTTGAATGGAATGAGGACCTTGATGTCCAGCACCAGCGCCCCCCACCCCGGTCTGGGATCTCTCCTGGTGATTGTGCACCGTCTTGTCCTGCATTAAGACAGATGGAGAGAGTGTGAACAAGGCGCACGCCAGGCCAAGGGAGAAGGATGCCAGGCGTGCATGTGTGCTCAGTAGAGCCATGGATGGGATGAGAAGACAGTCTCCAGAGGAGATGAAGCCAGATGGAGATGTGAGGGTGTGTGTGAGAGGGTGAGTGGTGATGTCCCTATAGCTGGCAGAGGGTGAGATGCCAGGGAATGTGTGATGGGCTTGTGGGTGTGTAACTTTAGAGTGATGAGGTGGTTGCCTTACCCTGGCAGCACGGATGAGATCATTCATCCATTTTCCGCACTGGACGGCCAACCTCTTGTGTGCAGGGTTGGCACTGACCACCTCTGCCTCCGCCTCCCAAGCCAGGTTGGTGAGACTGATGGGCCTCCTGCAGCTTGAGCGGGGGTAGAGGACATCGCAGTGGGCCTCCACGGCGTCCAGAAGGCATCTCAGGGGTGTGTCACTGAATTGGCGGGCTGCACTCTCCTTGGCCTTTGGGGCCATGTCTTCACCAGAGCAGTTCTGGGCTGCAGGCATTGAAAACTGTGTGCGCAGCCGCAGTTTAAATATGGCGCTCAGTGCAAGGAAGCAGCGAGGTAATGGCATGGCGGGCAAATCGGACGCTGGCTGCCAGCGATCCAGTGTGTTTCCTGGGACTGCACAATTTATGAGGTGGGAAGAGGATGATATGGCATGGAAGTCCGCCACTGTGACCAGCAGTTAAAACATCTGTCTTCACGCCCGCTACCTCAAATCTGGGTCGATTCCGCCCTGAAGGTCTGTGGGCGGAATTCTCTATAAATGAAGCCGAGTGTGACGGAGGCTAGTTTCAACAGCGCCCATCCAGCCCACTGGAACGGCGGGAGATCGAGCCCAAATTCTGCACTTGGAGCCTCATTAATTATGCAAAGCCGCGTATTGGTCTGAATCTCCTGGCAGGGCAAGAGTTGATTCGTGCATCCGCCATCAGCTGGCGCATTCGCAGGTCCGGGCGCCCTATTTAAAGGCCAGTCCAACACACAATCTCACTCTCTCCAGCCCACCAGAGACGTCTGGCAGCCAGAAGAGTGAGGCCGAGAGGCTGAAGGAGAAGGCAGCGCCCGGCATCAGGCACCAGGCCCTTGTTCAAAGGTGTTCAGGTGCAAAGGCATGCGCTCTATCCCAGGGATGGCTGCAGGAACCACAGCAGCCTCACCTCTCCAGCCTGGGAGGTTGTCGCGGAGCAGGTCAGCGCTGCTGGCACCCGTGCCCGAAATGCCATCCAATGCAGGAAGAGGATGAACAGCCTCATCTGCTCCACCAGGGTAAGTCATCCTTCAACATCCTCCAATATCAAACTCTCATCATGGCACCATGCACTCTAAGGGCTATTCTCTCCAGGGGTCTCACACAACCATTAGCAGGGGACACGTATCAACACTTGTTCTCTCGCTGAGACTTCCACATCACCATCATCCCACCGATCATGTTGCTCACACTCCATCCTCTGGCCCTCCTGGGGAGGGCTCACCACACACAGGGGACATGCATCTCACCCAACCTCTGCTCCATCCCTTCTCACTACATGCCTTTCATTCTTCTTCATATAGGCCAAGCTGGCACACAACAGGCGCGAGAGATTGCAGACCAGGGGAGGGACGGCCGACATCATCACCCCCACTGAGCTTGAGGGGGTTGCAGCCGATCTGGCTGGGGAGGGCAGGGATCGCTCCTGTGGGGAAGGGAAGATCGGCCTCTCCCACCCACCCAGAATGGATCACAGCTCCATCATCAAATCCTGACATTCACAGTGAGTCTCGTGCAATCTTATCTAGCTCATGCTCATTAACTGAAACTGTATTTTCTACTTTATAGGCACCAGCAGATTGAGGTCCCCAAGCCAGTCTAGCACCAGTACGAGCGACCAGACATCCGCCGAAGAGGAAGCTCCAGAACAATCATCACGGCACTCACACGCACCCTCCACCAGCTCAGAGACACACATGTCGGTGGGACACAGCTGTAGATTAGGCTCGGGCTCACTTTCTGGGGAACACCTCACTGACACGTCCCTGCAGCAGTCAGAGGCAGGGATAGCCCAGGTTTCCGACACTCAGAGGGCTGCTGGAGACCAACCACCTGCTCGGCAAGAGTCAGATGATGAGGCTCTGGAAGCAGCCGCCAAATCTATGCTGGAGATGCAACGACAGGCGGTGGAACATCAGGCAGAGTTTCGACAGTCACTTAGCAGACTGGAGCGAACAATGGAGGAGTCCGTCTGTGTTCTTTCTGATGCCGTGGCTCCGACATGCGAGTGCCTCGAGGTCACCATGGGAAGGCTGGCAACCACCATGAAGAACTTGGTCCAGCAACGGATTTGCACTAAGCCCTGCACTCCATGGCCAGCAGGATATAGGCAACATGGGGACAAGGCAACTTGACCTTGCTCCAGGTGCACCATCTCCTGCAGGAGTCAGGGTGGGGCCCTCGGGCACCCACAGGGGGGATGAGTGTCAGCCGGACACCCCGGGGGCCTCCTCTCAGGATACTCCAAGGGTGTGCAGCCGCTCACAGCCCCATCTGCCTGTGACCCCATCCACTCCAGCTTCTCAGGCCGCTGAGGGTGCTTCTGCCCCTGAGCAGGTGACCCTTAGGCCAGGGCCCTCCAGGCCGTGGGCCACCAGAGGACGTCTGCCAAGGTTATCACAGACATCAGGACATAGCAGTCAGCAGCTGCCTCCACCTCTGACATAGATGTCGGGGCTGCACCCAGGCATAGGGCTCGAGTTAGGAAAGCTAAGAAAAATTGATGTCACGGCTGTGCTAGACATGTAAATAAGTTGAATTTTTGTTAATACATTTGATGGTTATGTGAATGTTATGTTCAAATGAAGGTTTGTGATTTTGTACTTTGAAACCCTCTTATTTCAAGGTTTAGCCTTCCTCCCATTCAGTGATAGTGTCCCACTGTGAGATTCACATCCCTGTGATGTCAACCTCAGTTGAACTAATATCCACGCCCCTTGTGTGATGTCAGGGAGGTGTGTTTAAATCTTTATTTGAAGTGTGTGATGTAAGTATTTTTAACCCTTCTTCCTGGAGGAACACCATTGAGTGAGGGCAGCTCATCAGCATTGATATTCTAGCAGCATTTGTGTCTCCTCCGTGGTAGTGGCAGAAGAAAAGACATGCACGGGAGGAGGAGATCCCTCGGCACGTCCACATCTCAGTCGCAGCTGTGTTTGCATCATCTAATGGTGGTGAAGCCTTCAAGTCTTCTCTGAAATCGCACTTGTTCTTAAGTGGGCTCTCAGTTCCCAGTGTGAGCTCACTCACAGGGCCCCATGGACCAAAGCAAAGATCATGGCCTGGCGATTCATGAGGCAAGTGTGAATGTGGGACTCGTTCTTGCTGCAAATGGGTGGACATCCCTTGAGTTGAAAGAAAATGACACTGAGGGCTAGGAGAGATGTGGCCATATTCCCTCACGTGACTTTACTCTTCCTGAAACCTTTCAGCGATTAACGTATGACGGGCACGTCACCCATGTCTTCCTTCGTCCATGACGTGACCGTGCTCATACTAACCTTCAGCAGCCTCATGAGGTTCCTGGGCTTCCGTTTCTTCATCCTCTGATAAGCCCTCATCCTCCTCCATTTCATCCCCTAGCAGGGGTCACCTCTTTACGTTGTCAGATTGTGAAGGGCACAACACGCTGTGATGATGCAGAAAACCCTGTCGGGAGTGTATTGGAGTGAGTCACCTTAGCAGTCGAAGCATCTGAAATGCGTCTTCAGAAGCCCTGTTATGAGGCAGCCTTTAAGTAAAGCTGAGTTATTTAAACATCCCACTTTAAACAACTGTTATAACCTATATTTTTAAGTGGTATGTTTGAGATGCAACTCTAAATTCAGGAATCAGACCACCTCTTGAGAGGTTTTATATTAATCTAAATGAAACATTTTATTAATTTACACAAGCTAAATATATACACATGGCTACAAATTACTACTATCATAACTTTTAACAAATTCCCAAACTAATCTCCATTAAGGCAACAGCAACCCACAGACTTAACCAAACACTAGGCAAAGCATTTTCACCTTACAAATTCAAAATGAGGTTCCTCTCACTTTAGTTCCTGTGGAGACAGTTGTAGGCTTACAGCTACTTTGATCTTACATTGCCTTTGCTCTACACACACAAAAACTGCCTTCTGATATACTGAGCATATCTCATTGAATGTAAATTTTCATTGTATCACCAGCCTCTTTGAACTCCATCTCTTCTAACAATAAAACCCCTTTCATTGTACCAATTTTATTAGTAATATAAACATATGGCTTGGTCTCTGCTAGCTAGGTGCCAGATTTCACCCCATTTCTTGAATGCTCTATTCAACAAATGCAAATGCACCCTCCCAATTTTACATCTCAAAACTAGTACACATTAAAGCACCCAGACGAGCTGGCTTTAATCCAATTAAGACACACCCAAAGGCTAAATCTTTATTTTAAAAGAAAAATATTTTCCAATAATATATACATTAATAGCTCCATGACAAGCCTATGGTCTGCTCTATAAGGGACTGTGTGGAGCAGCATTGTAGCTCTCCTCAGAACGTCTCTGAGGGCAACAGACTGGTGTCATCAGCCAGTGTTTCAGTGGGTACCCCATATCCCCAAGCAGCCATCCCTGCAGATGTAATGGCCCCTCAAAAATCTCAGGCACTTGGGAGTAACTCAGGATATAGGAGTCATGGTAATTCGCAGGGTACCAGGCACAAACATGCAGTATGTGCTTCTGGTGGTCGTACGTTGTACGTTGATGGAATGATAGCCCTTGCGGTTTATAAACATTAGGGGCTGCTGCCATGGAGCCCGTATAGCCACATGGGTGCAGCCTATTGCACTCTGTACTCTGGGGAAGCCTGAGATGGCAGTGAAGCTGGTGAATCTCACAGCCTGGCTATCTTTGTCCAGAGCAAACCTGACATAATGCTGAGCCTTCCTGTAAAGGTCATCTGTGATTTCCTTTATGCTTCAATGTGTTGTGGACTGAGAGATGCCACACAGGTTGCCTGTTAATCCTTGGAAAGAACCAGAGACCAAGAAATTGAGTGCATTGGTCACCTTCAAAGCCACTGGCAGGGGATACCCTCCAACTCCATGTGGTGTCAGGTCTTCACAAAGAATGTGGCATATGTGATGTACCAGATCTCAGGACAAGCACAGACACTCTCAGTCATTTGTAAATAGGAGACCCTTGGACGATAAACCCTAGGTCTGGTGAGTCACCACTCTTGTCTGGGTCTCACCCTTGACCCTCCTGTTCATACTCTGGCTCCACTTGACCATGTCCCTCCTGCTGGATCTATGCGCAGAGTCACCTCTCCCTCCTTCACCTCCTCCGTTGCATCAGGACCCTGACAAAGGCAGCATTGAGCCCTGGATCCATATCTGCTTTTGCCTTCACTCTGAAAGGAAACATTGAAGAAATTAATGATTCAAGGGGCAAGAAAATTAAGCTCAGAAGATGACACGTTTGGAGACTGTAAGTGTCCATAGTTTTTCCTACCCTTCCTGGTGGCTGATGCCGCCTTGTCCCTGAGACACTGGCGCACACATCAAGGTGACCAAGATGGCATCACAGATATGTAACATCTTGAGCCCTGCGTGGGATGCTAAAGTTTCAGTGAGATGAATAACCCAACTTAGCTCTGTGGCCCACTCTGTCATGTGGCATATTAATGAATGGATGCCCTTTGGCCCTTTAGGAGTGTCCCATCTGGTGAACATGTGACAGGCGTTCATTGATGGAAAGCCATATATGATACAGCTGTGCCTCCTTCACTATTGCCTGCATTCCCAAATTCTACATTCCGATGTATTACACTTGAGATGCAGTGACTGTGACATGAAGCCACTGAGCTCTGAGTAGCCCTTTAACAGTGCTAATGCAGCCATTGGCTTTAAGTAGCTTTTATGGCAAGGAGGCATTACTCCTTTCTTTCCCCCATCGTGTTCACCCTTCCCCCTCACTGCCATTCCACAACCTTCCCTCCCCGTTGCCCCCATCGTGTTCATCAACCCGACCCTCACCTCACAGCCCGCCCCCCGGTTGGAGTGCTAGTCTTTGAAAGTGGAGGCCTGCATGAGGACCACAGCACTGTGGTGTTCCTCGGAACAGTGAAAGCAAAGAGAAGGAGCAGACCAACCCTACAGCCCCAACAGAGCAGCGTTCATTGCAACAAGACCGGAGCAGAGCTACGGCAGGTATGTTCACTCACTCCGACGTTACCAGCGAACTGATGTCTGACTTGTGCACGTCGCCCTTTGTCAAACGGGTTTGAGACTGACGTGATTTCCCACTGGGCATGACAGAAGATTGGAAGGCATGGCAAGATCCTGGTGAGCAGCTGTTTTAATGAGCGCTCATGGCATGTTAATGAATGCAAATGGTGTTCGCACCACTAGTCGGCGGGATAACCGACCGGCCATGAACACACCATTGGGAAAGTTGCAACTTGTTTTTAAAACGGTGGCTTTGCGACTTTTTGCCTGCCGCTGGATTCTCTATTCCCACCGGCCACGAAACTCACCGCAGGCGGGATGGGAGAATTCCACCCTGTGACTCTGTACGTAACAAGACCAGTTGCTTCCTCCTTTGTGTCAAGGCATTAAAACTTGCACCATACTTTCAATAAGTTTTAACCTGAGTGTCTGTCTCCACAATTAGCAGGTCACATGCACTTGTGTCTGGGTAGGTTTAGTAAGACATCACAGGCCCTCTCTCCAAACTGCTCCATTTTACCTTGAATTAAAAAAAAGCTGTTTAAAACATAACCATCTTCTATAGTGCAGCATTTGTAACACACGTTTCCTTCAGAGTGATCCAGGCTGTCGAATCATTGCTTTAGGACCCCTGATCAGCTCTATCAGACTTCTTGTGGCAACATGCTCTGGTTGCAGGCCTGCTGTATGGACTGGAGTCATGAACCATGTCATCAGCATATAGCCCTGATCACCCAGCAACCATTCTGATTTGCCATAGTCTTTCATGCTGCTTAACGTTGTGTTAAGCCGTACAAGGTTAAGGGAGAGTATACGCGGGAGGGCGGAACTCCAAAATGCAGCTACTGGCATCAAATCCAATTTGCACGCCAATAGATGTCATGATCTTCCTGTTGCTGGTGGCTTTATGGCATCCAGTGCACTATGCATTAGAGTTGTAGGCAGTCAATGGGCTTTTGGCTGGCCCGCTGCATCCCTGCGGCGGGTCCCGACACAACAGGGCTGGAAAATCCCGGTCACAGACTTTACGCTCGATGCACTCAAAAAGAGGGCACTACCAAGTCCAGTTTCGCCCCCTAGGAGTCAAACTTGCAGAGGCTGCAGCAGAATGCACGTTCAGGTTCTCAGCAGGAATTTTGAGCAGTTTCCATAGATTATGAAAATTCCATAGAATGGATGATCTCAGGAATTCCTTAACCATATTTCTCTACCAGCGAAGCTTAATGAGTATCAAGCATCAGGCATGAACATGACTTCCTAAAGGGAAAAAAGCAGAGGGCAGCCAGAGAAAAGTTAGATCAAAATGGAGGGAGGAGGGGCGGGGTTTGGCACTTGTGGAGAGCAGGTCAGCGCAACGTTGAGTGAAATGCCCCTGGGGTCAATGCTGGAACACCTCCTGTTTCTGGTTTTCATACACAACCTGGATTTTTAGTCTCAGTGCAAGCTGGTTAAATTCACAGATGTTAGGATGTATGGTAGACATGGAGAAGACAAGTAGGGTTTTACAAAGAGACCCTGACAAACAATGCATCTGGACTAATCAGTGGCAGATGAAGTTCACTATGCACAAATGCAAAGTACTACAAATTGGAAATAAAAACATGTACTCTTTGAGTGGGATAGAATTTGAGTGCAATAGACCTAAGGGTCTCATGCCTCACCATGTCTAAACCCTGGGGCAGTAATAAACCAAGCAAACAGTTAAGTACAAATCAGCAGAAACCATGCTTAAACCATACAATTGCCTGGTCATGTGAGCTGACAGCACTGTGTACCATTCAGGCCTTGCTGATCAATGAGGAACATCTGGACTTGAGTGACAGTTTAGGGGACAGCAATGAGACTGATCTCTGGTGCTAGAAAGATGAGCTACAAGGCATTAAATAATAAGCTACATCCTTTCAGTTTTAAACAGAAGCCTACTATAGAAGCATATCAGGTACATAACAGATTAGAGAAAATAAACCAAGAGCAACATTATTAGATACAAAAGGAGAGCACAAATTCAAGATTGTGAAAGGTAAAAACAGGATGTGTTTCTCCACACAGAGAATGATTCACAGCTGGAATTCAGGAATAATGGCTGAGGCCAGGACACTGAAATCATTTAAGAAACAGCTGGATGCTATAATGGGAAGTCGAGAGGGTTGGTATTCTGGAAGGATGAGATCAATAGGGTTGAAAGTTCTTCCTATCTCAACCTATTGTGCGATCTTGTGTTCTATCCACATTCCCACAGTATTGGAGCGGTAGTTTCCAGCAGTCTTGCAGATGATGCTCCTCTTGAACATTCCTTGCCTTCTCCTTTCTAGACATCCTTTAAGCATCAAATTGAAGAACTATGGCCTGTGCAGAAAAGCTGTTCTCTCTAGATACCCTATCAATACAACTTGTATGGGGTTTGAATGCCAGAAAAAACATGTGTAAATGCTTACTGAAACAATTTAGGCTGGAAATAGCATATGAGGGTGGAGACAGTTCAGAAATGTCATGGAATGTATCCAAACTTGCAGGAAAGGAGCTGTGCATGCCCAGCTCACCCCAAATGTCATGGAATTTCCTGCAACTCAGCTGAAAATACAATGAGGAAAATTTCTCCACTATTTTCAATTGTTGAGGGTGGTTCGGTTTTGGGGGGGTTGGGGGGGCGGGTTGTGGGGAGAGGTGGTGGTGGAGGGGTGGGGGGGCTGCAGTTGGGCTTTGATTTTGCAATAGTGGTTGTGGATTCACAAATCGGAAACCATTCCTGAAAATCACGTCATTGATCAATGAGTAGGAATATCGACATTGAATGAAATGTCATGCACCTGTGACTATTTCCTCCTGCTGATTAATTAACGAAAGGTATTTTTATTATTTTGTGGGGAATGTTTTGTTACATATGAATAAGACTAAACACCAGGCAGCTTGTGTCCTTTGTTGCTGCTACAGTTTAGGCGTTATTCTGATAGTCAGTTAGTTTGTGATAAACTGAGAACTTGTTTAATCTCTTAAATTGACTTGTAAGGACTTCAAAGTGATGCTGAACCTGTGGCCAACTTATGTGACAGCGTTCGATGCCCTAATAGTTTGCAGACAACTTGAAGTCACTTGCTGCTTGAGGTGGGTGTGAGGAGGTTACATAGGACCTGGAGTAGGCCAGTCAGCATCTTTCACCTTAACTCCATTTACCCACATTGCTCTAAACCCCTTGGTATCATTACCCAGCAAAAATCTATCAATCTTAAGTCTAGAAAATTTTAATTGAATCCCAGCATCCATAGCCTTTTGGGGAGAGAGTTCCATACAATGTTCTGTATGAAGATGTGGTAACCCTAAATAGCCTAGCTCTAACTTTAAGATTGTGCCCCCAATTCTGGATTTCTCTCATCAGGAAATAGTTTCTATCTTCCCTATTGAATTTCTTTATTTTCTTAAAGACCTTGATTAGATCACTCTATAATCATCACAAATCAAGGGATTACAAGCCAAATTTATGCAACCTGTCCTCACCATTTAACCCTTTAACCCCCAAGGCTTGATTTGCAATTGACCCAGAGGGCAGAATTTGAAAATGGTGCTCTCAGATGGTGTGTCAGTGTCCCAGTGCCTCTGGGACACACTACCATTTTCAAAGCGAGGACGGTGGGGAGGAGCTGGAAAAATTCTTGCCTCAAATTAACTGCCCGTTAAGCTCCTTGAGGAGCTTGTTAATTAGCTGGGGAGGGCCAGAAATTGATTTTCAAATCGCAGATCGGCAAAACCCAAAGAGTCCTGTTAGTGCGTGGCTGTCGGATGCAATGTGGGGAACCATCATGTGATGTTTATGCTAAAGAAATTTTTTTAGCAAAAATGATTACTCTGTCAGAGTGAGTCTACTACTACCTTTTCGCTGACCACTTGGCCACTTCTCTGTTGGCCCTCTGTCTTCTGCCTTCTCTATTCTGCAAGGTAGTGCCAAACCCAGTCATGGCTGTTTTTAAGGATTGTACTTGGAATCTGCTCCTGCCTCCTGACAACTCTGTGCTATTAATTGGGCGCCAACCTTGCCTCCAGCTCAATAGGAGGATCTACATTTAAAGATAGCATCGTATTGGCAATGTAGGCGCAGGGTGGAGTGGGGACCCTGAAATGACCTGAACATTGGGTTCCCAACCCTGGACTGAAGTCCCTAACATAATTCTGGAACTACCCACTGAATCTCCTCCAAGGCCAACAAATCCTTCCTAAGGTGCAGTGCCCAGAAGTGAGTGCAGTACGTGAGATGGGGTCCAATCAAGACTCTATACAGTGAAGCACTTCCGCACTTTTATACTCCAGTTGTCTTATATACAGTCTGCATTCAATCAGCCCTTTTGACTATTCATTGTGTCTGTACACTGGCTTTTTTAACTTATGCGCATGGACAACCAAATCTCTTTGCTCCTTGTTTCCTAATGTCTCACCATTAAGAAAATATTACTGTTTGTCTTTCTCGAATCCAAAGTGTGTAACCTCACTCTTTGCCAAAGTTGATCTGACACAATTTTTCCACTCCCTTAGTCTATGCTCCTTTGTAACTTTGTGCTCCCATCTACCAAACCTGCTGTGCCTCCTAACTTAATATCATCTGCAAATTTAGATGTATACATCTCTATTCCTTCATCCAAGTCATTGCTATACATAGTGAAAAGCTGAGGCTCCAGTACAGATCCCTGGGGTATATCACTTGTCACATCCTGTCAATCAGTAAATGTTCCCTTTATCAATAATTATTGTCTCCTACCTCTCAACAAATTAAAGTCCCACATACCAAGGTTACCTCCAATTCCATATGTTATTGCTTTTGTTGATAAACACTTGTGTGTAACCTTATCCAGTGCCTTATAGAAGGCGATGTAGATGACATCCATAGACACTCCCCAGAAGCAAGCACTAAAGTAGACCTGGAATGAGGTAGCGATCAGGCTTAGCACTGTATACTCCACCCAAATGACCAGGGAGTAGATCCAGTAAAAGCTGGCACAACGTGAGGAAGATAGCCACATTGGATTTTCCAAATGATTTGGACTTGAAAAGGGTGCATGATTAAGAAGTTTGCAGACAATACAGTATGTGTGGTTGATACTGAAGAAGAAAGCTGTAGACTGCAGGAAGATAACAATGGACTGATCAGGTAGGCAGAAAAATGGCAAATCGAGTTCAATCTGGAGAAGTGTGAGGTAATGTACTTGAGGAGGGCTAACAAGGTAAGGGAATACACAATAAATGGTGTGATAGTGAGAGATGTAGAGGAACAGAGGGACTTTGGAGTGCATGTCCATTGATCCCTCAAGGTGGCTGGGCTGGTAGATCAGGTGGTCAAGAAGACATTCGGGATAGTTACCTTTCTTAGCTACAGTGTAGAATATAAGAACTGGGAGCCTTTGCTGGAGAGTATAAAACACTAGTTAGGTAGGGCAACACGAGAAATAATGTGATTGCATTATAGAGGGTACAGAGGAGATTTAGGCTTGAGTTTTCAGAACAATGGAGATGGTATCCTGCTTAGTCAAAATGGCTTGGAAACCCAACCCTGGAAGCACTGCCCCCTGAACCTGGGCACCCAACATTTTCACCATGGATGGAAGGAGAATGGGGCTTGTAGTTTTCACATTTTGCACATCCACGGTTCACATGTAAAAGTGCAGCTGTCTTAAAACAGATCCAATTTCATAACTGGGGTGTCCAAATCAGGATTTGTGGACTTTAGACCTTTCAGGTAAAGGTCTAAAGCGGCCAGCGTTCTTTGGAGAGGTAGGGTTTCCTTTAGGATGGGCCCAGGGACACTTTTGGGAGAGGTAAAGTGTCCTTTGAAAGGGGCCATATGCCCTTTGCAAGGGTTAAAAGTAGACACAACTGTGCGCAAAAAGTCAGAATTGTCAAGCTGATTGGAACTATCAAGCTGTTGAGGGAACTGTCAAGCTGTCAAGGTATTTAAATCTCCTGGCCTTTAAATTTAAAAAGTTGCAATTTTAAAACAAATGCTTGCTATTTCACTCTGTCTGTTGACAAAAGCCTGAGGGTTATCATTATGGGATTTGTGCTGCATTACTGATTTCACAACCTATCGTTATCACAGTGGAGTGCCTATTAGTTCACAGTTTGATTCACAGCTCCAAGTCATTATAAAGTCTTTGATGTGGGGCCATGAATACAAATGCATGCATTTATAAGGGATTAAACACTTGAATTCAATGTTTGTTTTTATAAAGGATTATGTAGTTGAAGGAATGTAAATGTAGTGTATTTTTTATGAATGAGAGTTCCTTTTTTATAAAAATAAAGCCTGCAGTAAACGCTTCAAACTCTACTTTATTTCATCCCAGCATGGGTCCTGATGTTTGGCCATGGTAGATACTGGGTGAGTTGGCATGGACAGTATCAGGACAAAGGTCGGCAGGTGGAGAGCTTGAGTTGGTATGAGTCAGCATCAAGTAGGCATAGGAGCTATAAAGGGCCAAGGAGCTAGGTAGAGCGAAATAGGTTGGCACTGGGGCTATAAAGGGCCATGTGGATGCATGGAAGGGTATAGGTGGCCATAAAAGGCCATGGGAATGGGTAGAATGGCATAGTTTGGCATGGAGGGTATGAGGAGCCATGGGGTGGGGGGTGGATAAGGTGGCATAGATTTGCATGGATGGGAGGGTGAAGGTTGGAGGGCTGTTGTTTGTTTAATTTTTATTTTTACAATTGAGACAAAGTCCCAGATCACCAAGGAGGGCCTTTTGCACAGCCTATCTCCGCACCCAACTAAAATTCTTCATTTCAGGCAATATCCTTGTAATGTGCTATCAAGTGGCATTTGCTTAGCAATAACCTGCTCACTGACACCCAGTTTTGGTTCCACCAGGGCCATTCAGCTCCTGACCTCATTACAGCCTTAGTTCAAATGTGAACAAAAGAGTTAAGCTTCCGATGTGAGGTGAGAGTGACTGCCCTTGATATCAAGACAATGTGGCAACAAGGAGCCCTAGCAAAACTGGAGTCAATGGGAATTGGGTGAAAACTCTCTGCTGGTTGGAGTCACACCTAGCACAAAGGAAAATGGTTGTGGTTGTTGGAGATCGGTCATCTCTTGTCATCACTGCAGGAGTTCCTCAGGGTTGTGTCCTCGGCCCAACCATCTTCAGCCACTTCATCAATGACCTTCCTTCCATCATAAGGTCAGAAGTGAGGATGTTCACTAATGATTGCACAATGTTCAGCACCATTCACAACTCCTCAGATACTGAAGCAGCCCATGTCCAAATGAACCAAGACCTGGACAATATCCAGGCTTGGGCTGACAAGTGGCAAGTAACATTCATGCCACACAAGTGCCAGTAATGACCATCTCCAACAAGAGAGAATCCACCCATCGCCCCTTGATGTTCAATGGCAGTACCATCACTGAATTCCCCTCTATCAACATCCTGACGGTTACCATTGACCAGAAACTGAACTGGACTAGCCATATAAATACTGTGGCTACAAGAGCAGGTCAAAGGCCAGGAATCGTGTGACGGGTAACCCACCTCCTTTCTCCTCAAAACCTGTCCACCATCTACAAGTACAAGTCAGGAGTGTGATGGAATATTTCCCACTTGCCTGACTGAGTGCAGCTCCCACAACGCTCAAGAACCCTCCAGGATAAAGCAGCCTGCTTGATTGGCACCACATCCTCAAACATTCACTCCCTCCTCCACTGACGCACAGTAGCAGCAGTGTATACCATCTACAAGATGCACTGCAGGAATTCACCAAGGCTCCTTCGACAGCACCTTCCAACCCCACGACCACTACCATCTAGAAAGACAAGGGCAGCAGATAGATGGGAACACCACCACCTGGAAGTTCCTCCAAGTCACTCACCATCGTGACTTAGAACTATATTGCCATTTCTTCACTTTCGCTGTGTCAAAATCCTGGAATTCTCTTCCAAACAGCACCAATAGTGTACCTACTCCACATGGACTACAGCGGTTTAAGAAGGCAGCTCATCACCACCTTCTCAAGGGAAACTAGGGATGGGCAATAAATGCTGGCCCAGCCAGCGAAGCCCACATCCCATGAATGAATTTAAAAAAGAGGCCTGAATTTTCGCTCCTGAGTCGGTTTGAATTTTCCAGAATTGAGAGTGAAAATTCAGGCCTTACAAGGTGTTGTCTGGACTGAAGAATTGTAGTTATGAGGAATGACTGGATAAGCTAACATTGTTTTCTTTGGAACAGAGGAGGGGAGACCTAAATGAAGTGCATAAAATTATGAGGAGTCTGAATAGAGTGGATAGGAAGGCCCTATTCCTCTTGGTTGAGGGGTCCATAACCAGTGGGCATAGATTTAGGGTGAGAGGTAGGAGATTTAGAGAGGATTCGGAGGGAAACGTTTTCACCCAGAGGTGGTGAGGATCTGGCATGAAAGATGGTGGAGGCAGAAACCCTTATCACATTTAAAATATACTCGATGTGGTGTGGAGATGGTAGGAGAATTCCTGCTTCCACAGGAATATCTTTCTGGAAAATGTTACGATTCCAGCTGAGGTTACCCCTGGACAATTCTGATCCCAGGGTGGAACCCAGCTTGGTTGATCCTAACTTTTATTTGTTTGTTTACATATATGGAGTGTAGCTACTGAACAAAGTCACTGGAGTCAGCTGATGAACTTTTAACAAAAGAATAAAACATTTATTCAACAAGAAAATATGAACTATATTATAATAATCCTTCACCCACAACCATACCTTTACAGATATATACAGATTTTTAAGGATAACACATGTTGCAAAAACTATCTTATACTTTAATGTTCACAGTAAGTACACAGTCCATGTACCAATAGGCACGCTGTGGTCAGACACACCATACTCTGAAACCAAGTGACAGTTGCCACCTCAATCAGATGCATCTCTCCTGAACTCCCCCCAGACACTTGTCACACTGTGAGCCAACCATTCTCACTGAACTCTGTCTTTCACACAAGGGTTTCCAAACTCCACTCTCCAAGTCCTCACCTTGGAATCTTCTCTCAAACCAACCCTTTCTCTCAGACACCTTCTGCAAGGGTTCACCTCCAAGGTTTCGAACTTTCCTTCCAACGTTCCTCTCCCTGGGTCACCACATGCATTCAAGCTGTCTTCCATGCACTCTCACTGACTTAGCTGTCAACAGTATATCACTGTTTCACATGCTCATAGCAAAGAGTTACAGACCTTCAGTTGCGTCTTTAGACCTTCTTGCCTCTTGCAAGCTGTTCTCACTTTAAATCTGCTTTCTGTAGCTTTTGTCTCTTTAAATCTGAAGCTCGGAGCCTTTCTCTCTGCCCCTCACTCTTAACTTCATTAACAGGACCTTTTCCAGGCTCCTGTCCTTCCACTTGACTAGAAGGTCTGCTTGGGACTATCCCCTGTTTCCATATCACTCCTTTGGCCTTGGGACCTTTTGGTTCTTTTGGGAAATCTGCATTCCTTCTCCCAGTGTTCAGTCTCTCTGGGGTCTTGGCTTCAAACTGAACTTAAAACTGCTGTTTATTTAGTTTTTCTGTGTGTGTCTGTGGGAGGGACCTGCCTCTCTGGACCCCTGTTGCTAGGCAACAGCTCAATACTTCTACTCTTGTTTGTTTAACCTAGCTGCAACAGTCATAAAAAACCTCATTAGAAATGCAGGCACATTTACAAAGTGAAACTATAAACTCAATTTGACCTTTCTTAACACACAGATACAGAAATACAAATCAAACGTACACTTCAAAGCTAAAAATCATCCTTCATGCCTACAAAATACAAATATAACTTAAACTATCTCTATCTCCCAACAAAAAAGAAGTACCTGTTTATGGTGACCGCTGATTAGGCTACCTAAGCTGCATAGGCCTAAAGCCTGCTCCTCCTGTTCGCCAATTTAATACAGGAACCCTGAAAGAGTAACTAAGCCCCTTATTCAGATATAAAAGCGGCCTAGCTCCTGTTTCAGGAAAGTGCCACGGGTGTCTGTGCAGATGCCTATTCAAATATAGTGGCACTGTTACCCTGAGACTGACCAGCCACAGGATGTTGCGTGCTGGAATTGGCCCATATTGTACCCCTTCACATGTAAAACAATGAAGCCAATTTCAAGCCTATGGACTTATTTTCTTAATAAATACGAAAAATGGTCTTGCTGGATGGAGTATATCATTTCTCCAGTGAACAATCACACTTGCAGGGAACACATTTCTTAAGGTAATTCCTGTCCCAGTCTGTGGTTTTGAATCTGTCATTAATAATTGTAAGCATGCTCTCCCTGCAAGGATTGCTTTCATTGCGAGTGCTGGACCACAAAATCATCAGTTGTCACAGCTTCTTCGCAATATTCCTTGAATTGTTTCACATGATGATTATCTCACTTGCAAGTGTGTTCTGAGCAAACAGAACCAGGGCATTACTGTTGACGTTTTATTTAAAGGCCTCTTTCTTGTTTACTTTAATCCACGATGAGCTAACTCCCAGTGGACTGGGAAGGACAGTGGATTTGTATACTGTCCTTTCCAGCCTAGAGCAATGCTACATTCTCTGACATGAATGTAAGTAGCCATTACACATGCCTGCCAACTGCAAGCGTATTACATAAATAAATTTGCACCATCTCCACTAAACACCAGTGGACTTGGGTTGCAGTGCAAAACATTCAGTGCAAACTGCTATCACAAAATAAACCTCCCTCAGGGAGACTGTGTTTCTATGGGAAATTGTCAAAAACACGTTGGTACAATAAGGCATGTTTTCCTGGGGTTCAGGTCCAACACATTACCAGATAAAGTCGACATAACTTTTGGTTATAAAGGCAATTTTGGGTAGCTGCAGCTCCAATGGACAGGAGCACAGAGGAAGAGAGCAATAACACAATAGGACAGGATCTATAACACATTCACATTTAACGAGGTCTCATGCCAGGCCTCACAAGTTTACTCCTATATCTGCCTGTATTATACCTCATCCATCATTGCTTGGTGCAAACACTGAATATTAAATGCAGAAAGGTGCAATTATTTCTTCAACACTGACACCCTACACAAGACAAATGTATCCAAAATACCAACTGAGTAGCTTTTTGCTGGTGTTGGTAACTTAACACTTGGGCAATAGTAGCATGCAGTCTTTCCATTCAGAGAAACAATTTTATATTTACAAAATAAGTGCTGTGGATTGTCACATTTTGTTCTAAACTGAACCCCTGTGGATATTTTGTGAAGTGGAATATTCTTCTTAAAGCAGGACTTATTAATGCTCAAACTTCTCCCTCTCAACACTGACAGGAGTCTAATTGCAGTGTAGGGTGTACACAGATCCTACTGGGTGGCTGTGAGGATAAAAGATGTTGCCATGGTAGTATGCAACCATTTTCCCATATTAGGTAACAAAACAAGACACGGTTGGGAGGGCCCCTAATGAGCAAACACAGTTGATGAAATTGACCCTCACTCAGAGCACAAACATCCTGAAAAATTTCTGCCTCGAGGAACCACCTGAGGGCTTCACAGGTTTTAATGATCCACCCAAACTTTAGTCCACATGGGAACAGGGTTCCAGGTGACAATCTATAAAATAGTTGCTGATAAATCCATTCACGAGAAACTCCTTTACCCAGCAAGCGTACATGCATGTGGAGCCCACTACCACGTGCAATGGCCAAGGCCAATAGATTAGATGCATTTCAGGGAAGCTACATAAAGACACAAGGAAGGAAAGAATAGAAGGTTATGTTGTTAGGGTTGGATGAGGAGTCGTGGGAGCATAAACATCGGCGTAAACACGCTGAGTTAAATGGCCCGTTTCTGTTCTGTAAATACCCATGTAATTCTATGTAAGCCCAGAGAGATTTTCGCGGGAGGGAGAGGAGCTCGTATTTTGCTTGGAATTTTTGGGTTGAATTAGAAAGTAGAGGTGTAACCACAGCAGCAGCTGCACAAACCTGGGGGTCTGCTTGTAGTACTTGTCACTCTTCTAATGCAACTCTACTCATGGGCTTGACTTTCACGCTTGACGTGTGCACCAAGTAGGTGGGAGCAGATGTGGAATCCACTCCTGGCCGTGGTCGTGTTACAAACATGATTTCGTGCTGGATGGCCAATTAAGGTCCGCCCAGCCTGAAAGGCATTTTATCAATGGTAGGGAAGGGCTGGGCGGGTTGGGAGCCTGTCGGGTGCTGGGTCCAATGGCGACCTGGTGGGCCCTTTAAAATTGGCAGAGGCAGCTCCCTGAAGGCTGCCAGGGGAGAATCTTTGGAGTCTGTCCAGGAAGCCATTTCATTCGAACAATGGCCGGAGACGTCAGGCTGGAGGGCACGCTGGGTGGGCACTTGGCACCCCCGTTTCTCTGATGAGTGTCTCGCAGTCCTCGTGGAGCAGATCGGTGTCAAGCGGGTCACTCTAGTACCCAGGGGCGGCTGGAGGAGGCTGCCGCACCTGACCAAAAAAGCCTGGGAGGAGGTGGCAGCCGAGGTCAGCGGCCACAACGTTGTGTGGTGCACATGGGTACGGTGCCACAAAAGGTTCAACAATCTGCTGCACTTGGCAAGGGTGAGTACCGAGTTGGCAAGGATCAGTGTGGAGAAGTGTTAAGGGCTGACCGATCCCCCATGGAGCTCAGGGGTGTTAGAGTCTGAGTGCAAACTGTCACTGACACTGGAGCCGGTCAAGGGGGTGAGCCCTGGCTGTTTGGCCTGAGAGCTTTGTGGGTCGAGGGCCATGACTCAGATGTGCCCTGCAAGGTGTCCCGGAGGTGGGGGGTGGGTTTACCAGGCTGCAATGGTGTTGCAGGTAGAGAGTGAGCTAGTCAATGCTCCTCTGTCATTTCAGGAGAACAGAAGCCATAACACCAACGAAAGAACTAAGACAGGTGGAGGCTACCCAAACCTCCTCATTCTGTTGAGGTACAAGGTGGATGCCTTGGATTTGGAGAGCCGCCACCCACCTCGGTCACCTGGCGTGGAGAGGCAGGGGTCTCTGACAAAGGTAAGAGTGCAGTGCACAGAAGTGTCAGATTGTGCAAACATTCTTGTGTAGTCTCATCATGAATGGGAGCCTCAAACCTGGTATCCCGGTTGATCATTGAAAGATGATGGCACCATGATGCAAATCTCCATTGCCTCACCAACGCACCTGGCATGCACAGTGACAGTGTGATGACTTAAACTAGTGACATATTGTTGTTCTCCTGTAGAATCGCCAGCTCACCCACGAATGCAGGACCCCATAGAGCCACCCTCGACGCCAGAGGAGCACTGAGCTTTAGATGCACCTGCATCACACTCACACTGTGCACCAGGCACCAGTGCCGATACCAACACCTCGGCAGACAGAGGCAGAGTGTGCCCAGGACGCTGGCGTTTGGAGGACTACTGGAGACTAGGACGATGCTGAGTTGAAGGCAGATGATGAGCCCTGGAATCTTCCATTAGGCGACAGATGCTGGATGTCCAGCTGGATGTGTGGGAGGATCTGATGGAGATCCATGAGGGTACACATACTATGATCTCTGTTATGGAGGAGTCCATGCGGAGCAGGAGCACTGCGTTGACCCTCATGGCCGAGCGCACTGTCTCCTCCATTGAGAGAATGGTGACTCTCATGGAGAGGCAACTTCAGGAACAGAATCAGGGGTTCCTGGGATTGCACTCGGACCTGCAGCCCTCACACAGGCAATGAACTCAGGAGGTCAGTGCCAGTGTGGGAGATGGATGAGGCAACCAGTATCCCAGCTAGATGACCATCCATCAATGGCAAGCAGGAAGGTCCAGAGCAACCTCACGTTGGTGCATGAACTGCTTGTCATCTCTGTGGGCTCCTCTCAGGGCGCTCCAGATGATGGTAGCAGCTCCTCTGCCCCTCTGCCAGTGACTGTGGCATCTGATGAGGCTGCTATAACTGGGGAGATGCCAGCCATGGCACTGGCCGCTCCCTCCCAGGTGGGGCCAGCACAGGCTCCACTGGCCAGAGGATGACCACCAAGGTCATCAAGGCCAACAGGACAGCAGAGTCAGCAGCTGCCCCCAATGCTGCTGACAGTGAGGGAGGGGGCAACAAGATGCAGCACTCGCAAACGTAAGTTTAAAGCACCATTAGCGCACAAGGGACTGGTCACGGGTTGATCTTCTGTTCTGCCATGTTTTGCTAATATGTTTAATGGTGTGACCATTAACAGAATATATTGTTATGTTCATTTCATGTGAGTGCCAACATGTTATAAATTTTGATTTTGTCTTAATGGCCTGAGTATGCTTCACTTGAAAGTGCTAGAAGACCACCTCATGTCATCAACAACAAACTGCAAGGAATTTGGAAGACATCAATCAAAATCAACCCACCTAATCCTGAACTCCAGATTGGTGCTATTGAACTGTTTTATCTCACCCTTAAAATCCATGTTTTGTATGTCTTATGTGTGTGTGTGTGTGTGTATAGGGGTTTAAGAAGGGGTAGAGTTTAGGTTATTGAGTTAGAAGTTAGCAGTTGATATTTCTTTCTTTTGCCACTAGTTAAAGACAATTTGTTCAATAAACGGTTATTTACTGATTAAGTATACAAACCTGGTGCTCATATTCTGTTAACCAAAATTAAACAGTTGGGTAGAATTGGGGCAATCTGGTGGCTCGGTTTTGTCACATTTGTCACAGCTCGGGGCACAGTGGGGCTTGATACTATAGTGCACTATCCCCAGTGAGTCGTGACAATAACCTCAGGTTTACGGACAATAACCTAAAGTTTAAGGAGGCCAGCCAGGAATCCATTAGAAGAGCCAAGTCTGGAGGTAGCAAAGGTATGGATGTGGATTTCAGCTTCAGAAGAGCTGAGGCAGGGGTGGAGTCGGGCAGTATTTCAGAGGTGGAAATAGGTGGTCTTAGCGAAGGCACAGATATATGGTTGAAAGCTCATCTCAGGACCAAATGTGACGCCAATGTCCTGAACAGACTGTTTTAATCTCAGACTGTTTACCAGAGAGAGGGCTGGAGTCCGTACTTAGGATATGGATTTGGAACAGGGACGTAAATTAATGACTTCAATTTTCCCAATACTTAATTGGAGGAAATTTCTGCTCATCCAATACTAGATGTTGGACAATTAGTCTGAGAATTTGGAAACAGGGAGAGGTCGAGAAAAGTGGTCATGAGGTAAAGCTGGGTGTTGTCTGTATATATGTGAAGTGTGATGTATTTTCGGAAGGTCTGGCTGAGGGACAACAAGTAATCAAGAATAGGAGGGGGTCAAGGGTAGTTCCATGGAAAATATCAGAGATAATGGTGCGGGAGTGTGAAGAGAAGACAATTCTCTGGCTACGATCAGATAGATAAGAATGGAACCAGGCGAGTGCAATTCCACCCAGCTGGATGACCTGGAGGGGGGTTGAATGAGGATAGTGAGATCAACCATGTCAAAGGCTGCAGCCAAGTCAAGAAGGATGAGGAGGGATAGTCTGCCTTTGTACTGTGACAGGGGTGGAAACCTAATTAGAGGGATTCAAACATGGCGTTTCCATGCAAGATAAGCATGGATTTGCGAGGCAAGGAAGGGAGTTTAGATGTGAGGAGGTAGTTTGCAAGGACGGAGGGTCAAGGGTTGTTTTTTTTTGAGGGGAAGGTTGATGACGGCAGATTTAAAGGAGAGAGGGACAGAACCTGCACAGAGAGAATTGTTAACAATATCAGCTAACATGGGAGCCAGGAAAAGGAGGTGGTTGGCCTGTAGTTTAGTGGCAATAGTGTTGAGAGTGCAGGAGGTGGGTCCCCTAGACAAGATGCACTCAAGAGAGGGTGTGAGGGAAGATAGTAGAGAAACAAGAGAAAGATACAAGTTCAGGGGTAGGGCAGGGGAGTACTTGAGAGGAAGATTGGCCCGATGCCTAGGGGAAGTGAGGGAAGAGGCAGAGCAGCTGATTGGATGGTCTCAGTCTTGACAACAAAGAAATACACGAGTCTCTCGTGTTCGTTGATGGAGATGAGGGTGGAGGGGACAGGGGAGAGGGATTAAAGAAGATGGGGATAAGAAGCTGCGGGATATCTTTGCAGAATGATCTTGGAATAGTGACCTAGGGGACAGGTCAAGGTGTGGTTTGTGATAAGAGCCACACCACCACTGTGACGGTTTGGGAGAAGCAAACGGTGAAAGGTGTAGCCAGGCAGGGAGACTTCAGTTAGGGGGAAGGTATGAACCCTTAGCCGTATCTTTGTCTTATTGAATAGCGGAACAGACTCGATGGACTGAACGCTGTGCCCTGCTCCTCTTTTCCTAAATACTACAAATTCTTTGGAGATTTAGAATACACTTTGTTTGTGGAGACAATGGGGGCCTTGGCTGTCGGCTGGAGATTCGGCGAGATGCCCACGCTGCCTCTTTTCAAGAAGGCCAACCACAACTGGAGGCCACGATCAGATCAGCCATGATTCTTTTGAATGGCGGAGCAGGCTTGTTGGGCCTAATGGCCAACTCCTGCTCTTATACCTTATGATCGTATGATTAATTGCAGTTAGAAAGGGAGTAAAAGGGCTCCCATTGACTACTGCTGGAAAGAACACTTGTACAGATGTACAGTGTGAACAGGACTGGGTTCATCAGTGATGCCTACCATGTTTAACCATCTTACTGACTTACTGAGTGGAATCATCCTGTTCGGTTAGTGGCAGACATGTTTGGCGGCGTGAGCAGACAATGTGGCAAGAAGGCCAAAAACCGGTTTCATGCAGTTGTGAAACCAGTTTGCGATCGTCTGATCCGCCTGTCAATGGCGGGCCACATTTCCTGCTGTCCAATGTCAGGAGCTCAATTTTAATGCATTTGCATCTCATTATTGTGCCCTCATGCCAGAATCATCTCCCAATGTCAAATTTACTGCCCACATCAGGATGACGACAGAACAGCGTGTTTCACAACCGCCTTTAAAAGGTGTGCACCTGGCGAGCTGAACATCGAGGGGAATTCAGAGGTGAGTGCACACAACCTTGTGCAGTGATCGTGAGCATCGCCTGCCGGACATCAAGGAAGAAGCAACGTGCCTTCAGGGTTAGGGGCACAGGCAAGTCACATTTTCCCGGCTGGCTTTCAGTGTGGTGCCAGGGCAAGTGCAGGTCAGGCCGGTTGGGGGGGTGGGGGTGGGGGTGCGGGTGCGGGCAGCACAGGTTGAAGGAAGTACACAAGCACATGCCAGGGTGTGGGAGGAGGGGGATGGTTGGTGAGGGAAGCAGCCATTCACTTGGAAAAGCTTGTCAAAAGTGAGCATTCTTCCACAGCTGAGACAGTTCAGCAGCAGCTCCATTGACACACTAGGAGTTGGAGCCTCTGAAGCATTTCTGCCCTTTCAAGCAAACGCAAAAGCATGAAAGAGCCCCCAAATGCTCCAGAACTTTTCATCCCTTGGGCACAGACTGCAAATTAATGTGCGTTTTAGGGGGCAGCAGAACAACTGGCTGACTGGGCATGTTGTACAATCTCTCTTTATTTAGGTTTGGTCCAGTACCCCTCATGGTTCAAGCTAACAGTGCAGCCTTGCAGTGCGGGTTAGGAGAATGCCTGTGCCTGAGCTGAGAGCACAGCATGCAGTCCAGTGACTGAAGCAGCCGCCAATCGGTCAGGTGGAGTGGGGTGGATGTGGGTGGGGTGTCGGACAGCCAGTGAGCGCACGACACTCGGGCCATCCAAGTGGTGGCCAGCACTCTCCGGCATGTGTGTAGGGGCCTTGAGACGCAACCAGAAGAGGTTCTTAGTACACCTATGCTAACCCACATAACTCTCACTTTGATCCCGCAGAAGGAGAACATCAGGATCTTGGAGCCTGGTGATTTAGCGGTCTGCCTCAAGGCTTATGGAGACCGGAGAAGGAGAAGAAGAGAGCAGCAGAAGTGCCTAGCTTGGCAAAGGGAGGAGCACCACCCTCAAGATGAAGGGGCGGCAGGGCCTGCTGCACTCAGCTGAAGATCCACAGAGAGCTGTCGACCGTAGACACCTCAATAGCCCCAGGGTCTATAAATGGCACCTGCCATTCCTGCAGATGTCTGAGAAACAATGTCACCGAAGACTGCGCATGTCCAGGGAACTGGTTGGTCACACCTGCCACATGCTGCAAGATTTGGCGCCACAGGGTTATGGAGGGCATCCACTGCCATTGGGCATGAAAGAGGTTGTGACGCTCAATTTTTACACCAGCAGCTCCTTCCAGGGCTCCACAGGTGACCTGTGCAGGATCTCACAAGCCTTCATGCATGAATGTATCCAGGAGGTCACAGACAGCATCTTCATGAAGGCACAGAAGTTTGTGCATTTCACCCGGTATCAGGAAAGCCAGGAAGCAAGAACGCTGGGATTTGCGCAGATCTCTGGTTTTCCACAGTTGCAGGGTGCCAGTAACTGAACTCACGTGCTGCTTAGATCCCTGTGGCAACATCAGCCAACTACGCCAACCACAAGGCCTTCCACTCGATGAATGTTCAGCTGGTCTGCGACCACTACAAACACATCCTGCAGGTCTGTGCATGATTCCCAGGGAGTGTCCACAACTCCTACATGCTTAGCAGGTCTCAGACCCCTGACATCTTCCAGAGTCCTCGGGGATGACAGCTACTCATAGAGGATATGGCTGAAGATGCCCGTGCAGCGGCCTCAGACTACAGCAGAGAGATGGTATAAGGAGGCTCATGCTGCAGTTCGCAAAATGGTGAAGTAAACGATAGACACATTGAAAATGAGGTTCCGGTGCCTCCACAGGTCCAGTGGAGCCCTGCAATACAGTCCCCAGAGGGTGACACACATCATTGTCGCTCTCTGCGAGCTACACAACCTGGCACTGCAATGGGGTGAGGAGCTGACTGAGGAGGAGATGGAGGAGCTGCAGGTCTCCTCCGATGAGGAGGACGTTGAAGGGGATGATGTTGATGAAACCCTCGAATGCAAGGATGCTGGCAATGAGGCCATTGCACTCGCCAGGCGAGGCCAGTGCGCTCAGGAGGCTCTAATAGCCGCAGGATTCGTGGAGGATGATGATGAGATGCAGTGAGGACAGTCCTGACATCCTCAACTTGCACCTGTGAACGTTTGACTCCTGTGTGGTTGATGGCAGCGCACGTACACTCAGTGCTCAGGCTCATGTCATGGAGACGCAGTGGAGGCCCTAATAGTCGCTAGATTCCAGGAGGATGATGAAGACATGAGGACACTCCATAGATCTTCACATTGCCTCTGTGAATGTCTGACTCCTGTCTGGCTGAGGGCAGCTCACCCACGCTCTGTGATCAGGGTCATAACATAGAGCCGTAGCCATGAAACTTTCAAATGCACCTGATCTTTTGGCAGCCTTCAGCACCTGACTCCTTCAGGAGCACAGCATCACTGGTCACAGATGCTGATGTGATGGAGGGGCCAGCCCCACCTCAAAGGTGCTGAGAGCACACAGAGCGAATGAGAGAACTCTGTGACGCCCGCCCACGACATTCTGGCAGCAATGACCAGCACCATCGAGGTGCAGGCATCAGTAATGTGTCCAGTGAGTGTGAGGCCGGACCATCACTTTGCTCTGAAGGTTACACACTGCACAGGGAAGAGGCCCTGGACTGAGACACCAGCCTTTATCTTGTGCAAGAACCAAGGTTTCACATCTGAGTGACACGAACACTGCTCATCAGAACAAAGAGCCATAGGCAGGGAGACATTGTTGGGAGTTTATTTACAATAGTGAACATTGTGAACAAGTGATTAACACCCATGCCCATGCTGTGTAACTACATTTTCTTAACCATCCTAATCCTGCCACTACATCTTGGCGCTCCCCCGACATCCACAGCGGAGGTGGAGGCAGCCTGCTGACTGCTACGCCCTGTCTCTGATTACTTTGACATGCGTCCTCTGGAGGGCCATGACCTGGAGGGCCCCGGCTGGAGCTGGAGGGGGTCACAGGAAGAGGGGACTTGGGTCGGATGGACATTCCCAGAGTTACCTGGGTGGATAGCCCCAGGGTGTCGAGCTGCTGATCCTCCTCCGTATGGGTGCCCAATGGCCCCTGGCTGACTCCTTGAAGAGAAGGGGAAGTTGGAGTGAACTGCCCCGCATCCCTCTTACATTGGCACTGTTGGAGGCCAACTATGCCATCAGCAATGGAGTTCGGCGCGCACAGCAGCGCAGGACCGATGCCCTGGACCAAGGTCTCCACGGCGGTTGCCATCTTACCAGCGTTCACCACATTGTGTTGGCATGCTGTTGCCTCGGACAGAAGGTGAACGAACTCCTCTATCATCCTTTGCACCCTGAGGAGTGCACCAGACATCCCTTCCTAATGTTCCCGTGATTGTCTTTGCAGCTCCACCAACTGGTTGAGGACCGAGTCCAGGGGCTCATCATCTGACTCGGACTCAGCAGATTCTTTGCCTCCAGCAGTCCTCCGAGTGCCGGCGACCTCAGATGTCCCTGCCTTCGCCTGCAGTGGAACAGATTGTGCGCTGTGTTCACCAGGTTGCGATCCCGAGGCTGCTCTACATCTAGGTCCCACCGAGGTGTGTGTCGCTGCGCTGGTGGAGGGTGTGGGTGAGCACCATAACAGGTCTTCGACGGTGCTGCCCTCAGGATCCTCAGCCGAGGTGGTCTCGGTGCTGGGGTCGGGGTCCAGGTTGACTGAGGGCGACATGACAGATGTGCCCAGTACAGAAAGTGGAGGTTATTAGTGCTTGGCAGCCACATTGAACCCAGAACAATGGACTCAGAGTAACGTTGAGAGAGGGATGGTGTGGTGCAGGATCCTCATGTGGGTGTTCGCCACCGACCTCACCATTGCCACAGGAATGGTCCATGTTCTCTCTGGCCAGTTCCAACGTGTGACTCTCAAATAGAGTGAGGACCTTGATGTCCAGCACTCCACCCCACCCCCCACCTCCCCCCCGTCTGGGACCTCTCCTGTTGATTGTGCGCGACGTTGTCCTGCATAAAGACAGATGGAGAGAGTGTGAGCAAGGCATATGCCAGGCCAAATGAGAAGGTGCCAGGCATGCGTGTGTGCTGAGTGGAGCCATGGACAGGATGAGGTGGCTATCTCCAGAGGAGATGAGGCCAGATGGGGATGTGAGGGTGAGTGTGAGAGAGTGAGTGATGAGGTCCTTGAGCTGACAGTGAGTGAGATGCATGTGAATGTGTGATGGGCTTGTGGATGGGTGAGTTGAGAGTGACGAGATTGTTGATTTACCCTGGCGGCACGGATGAGATCATTTATCCGTTTTCTGCACTGGATGGCCAAACTCCCTTGTGCAGTGTTGGCACTGACCACCACTGCCACTGCCTCCCAAGCTGGAGTGGTGAGACCGATGGGCCTCGTGTGGCCAGAGCAGGGGTAGGGGACATTAGATGGGCCTCCACGCCATCCAGAGGGCGTCCCAGGGATGCGTCACTGAATCGGCGGTATGGAACTAGTACACCAGGAATAGACAACCGTGGGACCACCTTGGCTGAAAGGGATGGTGAAGCAGCACCCCGATTGTGACCATAGTTCAAATGTACATTTTTTTAAAAATGTGGTTACATACATACATTTCCAAAAATGTACAGTTTGGACCCTAGACTTTGTAAATATAAAAAGAAAATCGTGAACACTGAGCACCTGAAAATAAAAGCAGAGAATGGTGAAAATACACAACAGTCAGCCAGTATCTGAAAGAAAAAAAGCTTGAAATTCTGAGTGGGGCCCTAAATATTGATTTTAGGCAGGAGCAATAAACCAGTTCCCTTATTTATGGAGCTTTCTGACTTGCTTCGGTGGAATCACTTAGCTCTGTGAGTTCACAAGTGGCTCAAGCACAAACTGCGAGGTGGGGGAAGAAAAACATGGCTCCCAGGTTGTTGTTTTGTGCAGAGTTGGTGCTGAGTTGGGACAGGTGTGTGGGAGTGAACCTCGGGAAATCCATCACAGGACCAGTCAATCCACTCACACCAGGGTTAGTCAGTAACTCCATTCACACAGCCACAACAGCCAGCAGCAACAAGCAAATGGAGCGTGTCAGATAAAGCCAATGTATTGTAAATAGGATTAGAATATCGGGAGCAGTGGGCCACCACTGTACTGCGTGTCCCCAGGTGATTCTCTGACTGGAGCTCGGCCAGATTCACCCAGGAAGGAGGACAAATGAAGAGCTTTATCAGGAGGAGCCTTCATGTCCTGGGGCAGGCAGTGGGGGAAATGAATAGCAAAGGGCTGATGAGTACGTTAAGTGAAGCACCTGGAGGTATGGGCTGACGCATCCCAGCTTTGTCAGTCTGTGTTACACAAAACAGGTCCTAGCTACGCCTTCCACCACTGCAGGGGATAAACCTGACAAGGGTGTAAGGAGCTCATCCATCAAACGTTCCAGAAAGAGCTGGGGAGCAGCAGAGCCGCTTTAATGTTAACCCTCTAAGTGATGGTGTTCTCCTAGCTGTCTGCGCATTTTAAAAGGACCTAGGGAAGAGCTAGCAGAGGCACTGTTACAAACCTTTAACAATTCATTAGAAAAAGGTGTAGCGGCAGAGGACTGTTGGATAGCTAAAGGGATTGCACACTCAAAAACGTGGGCCATGCAAAGCAATTACATTTTAAAGGGACCATCAACTGAGACCATTGGTGTCTACAGTATATATTAGCGATTTAGACTTTAGAATCAGAAACACCATTTTTACATTTGCAATTGACACCAATTTGTGGGGATTAAGGGGGTGAATATTCCATACTGAGGAAGGCTGCAACTAATTACAAGGAGACATGAATAAAGTTACAGAATGGGCATAGAATTGGCAAATAAATCTCAACATAGATAAGTGTGAGGTAGTACATTTTAGAAAGAAAAATAAGGAAGTCACATATTACTTGGAAAATAAGAATCTAAATGGGGTCAAGGAGCAAAGGGATCTGGGAGTACAAATACATAAATCACTAAAGTAGTGACGCAGGTTAATAAGGCCATAAAAAACAAGGCAAACATGGGGATTCATTTCTAGAGGGGTTGAGTAAAAGTAGAGAACTTATGTTAAACTTGTACCGAACCTTTGTTAGATCACACTTGGAGTAGTGTGTATAGTTCTGGCCATAAGGATATACAGACACTTGAGAGATTCACAAAGACAATACCAGAAATGGAAAGCTATACCCAGGAAAGGTGTACAGGCTGGGTCTCTTTTCTCTTGAAAAGAAAAGGCTGAGGGGTGACCTAATAGAGGTCCTTAAAATTATGAAAGGTTGTGTTAGAGTGAATACAGAGAGAGTGTTTTCTCTTATGGGGAAGAGCAAAACTAGTGGCTCTCAATATAAGGAATACAAGAGAGAATTCAGAGGAAATCTCTTTACCCAGAGAGTGGAGAGAATGTGGGATTCGCTACTGCATGAAGTAGTTGAGGTGAATAACACAGATGTATTTTTAAGGAGAGCCCAGATAAGCACATGAGGGTGAAGGGAATAGAGACTTATGCTGATTGAGTTAAATGAGGAAGTTAGGAGGAGATTTCAGTGGAGTATAACTGCCACATGGATTGATTGGACCAAATGGCCTTTTTCAGTGCTGGATATGCCGATTGAATTGAATCAGTTCATTTGTAGAAGACTCATGATCTATTGATTCAGATGATCTTTAGGCTTGAAATCCTCACAAAGTATGGAACCCATGAATGTAAGGGCCTTGCATACTTGAGCAAGAATTGTCTTCAAGAATGATGAGCAATAAAAAGGATAGCAGCTTTGACAGAATCCACACTCAATGCAGGTAATCTTAACTTGGGATAATGCAAAACAGGCAATATTTCCACTGAAATCGATGGAAATATATTGGGGTCAGATCCTGACTGTGTGCAATAGTGGATAACGGGTGATAGCGAGGAGGCAGCATATTTTACCTCTTGATTTTTATTTCTCTTGACTTCAATGGAAATAAAAGTGGGGAGAGCTGGATAACAGATAGCTGATCGAATGTCACTTGATTTACTCTTTTGACGCAAATCAAAATTATCCACAATAGCTCTGTAACACACGAAAAAAGCATAGTTGCGTCTCAGCTCCTTTTGGTCAAGCTACTTCACCTGTGTCTGTAACTGGTGATCCTATCTCAAATAAAAGATCATGGCAGTAGCAGTAAGACATCAAACAACAAAGCTCAGTTTTTGCAGTGGAGCATATCAACTAGAATAGAGTAGAAGATGAAACAAAGAAAGTGGGGTTTTGGGGGTTTTGGTTCAACTTTAGATTTAGTGGCCATAATTTGCATATTCACGATTGAAAAGTTGAAGATTAATCTCAGAAAAATGAACTGTGCTCTTCCCCCTACACCACCACCACTCCACCATCGGCAAAACATACCCACTCCATCAAAAGCAGCACCCATCCATCCTCCACTCGGTCCCAAGGAATCAGCGGTATATTCACCAAAACCCTCAAAACCCTGAAACTGTCAGGAGCATGGATGTGTATTTAGCTCTATAGCAGAGAGACTGTATTCCCTGATTAAAATGTCTGCAAGCTACCCGGTGTGGACATTTACAATGGTTAATTGAAGCATTAGAACCCATATCAGAACCAGACTTATAAGAGAGCATCTGAAAGTTGACTTTATGGCTACAACTAAACTCTAGGTAGCTGCCCAATATGCATGTAAGAGGCAATATAATAAAACCTGTCTTTCATGTATATTGATACTTTAATATTTTTGCTTATTTTAAGTTTAATGAATTGAACTTCATTTTAGCTGTTGGAGTTTGTAATTGTGCTCTCCAGTTCCTTGGACCTGTTGGAATCTCTCTGTCAACCTACAAGTTGACTAGTCATGTTGGTTGATCTCTTTATTTCGCTCCACTGTCTCTTCTACAGTCAAAATTTGGGCCACAAATTCTCAGAGGGGTTAGGGCAACAGAGTAAATCCACACATTTTGTCCCCTCTTTTCATTCAACTAAACCTCCCAAAAGAAAACTTCGGAGCGTTAGAGTCAAATTAAGACTCAGAACAGACAAGCAATATCTAAATATTTGGAAACTGCTTAGATTGAAACTATCTTCCATGTGTTACAGCGGTACAAGGATAAAATAATATTTAAACTGTGGTGGAAATTCCACTCTCAAAGCTTTTGTGCCTGTTCTGTGGCATAAAGCAAAGTATTACACTGAGGGATTTCAGTTGGAGGTACTTGTGTAATCTGAGTGTGGCTCCTCTGGAACCAGTGAAGTGACTTCTCTGTCAGGTGACCCAGCCAAAAGGCCAAGCACCCAACTTAAACATAATAGACAACATATTCTCAAAAAATATAAAGTGTAAATGGCAGCAGCATCCAGCACTGGTATCTGTCCTTCTCAACCATCATTGATGGAAGACGGGCTGAATACTTTTTTTCTCTTTTCATGGGAATTGGGCAAGGCCAGCTTTTGTTGACCATCTCTAATTGCCCTAATTGAACTGAGTGGCTTGCTAGGCCATTTCAGAGGAAAATTAAGAGTCAACTACATCACTGTGGGTCTGGAGTCACATGTAGGCCAGGCAAGGACAGCAGATTTCTTTCACTAAACAGCATTATTGAATCAGATGGGTTTTCACAACAATCAATGATAGCTGCCATGGTCACATCATTGAGACTCGCTTTATAATCCCAGATTTATTTAACTGAATTTAAATTCCACCTGCTGCTATAGCGGGATTCGAAAAAGAGAGGGCACAGATTTAGAGTAACTGGTGAAAGAAGCAAAAGCGATATGAGAAAGAAACTTTTCACACAGCAAGTCGTTGGAGTCTGGAATGCACTGCCTGAGATTGTGGTGGAGGCAGGTTTAACTGAAGCTTTCAAACAGGAATTAACATAAGACTGTTATTTGAAATAACATTAGACTGTTAGTTGAAAAGGAAGAATGTGCAGGGTTACGGGGAGAAAGCAGGAGAATGGCACTAGGTGAAATGCTCATTTAGAGAACTGGCGCAGACACAGTGGGCTGAATGGCCGCCTTCTGCAATGTAATAATTCAGCGATTCTATGTCAAGGCAGCTACTTTCAACTCTCCTGGCATTCAAGGCTTCTTCTCCAACAAGAATAAGATCTGGAGCTGAATTTTTTAAGTTCGTTCACAGGATGTGGGTGTCGCTGGCTAGGCCAGCATTTATTGCCCATCCCGAATTGCCCTTGTTCAGCGGGCAGTTAAGAGTCAACCACATTGATATGGGTCCCAAGTCACATGTAGGCCAGACCAGGTAAGGATGGCAGGTTTCCTTCCCCAAAGGACATTAGTGAACCAGATGAGTTTTTGTGACAATCAGCAATGGTTTCATGGTCATCATCAGACTTTTAATTCCAGATTTTTATTGAATTCAAATTTCACCATGTGCCATGGTGGGATGCAAATCCAGGTCCCCAGAGCAATACCCTGGGTCTCTGAAATACTAATCTAATGACAATGCCACTATGCCACCACCTCCCCTAATTGCCCTTGAGAAGGTGATGGTGAGCTGCCCTCTGGAAACGCTGCAGTCCATGTGGTGTAGGTACAACCATAGTGCTGTTAGGGAGGGAGTTCGAGGATTTTGACCCAGCGACAGTGAAGGAACAGTTACGGTGAAACCAAACTGAGCATCAGTGAAGGAGTCATTGGTGGGTAGCTGAGGGAGCTATTGGTGAGCAGTTGTTTCTTAATAACACCATTGATAATTGTTCCATCAATTTTCTGATGACCAGGAGGATGCTGTATCTATTGGAGTTTAGAAGAATGAGGTGATCCAATTGAAACATATAAGATCCTTGACAGGGTGGATGCTGAGAGGATGTTTCCCCTTGTGGGAGAGACTAGAACTAGGGAGCACAGTTTAAAAATAAGTGGTCTCCCATTTAAGACAGGGATGAGGAGAATTTTCTTCTCTCAGGGGGTCTTGAGTATGTGGAATTCTCTTCCCCAGAGAGCAGTGGAAGCAGGGTCATTGAATATTTTTAAGGTTGAGTTAGATAGCTTCTTGATTAACAAGGGAGTCAAAGGTTATAGGGGGTAGAGAGAAAAGTAGAGTCGAGGCCACAGTCAGATCAGCGATAATCTTATCAAATGGTGGAGCAGGTTCGATGGACTGAATGGCATAATCCTGCCCTTAATTCGTATGCTCGTATGTATGTTCATTTGCTGATAGGGCAGTAATATGCCAGATTAGATTTGTCCTGTTTTTTGTGGCTAGGACATACCTAGGCAATTCTGTACATTTTCAGATAAACACAATGGCCATTTCTGTACTGGAACAGCTAGGTGAGGGGAATGGTTAACTCGAGTCCCGAGGTCTTCAGCACCACAGGCAAAATTCGGTGATGTCCATAGCTTTCTCTGTCTTCAGCGCACTCAGCCACTTCTTAATGTCAAATGGAGTGAACCATATTGCCTAGAAATTGGCAACTTTGATGATGGGGTCCTCAACCAAGTATAATCATTACTTGGCACTTTTGGTAAACACTTGCAAACACTTCAGCTTGTCTTTTGCTTTCATATTTTGGACTCCACCACAGTTGAGAATGAGTGTGTTTGTATAGACTTTTCCTGCTCCTGCTAGTTGCCTGGTTCTTCATCAATATTCTCATCTGGATCTAGTAGGGTTACAGATCTTTCTTCTGCGCTGTTGCCTGCGGATTTGCCTGGTGCTGTCCCTTACTGCTGATGCCCCAGAAGTGTCCCATGGCTGCCGAGTTCTAGGCTGCTAGGGCTGCCCTTAAGATGTCCTATTTAGCCATTTCAATCAATGTCATTGTGAACAGTCATGTCTGCAACAGGCAGCCTGGTGAGGACAAGGTCAAGCAGATAACTCCTCAAGTTGGTAGCTTTAATGGCAATTTGATAGTTTGGTAGCTATGTTCACTGATTGGTCACTGGTGATACTACCAAGTGACTCCTGGTGAGGGACATTGAAATCGGAACACTTCCTGTGCCCATGTTTCTCTGAAAGATTCATCAAATGGAGGAGTACCAAGTTGTCATGATAGGCAGTAATCAGTGGGATGTTGACTGATCTATGTGATTCTGTCATCATTTTTGACACATCTTTTGAATCGTGCATCAATTTCCAGAGGTTAGTGAGGAAGATTGACAGGGTCATCTGGCCTGAGGTTGTCTTAGCCACATACCGTAGAATAGCTTATAGCATTGCTTTACACCAAGTGGGTTGCTAGGTCATTGAGAATCAGCAAGATAGTGTGCTGCTGGACTCACATGTAGGCTAAATTAAAGAAGGATGGCAGCTTCCTTCTCTGAAGGCCCTATTTTTCCTGATGTTAGTCCAAAATCTTGGCAATTTGGTACTCCTCCATTTGATGAATCGTTCAGGGAAACATGGGCATAGAAAATATTCCAACTTCAATGTACAGTACTGAATTCAGTTTCACAATGGTGGGATTTGAACTCATGACCTTTGAGCTGGTAGTCCAGCACTAATAGCCATTAGGCTACTGTACTTGCATTATTTGGAATGGAATAACCTCGATGGGGAGATAAGATGAGAAAGGTTGAGTTACAACGCTCCAGCCAGGCACCTGTCTGCAAGTCTGCACAGCAACTCGGCAAAATAACAACATAATTGTGTTGGCTTTCTAAGCCATTGTTGCTATAATGATTCCCACTTGAAGTTGCTGAAGTTGTTACATTTGGGTTCTGTCAAAACACAGGGAATACACTGTGAGTTTGAAAACAAAAATTCAATGCTTGATTCCAGCCACTTCAGGTTGGATTTCCTGCTTTAATGTTACCTAATGTTTCAGGCACGTAAATGAGACATTCTAGATGTTATCAGATTTACAGGAACACAGCCACATGCATGGGCAAGGGCAATGCAACAGTGTGCCTCTACAGGTCTCATTGATAGTCCATGGTGGAATCTGTCTAGCCTGCAGCCATAATAATAATAAAGCCCCACCAGGAGAAAACTGAAATCTCTATTGTCACCACCTGACAGGTAATAAGAGGATGAAGAAATAATTATGACTGGAAAATAAAATTACCCTTTAATACTCTGACAGACTCTGTACAGCTGTTGCAAAGTTCAGTCCAGAATTTCACTGAAATTATTCCAGATTCCTAACACAAGGCAGCAAGTTGCAACATGGGCAGCTATCACGGAAAAACCAGATCTCATTACCTGTAATTTTGATTCCAGGACTCCCTTGCCCCTAGAAATGAGTTACCAAAGTGACAAAATAAAGCTATAGTTAGCACAATGCTGCTAAACTACTGGGGCTGACAAGTGAACCCACTCAAGGTCAATGGGATGAGAATCTCTTCTCTCTCTCACTGCTGTTTATCAGAAGCCCTATGAAAAATAAGTTGCATCGTTTCAACACTGAAGACCCATAGTGCAAAAGCTGTTCCGATTTGCCACTTATTGCAAATCAGGGCAGTCTTAAAGATTGCTGGCACAGGTCAAGTATCCTTTATTCGTAAATCTGAAGCCTGAGTACATCCAAAGACTGCACTTTTTTGAACCTCATCAACCTTGAGCATGGGAAGTCTAGTTGTTTGTTGGCACTGTATGCCTTGTGATTTCTGTGGTGTACATGTCAAAAAGAAACTTATTACAGGTACCCTGTATTTACTATTCAGTGATACATCTTACTTTTCTATCCATTTTATCCACTTTATACTACGGCTAGCCTAGCCTTAGGCTATTGTCATGTAAGTTTATATGCGGTATCCGAAAACCGAAATGATCTGAAATCCAAAATGCATCAGCCCCGAGGGTTTTGGATAAAGGATACTCGACCTGTATAGGAAATGGAAAATCAAATCACTTTGCTGCGAAGTGAAGGCACCTTTACTCTTCGGTTAGCTAAGCTACCTGACCTGTGATTGCAGCAGGCACATTGGGCAATATTTTACCTGCAAAGGTTGAGGGTGGAGCTGGTTCGGGTGCCTGCGCGGAGTTAAGTAGCTGAAAAACGCTGGTGGGTCAGAAACCCAACATGATCCTGCTCAGGTCTGGGTTTTACTGGAGTGGGTTTCGAGGCGAGCGGGAACCCCCATGGGGCTGTCGGCTCAGTCACTTAAATAGTCAAACAAACAATTAATTGTGGCTTTAATCCAGGTTTTTGGTTTCAACAGTTAGCACATGAGTTTCCCAAGCAGCATGGAACTCGCCAGAGTTAACAAGGTTAGAACACAGCGGGGAGAAATTGATCAATGGAACTGACGAGTTGTAAAGTCTTCAAAACAGTGAAATTAACAGCTGAAGTTATTTCACTTACCTTGGGCTTTACTCACCTTGATCTGAGCTCCCTTGCTATCAGCCTTCACTACAATGTGGGTGTAGCCTTTGCACGGACCGCGGATGAGGAACAAGAAGAGCGGCCCCAACAGCACCAGCAGCTCCAGGAGCACCAACCCTTTAGCCCCTAATTTCCGCTCTCCCCAGGGCCGGATTTGGGGGCCACCCCAAAGATGTGCTCGGGAATCTCTCTGGCAGTTCCCAGGTAAGGGTTTGCACGGCCATTGTTCAGACATGCTAACTTCCTCTGGATAATTGCGCTGCGCTGGGAACCATCCGAAAATGCAATTTAAATCGCAAACTTCGGGCGGTTCCGTTGGGGTTTAACCGATAGTTACTCAGAAAAACTTAGAAGAATTAAAACCTCTTCGAACTTCTGGGTAACTATTGTAAAGGCCCAGACCACCCCCACGGGATTCCCCCCCGACCCCCGAGCCTCCCCCATGGGATTCCCCCCAACCCCGAGCCTCCCCCATGGGATTCCCCCCACCCCCCGAGCCTCCCCCATGGGATTCCCCCCACCCACCGAGCCTCCCCACGGGAGCCCATCACCCCCGAGCCTCCCCCATGGGATTCCCCCCACCCCCGAGCCTCCCCCATGGGATTCCCCCCACCCCCCGAGCCTCCCCACGGGAGACCCCCATCACCCCCGAGCCCCCCCCACGGGAGACCCCCATCACCCCCGAGCCTCCCACACGGGAGCCCATCACCCCCAAGCCACTCCGACCTCAGACCCCACCCCACCCAACTTAAGACCGCCCTGACCATGGAACCCTCTGACCCACACCCCACCCCGCACTGACCTCGGATCCCCCCTGGACCTCGGACCCCCCACCCCGACCTCCAACCCCACCCCGACCTCCAACCCCCCCCTCCACCGACATCAGACCCTCCCTCCCCCTCCGACTTCGGGCCCCCCCTGACCTCAGTCCCCACCCTCCAACCTCAGACACCACCCCCACGCCCGTCCCTGACCTCAGAACCCCCGCCCTCCCCCCACCCCCTCACAACCTCGGACCCCACATACCAACCTCGGACCCCCCGACCCCCCCTGTCCTTGGAACCCCCGACCCCAGCCCCCGACTTCGGAGCCCCCATCCCACCTCGATGTCTGACCCCACCCCAGCATCCCCGAATGTCCAACCCCCACCCCCCCCAGCCCCCTTAATGTCCGACACCCCCAACCCCCTTGAATGTCCGAGCACCCAGACCCCGAATATCCAAAAACCTCATTCCCATGAATGTTCAGCCCGCGGCACCCCCTCCCAATGTCTGACCCACCCCAGCCCCTCCAATGTCTGACCCCCCTCCCCCCCATCCCCACCCCGACCTCCAAACACCCCCACCACCCTCCATAACCTTTTCACTTACCTTAGGCACTTCCGCCTGGCCTGTCAATTTCAATGGGCCCTTTGAACTGACCTGCTTTGTGGCAGCTAGTGCCTGGTTCGACGGTGCTGGACTTCACCGCTGGACTTGGAGACAGTTGCACTGCCTGAATCTCCCCAGCCTGAGTCGGAAGGTTGGGCAAGATAGGCATGGAAGTAATTTGGCATAGGTAAGTGGCCACGGAGTGGCAATCCAACACTGATTGCCGCTCCGAGGATGTTACAGCCTGTTGTTATCATCATTGTGGGTCTTAGTTTAGGTTGTCCTTGATCAGGAATGATAGAGACAGCCAGAGGCAAGGCTGTTAGTGAAGATTAACTTTTGTTGAACATCATTCTAACTGTATACAGGATAAGGCTTATCACAAGGCTTCACATAGAACTATCTCTCAGCGTGCTGTCTTGTCATGTGATCTTACTTCACTAATAATGTAGTCTGACTATTTACATGTTTAATATTAACCCTTTGCACTAAAAATACCAATACCAGCAGTGTAGCATCAGGAGCAGCAACAGCAGCAGGACCTGCCTTCTCCACAGTCACATGACAGTCCCCAGGACAGAGGATTTGGGTGCAGAATTCCCAACTCGAAGGAAGCCATACCCACAGAACATGGCATTCGGGCAGAGGATCAGAAACGGAGGCTCCTGCGGCAAATCTTTGCTGGCAGCTGTGGCCTCCTGGGACAAGACCTCCTTCTCAGTGGACCAGGTGGACATGCATTGCCCCTAGTCATCAAGATCACCACACCCTGAATTTCTGCATCTGCGGCTTCTTCCATGAATCTGCTGGTGACGTCTGCAGGATTTCACAGTCTGCTGCCCAAAAGTGTATCTCCCAGGTGACAGATGCCACGTTTGCCTGGGCTGCCAACTGTGTTCATGTTGACACTGGCGAGTCCAGTCAGAATAGACTTGGTGCAGTGCCTGGATCCCCAGAGGTACAGGGAATCGTTGATTGTACACATGTGACAAATCAAGGTGCCATCGGTTCAGCCTGGAGTGTTTATCAGTCAGAAGACATTCCACTCCCTCAATGTTCAGCTTGTATGTGGCCACAGGAAGGTTATCATGCATGATAAAAGCAAAATACTGCAGATGCTGGAAATCTGAAACAAAAACAAAAATAGCTGGAAAAACTCAGCAGGTCTGACAGCATCTGTGGAGAGTTAACGTTTTGAGTCCGTATGGCTCTTCATCAGGTTATCATGCATGCCTGTGTAAGATATCGTGGAAGATGCCATGATTTCTGCACTCTTCAACAGACACATTTCTCACAGGTGATCACAGCTTCACACTGTGTGAGTGAGGTTCTCCTTGGAGACCAAAGCTACCCTCTGAGAACATGGCTGATGACACCTGTGTAGAACCCTACCGCTGATGCAGAGCAGAGGTACAACAAGGGCCACCTGAACACAAAGGTGATCATAGAGCAAGCCATTGGGTTGCTGAAGATGCAATTTAGGTGCCTGGATAGTTCTGCAGGTGCCCTTCAGTGCGCACCAACCAAGGGTCTCCAGGATGTTAGTGATGTGTTGTGCCTTGCGCAATGCGGTGCTACAGAGAGGAACGTGCTAAGTGGCCGTGTGATGTGTCATTCTGTCAGCGGGTCTGTATGAGGCTCCAGCTCTCTACATCACCTAAACCCCTGGAATGTTTCACCGCAACGATATCCAACGTCTCCTCCTCCCCAGCAATCAATGTGGTTATGACCGCAGGTTCGCCCCTGGTTCCCTGCCTCTCTCTGAAGTTGTGTACTCTCTTCTCCTACAATAAGAGAATGCAGAGAGTTATGAGGGGAAGAAGTGGAATATGTAGAGAGGAAAGAATGACAACATTTGTGGAATGTGACTGAAAGGCATGGGTGTGAGTGTTGGGTGTTTGGATGGGGATGTGAGAAGGTGTCTGGAGAGAGAGGAATGAGTGGAGCTGCAATATGTGTCAGTCTGAGGAGTGCTGGGAAAGACAGAGTGTGGGGGCTGGCACCTGGAAGTGGGATATCACTCACCCACTCACCTTCTCACCTTTCCTGTTCTTATTTGGTTATTAAACTTCTTACAGCACTGTACACAGCTGTGAGGGATCACAGACTTGCTACTTACTACTTCTGAGACTGTAGAGCAAAACGGTTAACATCAGAAGCACCTGATGCTGATGTAACCATGATGTAATGATACACGACTAAGTAACAGAGACCTGGAGGGAAGAGAAGTCCAAGCTCATGCAGAGTTCCTAAGATGTAATAGTTGTAAATAAATATTAATGGTTTTAACAAACCAAAGTAGCTTACTTAGGGAAAATAGACAAGCCCTGAAGAACCCCATCTAGACCCCGGACACATGACGAACTTGGTGGCAGTGGACAGCAAGTAAAAGACCCAGGAAATCTCCAAGAAAGGATTACAGACCTGACAAGCCTACAGATCTTACAGCAGGCTGAAAGGAGTGGATTGAAGACACAAAAATGTTAGAGTAGCACAGATACAGCAGACGCAAGCTGAGACACAGACCTGAGTCCAGGCAGCAGTGAGCACAGACCAGAATCAACAAGCAACAACAGTAAAGCAGCAATAAGCCCAGAGCTTGGTGCAAGCATCGAATCTACACTATCACTCCCAGAACCTTTCCGAATTTCTCAAGACTCACAACAAGCTCAGCGCTGGGGTAACTGGAGAAAGAGGTTTTCTAGGTATATAACCGCTTCTGGTTTTCACGAAAAGGAACATAAGATCAGATCAATACTTTACTCTATACAGTTGAAGCTATTGCTGACGATGTAATAGTGAGACGGGGAGTCAACGAGGCTTCAAGCTCTTACGGTGAGGTCCTCCAGGCATTTGATTCATATTTCAGCATTTGCAACAACTTAATTGTAGAACAGGCAAAATTTAACAAGCGAAAACAAAGATAAGGCGAAAGCGTGGGTCTGCTCATCGACGATCCATACCAACTGGCAGAAAATTGTTACAATGGAATATTGAGGGACGAATGATTTGTGATCTCATGGTAATTGGGGTCCTAGATGAAGGTCTCTCAGACCTCTTACACATCAGAGAAGATCTAACTCTAATTAAGGCAGCACAAATCGCAAGGTAAACTGAGCTCAGAAAGCAGAGTGTTTGTTCACAGGGAAAATAAGGTCCCCTGGAAACAAATGAGTGACGCCGTTCAATATGTAGGCCAGAAGAGGGAAAGTGCACCAAAACAGAAGCCTGCAAAAATGGGGAAAAGCACACCCGCCGCCATCTTGAAATGCTCTCAGTGTGGCGGGAAAAACTTGCACAAGCGGGAAGAATGTCCAGCAGGGGGAGCAGAATGCCACAACTGTGGAAAGTTAGGACATTTTAAAATTGACTGCTGATCTAAAACACAGTCTGCAAAATGAAAGAAAAATATTAAAGCCAAACCACATACAAGAAACAGAGGAACCACGGAAAAGGGAAATGACTTTCCTAGATAAAGTACATGAAACAAAATAAATACTGGAGCATTAAACTGGAAGTGGATGGACACCCCACAGAGTTTAAAATTAGACACAGGGGCAGACATTTCAGTCTTATCTAACAAAGTAAAGTGGCTTAAACACATTACACTACAGCCATCATCAATCCAGTTATAAGGTCCAGGTGGGACTACAGTGAAAGTCATGGGACAACACTTGGCAAAATTAAAATATACGGATAGAGAAATCATTGAACCTTTGTATGTCATTCAGAACTAAAAATCATCGTTATTAAGCAGGAAGGCATGCTTACAATTGAAGCTAATCTATAAAGTTGATGAAGTTGCTGATGAGCAGTACAGTGGCACATTTAGGAATACATTTCCAAGATTATTTACAGGCTTAGGAAAACTGAAGGCCAAATACCATGTTACCCTAAGAACTGATGCTAAACCATTTTGCCTCTTCAAACCGAGGAAGGTCGCTTACCCACTCTTGAATAAAGTCGAGGGTGAAATTGAGCACATGCTATAGCAGGGGATTATGTCTTCAGTGACCTTAATGACAAAGTGGTGTTCTGGAATGGTTACAGTCCCAAAGCACAATGGCTCAATTAGAATCAGTGTGGACTTGATTCAACTAAACAAATCAGTGGAACGCGAGATCCACCCAATGGCATCAGTGGATGAGAGTCTTGCCAAACTAGCTAAAAGTACACTATTCACCAGATTAGATGCAAACAGTAGATTTTTGGCAGTTGCCTCTATGCAAAGAATCCAGACTGCTGACCACTTTTATGACGCCATTTGATCATTAGTGCTTTAATAGATTACCATTTGGAATTGCATCTGCTCCAGAAATATTCCAGAGAACAATGTCTCAGACTCTAGATTGCCTGGAAGGAGTAAAATTCAACACTTCAGACTGAGACTAGTGAGGTACAATTCAGTAACTGAGCATGTTCAAGGGGAGTATTAGTTCTCAGCAGTTGCACTATGAAGAATACCAGTTGAAGGAACCAAGATAGAGGATTTGAATTTCATCAAAAAGGTGGAAGTATATACATCACTCATTGCCAAACACCTACCGGCGACTGCAAAGAAGTTGCATGAGATAAAACAAGCATAATAATAAGATGATGAATGTGTCCAGATAAAGGTATACTGTCTGGAAGGATGGCCAAACTATAGTCCTAGCAACCTAGTACTACGGCAGTACCTCAAACAGGGAAATCTCCTCATAATCCCTGATGATCTGCTAGTTTTTCTTGACAGAATAGTTATTCTAAAAACACTTCAGCTTGATACTCTCCAAAAAATTCATCAAGGTTGCTTAGGGATAGCAAACTGTTGAGCAAGAGCCTAGCAATCAGTCTGGTAGCCAGACATTACTCATTCTACTAAAGAATTGCTTTATGTGTGCAGTGAAAAGCCAAGAGCAAAGAGATCCACTGTCACCCTCCACTTTTCTATCATGGCCATGGGAGCGTTGGGAATAGATTTATTTGATTTTAAAGGCAAGATATTTCTTATTGTCATTGATTACTACTCCAGATGGATTGAAGTGAACAGATTGCACGACATCACAGCAGGAACAAGTGTTCACTCACTCAAGGGAATCCAAGCAACACATGGCATTCCAGGCATTGTAGTAACAGACATTGGCTCATGATTTGTTAATTAATTATTCCACAATTTTGCAAAAGAATATGGATTAATTCGCATGACTAGCTGACCTCAATATCCTCAGGCAAATGTAGAAGCTGAGAGAGGTGTTCAAACCATCAGAGACTTGGTGAAGAAGAATGAAGATCTCAACTTAACCAAACCTCACCACTACAAAATGGGTTCTCACCATCAGAGTTGTTCTTCAGAAGATGACTGAGAACACAACTTCCAGCTCTGCAACTGAAACTAGAACCAAATGTCACCTCGAATGAACATGAGAGAATTAAAAAGCATGAGGAGGAATGGAGATACAATCAAGCTTGTAACTTCAACTTCAGCGCATGAGACTTATGTTGCAGCTGGGGGAGATAGTCTGGATCTGAGACCAACCAAAGGAAGGCATCAAGCTCCACAACCGAGATCTTACAGGATTGAGACAGACTGGGGAAATATAAGGAGAAACCGTATTGCCTTAATATCCTTGAAAAGAAAACCAATAGAAACTTGGATTTACAATTCAGATCTGGAAGGAGATCAAGTACAAGAAGCAAGACAAAGCTCTACAATCACCCAGGAGAAGGACACTCATATTGAACAAAGAGACAGTGCAGAATATCCTCTCTCGAGCCCAGAAAGAGATCAGAACAAGATCAGAGAGGTTAGTCAAGGCACCTCGGAGACTAACCCTGTGAAGTCTGAGACTTTGCAGGGTGATGTAGGAGGATGTATATAATTGGATATAGACTTGGGGAGAGATGTAAATTAAAGGGTTAACCTCAGAAGCACCTGATGCTGATGTAACTATGATGTAATGATGCATGGCTACGTAACAGAGATCTGGAAGGAGAAGCCTAGCCTCGTGCAGAGTTCCTAAGATGTATGTAGTGCTGTAAATAAATTATAATGGTTTTAATAAACTACTGTCTTGAGTAGCTTAGGGAAAATAGACAAACCCCGAAGAACCCCATCTAGACCCCAAACAACGACAAAACAGATGCTTCCAGCCACACCTGTTTGGTTGGGTGGCTGGCATTTTGTTTCCATCCACAGGTAAAGGACTTGCCTTCTGTTCCTTACTGCCTCCAGTATCACCTTCCCTTCTGTTCCCGACTGCCTCCAGTATCACCTCCAGGGAAGTATCAGTGAACGAGGGGAAGAGTTTGGGGGAATGGGGGACGGGTTGTTCTGTGTCTCCCTGCCATCAAAGAATGCAGGGTTGCAGCCATTCTGACTCCTAACAGAGTCCCTTTAAATATAGAGCCTTCCATTGAGAGGCATGGATTGGCATCATGCTCGCCTCACACTCTGTGATTGGGCAACAAACCTGGAAATGGGATGCTAATGCCATAGTTGAGTTAAAGAACAACAGCAAGGCCTGCTGCAGAAAGGAACAGGTTCTTCACGCTGCCAGTCCCCACACTGAGAGAGGCTCTGTTGAAATAAAATTCTGCCCAGATTGTGATTAGAATTTACCCAATTAAACTAAAGCACCATCGAATGTAAGGTGGGCTCTAGCACTGATGCAATGGCCTCCAAAGTGAGAGAATCTGGGTTCAACCTGAGGTCAAAGTAACATTTGATTCCAATTAGCCCTTTGGGTGTTGGGGATGAATGACTGTCTGAAGTGACAATGGTAAAGGAGACGACACTGCCTTGGGAGGGGATTTATTTCCATTGCACTCAGGCTCCTCCATACAGGTAGGTCATGAGAGTCTTTGGAACATGGAAGGAGCAGTGGGCACAACAAGACAGTCCCATTTGGAAAGGTGACACCCTCACCTAATCTAGCTCTCAAAAAGACACCTAATTCTTTCTTGAATGTCTAATTGAACAGCCCCTCCTGGCCACTTATTCCACATCTTTATTACCTTTGAGTAAAAATTTCCACTAACTTCTGTTTTCCAAACTTCTTGACCTTTTTCTTACCTCCCTTGTGTTTGCCATTGTGAAGATTTTGCCTGGGAGCTCCAAGTTACTTGAAGGGGGCAGTGATGATGTTCATCAGAGATCTCCCCATACAAAGAGAATGGCTGTAATAGGCTAACTTTAGAGAGAAGAGGAAAGTTTTATTTAACTCAAAACACAGGGGAATAGCCACGACATAGGTGATGTTGGGGGTCAGGCGGGGGTTAACTTTCATCTTGGGAGGGGGGTTGGGAATGGACTGGTGACAGAGTGCCGCAGTTACTCAACCGGGGGACTCGGAGGAAAACTGTCTGGAGTGTATAATGGGGGGTGGAGGGTTAGCAAACCACTACCACCCGCTTCCCGTCCCTTCCCAAGCTGAAAGTCAACCCTAAGAATTCCCTTCAGGAAAATTGCTTCCTTTACCAAAACCAGAGTGCAACTATTCCTATAATGCACATTAGACAGGTCTTGTTTCCTACAGTATGACATGTGCTAACCAGTTTCTGTCAGAAAGTTCTAGAAACTGGAGTGAAGGGAGGGTCATTTTTCCCTCGCTTGTCCATTAGAAAACTGACGACCTCCCACACAAAGGTAGTTTTACATGCTGCACAATTTTATTCTCCAATGAAGTCAATGTTTTGTGAGCTAAATAGCCAGGCCTTGGGAGCTGCACGTGGCCTTAATAGGGTCCCAGGTTAAAAATTCTTGCCCGAATTAATAATTAAAATGTGACGAAGAGCTGCTCTGTTATGCCTCTTTACTAGGGCAGTTCGACCCCTGAATTTGATGTATTTCTCCCCAGAAAAGCAATGGGAATAAAGTTCAACATTGACTGGAGCACAAAAGAGGTGGCAGCGGGTTAGTGGTTCAAAACACACAGCGCAAGTTTCCTTTCCATTCCCCATTCTGTGCCCTCTTTGCAGTTAAAGTTTAGACCCAATGTTAGAGCAGGTCAGAGGGAAACTCCAAAGAATCGGGTAAACAATTTACTGGTACTCATTTTTTAAATTCCTCCAGAACGAATGAACAGTAAAAACTGGGAAATAAGAATACTAGTCCTAACTGGTCTTGTATAGCTTAAAATGGAACAGCGGTAAAAACTGGGAAATAAGAGTACTGGTCCAAACTGATATTTCCTGCAGCTTCCCCAACCTCTCCTCCCCATAGTCTGCTGTGGGTGCCAACTCACACTGGTGCACATGTGCCCCTTTATCTCACCCAGATAACCAGAGCTGAGATGGAGGCCATCATAGACCCGGTGCAATCATGTCTTTCTGTGGCATCCATACTTCACAGTAAACATCATTGGATAGTGATCAGGAGCCATGTCTAACGCCTCCTTTCCCTAGCCTGGATAAAGGGGGTGGTGGGACAATGAGCAACTGTAACAACCCTGCTGCCACTCAGAGTAAGATTTGTTTATAAAATTATGAAGGGTATAGACAGAGTAAATGCGAGTAGGCTCTTTCCACTTAGATTAGGAGAAATAAACACAAGAGGACATGGCTTTAGGGTGAAAGGGGAAAGGTTTAGGGGGAACATTAGGGGGAACTTCTTCACTCAGAGAGTAGTGAGAGTGTGGAACGAGCTACCATCTGACGTGGTAAATGCGGGCTCACTCTCAAGTTTTAAGAATAAATTAGATAGATACATGGATGGGAGAGGTCTGGAGGGTTATGGACTAGGTGCAGGTCAATGGGACTAGCGGAATAATATTTCGGCACAGACTAGAAGGGCTGAATGGCCTGTTTTCTGTGCTGTAGTGTTCTATGGTTCTATGGTTCTATGGTTAATTGTCCACAGGTCAGGCATGAGAACATGGTCCGTGCAATCCAGGATGGCAGCAGACTGAGCAGCTGACCATATAGCTATTTGGTGGGACATTGGAAGGTGGGGGACTGGCAGGGGGGAAGAGTTTTGTACTCAAACATACTCCTCATAGTCTCTCACTCCCTCGCATTATAAAAAGTTAGAACATTGGCAAGGAATTACTGGCCGTTGTTCAAATGCACTGCAAAAGAAATAGGTCGGCTCTAGAATTTATGAAGAACCCGGAATCACAATCTTGAGATACATAAAGCCAGAGCTAGGTTAGGTGTCAAGAAATGGTTCTTTTCCCAGGGAAAGGTGGACTTGTGACTTGTGCGATAAACACGGATTTGCTGAATCCCTTCAAGCGAGAGCTGGGCCTGTTTGTGGCTGGGCTGGAGGTCAACTTGTTCAAGAGGGAGGTATAACACTACTGGGAGCCAGCATGACCTCACAGGCTCATTTCAATCTCCTGAAGGGAGGGGAGAGGAGTTTTCTACATTTATTTGTTCCCTAACTGGTTTGGGTTTTAACCTTTCTCTCACCTCTCCCAGGGGGGGTCACACAGTTTCGGGAGGGGGCCTGAATTTTTCGGATGGCGGATTCACGCTTCCCACCATCCGCAGAGTCCCCCCGCCTACTCCGAGTGGCCTGCAGCCGTTTCATGCTCGAATGAGTGTTAAGTGGCTGCTGCCGGCAGCTCTCCGGTCCCTGCAGTGACAGCTCTGCAGCGGACAGAAGGAGAAATGCAGGAGGACGCCGGAGCCTAAGTACATTCACCGGAGGCCTAGGTAAGTTCAAGGGGTCCCAGGGCGGGGAGGGTGGGGTGGTGGGGGTGCACAAATTGGAGTGTCAAGGAGAGGCCGGGGGTGTGGGGTGGGGGGGGGAGGTTCGGAGATCCAGGCGTTAAGGGGGAGATGCCCGACTTCAGAAGGGGGCTTCTGATGGAGGCGCACCACCCCAACCCCCACCACCCGAGTTGTAACTCTGTTCTCTTTTGGGCCTCCCCACAGAAGTTCGATCCTCCCGACAGCCTAAAAATTGAGGCTAGGCGGGAAATGGCCACTTAAGGGCCTCAAATGGGCCCTTCAGTGTTTGTATGTTTGTACAAAGCACATTGAACAGTAAAGGGGAGTTAAATGTGCTTTGTTTTGGTCACCCATGGAATATATAATGACGAATGACCCAAAACACTGAAATACTCCCTTGTCCAGCCAGTCCTAATGGCCACATGTACAAATAGAAGTGAATCCCAGCAACAGGATATTTGTTTTTCCTTTGGGAATGGATTTTTCCATGACTCCAAGTCCAGCCTTTAAATTAATTCCAGAACAATGAACACACTTGCCATTCGTGAATCTTTAATTCTGACATGTTGGGATTAATTTCAGCACCAGAAGCCCTCACCTCTATTGGGTAATAGAGGCAAAACATTTGGGATTATTCGAAATAAAATATGATACCTTGGTGAATAATTTAATGGAAAGAGGGAAAGGCTTTAATGGGCTGGGCGGTTTTTTTGCTATTCCATTATTTTCCACATTCTTATTTAAAAGTTTTGCTCTCACTCGAATCAGATTATTTTAAACTTAAAACTACTTTGAAGATTATTTTAAACTTAAAACTACTTTGAAGAGCAGTCCAGAAAGAAAGAATTTGCTTTTATACAGTGCCTTTCACAATCTCAGAACATCCCAAACACTTTACAGCCAATGAAGTATTCTTGAAATGTAGGAAAACATGCAGCAAATTTACACACAGCAAGCTCCCACAAACAGCAATGAGATAGAATCGAGGAATCCTAGAATGGTTTTGGCATTGAAGGAGGCCATTCAGCCCATTCTGTCAGTGCCAGCACTCTGTAAGAGTTACTTAGCTCGTCCGACACCCTTTTTCTTTCCCCATTGCTGTGCAATTCTTTTGTCCCTTCAGGTTCTGATTCAATTTTCTTTCAAAAGCCAAGGTTGAATCTGCCTCCATCAGCTTTTCAGGCAGATCGTTCTAGATTGTAATTAGTTCGCATGACCAGTTAATCTGCTTGTTAGTAACGTTGAGTGAGGAATAAATGTTGGCTAAGACACCATGGAGAGCTCCCCTGTGCTTCTCTCAGTAGTGCCTTGGGATCTTTCATGTCCACCTGAGAAGGCAGGCTGGGCCTTGCTTTAATGTCTCATTCAAAAGACGCTGGGTTGAATATTACGAGGGGAGAGTGGGTGTGGATGGCTGGCTCCCCCCCACCACCCCCCAGAAGCGAAGTCAGCATGGAGCCAGCCCGCTCCACACCGGCCCACACCGCGGCCATAACACACTGTGGGCGGGCTAAACAAGGGCTGAGAGGAACTTCCGCCCCCTCACTGGGGAGGATGCCCTGGCCTCTGGAACTACCACCCAAGAATGGGATTAGCGGGCAGCTTCATCAGTCCCAACAGCGCCAAGAGCCGGTTAGTGGCCGCTGCTGGGACAGCAAGAAGAGGAAGATGAAGGACCAAGGATCCTTGGAACCAGGTAAGTCCAGGGCCTTGGGCAGGGAGGGTTTGGGCCGGTCAGGGAGGGGGACAGTGGGGTGGGGAGTGGTGGGTTTAAGGCTGCGGGCGGGTTGGGAGAAAGGGGCGTGTTCCATCTTGGTGGGGGGGTGGCTGCTCCAATCCGCAAATGGCAGCCCCCAAAGATAGAAACCCCGCTTCCTTCCCACCCTCTGAAGTGATAAAAAAATCAGGCTGTCTGCTCCCACCTAACTGCCCATCCCAACCATTTTATAGTGTGAGCAGCATATTATCAGGGTCAATAGGCTTGGTAACAAGCCTAATTGACCCTTGATCACCTATTCAAATATGGCGGGCGGCTGCTGCTTTTGGCACCTAACCCACCATCCCCCTGTATTATGAGGTGAGCTTGGGGGTGGGAGGAAGGTGGTGGGGTGGGCAACCACCCTATTTTATGTGCCCCCCTGCTGAAAACATGCTCGGCAGAGCACATAAAATGTAGCCCACTGTTGTGTATGTATAAGTACCTGCGACAGTGCAGCACTCCATCACTACTACGCTGGAATATCAATCTAGATTATGTGCTTCTCCTAGTTCCACATTAAAACTGCCAGCCGCTAACCCCATCTGAACATGTCAGTGTCCCAGTAGCGCCTCAAGGGCTGCACTTTCACTTCTGAGTCCGAAGGCCCAGGACCCACTCTAGTGACTTGAGCACGCAGTCTTGTCTGACACATCAATGCGATACTGAGGGAGTGCTGCACTGTTGGAGATATCGTCTTTCAGATGAGACATTAAAATCAAGGCCCTGTCTGTCCTCTCAGCTAAAAATCCCCTGGCACTATTCGAAGTAGAGCAGGGAACTATCCCCGGTGCCCTGGCCAATATTTATCCCTCGATCAATGTCTCAAAATATTATCTGATCATTATCATATTGCTGATTGTTAGAATGTGCTGTGCATTGATTGGCTGCACCATTTCCTGTCTACAACAGTGATTGCGCTTCAAGTATGTTCATTGGTTCAAAAATGCTTTGGGACATCCTGAGTTTATGAAAGCGGCTATATAAATGCAAGCCTTGCTTTTTATAATCTTTGCTTTCATTGACTTGAAGCAGCTCGGTGGCCAGATTGCAGGGGGCACATGTGCTGCGGCGTGAGGCATCCCGCAACTCATGTAAGACGAAAACCTTCTACAGCTGAACCCAACCCTGCAACCCAACTGAAACCCAAAACCCAACTTGATCGCCCAGGTAGCTGCCAGATTGAGATGACAGAGGGACCTTGGGCAGAATGAGACAGGTAATGTGAAGAAAGCAGGCCACCAAAGGGTTAACTTCAGAGTCCTGTCCTTTTCTATAGTTTGCATTAAGTACCAGGAAGCTTTGCAGACTCCAGGCCTGGTTGTTTGTTGTTTTTTCTCATCTTCCGTTCAGTTGTGGCTACTGACTGAAACGTAATTAATACATTGGCACCTACAGAGGCTATTATTATATTTCACCAGGTTTAATATTCATTTGAAAGCATTCTTAAGGATGCATTGCATTAATACATTCGTACAGATACTTTAATGATTTAAAGTGTTGGCTGCAAGATTTAGCTCCCCTTGTGTCACTATTGCCAACAATTTGGAAGCCCAGAACTACAAAAGTATCAGCCGGACCACTTACGGCCATTCACAGCACAGCCCCCATGGTTGTAAGGCTGCTAGTGTACCTGTGCCATGGGCCGGAGATAGGCAGAGGGCGAGCAGGTCATGACATCAAACAACATCGAATGTTGATTTGATGAACAAATTGCCGCTTTGGACCTCACAGATCCTGTTAAAGATCTGTCTTAGTAACTCCTAGATAAATATACATTCAACTGCATGAGGAACTCCCCCCACTAAATCTGCCCCTAGCCATCCATAAAGCGCCAACCATCCAAATTACAGGTCAAGTGCTTTGGACTTACGTTTGCCTGTGCAGAGTTTCTGGAAGTATTGGCTCATGAGTCCCCTCTGCCACTCGATCACAGTGAACCACGCACCTAAAATGAGAGCCATGCTGTCACCAGGAATGTTATGGAGTAAACTATCAGTATGCTGAAATAATGGTTTTGCTGCCTGGACCATTTGGGTTGAGCATTGCAGCACTCGAGAAAGCGTGTCTCCAAGTTCATGGTCGTCTGCTGCATCCTCCATAACCTTGCTCTCATGAGTACTCAGCCCTAGCCAGCAGGCCTTCAGAGGGCACATCTGGAGGGGGAGGAAGAGGGGGAGGAAGGGAAGAAAGAAGCACCTGAGACCCACCCTCTCCAGATGGACTGTCTGAGATCAGCTACCCAGACGTAAGATCCCCTGAAATCTCCTCCCCACATCACTGCTACTCTACAATTCCCCATCTTTCCATCTCTCTAACATAGACCAGCACAGTGTCCTCTTGGTCATAATCCTGAAATAAAAGCATCAATTAAAAAAAACACATTTCATAACAACTTTATTCCACAGCACTTTTAGTAATCCATCCAAAACTGAACTGTTCACCTGTCTTGCGGATGCCCTTTTTCCTGTCCTAGCATTCCTACCCAAAGTTACTCATTAGCTGCAACATGGCTGCTGGAACGCTGTTGATTTTCACTGAGGAGGCTGCCTTGCCGGCCACCCTCAAGCAGCTCTGGACCTTGAGGTCCTGGCTTCACACGGCATCATCTCAGCATGGGTGGTAGCAGCCTGAGCTGACTGACGGGCAACAGCAAGGACACTGGCAGACAGGCAGCGAAGGAAGGACAAATGCTGTCATCCCGAGAGAGAGCAGCAGCTTCGTACTCCACGGAGCCACTATCTTTCCCACGGTGGTGGGGGCAGGGGTGGTGAACGTTAGTGTGGGGGCACCTCAGCAATCCTAGTAACCTGCTGGAGCTCCGATTGCCGGACTGCTGTGAGTGTCTGCAAGCCCTTGTCCACAGCTAGATGGCAGCACTCTAAGCCTGCATGGCACCATATTTTATTCTTTCATGGCTGATGCTGGCTGATCAGGCAGCAAAACTTGGAGATCCAAAAGCAAAAGTAGAGATGGAGAGGATAGGAGTGAGGGAAGGGGATTGGGGTGGAAAGCAAGCGATCTATGGTCACACCATCTGCCACTTGTATCTCATGCCTGGTGGCAGGATAAGGGTGAAGTAAGAATTGAGAAGGGGCATTACATACGAACATATGAACAAGGAGCAGGAGTGGCCATTTAGCCCCTCGAGCCTGCTCCGCTGCTTAATAAGATCATGGCTGATCTGATAGCAACCTCAAATCTGCATCCCACCTACCCCCTGAAAACCTTTCGCTCCCCCCTTGCTTACCAATAATCTATCCACCTCTGCCTTAAAAATATTCAAAGACTCTGCTTCCACTGCCATTTCAGGAAGAGAGTTTCAAAGAGTCACGACCCTCTGAGAGAAAAAATTTCACCTCACCTCTGTTTTAAGTGGGTGACCCCATCTTTTTAAACAGTGACTCCTGGTTCTAGATTCTCCCGCAAGAGGAAACACCCTCTCCACATCCACCCTGTCAAGACCCCTCAGGATTTTATATGTTTCAATCAAGTCACCTCTTACTTTTCTAAACTCCAGCAGATACAAGCCTAGCCTGTCCAACCTTTCCTCATAAGACAACCCACCCATTCCAGGTATTAGTCTGAAAAGCATTCTCTGAACATGCTTCCAATGCAGTTACATCCTTCCTTAAATAAGGTGACCAATACTATACACAGTACACCAGATGTGGTCTCACTAGCGCTCTGTATAACTAAAGCATAACCTCCCTAAGTTTGTATTCAATTCCCCTCACAATAAATGATAACATTCTATTAGCTTTCTTAATTATCTGCTGTACCTGAATACTAACCTTTTTGTGATTCATGCACAAAGACACCCAGATCCGTCTGCATCTCTGGGCTCTGCGATCTCTCACCATTTAGATAATATGCCTCTCTTTTATTCTTCCTGCCAAAATGGAGAATTCCACATTTTCCCACATTATACTCCATTTTCCAGATACAAAGATATATTCCAGTCAGAAAGAAAGACACTACAAGAGGGATACACCATCTGTGGCTAAGTAAGTAAGTTAAGGATGGTATAATGGCGTATAATGCTGCAAAGATTAGTGGCAGGTCAGCTCACTCTTCCAACAAATTTGAGGACAAAATATTTCGGAATTGATAGGCACAGGGCTAAATCTATCGAACAGCAGATTCCTTAGGAAGCCCTGCTGCAGCAAACCCCAGCCCATTGGGGTAAGGTTTAAAATACATCTTAAAAGAAGAGAGAATTAGCAAAGCGGAGAGATTTAGGAAGAAAAAATGACAGAACTTCCCAACAATTCCCCAAAAATATTGGCAGACTCCAAGGAACCCCCTGGAATGCTGGCACATTCCCAGGAAACGTTGAAAATATTGAAACAGTCCTCCTACTCTAACATTTTAAAGACAGTGAAACATAATGATACAATTGCAGACAACGTTTCTCAGCATTCAACAACAGAAATAATGTGCTGGCAAGTTAACAAATATAGGAAATTGTGGAATATAAAACTGCTCAAGGTGCACATCCTCGAGCAGGCCTAATCTGATAACCTTGGAACAAACTGGTGTGCAGATCCTCCTTGTTGGTAAGGTGATACTGAGAGAGTGGCTTTATAATTGAAGCAGTTTGCAGGATTGGAAATCATCCACCGATTTCACTTTTTATCTCCCCAATGAGTGTTGTGTGATTTACTCTGCCTTCAGCTCCATCTGCTCTGTTTCTAACAGTTGACATTTCTTATCAGGAAACCCAAAAGGATGATGTGTTTGGTGATGTCATGATTCTTCTGCTGAACTCAGCAGCTGCTCCAAGAGGGACATCCGCTCATTTGTCCAACGGCCAGGTCAAAAAAATTATACTTTAAATGTTTTCTGTGATTTAACGAGGTTCATAAACACGTTATTAAGGCTGAGGAATGGTGTCCATGTGTTACAAGGCTGTAAAACAATTGACAACATTCAAATGACACAAATTTGGCCTAGAACACCTATAAAAAGAAACACTTGCCTTTTGACATATCTCAGAATAGATCCAAAATGCTTCAGTTGAATTATTCTAAATTAGGCACCCATTTTACAAGCAGCAATCGGTCATATGGGCTGCAATTGGATGAGGAGCCAGTTCATTTCTTTCTCACCACCTCCACATGGTTTTGTATAAATTCAAAATAATGTCAACAGTGGAAATAATGCCACATGAATGCCAAGTTGTCCAGCCCCGCACTCTATAGGTTGTGATATGAAAATCTTGTCTTCCTTGATTTCTCGGCACTTTGGTTGTGATCCATTAAATGACAGTATTAGCAATATCCATCGTTGCTGCTTTGCTGGGGATGTAGAAGTGATGCAATTCATTCTATTACCTGCCACAGCTCCGAAACTGCAACTGGCAAAGTCATAAATTACATTTTATGTAACTGTGGCTGTGGCATACGATCCCACTTTATTCTTCTCGATTGGTATGCTGTTGTTAACATGGTGACTGCCCAACTCCTCCATTGCCCAGCTGGGTGTGAATGTTTCTATTATCTGTCCAGTTGTAGCCAGGGATTCTCTTCCAGTGGTTTCTCTTCCCACTTGCGCGTTGTTATTTCTGAACCCCGTGGATCTATTCTTGTTCACTTTCTATTTCTCATCCGTATGCTTACCATTGACAACATGATACAAAAACACGGTGTCGGATTCCACATTTCTTTTATTCTTTCACAGGGTGTGGACATCGTTGGCTAGGCCAGCATTTATTGCCCATCGCTAATTACCCTTGAGAAGGTATTGGTGAGCTGCCTTCTTCAACTGCTGCAGCCCATGTGTTACAGGTACACCCCACAGTGCTGTTAGAAGGGAGCTCCAGGATTTTGACCCCACAACAGTGAAGGAACAGCAAAAATATTTCCAAGTCAGGATGGTGAATGGCTTGGAGGGGAAATTCCAGGTGGTGGTGTTCCCATCTGCTGCCCTTGTCCTTCTAGGTGGTAGAGGCCAAAGGTTGGGAAGGTGCTGTCAAAGGGGCCTTGGTGTGATGTTGTAGTGCATCTTGTAGATGGTACACACCACTGCCACTGTGCATGGTGGTGGAGGGAATAAATATTTAAGGTGGTGGATAGGATGCCGATCAAGTCAGCTGCTTTGTCCTGGATGGTGTTGAGCTTCTTGAGTGTTGTTGCAGCTGCACACAACCAGGCAAGTGGAAAGTATTCCATCACACTCCTGACATGTGCTTTGTATATGGTGGGGGGTCAGGAGGTGAGTTACTCGCCGCAGGATTCCTAGCTTCTAACTTGCTCTTGTAGGTACAGTATTTATATGGCTAGTCCAGTTCCGTTTCTGGTCAATGGTAACACCCAGGATATTGATAAGGGGGATTCAGCAACGTTAATGCCATTGAATGTCAAGGGGCGATGGTTAAATTCTCTCTTGTTGGAGATGGTCATTGCCTGGCATTTGTATTGTGTGAATGTTACTTGCCACTTGTCAGCCCAAGCCTGGATATTGTCCAGATCTTGCTGCATCTGGACATGGACTGCTTAAGTATCTGAGGAGTCGCGAATGGTGCTGAATATTGTGCAATCATCAGCGAACATCCCCACTCCTGACCATATGATGGAAGGAAAGTCATTGATGAAACAGCTGAAGATGGTTTGGCCAAGGACACTACCCGAGGAACTCCTGCAGTGATGTCCTGGAGCTGAGATGATTGGCCTCCAACAACCACAACCATATTCCTTTCTGCTAGTTATGACTCAAACTCGTGGAAAGTTTTCCCCCTTTTTCCTATTGACTCCAGTTTTGCTAAGGCTTCTTTATGCCATAGTTGATCAAATGCCGCCTCAATGTCAAGAACAGTCACTTTCGCCTCACCTCTGGAGTTCAGCTCTTCTGTCCATGTTTGGACCAAGGCTGCAATGAGGTCAGGAGCTGAGTGGCCCTGGTGGAACCCAAACTGAGGGTCATTGAGCAGGTTATTGCTGAGTAACTGCCACTTGATAACACTGTCGATGACACCTTCCACCACTTTGTTGATGATCAAGAGTAGACTGCTGGAGCGACAAGGTCCCATATGCATTCCCATAATGCCCAGCTGTACCTCACCACCACCTCCACTGATCTGTTCACTGCCTCTGATTTGCCTTGTTGCTTGCACAACACCTTGTGCTGGATGAGCAGCTAAATAGTGGGAAAACCAAAGCTTTTGCCTTTGGTCCCCGCCTTGAACTCCATTCCCTAGCTAGTGACTCCATCCCCCATCCTGACCACTAACTGAGGTTGGACCAGAGTGATGGCAATCTCAATTTGCTATCTGAACCTGCACTGAACCTCCGGCTCCATATTCACACCTCACCACTCTCTGGGTGAAGAGATTTCTCCTCACCTCAGTCCTAAATGTATCCTCATTCTGTGACCCCTGGCTCTGGACTCCCCCACCATCAGGAACATCCTTCCTGCATCTACCCTGCCTAGTCTTGTTAGAGTTTTATAAGTTTTTATGAGATCCCCCCCCTCATTCTTCTGAACTCCATCGAATATAATCCTAACCGACTCAATCTCTCCTCATATGTCAGTCCCGCCATCCTAGGAATCAGTCTGGTAAACCTTCGCTGTACTCCTTCTATAGCAAGAACATCCTTCCTCAGATAAGGAGACCAAAACTGCACACAATATTCCAGGTGTGGTCTCACCAAGACCCTGTATAATTGCAGCAAGGTATCCCTGCTCCTGTACTCGAATCCTCTCGTTATGAAGGCCAACATACCATTTGCCTTCTTTACCGCCTGCTGCACCTGCATGCTTACCTTCAGCGACTGGTGTTCGAGGACATCCAGGTCTCGTTGCACATTCCCCTCTCTCAATTCATAGCCATTCAGATAATAATCTGCCTTCCTGTTTTTGCTACCAAAGTGGATAACCTTACATTTATCCACATTATACTGCATCTGCCACGCATTTGCCCACTCACTCAGCTTGTCCAATTCACACTGAAACACAGAATACTTCAGAACTCATCAGAACACAGTATTTTCTTAGCTCCACATAAACTGATTCGACATCTTGATTTTCTGGGCTAAGACTCTCCCTCTCTATGATCTTTATCCCAACGTTTATTATCAGGGATTTTCTCTTTGTTTTTGAATTTACCTTTTCCTGAATCCTTCCACCCCACAGTTAAAACTCTATCCATCACTCTAGTATTCTGATTCACCAAACCTAGCCTGGTTTAAGTGGAGTCCATCCTAACAGAATAGCCCTCTCCCTCCCCAAAACTGGTTCCATAAGTTGGAATGTCTGCCTGCCACACCACTCTTCCAGCCATGAATTTAACCTTCTAATCTCTTCATCCCTATGCTATTTTGCACGTAGCTCAGATAACAGTCCAGAGATTATTACCTGTGAGATTTCGCATTTACTTTAATTCCAAGCTCTTCAAACTACCTCAGTAGAGTATCATTCCTAGTTCTACGTATGTCGGTGGTTCCAACATGGGCCATAACAACCGAATCCTTGTCCTCCCAATCCAAGTTCGTCTCCAGCCATGAGGAGATGTCCTTAACCCTGACACCGGGCAGGCAACACAGCCATCAGGGCTCCCAGGCAAGGCTGCAGAGAATAGTATCTATCCCCCTGATTATACTTTCCCCATCACATTCCTTTTCACACCTCCACTTGTATAGTCTTCTGTACCATGGTGCCCTGGTCAGTTTGCTCAAGCACCCTGCAGACTTTTGTCCTCATCCACACAGGCAGCAAAAACCTTTGTACCTTTTGGATAAGGGCAAAGATTGAAGCTTCTCCAGCACTGCACTAGGGGTCCCCTAATGACTGGCATTCATACCCTCCTGACCCTGACTGCTAACCAGGCTGTACCAATTCCTAACCTAAGGGATGCGCCTCCTGGGTCCAAGTGTCGAAGTAACTCAGTCCTTCCCTGATGCCCCACAATGCCTGAGCCTCAGACTGCAACTCAACAACGCTAAGCTGAAGTTCCCTGAATTGCAGACATTTATTGCAGGTTTGGTTGCTGTCTGGGCTCATAATGCTCTCCATAAACTCCCTCATGCTGCATTTGTGGCACACCTCCACTGCCATGGGTATAGAACCTTAATACATTTATTTAATAAGTTAAAAATTATGTATTCAATCAATTTAGCTTATATTTTTGACTTTTAGCTAATTACTCTATCCAGTTTAAATCACTGGTAGATTAAACTACACTGCACATTTCCTAAGTACAGCAAGCAATGTATATAAAGAATAGTCAAAGGAATGAAAGTCAGATGAGCTTTATGGAGAGCAGGTAATCTACCCAGTCAGATTACTGCCTGAGCCCTGGAGACAAAAATCTACCTGCATGATTTATTTTACAATATATGCCAAAACAACCCAACAAGCACCGGATTCCACATTCACAAGGAAAAACTGGCTCCTTCCTGCATCTGTTCCCAAGCAGGTGAGAACAGCGGATTCCCTGGTTCAAAACTATTCTGAGTGAACTAATTCAAATGACTTCTTTAAATACTTTCAATGAGAGTAAGAGCAAGTCAATATCATTGAAGCCAAACCTTCGAGCTGAGATGGAAAGTCTCACCCCAACATTGGGCAGAATTTTACGTGTCGCTGGCAGGTGAGCGCCCAACCCGATCGGGCGTAAAATAGCACGAGAAGACGTCGGGCGAGCATCCCGACGTCATCCCACACGCCCGCAATCGTCAGGTCGACGGGCACGTGCAGGAGTCAGAGCCGCGCCCGCCATCAATTAAGAGGCCACTTAAGGTCATTAAAAACCCAATTGATCCTGATTTTACATTGTGATTTCGTGCTTGTCGCATGGGCAAAATGGGCAGGTGGGCAGTCCATATTTTGCAAAACCTCATCCGAGGGCGGGATAAAAAGGGTCAGCAGCATTGTCAGTGTGAGTAGTGAGGGGTTTAGGAGATAGTTTGCTGCTGGTTGCTTATTTGAACTTGACAGCTTCATCTCTGTTCTGAGCTTCATTCTTAACATTTTCAGGCTTCATTTCAGGGCTCATTGGCATCTCCAAGGCTCCCGGGGGATTTTGACCATGTGGACCCTTCCAGGCACCAGACGGCCTTCTCTTACCCTTGTAATGGGGATTGTGGTCTTTTCTGGTGGCCCCTCCTCCTCTGAGGAAGAAAGCAGCAGAAGGGAGAGGAGGCCAGGTGTCCCAATGCAGCTTCCAGGGGAGCGACCTGTGGGAGGAGAGGCGCAGGCACAAGGGGCGCAGGGTCAGCAGGTAGTCCATGGTGGAAGGGGCCACAGAAGACACCACTATCCTGCTGCCAGGGTTTACAGGTGGCGATGCAGCTACCTCAATAGGTAATGCCGAAGGAGGTTCCGCCTGCCCAGGGAGACTGTGACCTCTATTTGTCAGATGATTGGGCCTGAGATCAGCTTTGACTGTGTGGGTGGACACCCCATACCAGTGGCTCTGAAGGTCACAGTGGCCCTCAACTTCTATGCCTCCAGCTCTTTCCAGGGGTCAGTGGGGGATCTTTGTGGAGTCTCCCAATCAGCTGCCCATAGTTGCATCAAGCTGGTGACAGAAGCTCTGTTCAGGTGGGTAAAGACATTTATTCATTTCCATACAGACGAGGCCAGCCAGGCTGAGCGAGCCAGAGGTTTTGCAGCGATTGCTGGGTTCCCCCGTGTCCAGGGTGCTATAGACTGTACACATGTGGCCATCAAGGTGCCAGCAGATGAGCCTGGTGCCTTCGTGAACAGGAAGGGCTTCCACTCCATGAACGTGCAGATAGTGTGTGATCACAGGATGCTGATTCTGCAAGTCTGTGCAAGGTACCCAGGCAGCTCCCATGAGTCTTATATCCTGAGACACTCCCAGGTGCCGAGGCTATTCAGTGCTCCAGACTGACTGGATGGATGGCTGCTGGGTGACAAGAGCTATCCATTGAAAAGATGGCTTATGACCCCTCTCTGCCACCCAAGAACAGAGGCAGAGCTACGTTATAATCGGAGTCGCGCCTTCACAAGGGCGGTGATAGAGAGGACCATATGTCTTCTGAAGACGCACTTCCAATGCCTGGACCGTTCAGGGGGAGCACTACAATACACCTAGAGCAGGTGTCACTGATGGTAGTTACATGCTGCGCTCTCCACAATCTGACACTGGCAATGGGGGACCCACTGGAGGAAGAGGATGTTGAGCAGCTCCACAGGTCACAGAGGATGAATCCAGTACTAAGTCAAAAGAGGGGTACAGTGAAGAGAACACTGAGGGCATGGAGGCAGACCTCTGTATCCTTCAGGGAGGCAGGGACACCAGGGACACCTTGATCCAATGCTCCTTCAGCTCGGCTGTCAAAGATCTGCTTCCACCTCAGGCCAGGGCTGCTGCCTCCATCCCCGATGTCTGAAATGACCCTTTCACTTGAACCCAAAGCCCACTCAGCGCCTGTGCAATAAAGTTTAAAGCCACTCACATCCAGCATTACACACTGGCGTATCCCGCACCAAAAAATACAAAGGTGAAGAATATTCAGGCCATTGCAACAAAAACAAAATTTATGTCATTTTCACAATCCAAACAAATTAATAAAAGATCACCCGTGACCAGTCCCCCTTGTGCTCATGGTGCCTAAAACTTACGTTTGTGAGTGCTACGTCTTGGTGCCCCACTCTCACTTGCAGCGGCATTGGAGGCAGCTGCTGGCTCTGGTGTCCTGTTGGCGTTGATGACCTTGGTAATCATCCTCTGGCCAGTGGAGCCTGTGCTGGCTCCGCCTAGGAGGGAGCAGCCAGTGCCATCATCAGATGCCACAGTCACTGGCAGAGGAGCGGAGGAGCTGCTGCTGTCATGCAGAGCCCCTGAGAGGAGCCCATAGAGTTGACAAGCAGCTTGTGCACCAACGTGAGGTCGCACTGGGCATCCATGCTCGCCATTGATGGATGGGCACCTAGCTGGGATACTGGGTGCCTCATCCATCACCCACACTGGCATTGACTACCTGAGGGCTGCAGGTCTGAGTGCAACCCCAGGAACATCCATATGCGCCGCACAACGTCATGGCTGTTGGCCTGTGCTGCCACCTCCTCCCAAATTCTTTTTGTGAGGTGCGGTGGCCTCCTCCTTCCATCTCTGAGGACAAGGGTGTCCCTCCTGGCAGCAACCTCCTCCAGGAGGACCGCGAGGCACTCACCTGAAAACCGAAGGGCCGGGTGCCCACCGAACCTGCCCTCCCACCTGGCATCTCCAGCTGCACTTGATGCCATAACTTCAGCATTCACAACGCAGAAGATATGTTCTTCCCTGGCAGCCTCCAATGAGCTGCCTATGCCATTGTTAAACCGACCGCCGGATCGCCACTGGACCCGGCGGCCAACAGGACCCCAACCCCTGCCCGCCCCTTCCCAATCATTGAGAAGGCATGTTTGACTCTGGGCTGGCGTACCCTGTGTTTGACTCTGGGCTGGCGTACCCTGTGTTTGACTCTGGGCTGGCGTACCCTGTGTTTGACTCTGGGCTGGCGTACCCTGTGTTTGACTCTGGGCTGGCGTACCCTGTGTTTGACTCTGGGCTGGCGTACCCTGTGTTTGACTCTGGGCTGGCGTACCCTGTGTTTGACTCTGGGCTGGCGTACCCTGTGTTTGACTCTGGGCTGGCGTACCCTGTGTTTGACTCTGGGCTGGCGTACCCTGTGTTTGACTCTGGGCTGGCATACCCTGCATCATGGCCGGGGGCCAATTGCAGGCAGGGGCCCATTTCCTAACCAGCTGAGTGCCCGCCAATTCCACCTGACCGCCAAGGGCATAAATCAGGCTATTCACTTGTCTTAGATGTTGGTCAGCCTGCTGTACATTTCAAATATTTTCTCTTCGGAAACACAAGAGGCTAGAGTTTACACTAGATAACAGCTGATGATTCATGTATTCTGCCTGCTAATTAATAAAATATCCTATTTAAAATAGTTGATCTAATTAGTAGAGAGCACCCATGCCTGTTCTCCAACCCATTCGATTGGTTGTCAACTTTCAATTCAGCATAAGAAAAATGTGAAATACTGACTGTCAGCTCAAAGCTCTGGTGACTGCCATGTATATATTTGATTGTCAAGTTCACATCCTGAATTGGTTTCATGAGACTAGTGTGGCCTATTGGGTTTGAGTCTTTGAGTACACCATTCTTACAGTCTCAGAAACAAAACTGAACCTTTCACCTCCCTCACCCAAAACAAAAGTTGACCTTTAAAATGTCGCTCAATTGAATAGCAATGGAGAGACTGGGAAATAAATTAAAACATGGAGGAATCATACATCACAAAACAAAAACAGAATTACCTGGAAAAACTCAGCAGGTCTGGCAGCATCGGCGGAGAAGAAATCAGTTAACGTTTCGAGCCTTCATGGCCCTTCGGCAGAAGTTCTGCCGAAGGGCCATGAAGGCTCGAAACATTAACTGATTTCTTCTCCGCCGATGCTGCCAGACCTGCTGAGTTTTTCCAGGTAATTCTGTTTTTGTTTTGGATTTCCAGCATCCGCAGTAGCTTTTAGCTTTTTGTTTTTATCTTTGGAATCATACATCAGTTCAACTCTAACCCAGACTGACGGGACAATAATGTTCACTTCAATTTGTTCCCTTTGACAGATGTTTGCTAACCTACATTGGCTTCCATTCCAACAATGCGTGATTTTAAAATTTTTATTCCTGTTTTCAAATCCCTTCATGGCCTGGCCCCTCCCTATGTCTTCAACCTCCTCCAGCCCAACATCTTGCCTAAATCTCTGCACTCCTGCAATTTTGGACTCTTGCACACCCCCGATTTTCATCATCATTTGTGACCATGCCTTTTTGTGTTCTTTCATGGGATGTGGCCATTGCTGGCAAGGCCAGCATTTGTTGCCCATCCCTAATTGCCCTTGAGAAGGTGGTGGTGAGCTGCCTTCTTGAACTGTTTCAACCCCATGCAGTGTAGATACACCCACAATGCTTTTAAGACACCCCACAGTGCTGCCTGGAATTTCCAACTTAAACTTCTCTGCTTCTCTACCTCTCTTTCCTCCTTTAAGAGAGTCATTAAAACTTATTCTTTTGACCAAGTTTTCAGCCATCTGTCTTAATACCTCCTTCTGTGGCTCAGTGTCAAACTTTGTTTGGTAACTCTTTTGTGACGCACATTGGGATGTTTTACTATGTTAAAGGCCCCACTTGAGTGCCAATTGTTGTCAAGACGAATTCAGAAAGTGAGTTTGGTCAACATCGTGGGTTTGAGTTTGCAAAATAACAACCACCCATTACTCAACACCCACTGAATCTCAGAGAGACCAAAAAGATAGCTAACATTGGAAATGGTGGCGTTGCTGATGCAGTAATCATGATCTTTAAGTGCTGGAAACACAACCAGCAACATTATTGTGACTTGTATGTCATTGGTGCTGACACTTGGTACAAAGATTTAGAAAACCTGAGACCCTGGGAAACACAGCAAAAACAATTAGTAGATGTATTGCCCGATGTGGATCGAGGTCATGGAGCCCTGCACAGCTTCTGGCTTTGATTCCCAGGCTGTGCTAAGGTAACCAATTTGTAACAGTAAGGATGCTACCGTCAAACTCAACACCCCTGGGTGAGTGAGAAAGAAGAGGCTTGCATTTATGTAACACTTATAACAACACCAAGATGTCCCGAAGAGCTTCACAACTAAGCACTGTGCAGTGTGGAAAGCCCGACAGCCAATTTTTGTGCACCAAGGTCCTACAAACTAGACAATCTGTTACAATTTCATTTGTTGAGGGATGAATATCGGCTAGAACACCAGAACTCCCCTTCTCTTCAAATAGTGTCACGGGACCTTTTACAGTCACCTGAAGGGCATGCGGGGCCACAGGTTAACATCTCTTAGAAAAAGCGGCACCTTACCCAGTGCAGTGCAGAGAAGGCAGGAAGCAGCCGCCTAGGTTCTCATTCTTGACTTTTCCCTGCCCCCCCACCCCTCCACCTCATGGACAGATAGACCAACTGCCTAGCCTCAAACATCAAAATCACTTGGGTGAGGTACAGGATAATGGCTGACATGAATGGAATCAGAAAGTCTATGTGCATCCTAAGAGGAGCCTCACTAGCTGGAAGCATGAGTTTGAGGGTTGAACCTGTCTTGTTATAGACCTAGTCCTAACTCGTGTTTCAGCCGGGCAGACATTTCCAGCAATAGTCAACACCTTCAGAAAAAACTCGGAGGAAATGACCAATCTAAAGTGGGTGGAGTAAGGTGCATGAAGCTACAGCAATGTTATCGAGCTCCAGCTTTCAATCTAGATATTGTTTAATGTTTCCTTTTATTTATGTAAATAGTGAGAGCTCTTGTGCTCTCCATCTCTTTGGAAACAGCAACATTTTCCTATACTGATGACTGGATGGTTTACTCCTGGAAGATTAACTCAAAGTAAAGATCAACTTCCAGATCCAAAGCTTAGAGCTAATGACACACCAGTAACAATAAGATGTCAACCCAAAACCCAGGACTGCGATTTTTTAGATATTGAATTACGAAAATGGATTTTAGAACGAGTCATTGCATCTACCCTGGTAGAGGCCTTTCAGACCTACGAGAGAAGAAGAAAGGACACAGCACTGACACATCACTTAACAATGGAAGGAAATTTGAAGCCATCATGGCTGGCTGCCAACAGTTGCAAGCATTGGGGGAGGCTACAACAATTGATATGGTAACCAAAGCTCAGAAGTATGCCAAACCTTGTGGTAAGTGTAGCCTGACTCATGAAATTTGTAATTGCCCAGCTTACCAGTACCTGTTCAAGGCATGTGGCACATGTGCACATTGGACAAGGCAATGACAGAGGCCAAGCTCAAAGCATGCATCTAAAAATGGTGACAAGCCACATGCAGGGAAAAGTTTGCAAGCCACAGTAGCAACAGCAGTCAAAGGTATGTGAAAATGCAACAGAATTCTGAGAAGATCCACCAGGCTAAGTGAGGTAGTGAAACACGAAGAGGTTCGGAATGAGAACCATGTTCAGATGCTGATTGAACAAACATTTCATATTGTCAATCTGGTTTGACATGTTGAAGCTATCACACAATCTGAGGCATTCACCATGATTGGGATTGTATGTCCGCAGAGCAGTATTCAGTTAAGGCCCAAGTCAACACAGGAGCAAATGCTAATATGTTACTTCTCCATACATTGAAGGTTATGAATGTAGAGAAATGGGAATCTATGATACACCCCTCCATGGTTAAACTGACTGCCTACAATGGCTCACTGATCAAATACATTGGAACGATAACCTCAGAGTGGGTACCACAATTGTATTATATGTAGACACAGCTGGACTAGCTGTACTAGTACTTCCAGTATGCCAATCTTTATGGATTATCACAATACATGAAGTCACCACCATGCTGAAAGGTACAGAAGGTAGTATTGAGTCAGATTGTGATCTGCAATGCTCTATCTGAACAGGTTTGATGTAATTGGTGACTTCAAGGTAGAGGCACATAGGGGAAGATGCAGTTCCTACCATTGATCCGCAAATGAAGTACAGTGCCAAATTCAAGAGAAGCTCAAAGTGGAGTTCGATGAGATGGAGTCATCCACAAAGTGCACCAGCACTCTGATTAGTGCAGCTCCATCACCCACATGCTTAAAAATGATACCAATCTCAGGATTTGCTTAGACCCAAGACAGTTGAACTTAGCCCTCGAGTGATGTTGGCATAAAATCCCAACCTGTGAGGAAATGAAGCCTAAGTTTACTGGCACTACGTATTTTTCAAAGATCGACATGAAGCAGGGCAATTGGTCTTTCCACTTAGCCAAAGAGGCTCAGCTGCCCACAGCATTTAGAACACCATTTGGGAGATACTGTTTCAGATGGTTACCGTTTGGACTATGTGTCAGCCAAGATGTATTCCAAGAACACATGGCCAGAATAATAGCAAATGTCCCAGATTGTACCTGCATTGCCAACGACATTGCAGTGATGGAGCAGGCAGAGGCAGGACACGAACAAAACTTGCATTTGCTACTGCTGGCTGCTCGCCATGAGAGCGTCATGTTTAATAGCTAGGAGTGCAAGGTCAATGTTGGACACAATGACTTCATTGGTTAAGTGGACAGACAATTGTCCTGCTTCGCGTTGGGATGATATATTCTGCCACAGGAATACGCTTAGACTCAGACAAAATGTCAGAGCCAGGCCAACTCCCTAGGACCGCGAGGACTTACAGTGGTGCCCAGGGCTGTTCAGCATTTTGGCCCCACATATGCACTGTTTTACTGAGTGAGCAGAAAACTGCTGTGCAAAGATACACCCGACTTGTGGCAAGAAAGCCACCAGCAAGTACTTGAGACTTTAAAATCACCATTATCGAACCAGGGTAGCGTACTGCCTGGCCTACATGTGACTTCAGACCCACAGCAATGTGATTGACTCTTAGCTGCCCTCTGAAATGGCCTAGCAAGCCACTCAGTTGTATCAAACTGCTAAAAATTCTATAAAGAATGAAACCAGACAAACCACAGGACATCGACCTAGGCATCGGAAACTACAACGGCGAACTCAGCCCTGTCGACACTGCAAAGTCTTCCGTACTAACATCTGGGGACTAGTGCCAAAATTGGGAGAGCTATCCCACAGACTAGTCAAGGAACAGCCTGACATTGTCATATTTACAGAATCATACCCCACCGACAGGACAGACCCAGCAGAGGTGGCGCACAGTGGTATACAGTCAGGAGGGAGTTGCACTGGGAGTCCTCAACATCGACTCGAGAACCTATGAAGTCTCATGACATCAGGTCAAACATGGGCAAGGAAACCTCCTGCTGATTTCCACGTACCGTTCCTCCTCGGCTGATGAATCAGTGGTCTTCCATGTTGCACAACACTTGGAGGAAGCACTGAGGGTGGCAAGGGACCAGAATGTACTCAGAATCACAGAATCACAGTGCAGAAGAGGCCCTTCAATCCATCAAGTCTGCACCGACACATGAGAAACACCTGACCTACCTATCTAATCCCATTTACCAGCACTTGGCCCATAGCCTTGAATGTTATGACGTGCCAAGTGCTCATCCAGGTACTTTTTAAAGGATGTGAGGCAATCGGCCTCCACCACCCTCCCAGGCAGCGCATTCCAGACCATCACCACCCTCTGGGTAAGAAAGTTTTCCTCACATTCCCCCTTAACCTCCTGCCCCTCACTTTGAACTTATGTCCCCTTGTGACTGACCCTTCAACTAAGGGGAACAGCTGCTCCCTATCCACCCTGTCCATGCCCCTTCAATGTCCATCACCAAGAGTGCTCCAGTAGCACCACTGCTGAATGAGCTGCTCGAGTCCTAAAGGACATAGCTACTAGACTGGGTCTGCGGCAGGTGGTGAGGGAACCAACAAGAGGAAAAGACATAGTTGATCTCATCCTCACCAACCTGCCTGCCGCAGATGCATCTGTCCATGAGAGTATTGGTAGGAGTGACCACTGCACAGTCGTTGTGGAGACGAAGCCGCATCTTCATATTGAGGATGCCCTCCATCGTGTTGTCTGTCACTACTACTGTGCTAAGTAGGATAGGTTTCAAACAGATCCAGCAACTCAAGACTGGGCATCCATGAGGCGCTGTGGGCCATCACCAGCAGCAGAATTGTACTCAACCTCAACCTGTAACCTCATGGCCCAGCATATCCCCCACTCTACCATTACCACCAAGCCATCTGGTAATCAACCCTGGTTCAATGAAAAGTACAGGAGGGCATTCCAGGAGCAGCACCAGGTATAGGTAAAAATGAGGTGCCAATCTGGTGAAGCTACAACACAGGACTAGTTGTGTGTCAAGGGATATACAGAGCTAAGTGATTTCACAATCAATGGATTAGACCAAATCTCCAGTCGTGAACAATTAAAAAACTCACTGGAGGAGGACACTCCAAAAGTATCCCCATTGTCAATGATGGAGGAGCCCAGTTCATCAGTGCAAAAGCTAAGGCTGACGCATTTACAACAACCTTCAGCCAGAAGTGCCGAGTGGATGATCCATCTTGGCCTCCTCCGGAGCTCCCCAGCATCACAGATGCCAGTCTTCAGCCAATTCAATTCACTCCACATGATATCAAGAAATGGCTGAGGGCACTGAATACGGCAAAGTCTACGGGCCCTGGCAATGTTCCAGCAACAGTAATGAAGGCTTGTGCTCCAGAACTTGCCGCACTCCTAACCAAGCTGTTCCAATGCAGCTACAACGCTGGCACCTACCCGGCTATGTGGAAGATTGCCCAAGCATGTCCTGTACACAAAAAGCAGAGCAAATCCAACCCAGCCAATTACCGCCCTTTGAGACTACTCTCGATCATCAGTGAAGTGATGGAAGGGGTCATCAACAGTGCTATCAAGCGGCACTTGGTCAGCAATAACCTGTTCATGGACGCTCAGTTTGGGTTCGACCAAGGCCACTCAGTCCCTAACCTCATTACAGCCTTGGTTCAAACATGACAAAAGAGTTGACCTCCAGAGGTGAGGCGAAAGCAACTGCCCTTTACAGCCAGGCAGCATTTGACCGAGTGTGGCATCAAGGAGCCCTGGCAAAACTGGAGTCAATGGGAATCAGGGGGAAAACTCTCCACTGGTTGGAGTCATATCCAGCACAAAGGAAGATGCTTGTGGTTGTTGGAGGTCAGTCATCTCAGTTCCAGGATATCACTGCAGGAGTTCCTCAGGGTAGTGTCCTAGGCCCAACCATCTTCAGCTGCCTCATCAATGACCTTCCTTCCATCATAAGGTCAGAAGTGGGGACGTTTGCTGATGATTGCACAATGTTCAGAACCACCTCGGAAACTGAAGCAGTCTATGTCCAAATGCAGCAAGATCTGGACAACATCCAGGCTTGGGTTGACAAGTGGCAGGTAACATTTGCGCCACACAAGTGTCAGGCAACGACCATCTCCAACAAGAGAGAATCCAACCATCGCCCCCTGATGTTCAATGGCATTACCATCACTGAATCCCCCACTATCAACATCCTGGGGTTTATCATTGACCAGAAATTAAATTGGACTAGCCACACAAATACTGTGGCTACAAGAGCAGGTCATTGGCTAGGAATCGTGCGACAAGTAATTCACACTCCTGACTCCCCAAAGCCTGTCCACCATTTACAAGGCACAAGTCAGGAGTGTAATGGCATACTCCTCACTTGCCTGGATGAGTGCCGCTCCTATGACACTGAAGAAGCTTGACACCTTTCAGGACAAAGCAGCCCACTTGATTGACGCCCATCCACAAACATGCACTCCTTCCACCACTGACGCACAGCAGTGTGTACCATCTACAAGATGCACTGCAGAAATTCACCAAGGCTCCTTAGACAGCACCTTCCAAACCCACAACCACTACCATCTGGAAGGACAAGGGCAGCAGATAGATGGGAACACCACCACCTGGAAGTTCGCCTACAAGTCACTCAACATCCTGACTTGGAAATATATCAATGTTCCTTGACTGACACTGGGTCAAAATCCTGGAGCTCCCTTCCTAACAGCACTGTGGGCGTACCTACACAACATGGACTGCAGCGGTTCAAAAGGCAGCTCACCACCACCTTCTCAAGGGCAACTAGGGATGGGCAATAAATGCTGGCCCAGCCAGAGATGCCCACATCCCCTGAATAAATAAAAAAATATCCTTCCAGTCCCCCCACCCCCTAGTCCACGTACCCATCCAGCCTCCCCACAAATACAAAGGTAAGGAGGTAATGTTTAAATTATAATCTTAGTTGGAATTTATTTGGAGGATGAAGTGTATTTTGGGTCTCTATACTACACAAACTTCACTGAAGCATTGAGAAAGTGCAGCAAAAAGGATGCTACCATAATTGAGAGGATGTAACTATTAGGGTAGATTGAAAAAACTGGAGTTCATTGCTTTGGAAAAGAGATGACACAGAAGAGCAAAGAATGCTGAAAAATCTCAGCAGGTCAGGCTGCATCTGTGGAGAGAAACAGAGCTAACATTCAGGTTGATGACCTTTCATCAGAATTGAATATAAGAATTTCAAGTCAGTGGGGGAGGGCGGGGGCAGGAAGAATAAAGGAGAAATTCTGTGATAGGGTGGAGGCCAGGGGAGATTAGATAACAAAAGATTTCATGATGCAACAGCCAAAGAAAGTGGTAATGGATACGGTAAAGAAACCAAGGTTATGCCCAAGTGAGGCGTCAATTACGGCATAAAAACAATCTGAATGCAACACGAAGGGATAAAGAAAGAAACAAGACAAGACCGACACAGAAAAACAAAAAGAAAAGAAAAAACACGTAGAATAAGATGGAGGCAGAGGTTATGATCTAAAATTGTTGAACTTAATGTTGAGTCAGGAAGGCTGTAGAGTGACGGGTTGAAAGATAATGCACTGTTTCTCTAGCTTGCATTCAATGAGGTTGAATGAGGACTAAGGAAATAGATGGATATGGTGGCAACCTGGGAATAGATAGTTAAAGTGCAGGAGGCCTTGAATAGGGTATAAATAGTGGCATTGAGCAATTGGGCTGAATGCCTTGAATGGGCTGTTTCGGTGCTTTAGATTTGATGTAGGGTCATATGTATCTGAACTCCTGACTCTGCCACACCATATAGAATGTTCCCATTGGACTGGATAATGTAAATAAATGATTTAGCTTGGACTGTAAACACAGAACCAGGGGACATAAGCACAAAATGGACAAACCATGAGCAATGCAGAGATTGAAGGAAATAATATTTCCCATTTGGAAGAGTTTCCCGGAAAAAGCAGTTGGTGTGTGGGTGAAAATTTATTTCAAGAGAAAGCTGAATGAATATCTGGCTCGGAATTAGAACGTTATAAGAAAAATCAAGTGCCATATGAAATATGGGTGCTAAACAGGAGGAGCGGTGTGTGATTGGTCTACTTTGGAGATTGGGCATACTCATTCCACATAATTTAAGATATTGTATCCAGGGGAAAGGTTTATCTATCAGTCTGCATTGGATTCAATTTCGGGTCCCAGTAGGGAGAGGTAATTGTGTAATTCTCTATTTTATCCCTTCAAAGAGAGGAATCATTTATCATATTACTCTAACCGAGGTCCAGGAATGAAAGGACAATGTACAAACCAGCTATTCCACCCAATATCGTTAGAATTTAATGCATTGTTGTCCATTGCTGGCTCAATATCCTGGCATTTTCCCACCTCACACTCTCAGGGGAACAGAAGCAGCAGGGAGGCTGCAGCAGTTCAAGGGGAAGACCCACCACCACCTTTTCAGGGCATCTAGGGACAGCAGTTAATATGGCCACGCCTGTATCACCCGCAAAATACTTTCAAAATTGGTTTTGTGGTATAAATACCATATTGTTTAGGACGTAATATCATTTTATATTGCAGTAATGAGAATCACGTAAAATTGCCTCCCATGACTCACTTGTGCATTGTAGGTTTAGCAACATCTGTGTAATTTAGAAAGATTTGCAATTATGTATCCCAAAGAACCTTCCAGCCAATTAAATACTTTTGGAGAGTATTCACCATTGTAATGTAGGAAACACAACAGCCAAGTTGTGCACAGCAAGGTCCCACAAACAGCAAGTAGATAATCAGTAGATCATGTGTTTGAGTGATGCTGATTGAGGGACAAATAATGGCTAGACCTCCCTTGCTTTTCTTTGAAATAGCATCATGGGATATTTTACATCAACATGAGAAGGCATTCAGGGCCTCAGTTTAATATCTCATCAAAAGGCAGCACCTCCAACTGTGCAGCACTCCTTCAATAGTGCATTAGGATGGCAGTCTGGATTATGGGGTCAAGCGTCTGCAGTGGGACTTGAACTCATGACTATCTAACACAGAAGCAAGGGGTACTGCTCACTGACCCGTAGCTATATTGCACAGTCATCCCAAAAATTTGTTGTTTGTCTATAACATTTTTGTCCTCCCTGCTTTCTCGTGGAAGTATTTTATTTTGATCTCCCATGTATTATTGCCCTCCCATGAAAAAAGGTATGTATTAGGCACAATTAAATAAACTACATTAAAATTGGAATTAATAAGCCCTCTTCATGGTGCTAAGGTTAAGCATGTTTTTGATCTTAATGGTTGACTGCATGATCCTTCAGGCACATCAATTTGTTGTTAAAGCAATAATCAGTTTAAATAAGATGTAAACTTCCTGACAAACTGCGACTTTAATTGTTACAAACGGTTCAGACAATTGATTTTCTCAGTCCCTCCTTCCTACTCAGCTTCCTGAGAGCGTATCCTGTCCCCAGCCCAGAGACTGGATTGTGCTATCTACAGACCCTCAATCTAATGCAATGACCCTGAGGCAAATGCAGGGCAAGGCTGCCTAGCCAGCCTGACCCCACTCACCCACAATTATCCACCTGCTAATGAACAAAGCAAAGCACGATTGAGATAACTTCATTAGCTGGAACAAGGCAGCCGCCCCTGCCTGTGTGGTAACATTCTTATCGCAACATCTTCCGTTTCCATTTACTTTAAGCATGATACATATCTTTTGACTGAGCTTAAAGAAAAAAGCACTTTTCATTCTTACACACACATACTTCCCAAATGCCAGGACACATGACTGCCCTTCTACTCACACTCACTACTCACCTTCAGTAGTCGCACCTAACACACACAGACACACAACACTGGGCCACCAAATCTCCTGCAGCAGGTCCCACCACGAAAATCCCAGCTTTGGTCTCACATTCACTACCCTCATCATATACACCTAACACAGCCTCATCACACACACACACATACACACAGACACACACACACACACACACACACACACACACTTTTCCCAAAAATACAGACGCATGTCGGAATGCCCTACATATACACTCACATGACCTACATATACACACCCAAACTCAACACATTCAGCACACACACTCACTAAAGGCAGACTCACCACATAATCCACACACACAGACACTTGCCTAACACAAAACACACACTTTCTCAAATGGGCTAAGATACAGTAGCATTTACTTAAAGTGAACAATTGTTAACTGAGATCTTGTCCATCTCTTAAGTTTAATGAATTTGCTCCTTTGGGCAAATAGAGCAAAGAATTGCCCTTCACCTCTTTTTGGGTGCCACCTGCCAGTACCCGTTCCTGTTGAGACAGGCAGCATGCAAATTTTGTCCCCCGTTCTCTTTACCATGATTTTTCATGGGACCCAGCGTGACCCTTGGCCTGCTGGCTGACTGCGCCTACAACAAGGACCAAACAGCATGTAAATGGAGCATGTGTTGCAGCTAACTTTCAACCCTTAAAGGCAGTCAATCCCCCTTAAAGGGAAGCTGCCTTGGATTACAGGAGGATGCTACTGCCTGACTGTCGCATTCTACGCCAGGGAACGGAACACTGGGATGGAGAAAGGGCTCCGCAGTTCACTGATGTGGCCATGGAGGTCTTAGTAATGGAGGTGGACAGGAGGAGAGATCCAATGTTTCGTTGGGGGTGGGGGTTGGGGGGGGTGGGGGCGGGGAGGTGGCAGGAGAACCTCAAGGCAAATCCTTTGAGGGAATGGTGGAAGATGGCCAGCGAGGTGGACTCCAGGCATATGGTCTTGATGACCTAACAGCAATCCCACAATAAGTTTAATGAGTTCATGCAGGTTGTCATGAAAGTGAATTCATCTCCGCAGGACCTCCTTTACACACCATACCACTAACCTCTCACACTGCTCAATGCACCACACCATTCACTCACCCATCAGCCATCCCTAACACGCAGGACTCACATCGAGCAGTCACACACTCCACCTCACGCTCACACACCTTCCAGTGATACCAGCCTCACACCCACCCCTCACTGCATCCACATCCCCCCAGCCATTCAGCTGTGGCAGACACACCACCCAAACACAGCGCTACACAATTACTGACTTTCTGCCTGTGCTCTTACAGCACAAAGTGACACACGATGGAAGGGGAGCAGCAGAGAACAGGCAGGAGCCAAGCACACCTTCACTCACTGAGCCCAATGAAGAGATTGTTCTCTGTGTCATGGGGCCGGATGTGACAGATCCTGTAGCATTTGGCATCACTGAGACCATGCAAATCGATGGTATTATATAAGGATCTTCTCAACTCCCTCTTCACCTTCATCCTGCTATCTGGCAAGCTGCAGATGGTGTGACCATGGTCGACTTCCTTTCCTCACCAACCCCTCTCTCTCACCACACCCCTCCCCTTCTGATTTTATGCTATCAAATGGCTGGATGGAGAGAGAGAGTAACCCCACCCTGGTGATGAGGAAGCAATGCCACATGATCTGACACTCATTGCCACCAGCTCAGACATTGGCATTATATGCACCTTAGAGCTAGTGCAGGTGAGTCATCGGACATGAGAGAAAGCTGCAGTCAGCCCAGGGGGAAGGGTATTGTCTGTGCCAGCTCCCCAGAGGGTGAGGTCTCAGGTGAGTTCTGCTGCAGTGGACTCAGGTGAGGATATCAATGAGATGAGGTACAGGAGATCTCTGATGAGCAACCACATTGAGATGCTGGGTGCATTGGCAGACCTGCCAGACAGCCTCCTATCAATGTCATGAGGAATCCAACTCCAGCATGACAAAGGCAGCCACGGGAGCTTGGAGCCCATCAATTCACTGTGGAATAGGCCAACTTCACAACAGCATTAACAGGCACACTATAATATTTTTAAAATTCATTTATGGGATGTGGGCTTCGCTGGCTAGGCCAGCATTTATTGCCCATCTTTTATTGCCCTTGAGAAGGTGGTGGTGAGCTGCCTTCTTGAACTGCTGCAGCCCCTGTGGTGTAGGTACACCCACGGTGCTGTTAGGAAGGGAGTTCCAGGATTTTGACCCAGTGACAGTGAAGGAATAGCAATATATTTCCAAGTCAGGATGGCGTATGGCTTGGAATGGAACTTCCAGGTGGTGGTGTTCCCATGCATCTGTTGCCCTTGTCCTTCTAGATGGTAGTGGTCATGGGTTTGGAGAGTGCTGTCTAAAGAGCCTTGGTGACTTTTTGCAGTGCATCTTGTAGATGGTATATGGTGCTGCTACTGTTTGTGGAGGGAGTGAATGTTTGTGGATGTGGTGCCAATCAAGTGAGCTGCTTTGTCCTGGATGGTGTCCAGCTTCTTGTGTTGTGGGAGCTGCACTCATCCAGGCAATTGGGGAAAATTCCATCACACTCCTGACTTGTGCCTTGTAGATGGTGGACAGGCTTTGGGGAGTCAGGAGGTGAGTTACTTGTCGCAGGATTCCCAGCCTCTGACCTGCTCTTGGAGTCACAGTGTTTAAATGGCTAGTCCAGTTCAGTTTCTAGTCAATGGTAACCCCCATGATGTTGCTAGTGGGGGATTCAGCGATTGTTATGCCATTGAATGTCAAGGAGCGATGGTTAGATTCTCTCTTGTTGGAGATGGTCATTGCTTGGCACTTGTGTGGCACAAATATTACTTGCCACTTGTCAACCCAAGCCTGGATATTGTCCAGGTCTTGCTGCATTTGGACATGGACTGCTTCAGTATCTGAGGAGTTGTGAATGGTGCTGAACATTGTGCAATCATCAGTGAACATCCCCACTTCTGACCTTATGATAGAAGGAAGGTTATTGATGAAGCAGCTGAAGATGGTTGGGCCTAGGACATCTGGTGGCTACTGCCTCAGCTTCCACTGCAGCCCAGGAGGAAGCCCACTATGTCCCAGTGCTGCAGTGGAAGCTCAGACAAAGGCCATGACATCTATTCTTGCTGCCACCCAGCTTAGACTGGTCCCTTTGTGGCAGCAGCACATTGTAGTTAAAGGGACATGCACGCTCTCACAGCAGCCTAGAAATCTGTGCTTCTGCATGTTACTAGGATTGCTGAGGTGCTGTCCCAGGGGATTGGCAGTGGCTCCATGGTGCATGAGCCTGCTCAGGATCACAGCATTCATGCTACCTCAAAGCAACTCTGCCAGTGCCTTTGCTGTTGCCTCTCAGCCAGGCAGCCCACACTGCCACCCGTCATGGTGAGGTGGTGCAGTCCAAATTCAGGCCCCCAAGTCCCAGAGCTGCTCGAGGGAACCCTACATGAGCACCTGTACTCTCCTCCACTGGAAGTCAGCAGCCTTCCACCAGCAGTCACCGGGATACCGCTGTATGGGCTCACAAGGGCAGGCAAAAGCACCCATAAAACTAGGGAAAACTGGGGTGAATAGTTCATTTCTGCATGTGTAAGTGGATGTGTTGTTGAAAAAGGTGTTATTGTGAAAGGTTGTGTAGTTAGCTTTTATTATTGGATGGTGGCCAGGGGGATATTTTCATGGGGCATCAAACATGGAAATATCGGTGGATGCTTGGTGATCAGGGGTAGCAGTTTCATTGAAACTGGATTCTGAACAGGTATTGCCTGACAGCCTGTCCAGAATGAAGGGGTCCTAAATGCATCCTCCCTGCCTCCCCTTCCTCTTCTTCTTCTCCCTCTTCCTTCTTTCCTCCTCCTTCTCTTCCTCTCCTTCTTCCTTCTTTCCTCCTCCTTCTCTTCCTCTTCCTCTTCCTGCTCCAGATCCATGGAGGCAATGGCTGTTCCCTCACGATGACAATATTGTGGAGGATGCAGCAGGTCACCGTGAATTTGGAAATCCTCTCGAGTGTGTACTGGAGAGGTCCCCCACTCCTGAGCAACCCGGAGAGTGGAAGCATTGCTTGAACATGTCAAGTGTCTGCTCCCTGTGGTTCCTGGTGGTTCCACAGCTCTTATTACAGGCATGTCCTGACGTGCTCAGGTGACAGAGGGGAGAGCATCAGCCAGGAGGTAGCCTTTGTCCTCGAGAAGCCAGCTTCTGGTTCTCCATGGAGGGCTGAAGACAGACAGCTGACTGCCTCAGAGTGAATATGTCATGGCTGCTAACAGGAACGCAGGCACTCACTGAGGTGATGTATTGTGTGGTCCCACACCAACTGCATATTGAGAGAATGGTAGCCCTTGAGGTTTCTAAACATTTCCCTGATGATATGGGAGATCCACGAGCCACGTTGTGCAGTTGGTGATGCTCTGCAGAATTGGGAATCCCACTTCCCTGGCAAATCCGTGTGCTGCATCCTGCTTCTCCCTGCTCAGGGAGAAAGCAATGTGTTCACCTCTCCTGCCATTTATCCAGCAAATTACCACACCATTAGAGCACTCTCAATCACCCGCAAAGTGATTGAAGGTGTTGTCAACACTGCTATGGAACAGCACTCACTCAGCAATACCTGATCACCAATACTCAGTTTGGTTTCTGGCCGCACCATTTGACTCCTGACCTCATTACAGCCTTGATCCAAACATAGACAAAGAGTTGAATTCTAGAGGTGAGTTGAGAGTGAGTGTTGTTGACATCAAGGCAGCATTTGACTGAGTATGACATCAAATGGGACAAAGCATAACTGAAGTCAATGGGAAACAGGGGAAAAAATCTCCACTGGTTGGAGTCATACCCTAGCACAAAGGGAGATGACTGTGATTGTTGGATCAATCATCTTAGCTCCAGGACATCACTGCAGGAGTTCATCAGGGTAGTGTCCTAGGCCCAACCATCTTCAGCTGCTTCACCAATGACCTTCCCTCTACCATAAGGTCAGAAGTGCACATGTTCGCTGAGGATTTCACAATGTTCAGTATTATTTGTGACTCCACAGATACTGGACCAGTTCGTGCCAATGTGCAGCAAGACCTAGACAACATTCAGGCTTGGGTTGATAAATGGCAAGTAATATTCACACCACACAAATGTCAGGCAGTAACCATCTCCAACAGGAGAGAATCTAACCATCTCTCCTTGACATTCAACAGCATTACCATCATAGAAATTGAATTAGATTGTGGCTGCAAGAGCAGGCCAGGGGTTAAGAATTCTGCAGTGAGTAAACACCCCTCCTGACTCCTCAGAGTATGTCCACCATCTACAAGGCACCAGTCAGAAGTGTATTGAAATACTTTCCACTTGCCTGGATAAGTGCAGCTCCAACGGCACTCAAGAAGCTCAACATCATCCAGGACAAAGCATCCTGCTTGATTGGCATCCCATCAGCCTTATTAAACATGCATCTCCTCCACCACTGATGCACAGAAGCAGCAGTGTGTACCATATGCAAAGATGCACTGCAGGAGCTCACCAAGACCCTTTGAAAGCACATTCCAAACCGGTGAGCTCCACCAGCACATTTTACTCTCACCGCCAGCAACTAATAGTTTGAAAATCTTTAGACTTGTGAAAATACTTCAGGCAGTCTTAAAGGAAAATAAACTCTGCTGACTATATAATCCCTTAAAGATATAAAGGATGATATCAGTATGGTTGCTGTTATTTCTCAGTTATCTCTTGTTGCCACTGGTTCGAGGCAAAATGGAAGTGTAAATTTTGTGATGAATTCTGCTGATGGCATCACAGGGATCCAGTCATATCATGAATGAAGCTGATTTGTTGTGATGGTTTACACAGGTTGGAAGTGGCAATGAAATCTTGAAAGGTAAAGAAGGAATTTCACAACCTCGGGCTCTCCCAAAGAGCTTCAGAGCCAATGGGGTGCCTTTTAATATTGGAAAACATGGCAGCCAATTTGCACACAGGAAGGTCCCATCAAAAATAATGGCCGGAATCTCCCAGCTCCCTGTGATGGGTCACCCCCGCAGCTGGGCCTGCAAGTCATTAAAATCTCCGTTCACATTTACGGGGCTGGAAGATCCCACCGGTGTGAGGGGCTGGAAAGTTCCGGCCAATGAGATTAATGATCGGGGAATCTGTTTTAGTCATGTTAGCTGAGGGACAAATATTGGCCAGGACATCAGGGCGAACTTTCCTGCTGCTTTTCAAACAGTGTCAGGAGATATCTTATGTGAGCTTTCAGGCGGTGTACACGGGAGCAGAATTGTTACATAGGTGAAAGATCTAGTCACCACCTGTTCCTGTCTTTTGGAAGAATTCATTTGCTCGTTATTTGTCGTGAGAATGTAAGCACATTCCCTTTGAATGTGTTCACTGATACAGTAGAAATTCTAACCAGAGGAAAACACATGTTCACAATGTCATTATACATAAACATGCTTTTTAACTCCCAAGAGGAAACTGAGGGAGCGAGGGAGAACCGCCAAACTTCTTTGAGGGGAATCTCCATGGGAGGCACAACTTAAACAGCGGAGCCTCAGTAACACCCTAGCAACCAGCAGTCCATCTGAAATGGATGTTAATAGGCTGGAGGTAGGTGAAGATTAAGGGCCCCAGAGACTGGCTTCTGGCCCTGTGTGGAGTTGCTGGGTTCCATGGGTTGGTTTGAGGGTTGGGACTCTGGGGTGACAGAAGCCCTGACATGGAGCCCAGAGGAGCACTTCTCTTTCTGGCCAGGCAAAGGAATGTTTTCTAATTTACTTCTTGGGTCACCTGTTAGGTATGTGGCATGTATGACAGTTTGTAGGGACCAAAGCAATGAGGGTGGCCAGTATGTTGTTAAGAGTTGAGTGATAGAATCCCAATTAACGCCCGTTGTTGAGGGAAGCTATCTGACTGGAATCCTCCATCACCCCCAGAGTTAGAATCGCCCTGGGGTTGGAATCAGATTGGGAAAAACAGTTCTTCGGTTTTAACTCCCATTACGACTCAGTTTTCATTGGCGGGAGGGAGGTAATGTTCGGCGTCTAGTGCCAAGGCAATTCCATCCCCTCTTGGTGCGTCAATGGCCTATATAAACATGGCAGAATTGAACTCAAAATGTTTAGGAGCATGAAGAGAGCTGCGACAGACAAAGTAAGATAATGACCTCTGACAAATAAATTTGAATAAATACTGAAGGAGTTGCAATAATTTTCAATATAAAACAGCAGCAGGGAAGTATCCTCTCAAAGCAGTGTGTGATGTGAAAGAGCCTGAGATGGGAATTGTTTCCACAGATGCCGTTACATTTATCATTACCTACGCTTTCCCCCATGCCTCTATGTGTCTTCCAATATCATCGTGCCACAACATTTGACTTCTTCATTGCAATGTGCACAGTGGAGACAAAACACTGATTATTGCATCTAAGCTATCAGTTGTTGTTAACGATGATGGTGTGGGAATGCTGAAGTTGGACTGAGCCTCTCAATTCGTTCTTCCTGCACAGGTGCATCCAGAGTGTTTGCCGTAGCTACTGAGACAGAAATTACATCTGCAAAACCTTTGGCAACATCCACTGCACAAACTCATAATCAGATGGTCATTGCCAGGGCTGTTAAGTGTACCTTTACCACAAATGTTAGTAGCATTTCCTGCACACGTTATAAAGGTAAAGTACAGGGTGCTGTGAGCTGAGAAGGTTGTATGTGACAGGCCCAGTGCAAATTATTCCTTGGAGCACCCCTTATGCTATGCACTGGAAATGCCACAAAAACATTTAAATGTTTTTAAAAATATAATATTTTATTATTATTTTATTATATGGTGCCATTTTACTTTGCTGTAAGCAGAGCCCAATTCACTGTACTCCCAGTGCCAGTGGGTTAGGACCCCAATATGTGCCAAAATGGTGGTAAAAGGAGGAGTCGGGCCAATTAGGGACCAAAAAGGACATTTACACATGGAGGCAGAGGGCATGGTTGAGCTATTAAATACTTGGCATCTGTTTTCACCAACAAAGAGGATGCTACACAGGTCATGGGGCAGGGTTTTCCAGCCAACGAGTGGGAGAGGGGCCCGCTCACTGATGCATAAAATGACGCGGGATGATGTCAGGTGGAACTCCCGACGTCACCCCGCATCATTTCCATTTTCAGGTTGGCGGGGTGGCAGTCGAATCAGCTGTGCGCCTGTCAACGGCCTATTGAGGCCATTGAAAAACTAATTAAGGTAATTAAAGGACCTACCCGCCTAACCTTAAGGTTGGCGGGCAGGCCGGGAGCCCTGGCGGGTTTCAGAAGAAACATGAAACCTCATCCACAGGTGGTATGAGATTTCATGAGGGTATTTAAATTTTTATCAAATCTTTCAATAAAAGTTATGGACCTGTCCCGACTCTTGTGACAGTATCACATGAGGGGACAAGTCAGGGAATTTTTTTATCATTTGTATTAAAATTTTTAATTCCGAGCCGATCTCCCTGAGGCAGCACTTAGCCTCAGGGAGATCTGAACACTCTTTCGCGCGCATGCATGAAAGAGCTCACTCCCGGCTGAGGGAATCCTCCCCCATCCCGCCAGCACAGGGAGTGCATAGCGCTTCCGAGCGGACGTCATGCTGGGCGGGCCTTAATTCGGGGCACCAATCGGAAGCCCGCCCGCCTGCGCCTGCTACCGCACTTCCCCCCCAACAGTGGGAAAATTTTTCCCATGGTGTAAGAGTAGGTAATTCAGATGCTTGAAGGGTTCAAAATTGACAAGGAGGTGCTGTTGGATAGGCTGTTTGTACTTAGAGTGGACAAGGCAACAGGATGGATGAGATGAACCCAAGGATACTGAAAGAAGTGAGAATGAGAATTGTGGAGGCACTGGCCATAATTTTTCAGTCCTTCTTTGACTCAGGGGTGGTGCAAGAGGACTGGAGAATTGCAACTATTACAACCTTGTTCAAAAAAAGGTGTAAAGATAAGCACAGCAACTACAGGCCAGTCAATTTAACCTCAATGGTGGGGAAGCTTCAAGAAACAATAATTCAGGACAAAATTAACAGTCACTTGGGCAAATGTAGGTTAATTAAGGAAAACCGGTATGGATTTGTTAAGGGCAAGTTGTGTTTTCCTATCTTTCTTGAGTTTTTTGATGAGGTGACAGAGAGGGCTATTGAGGTAATACTGTTGATGTGGTGTACACAGACTTCCAAAAGACATTTGATAAAGTGCCACACAACAGACGGTGGCAAAATGGACATGAAATTGGCTGAGTTTAAGGAAACAAACAGTCATGGTTAACGGTTGTTTTTCGGACTGGAGAAATGTTTGTAGTAGAGATCCCCAGGGGCTGATTGGGATCCTTGCTCTTCCTGATATATATTAATGACCTAGACATCGGTGCAGAGGGCACAATTTCAAATTGTTCAGACAATGCAAAACTTGGAAGTATTGTAAACTGTGAGGAGGATAGAGTAGAACTTCAAAAGGACATAGACAGGTTGATGGAATGGGTGGACAAGTGGCAGTTCAAAGCAGAAAGGCGTGAAGAGATTCATTTTGATAGGAAGAACAAGGAGAGACATTATAAAATAAAGGGTACAATTCTAAAGGGGGATGCAGGAGCAGAGGGATCTGGGTGTATATGTGCAGAAACCATTGAAGATGGCGGGACAGGTTGAGAGCACGGTTAATAAAGCAGACAGTATCCTGGGCTTTATTGATAGGGACGTAAAGTACAAAAGAAAGGAATTTATGTTAGACATATATAAAAAACACTGGTTCAGCTTCAACTGCAGTATTGCATCCAGTTCTGGGCATTACGTTTTAGGAAGGATGCTGAGGCATTAGAGATGGTGCAGAAAAGATTCACGAGAATGGTTCCAGGGATGAAGAACTTCAGTTACCTAGATACATTGGAGAAGTTGGGACTCTTCTTGGAGAAAAGAATATTAAAAGAAGATTTGATAGAGTTTTCAAAATCAGAAGAGGTCTGGACGGAATACAAAGGGAGAAACTGTACGCCTTGCTGGAAGGATCGAGAACCAGAGGGCACAGATCTAAGGTAATTGGCACAAGAAGCAATGGAAATATAAGGAAGAACATTTTCACGCAGCGAGTGGTTAGGATCTGGACTGCACTGCCTGAAAGTGAGGTGGGGGCAGGTTCAATCGAGGCTTTCAAGAGGGAATTGGATCATTATCTTAAAAGGAAGAATGTGCAGGGCTACGGGGAGAAGGTGGGCGAGTGGCACTATGTGAATTGCTCCATCAAGGAGCCATCACACACAAAACAGGCCAAATGGCCTTCTTCTCCGTTGTAACAATTTTATGATTCTGTGAGCCCTCAGCTGTCTTGCGCCCCCTTCTGACCTGCCCTCCCGAAACCTCTCTGCTTTGCTGTCCCTCACCCCTCCCTCAAAACCTACCTCGTCAACAATGTCTGCTGTCACCACCCCTAGTTTCTCCCCCATCATTGCTCAGTGGTTGTTATTGCCTGTGTGGAATATTTAATTACATTAAAGGTTCTACACAAATGGTTGTTGTAGTAGGATGTACTACCTTGTGGTATCCCTAATTAAGAATATTAGGGAAAACAAAAGAAAGATTGACATTTAAACAGACCCTTTCATGAACTCAGAATGCTTTATAGTCAAAGAAATACTTTTGAAGAGTAGTCCCTGTTGTCATGGAGAAAATCTCTATATACCTGGAGAATATTCTTCTCCCCAGCTGTAGAATGGGGAAAACTGGAACGTCTGAATATTGGAAGCATGAACACGGCTTCATTAACATAAACCGAGATGTAAACTGGGAGAGGCATATAACAGATAGCTAATCCGCTATAACCCCACTTACACTAAAATTACTGCCCAGCCCCAGCAAGGCAGGCTGTCCAATATTTGAGTAGGTCAGCAATAAATCCATGAAGCCTTATTGCGTGCAAGGGTATCTGGGACCGAGTAAATTCAGGATCCAGGATGGCAAGAAACTAGAAAGAATTTAGGAGAACATTGTACATCCTGAGTAGAATCCCCAACGTAATGCAATACATGTAAGCCTGCCTTAATCTATTCTCCAATGACATTATGACATCTGAAAGATAGAGACAATTACTACTTACACCAAGCAAGTTTAAAAGCTGCACTAACACATGTCCAAGAAATGCTCAGTTGCATTGTATCTGTCACAGAAGATGCGATGAAATGACTGATGTTACATTTATAAACTAAGACAGCACAGAATTATCCTTCATAAGCTGGTGTAGGCACTGGGGCTGAAGCTTGAGACATTGATCCCTTACATTGGCACAAAGGTAGCCAGAACCCTTTCAGAGTCCAGAGGTAGAAATGGATCAGCTGCTTTGTACAAACTCTGCTCTGCTTTCAACAAAATGTAGCAACAATTTTGCATGCAGATTGATGCAGCAGAACACAGCAATAATGTCATTGCAACACTGAAACAGACAAACGTGCCCATGTACTCATTTCTGCATTCGTCAATGATGAGAGGTTATACAACGCCCTTGAACAGTACTCTTCATGAAAGCATCTTCTGTCACCATAACTCAGAGCATTCACCTATCAAGGGGCAGGGGTGCAATTGAGTGAAATTGTTCTTCTAGTGTTAAGAAGGAAAGAGCAGTCATTTCTCTAAGGGTTCCGGAGAGTGGAGATGAAGAATGCCAAATGGCTCACGTGTTGTCTTGGATCATTCCTAACTGGGCCAATTTTCCAACAGAGGATGCTGCAACATCTTGATTATCTTAAGGTCATTTCAATCTATTCTCATGGGACTTAAGAGAAAGAAAAATTGCAATTATACACTGCCTTTCACGGCTTCAGAACATCCCAAGGTGCTTTACAGCCAATGAAATATTTTTGAAATGTTGTCACTGTTGTAATATAGGAAAAGAGACAGCCAGTTTGCACACAACAAAGTCTCACAAGCAACAATGAGGTAATGACCAGATAACCTGTTTTTTTAATGACATTGATTGAGGCAAAAATATTGGCCAATGGGCCTTTTAAGACAACCTGAGAGCTGACAGGGCAGATAGGACCTTGGTTTAATGTCTCATCCAAAAGAGGGCACCTCCGGCACTCTGTCAGTACTGTACTCAAGTGCCATCCTAAAATTTTAATTGATCAATTGCCTTCACTGATCTGTGGCATGGATGAAAGGACAGTGTGAATGGAAATGAAAATAAAGGCAACTGTCCAAAAAAGCCTGTGTTCACAGAATTCCATCTTCCGACAGTGATTAAACTGGAGTCACAGAAACATCTGGTTGGGCTCTGCAGCATTTGCATGTCAGCAAAACACATGCAGAAGTGAGCTTTCCCAATGCCTCCACAAGCACACAGATCCCAACAACTCCTGGCACGGCTGAACTTAATTCAGAGGCAGTCGGTCCAAGGGAGCACAATCAGCCTGTGTCAAAGGCAAGTGGCAGGTACCCACATTTGCCCCGTCAGCTGGGGAAGGGTGAAAAGACAGACACAGGCAAGTTCATTTTGTGGGAACGCTAACATCTGACATGTTCAGTATAAGAGAAGCCCTTTGGAAACAATCTTCAATCTGGACATTCAACCAGCATGCTTTGGGAAGCTGGGAATAGTGCTGATGAGGTGGCTCCACAAGGAGGCAGGAAGCAAATCTATAGATTCAGAAGCCCTATTAAGGGCCCTTTTACCAGGCAGTCGGCATTTTGCTGAAGGCAAATCAACACCATGCTGGGTGGGGAGGCTACCAGCTGAAAGCAGGCAGCCTCCCAGCAGCAGCCCAGAGAGAGTGGGCCAAGAGCAGGGAAGGCTGCCACCACAGCCCCAGTGCTCAGCTCAGAGGTGCCTCCCCTAGTTGAGTTTTATTAAAATTTAAATGCGTTTGGGCCTACCTGGTAAGGTTCCAGGGCCCCTGCAAACCTCAACAGTGGCCACCACTCCTGGTGGTGCTATTGAGACTGCTGAGATGTCGGCCCTCTGACTGTCCGGGCAGCTCTAGGGGGCAGGCAGCCATCCTGCACAAGACAACATACTCGGTAGCAGCTTATTAATGAACTGCCGCTGGCAAAATCAAGGCAGAAGTCCCACCAGCCAGATGTGTGCGTTGCCGACAATTCAGATCAGCCATGATCTTATTGAATGGCGGAGCAGGCTCAAGGGGCCAAGTGGTCTATTCCTGCTCCTAATTAATATGTTTGTATGTGTTAGGACCTTGACACCTTTAACAAAATGTTGCCCATTGTGCAACTAAAGGAAATATCAGTGTAAGTAACGTGGAATGGCACCTTGATGTGATTACTCAGAACTTAGTGGACCTGTTCAATAAACAATCCTTATCAGAAGGTTTGCCAGAAGGATGGTTGGTATTCGCTTGTTATCCAACTGTGGTCTTCACATGATGGCACTCACTGAAAGGAACTCTAAGTAGGATTTAACTTCAGATTTTAAAACAAAAATTTGATATATTATTGGTTATCATGATCAAAAGCTGTCATCGATAGGTCAATGAGGCCTTGGCAATGTGGCATGCTGTCCACCATTGAAAGGAAAAGGTATAAATGAAGCTGTTAAGATAACTTTGTTACTGCAGTCACGGGAGGGACCTGACCGATCATGGAAGGAAAGTTGCAGCTAAGGGAACCAATAAGGAGGACGGCAGACAAAGAGGGAACTCGACTCATCTTCGGAAGAATATCTGCCTGTGCTCAGAACTAGATATTACAAGGGAGCCAGACTCATCATCGGAAGAATGTTTTATGGAATCCAAACCATTGTCAGAAGGATATCTACAATCAACAGGAATTATTAAAGGATGATGGTCTGGCTGTTTATTTAGAACATACAGTATTTGGGCTATCGCTAAGAATAGTCTAAAAAGGACAACATAATTCCAGAATTTTGAATTGAACGTCTGACCTTAGAAAGTTTAACATTTAATTCCGATATTTAAATGTGCTCTCATTATTTCTTGCAATTCTTGTGTCTGAACCATAGAATAACCTATTAAAAGTGGAAGGTTATGCCCTACATCAGCACAGCATGAGAAATATCAAACAGGTGCATCATCTGCACTGAGCAATCATATTCGCTTTAGACACAACATGAAGCACATAAGCTGTAAATAAGTCCACAAAAAATATCACCATGTTTTGCTTTGGCTCATTCATTTATCAAAGGCAAAAAAGGAGTCTCTCATATCAGAAAAGTAATGGAGACAGTTGTTATGCATAGAATAAAAGGCAAATTAAATAGCATTTCCAAGGTTTCACATATGTCTTACAAGCATTAAATCTTACTGATGTGTCCATGAGTACCTGGCTATCAGTCCCCATCCCACACCACACTGTCTGGCTGCCAGGATTACATACAAGTACATGGAATGTACAGCACAGAAACAGACCAGTTGGTTCAACAGATCCCATGCTGATGTTTATGCTACACACTAACCTCTTACCTTCCCTTCTCATTAGTCCCGATCAGCATAATTTCCTATTCCTTTCCCCTTTGTTTCCTCTTAAATGCATCTATGCTATTCAACTCAGCTCTTCCTTTCGGTAGCGAGTTCCACATTCTCACCACTCTTTGGATAAAAAGGTTTTTCGCAAATTTTTCTGACTGGATTTATTGGTGGCTATTTTATGTATAAAGTTCCTATTCTTGATCTCATCCACAAATGCAGACATTTTTCTACATCAACCCTGTAAAACCCTTCCATAATTTTAATGATTTCGATTAGGTCACTCCTCGACCATCTCTTTTCTGGAGAACAGAACCCCAGCCTGTTCAACCTTTTTTGGTAAATATATCCTCTAAGTTCAGGTATCAACCTTGTGAATCTTTTCTGTATCTTCTCTTATGCTTAATAATATGGGGACTGGATCTGAGCACAGTGTGAATATGGTACTTCCGGATGGGCCTGTAACATTGCAATCCTGTCCTGTTCTGTTACTGCTCAATGATGTCTACTATGAGGCATCTGTCATCTGATGTCCTGTAACATGCAACACACTATTACAATTACACTCACCTTCATTGATAAATATAGTGAGCCTTCCTTCTCCTTCAGCAGTCCAGACATCTGAACCATTGTTTCACTTGACAAATGGTTACTTAACAAGGACCCTCTTCTAAACACAACCAAGTTTTGGCCTGGAGATTGATCAGAGACATCACAAGTTACATCTGCACAATGAACCAAACCCTTCAAAAGTTCCACCACAATAGATTGCCTCAAAGTAAATGAATTTTGCTTACCGGGATGCATGCATTCAGTTGTCATAGCTTCAGAGACATGTTCATTAATCTGTAAATAAATCTGAGTACACAGTTTTAACCTGTACAAATGCGTGTGATGATGTGATATTTCCCAACGAGAGCATGTTGCGCATTTCAAATGATCTGCAGTGCCTAATGTGATGCAAATAGAGGTTCATTGTTAACCCTGGGCACAATAATCTATAAGGGCATAGGATAAAGGCAAAATTCTGCGGATGCTGGAAATCTGAAACAAAAACAAAAAATGCTGGAAAAGCTCAACAGGTCTAACAGCCTCTGTGGAGAGAAAAGAGGGACGCTGTTAGACCGGCTGATCTTTTCCAGAATTTTTTGTTTTCGTATAAGGGTTTGCTTCAGTCAGCGCTCTAGGAACTGCACCTTGGAACATTTCATTATGTTAAAGGCACAATACAAATAGTTGTTGGTGTTGTTTGTGACCTGTGAGTGCAAAATCAAACTGTTGGGAAGAAGCCTAAACTGTAGCAAGGTACATATAAACAGTTTGTTTCCGAGTATTCGGATTACAGCGAAATTTTTACATTTGAGCAGAATCTCTTCCACCCAATTTAGGGGCAGAATTTTCTGGCTGGCGTGTGGGTGGTGGAGCCCGCACATCAGCGCTTAAAATGTTGGTCGTTGATGTCGCGCAAGCGTCCCGATGTCAGCGCATGGCATCACGATATTTAGGTCGGCGGGCGCGCACAGCAGTGGGGCGCTCGCCCGCCATTAATTAAAGGCCTCGTTAAGGCCCTTAACTTGCCAGTTGTCCAGGATTTTGAGGGGCCCGTGCGAACTTCGGGTCAGTGCACAGGCCCAAGGGGCAGGCGGGTAGGTGATTTTTCAATAAAACTCATGCAATGTCGGGATATGTGGACTCAGAGGGGTTGTTCGTGTTTTCCATAGAACCATAGAAAAGTTACAGCACAGAAGGAGGCCATTCAGCCCATCTTGTCCATGCCAGCCCGAGGACACCCAGGTGCCCTTTCTAATCCCACCTTCCTGCACCCGGCCCATAGCCCTGCAGCTTACAGCACTTTAGGTGCAGATCCAGGTACTTTTTAAAAGAGTTTAAAGTTTCTGCCTCTACCACCAACTTGGGCAGCGAATTCCAGACACCCACTACCCTCTGCATAAAAAAGTTCTTCCTCATGTCCCCCCTATACCTTCTACCACTTATCTTGAATCTATGTCCTCTGGTTCTAGAATTCTCCATCAAGGGAAACAATTTTATCCTGGCCACTCTATCCATTCCCCTCATAATTTTGTACACCTCAATCAAGTCACCTCTCAGCCTTCTTTGTTCCAAGGAAAATAACCCCAACCTATCCAATCTCTCCTCGTAACTACACTTTTCTAACCCTGGCAACATTCTTGTAAACCTCCTCTGCACTCTCTCCAGAGCTATTACATCCTTCCTGTAATGTGGTGACCAGAACTGCACACAATACTCCAGTTGTGGCCTCACCAGTGTTTTATACAATTCCAACATCATATCCTTACTTTTATATTCTATACCTCTGCCAATGAAGGAGAGCGTTGCATGTGCTTTCTTTACAACCTTGTCTACTTAAACTGCTGCCTTCAGGGACCTGTGTACTTGTACGCCAAGATCTCTCACTTCATCTACCCCTCTTAGTATATTCCCATTTATTTTGTAATCCCTGTAACTGTTTGACCTCCCTAAATGTATGACCTCACACTTCTCTGTGTTAAAATCCATCTGCCGCTTTACCGCTCACTCCACCAACCCATCTATATTGTTTTGGAGATTATGGCTATCCTCTACACTATCCACTACTCGGCCAATCTTTGTGTCATCTGCAAATTTCCCAATCGTGCCCCCCACATTCATGTCCAAATCGTTAATATATAACACAAACAGCAAGGGTCCCAACACCGAGCCCTGTGGAACACCACTTGAGACAACTTTCCATTCGCAAGGGCATCCATTGATCATTACCCTTTGTTTCCTGTTACAAAGCCAACCTTTTATCCAGTTTGCCACATTACCCTGAATCCCATGGGCTTTTACTTTCCTGACCAATCTGCCATGTGGGACCTTGCTAAATGCCTTGCTAAAATCCATGTACACAACATCCAATGCACTACCTTCATCAACCCTTCTTGTCACTTCCTCAAAGAATTCAATCAAATTTTTGAGGCAAGACCTTCCTTTAACAAATCCATGCTGACCATCACTGACTAGTCCATGCCTTTCCACATGACAGTTAACTTATCTCTCAGGATTGATTCTACTAATTTGCTCACCACCGATGTAAGACTAACTGGCCTATAATTGTTTGGCATTTCCTTTGATCCCTTTTTAAACAATGGAACTACTTTTGCATTTCTCCAGTCCTCCAGTACCTCCCCTGTATCTAGTGAAGATTGGAAAATCATCCTCACAGCATCTGCTATCTCCTCCCTGACTTCCTTCAGCAGCCTCGGAAACAATCCATCTGGCCCTAGCGACTTATCAACTTTCAAGGATTTCAACCCTTCGAGTACTTCCTCTCTCTTTATGACTATCCCTCCAATATCTCACAGTGTTCCCCCTGGACTACTATATCTACATCCGCCCTTTCCTTTGTAAACACGGAGACAAAATATTCATTCAAAACCCTTCCCACAGCCTCTGCATCTACACACAAGTTTCCATCTTCATCTCTGATAGGTCCCACTTTTTCCTTAACTAACCTTTTAGCATTAATGTATTGCTAAAACATCTTTGGGTTTTCTTTAACTTTACTTGCTAATTCTTTTTCATGCCCTCTCTTTGATTTCCTTATTTCCTTTTTTAATGTGTCCCTGCACTTCCTATATTCGTCTAGGCTATCTGCAGTGCTTAGCTCTTTGTGCCTATCGTACGCCTTATTTTTCTGTTTGATCTTCCACAAAGTTTTAATTGCAGAAAGTGTTTTAAAGTTGCCTATTTGATTGTTAGCAGTTCACATCGATTTCCAAGAGCTTTTTGTGTACTTTGAAACCAGTCTGCAGACAGTTATCTTTCTCAGGCCTACAGCTTTCCAGAGGCTTCCATTTAGCCTGGGGGTTTGGGTTCTGACATCTCCACTGGAGGCAGCTCCTCTGAGGAGGAAGGGAGGGATAGAATAAGGAGGAGGCCAGGACTGGACAATCAGCCTCCAGGGGAGCCACTTTTGGGAGGTCAGGCACAGGCACAAGGGGTGCAGGGCCACCCCATGCCAGCGGCCCTGAAGCTCACAGTTGCCCTCCACTTCTATGTATCTGGCTCCTTCCAGGGCTCGGTGGGTGATCTTTGTGGTGTCTCCCAATCAGCTGTCCACACGTGTCAAGCAGGTTACAGACGCTCTGTTCAGAAGTGCATTGACCTTCATCCACTTCTGCTGGGACCAGGCAAGTCAGACACAGTGAGCCAGAGGCTTCGCGGCCATTGCTGGCTTCCCCCGCATCCAGGGTGCTATAGACTGTACACATGTGGCCATCAAGGCACCAGCAGGTGAGCCCGGTGCCTTCATCAACAGGAAGGGCTTCCACTCCATGAACGTGCAGATAGTGTGTGATCACAGGATGCTGATTCTACAAGTCTGTGCAAGGTACCCAGGCAGCTCCCACGACGCCTACATCCTCAGACACTCCCAGGTGCCGGGGCTCTTCAGTGCTCCGGCTCAGCTGGATGGTTGGCTGCTGAGCGACAAGGTCTATCCCCTCAGAAGGTGGCTCACGACGCCTCTCCACCATCCAAGAACAGAAGCTGAGCAGCGGTACAATAGGAGCCACGGCACCACAAGGGCTGTGGTGGAGAGAACCATCGGTCTTCTCAAGATGCGCTTCCGTTGCCTGGACCGCTCAGGGGGCGCACTCCAGTACCCCCCAGATCGCGTCTCTCTGATAGTGGGAGCATGCTGCGCTCTGCACAATCTTACGCTGGAAAAGGGGATGCAGTTGACGATGAAGACCTTGATGCCCTGGATGAGGCTGCACATGATGAATCCAGCAGTGCCTCAGAGGATGAGGAAGCACAGGGCGATGATGAGGGGCAGCACGCTGACCCACTACTACACCAAGGAGGTAGGGACACCCGGGACACTTTAATCCAACAAATCTTCAGCTAGCTCCACACACATGGATCAGCAGGAACAGCATTGCCTGGAACTTCCACACGTGGCACTTAGGTCCTACATCTTCCACCTTATCAGCTGCAACTAAGGGCTTAGTACAGAAACATCAATGTCCACTCAAACACTCATGATATGTCTGTGAAAAAGAAAGATGCAGCACAAAGGAAACACCCTCGGCCCTGGTCAGAAAAGTGGACTTTATTATGTCCAAAATATAACAGAAACTTCTCCATTGCAAACATAAGTATATTGTTCCCTATTTTAAGGTCAACACAAAATCACCAGTGACATACCCGTTCAGTGCCTAACATGCCTTATGCTTACATTTGCAGGTGCTACGTCTTGGTACCGCCCCATTGCTCGGAGTGGTTTGTGAGACAGCCTGCTGACTCTGCTGTCCTGTTGGCCTCAATGACCTTGGCAGGCGTCCTCTGGCCCGTGGAGCCTGTGCTGGCCCCGCCTGGGAGGAGGTGACCAGTTCCAGAACTGGCACCTCCCCAGTTGTTGCAGCCTCAATGGAAGCAACGTTGACTGGCAGAGGGTTGGAGGAGCTGCTGCCCTCATCCGGAGCGCCCTGAGAGGAGCTCGCAGCGACGACAGGCAGCTGCTGCGCCGACGTGAGGTCCCATTGGACCTCCCTGCTCACCGCAGATGCATGGGCACTGAGTGCTGACGCTTGGTGCCCACAACATCTCCCACATTGGGAATGACCACCCGTGGCCAGTACTGCTGTGAGGGCTTGCAGGTCAGAGCGTAACCCAATCAGAAGATTCTCCATCCAATCAAATGCCCTCTCCATGAGTGTCGCAAATCTCTCAGTGGAGGAAGCCTGAAGCTCTGCCCTGAGGTTCATGCCTTCACATGCACTCTGCCTGGACTCATCCATCGCAGAGACCAACTGAATCACACCCTCATGCAATCCTGCCAGATGCAAACGCAATTCCTGCCGCTTGTCCTGCAGCTGCTGCATTGGTGACAACTCCAGAGGCACATAATCAGTGCCGGACTCAGCATGTGCCTCGTCCCCTGCAGCCCTCTGGCTGATGGCGCCATCGGCACTCTCTATCCCTACCATCACCTCCAGCGATTGTGATGTGCCCTCTCCACTGTGACCCGGGACACTAGCCAACGGTAAATTTCCCAACGAGGTGTGTGTGTCTGCGCTGGTGCCTGGCTGGCTGAAATGATGTGCCGCAAGTTGCATGTCTTGGGCCTCAGGTGTGGAGAGGGGGCTGCGGTGTCTCTGGGCGTGGCCATGTGGTGGTGATGCTGAAATTAACAACAAGGACAGTGCATCAATTAGCGTTCAGTCAGTTAAACCTTTCATCCCTTTCCCCCCCCAGCCTCATGAGTCGCTCACCCTTCAAGACCCTAAGGAGACGAACATTGGTGGGGTGGAAAAGAGTCCAGGGGAGGTCCAAACATTAGACCCGCATACAGACAGGCTGGTCAGATGGCCTCAGGAATACCACATGGCATGTTATGCATCATTGGAGTGGGGAGAGTGCAGAGGTTCCTGACCTGGATGCATTGTGGCCTGGAGAGTTGCGGGGCTGAGGAAACATCGCAAACAATTGTGACAGTTGCGGTGAATCACAGGAGATTGAGAGGTCACATTATTGACCTTCATTCCGTAAGGAGGGGCATAGACCAGGTGGACAGAAGGCAACATTTCCCCTTGGAGCAGGGATGAGTAATGTGGTGGTATTTATCTAAGTTGAGTACCATGAGGTTCACAGCTGAGGTGCTGAGGACCTTTTGGACAGAGTAATGTGGGGCGCACTGGCTGAAAGGGTGGTGGAGGTACAAACCCTCCTAAGATGCAATAAGTCTTTGGATGTGCAGCAGCGATGCCATGGCATGTTAGGCCATGGGGATAGTGGTCACAAATGGGATATGGTGACTTTGGAAGGTGGTGGAGACACGAATCCTCAAGGGGATGAGGGATCTTTGTGTATGACCCACATGTCAGAGTGTCTCAGTCAGTGAATGAGCAGTGTTGGAGCATTAACGATTGCAGCAACCATCAGTGGTTTGGACAGTGGGAAGACAGAGTGAATGGGACTGTGGACCTCAAATACCTGCCCGCTGCAACCCAGCCTCACCGACACCTGCTGCCCTGGCTGCCTGCCTCCTCCCCAGCTCCATGGCCTGCTCCTCAAAGGTTGTGAGGCGCTGGAGCAGGGTGTGCCCACCTCCAGTCCTCTGGCGCTTCCGCTGATTGTGATCACTTTTTGCCTGCAGAACAGAGAAGAGGATTTATTGGGGCTGATTGCTCATGTACTCTGCAGCACAGGCCACACCCCAACCACAGTGGCCCATCTGAGGCCTCCAATGGCTCCTGTCCACACTACTGGTGATCAGTCCCCAGGAGAGAGTACGGCTGCTCCCAACCCCCTCCCCCAACGGCCACCTTGGACACATTCGGCGTCCATCACTTTGAATAACACACGGGTCTTAGTGCCCATGGCAAGGAGGCACAACTAGGTGTGGCGCCAATGCCAGCAGATGGCACTTGTCTACAACACCTTGAGGCTCCCCTTCCACCAACTCATCACCATCAATATGACATGTGTTGGAGTTCTGAGTATGTGTCGAGCTGCCTCCCCTGCAGGTTGCCCCCAGACTATTCAAATGCGACAAACACCAACATATGCTGCGGGGTGAACCCATCTTCTCCTCAACAACTAAGGCTGATGTAAGCATGGTCAGTACCCGTTTGCCCACCCAGCATGCGCCAAATGCCCAATGCAGTAATGACAGCAAGATGTGGGGGGGTGCGGGGGTGGTCAAAGGCTAAGGCTACCTGCTGGGTCAAATGGCCAAGGCCGATATGGTACTCACCCTTCCAGAGCGCAGCAAATCATTGAATCTCTTGCGGCACTGTGTGCCTGTGCTCCGCACATCATCATGGGCTCTGACAGCGTCACAAACCTCCTCCCATGCCTGCCTGGTGACACGGGGGGCCCTCCTCCACCCATCATCCGGATACAATACGGCCCTCCTCCTCCCATCATCCAGATGGCTGGAAACCTCTTGGAGGAGGACAGCAAGGCAGGCATCGGAGAATCGAGGGGCACAGTGGCCCCCCGCTGGCCTCTCCTGCAGCCTGCCCCCCTCCTCCTCCTGCTCCTGCTCATGCTCCTGTCCAACCATAGCTGCCTCCCTCTCTCCCCGAGTGGCCATGCTGCACTGCCTCAAGCAGACTGCCTGGCCACACTTTATACAGACTGTTGGCTCCCCATTGGAACCGGCAGTCTGAGGCCGCCCGTCCCCATGACTATTTTCCCTTTCTCCACGGGAGTCGCTAACTCGCTGGGTGGGCCAGTCCCACATTAAACCTTAGTAACCCGAACACTCGTTATGCTACACCTTCCCCCCAAGTCCTTACCCAAATATAGTTACAATATAATATTTCTATGCTACACTTTCTCCCCCAAAGTCTTTCACTCTACAAATTCAGACAATCTGGAGGCTTTGCTCATTCTCTCATTCTCTTCCCATTTGGAGGGGTGGTCGTCTTAGTTGCTTTGGGCTGCCTTTGTTGGTTTAGAGTTGAAATTGTAGCACTTGGTGTTTCAGATATTCGGGTTTCAACATCTGGTTCTTTTCTTGTGGTCTTTGGTGTTATGGTTTCTGTTGTTGACCATCTATCTTCTTTGATCAGATGTCATGGGCTTGTCCCATTCCTTTGTGAGGGAATGTTAACTCTGTTCATTCATAAAGCGGACTCGGGTTTTCTTTTTCTGTGGGATCTGCCATGTTCTTCCTGGGAGTTGACATTTTAAAAATGGAATCTTCATTTCCACTTGTTTTACAATTTTAGCCGAATACTTGTTTACTCTTTTAATTTCCAGTTCTTTTTCAAGCCGATTAATTGTGTCATTCGGGTCTGTAACTACTCCGGTAAGTTCAGTGTCTTTGTTTCAGAGTTATCTGTGGGACCCTTATACAAGCTTAACAACTTCACCTGGGCACTCAATAGCTTTCAGAGTTTTTCTTCCATGGTCACTGAATGTTCCTTAGACTCTTCCAACTTGTTCGATCCTCAATCTGTTCCTTAGAGTTTTCCTCAGCTGCTTTTAAAGTCTGGACCTGCTCTTCCACACTGCGCGTCACATCTTTTCTGTTATTCAGATTGGATCAAAGTTCAAGGATTTCATTGCTCTTTTCACGATGAAGTTCCAACACTTCGTCAGTTTTGGTTGTTAATTCGGCATTCAACCAACTATTCTGATTCATCAGTAACCCCTTTTCCTGTTCCAGGCATTTTTCACGATATTTAATCGATACTTCTGATACTTGAAGTTCATCAAGTTCTAACTTTTCATTACCAAACTTATTTCCCATAGGTGAAAGTTGGTTCCTACACTGAACAGTGTTTCCTAAGCAGAGCCTAATTCTGTGCTATCCTTCAAGCTCACATTCTGTAACTTTACTTCTGCTACTTGTTTCTGAGACTCTTCACGTTCCTTTGTGAGAACTTTAACTGTTCAACTTTTTCTTGACTTTCATTGATTTTTTTTTCTTGATTTTCATTTCAGCCATGTCATTTTTCAACAGCTCAATGGTTCTCAGTAAGGTCTCTGGTGCTTTTCCTCCAAATTCCTTGATCTTCAACTTCAGATTTGCATTTTCTGATCTTATTTCTGTCTTTTCTTTCTCCACCTGCAGCTTTGCCCTTGTCCTCTATTTTGGTTTCACTGTTGACCAGGTCTGTCTCCGGCCAAGACTTAACTTGTTTCAGTTCTGTAACCATGCTACTCATGGCTTCAGTATCCATTCACAGCTTGGAAAGCTCTATGGCTTTCCCTTTCAATTCTTCTTCTTTTTCATTCAGCCACTTCTTCAGCCGAACAATATCAATATTCATTTCCTCTTTCAAATGGGTATGCTGCAAAAGTGGTAGAAAACTCTTTTTCTTACTGTCAAATTGGAGCTGCGAGTTTACTACTTTTTGTTGTTCCTGTACACAAGAATTCTTCATCTTTCCCTTTTCCTTCTGTAGTTATTCACTTTGCACTTCAACCTCTGCATACTTCCTCATCACTTTTTCCTCTTGTTCAACCTTTTCACGCATAGCATTAACAAACTTGCTTTCCATTTTTTCATATATATCTTTGGAAATGTAATGCTTTTCCAAGTTTTCTTCCAAATGTCCAACCATTTTCTTTAGCTCTGGAGGCTTTTTCTTGTACCTCTTGGCTTCCTCCTGGAATATTGAACCTTGCTGAGTCTTCTCTGCTAACAGGTTCTTCAGTTTTTCAGAGTGACATTAAATTCGTTTTGCTTCTCTGCATAATCTCCCAGAGGAACAAACTTTGACCTCAGAGGTCCTTGTAGTGTGTAAATGTCCTTCGACAGGTTTTCCTTTTCTTTGCAAAGCTCAATTGCTTCGCCTTGAGTTTTCTTTTAATTCAACCATCTTCTTGACTTTTTTTTCCTGTTCCTCCATTCTGTTGTTTTCACTTCCGAAGGCAGTCTTCATTTCTTCATGCTGCTGAGGGTTATGTACTCCTTTTGCATTTGATCTTGAAGGATGATTAACTGTTTTTTCAACTGTTTATAATCTTGTTGACCTTTTGCCGACTCTCGCTGTGCTTCAGTCCATTTCTTTGTCACTACTGATAGTTCCAATGCAGCTTTTTCTGAAATAGTATTCATTTTCTCCAGGGTCACATAATAATTCTTCAAAGAATCTTTCAGGACAGTGACTTCTTCCGGTACCTTTTCTGCCTGCCATTGTGACTGGCTGTATTTCTGGTTGAATTCTTAAATTCAGCTTTGATACGAATATTTTCCTATGGACCAGCTTCATATTTTTGCACATTTTGCTGCTTTTGGGTTATATCAAATAACTTTCCTTCATTCACAGCCATCTACTCACTCAGCACTGCCACGTATTGTTGCAGATTGGGTACTATGTCAGCATTTTCAAAAAGTTCTATTTTAAACTGCTTCTCAGTCTCTTCTTTCCTCTGCACTAACCTCTTTAGCTCCTGTACTTCATTGTGCTGGCATTGTCTGCAGCCATCTTGTGTTTTGCTAGGGTATTGTCTCCCTCACCCTGTGGTCTCCTTGCCCTTTTGGCACTGTATAGGGGGTGTTCTAGACCCTTTGTTAACGTCTGTGCTGTCTACACCTTGGAGCTTAAAATACTTGTCAAGGATCTTTGATATTTCACCAAATGTGGTTAAGGATTCATCTATACTTTGCCTTATGATTACATTGTCGGCAATTTCACCAGATAAGCACAAGAGTGCATTAACTTGTACTTCTTTCTGATTTCCTACTTAACCCTGATGTACTCCTGTAATCTAAAAAAATTCTTCTCCATTATGCCCAATTTTGCATCTTTTGGCCTTTGCATTAGCTCAAATTCGTCTGGTAGTTTTGATTTACTATCCATGGCTGTTTTTCTAACAGGAGTACAGCTTTATATTATTTTCAAGATGATGCCACAGAAACCATTTCATTGTCTTCCTCCAATGCTTGTCGGTTTTCAATGAGCTCCTATTGCGATCTCAAAGCCATCTTTAAAACTTTGCAATTTTGCAGGAAACTGTTTAGACTAACAGTTTTGGCCAGCGATTTGCATACCTGAGCTTGGGAAATCGATTTGAAGGCGATTTTTTTTTGCTCTGCATTCTGTATTGACAATCAGTAAGTATGCTCTGCCTGATTAGTGCCCTGATTATTTTTGAAAGGTTAGTTCAGCCTTTAAGTGAATTTTTCTCAGCCTTTTGTGATCTGGCTAGGTCCTTTGACTCTGCATTCAATCAGGTTCCACAATGGGCCTCCACGGACCCTGGTGGAGCCCTTTTCAGCTGCATAGTAGATCTTTCTTCTGCCCTTCAGCCCACACATCTGCAATGGAGCTTTTTTTCAGATAATCTCTGCTTGGTTTCTTGGAATTAGGCACACTGTCAGGTCAGATTGTAGTTTCTTTAATGTTTCATTCTCTGGGATTTCGGTGTCCATCACCTGCTGCTTTGAGGTACTGGGTTCATTCATTAGCTGCCAACATGTTGTAAGGTTGTTTGGTCTCTCACCAAAGAGGTCTGGAGGCTTGTGTGGTTGAACATAAACCATTTATTGTTAACACACAACTATATACATATCTCCAAGGTATAGCCCTAAGTAAGTTCCATCTTCATGTTGGCTTCTCTCAGACTCCCCCTACACGCAATCTACCTTCTTGTGACTCTCTACACAAGAATGTGCGCAGTACTGTTTCCCCAGTCCCACATTAACCCTTACTAACCTGACCACCCTTATACTACAAGGACAAAATGGATTATTTATACCGATGGAAATATCACTAAATCTAGATTTCAAACTCATGCTGACTATCTATTATCAGTGGAATAATTTCCTTGTTATTCTTTGGACAGAATTGAGAGAGAATCATAATGAAAGGCCATGACATGAAACATTAACTGTTTTTCTCTCCACAGATACTACATGGACTGCTGATTATTTCCAGCATTTTCTGTTTTTATTTCAGATTTCGAACATTTGCAGTATTTTGCATCTGTGTTGTTGTAGAGAAAGCATTACTCTTCATCTGTCCTTGACTATAACTGACCTAATTTAATCAGGCTTACTTCATGATTGCACATTCACAGCACAAGGAACTCAGGCCAGAGATTCGGGCTTATGGTGTTGTAGCCCTTTCCCCAACCTGGCTTCTTCGTGCATATGTCTTCCCCTTTAGAGTGTAGGATCAACCACAGCAATTTCCATGCTTATCGTCCTTCTAAAATGAAGGACGTCTGAGAGGTTGTTAGACCAGGAGATGAGAGGTTCTGAGGGTTGACCAAGAGGAGAAGTATTTTGTAGAGGTTTTTTAAGAGGAGAGAGGGGGAATTCCAGAGAGTTAGACCCAGTCAGTTCAAAGCTCTGCCGCCAATAGCAGACAAAAGTGAGATAACCTTCACAAAAGATTGGAGTCAAATGAATGTGGCATCTACTGAAGGTGTACAGGGCTGAAAGTGCATGTGGGTTTACTTTTACTTATTCATTCGGGGGTGTAGGCATCGCTGGCTGGGCCAACATTTATTGCCCGTCCCTAGTTGCCCTTGAGAAAGTGGCGGTGAGCTGCCTTCTTGAACTACTGCAGTCCATGTGGTGTAGGTACACACGCAGTGCTGTTAGGGAGAGAGTTCCAGGATTTTGACCTAGCGACAATGAAGGAACAGTGATATATTTCCAAGTCAGTGTGGTGAGTAGCTTGGAGGGGAACCTGCGGGTGGTGGTGTTCCCATCTATCTGCTGCCCTTGTCCTTCTAGATGGTAGAGTTTGCCGTTTGGGAGGTGCCATCAAAGGAGCCTTGATTCAGTGCATCTTGTAGATGGTACACACTGCTGCTACTGTGCATTGTGGTGAATGTTTAATGTAGTGGATAGGGTGCCAATCAAGCAGGGAGCTTTCCCCTGGATGATGTTGAGCTTCTTTGGGGTTATTGGAGCTGCACTCATCCAGGCAAGTGGAGAGTATCCCATCACATTCCTGACTTGCATCTTGTAGATCGTGGACAGGCTTTGGGGAGACAGGAGTGCAGGGGTTCCCCTTTTCCCTCAGAGACCCTTCTCACACACAAGTTTGTGACACCAGATTCACAAGTGTATGGCTTGAACAAAATGATCAGCGAGACAAGTTTCTTCTAATAATTCACAATTGCTTTATCGAATCACAACCCCACAGTACAAAACCCAAAATTTAAAACAACCTATTCCCAGTACCTGTCATAAAGTCACCACGACTTAGTTAAAACTTACAAAAACACGGACAAAACACTATGTCCTGTCCTGAAACCTTAAGAAAAAGCCCTTAGACCAATATCAACAAGATGTGGCTGAAACAAATTATAAGATACGGGCAAAAAACACCACACTTTCACCCCAAACCTTCACAAAACCCTCAGATCAATATCACTATGATTTGGCTGAAACTTACAATCCCCAACTCTGTCCGGTGTTGACTGTAGGCCTGAGTCAAAGTGACCGAACTCAACCCTTCTTCCGATTGCAGCCCAAAACCTTCAGGCCGGTATCGCCAAGATATGGCTGAAAACACTTACAATCCCCAACACGGCTGGTCTGTCCAGTATTGACTGGAGGCCTGAGTCAAGGTGACCAGGCTCAACCCTTCTTCCAACTGCAGCCCAAAATTTCAGACCCGTTCTTCTTTTATAATAACTTAGCTCAAACATGTCAAAACATATTTCCTGTTGCTCCAATGTCCAATCAGTTGATTCCATGCAAAGTCCAAACAAATGTCATCAGCACCCGCTAGGTGAAACAATACAGGGTTTTCCATGGAAGTCATATCCAGAGGAATATTATCAGCTCTCATTGTATGAACTGTTTGAGGTAGCACAGTAACAGCACAGTAACAGTACCTGGCTCCAAAGTTAATGGGGGTTTGAATAATCCTATTCCAGTACTATTGTCTGTGTTGGTTTGTTGGTTGAATAATTCCTTGAGTGTATTGTATTGGTGATATGTCCTTTGTGCCATTGTATTGGGTAATCAGATTCCTTGATTGCATTAGTCAATGTCCAAACTCTTTCGATGAGTCACTGTGTTTTCACTAAATGTCCAAATTAACCCCTTGCTGCCCAGCCCTGTACTGCTGACTGCAGCTTATCTTCTTGAAATTTATAGTTCCAATCATGAGGTCAAAACTTGTCTGTGGCTTTGCAATTATGTTCCATAAATTTCCCAGTTGGAGGGAATTTTGACCCTACAGGAAGTGAGTTACTCGCTGCAGAATTCTTAGCCTCTGATCCGCTATTGTAACCATAGTATTTGTATGGCTGGTCCAGTTCAGTTTCTAGTCAATGGTAACCCCAAGGATGTTGATAGTGGGGGATTCAGTGATGGTAATGCCATTGAACGTTAAGGGGAGATGGTTATATTCTCTCCTATTGGAACTGGCCATTGCTTGACACTTGTGTGGCATGAATGTTATTTGCCACCTATCAGTCCAAGCCTGGATGTTGTCCAGCTCTTGCTGTATGTGGACAAGGACTTCTTCATATCCGAGGAGTCGCAAATGGTGCTAAACATTGTGTTATAATCAACGAACCTCCCCACTTCTGACCTTATGATGGAGGGAAAATCACTGATGAAGCAGCTGAAGATGGTTGGGTCTAGGGCACTAGCCGGAGGAATTCCTGCAGTGGCATTCCAAGACTGAGATGGTTGACCTCCAACAACCACAATCATCTTCATTTGTGCTTGTGCTGAGACCATGGAAGCAGCGAAAGGCTGGGATAAAAATGTTTCCATTTGAGCTGTTGGCAGTGTACAGTGCACCAGTGTAGATCAGTGAGGGCTGAGGTATTAGAGTTTAACAAAAAGACTTATTATAGGATATCCTGGAATTGTGGAACTGCGTGTTATTAATATGTTTGCAATATCAAACAATGCTTTCAACAGCACTAGTCAACATAGCAGGCAATTTTCATGGAAAGTTTTAGAATAAATTTTAAAGTGTATTGCCATGTTTTATATCTTTCCTCCTATTTAATTGGTTTCTCTATTTAGACTTTGCTAACATATTACATATAATCATACAAATAATATATTATATGTAAAATTGCTAACATATAATCCTAAAAGGATTTTTTTTGAAGTTCAAAAACTTTACTTTGATGTCACCAACACCATCATGTCGTAGCTTATTATGGTCCAGAGGCATGGAGAGCTATTGCCTTTGACCAATAACAGATGAGATTTTTGAGTTAATTGCTCCCATATACTCATTACATTCTTTAAAACAAACAGTACCATGTGTCATAGAAACAATTATATCATTACTAAAGGACCTTTGGGCTATTGCTATATTATCAGGATTTGCCGAATCCTTGAAGCCACCAAGCCGGCCACTATTGGCCGTGCTCCAAGCCCTAATGAATCAAACATGAACCAACTGAGTCGGTCATTGCAACCAATGAGACTGTTTTTAAAAAAAGCAACACAAAGAGAACAGTAATATGATCACTATTAGCCGATGAACTTACTTAGAATAGACGCACCATTCTTTTATGATATATATTTACAGATAGCTGAATTGACAGATACATAAATAGGTAGGAGGGAATATAAAGTGATGATCCTTTCTACAATGAAAGGACTTGTTCATGACAATGTCACAGTTGATGGATGGAGTTTAAATCTGTTGAGGAACAGTTCTGTAAGAGGGTAGAGGAGTTTATGTTCCCAGCACGTGGCAGGATGATAGGTCAGAAATTTGAGTCACCCATGGTTTTACCATTATCAAATTTAATGGTGGAAGATTATATTTGTACCAGCAACATCCCTGTCTCTCCAAGGTTAACTCTGCAAAAACAAATAGAATAAATTTTATCGGTGCAGTATATAAATTATAAATAATACTTTTACTTCGTACTTGGAATAGTGTTTATTGAAGTCACATGGAAAAAATGCTTAAATTAATATATGTATTTTTTTTTAGGAAAAGCTTCAGTGTCTATAATTAACATTAATAAAGTATTTCAACAAACTGTACAACAGTAGAATGAGTTACTTTTCATTTGATTTTAACTCAAAAGACTAAAGCACAATTTTCCCCAAAAAGGATTTAGATTTAATTTGGTGTTAAGTGCTTTGTACAACCTTTGGCCTCTGACCCTTGTCAATCATTATACTGACCACATCCATGGCCCTGTAATCACTGACCGTGAGTGAAGCTTAGCCTCGTATCTCATGGTGTGATACGTTGTGTTAACTCTCCACAGCTGCTATCTGTGTGGCATTGGCCATCCTCAAGAGCCATCCCCCTCCCATTGTGTAATATGCTGGTACAAAGGGGTGGAATCTTTTTCCGACTTCGGGGGTCTGGCTGGAGAGCCGGCGGGAGACCCACGCTGCCTCTTTTAGGGAAGGCCTGCCGAACCATATGCCAATCAGGCCAGCTGCGGGCCTTCTCCTGGATCAGTCAGAGGCTGGCAGCTCTTGTGCTCAGCAGCACCACTGGGGAGGCTATGGCTGCAGCCGGAAGGATAGGTTAAAAACCTGAGGGGGCAGGGGAGTTTCTCGGGGTAGGATCATGGGAACATGGCTGTGGGGGAGTTGGCAGCAAATGCAAGGGGATGGCTCTCGGCGGGCCCCATCCTTCCTGCAGTCAAGTCCCTCAAACAGGCCTTGAGTGCCTTTGATCAAGGGATAACCACACATGCACCCCCCTCCCCCTGCCCCCCTCCCCAAGGAGGTGAGAAATTGGCTGCATGGCTTTAGCTGCCTTGCATGCCACATGGCAACAGGCCTTACTGCAGCTGGGTTAATACCAGCGGCGGTGGGATGAAGCCCTTAAGTGGTCATTAATTGGCCGCCTAAGGGCCTTAATTGGCAATGGGGGTGGGGGTTGAATGCGGAGGTCAGCCACGGGCCTTCCATCTCTGACAGAGACGGGAAGATGGCAAGGTTCTGGTACACTGCCATCCTTCTAAGTAAATACCCTTCCTACTTCCAAGCTTGCCACCAGTGAGGGCAGAGTCAGCTAGAAATGTTCTGCCAAGTACAGCATCCAATTCTGGACTTACACAAAAGACGAAGGCATGTGCTGCATGATCAGGTATAACCAAGAATGGGGGTCAGGGTTTGAAGGATTATGGCACACTCTTCATTGTAAAATGGAAGTTGCATAAACTGCCTGTATTGGTGGAGGGGATATTTTCAAAAATTATCTGAAACTCCAGGAACTGGAAAGATGTCCAAATCATTGCAAATATTTATATACAGACCCAGAATTGTTTGGAACACTACCACAGCCAGTGATGCTCTGGCATGTTTCCATGGCAGATTACCAGGTGATGCAATGTTTTTGAGGTAAAGATGAAAACTGATGTGAATCCACATTTGGTAAGGAACGGAAAATTAAAACAACAGTTTCTGCAATTTACTCAACTGGAACAATTCCAGTAACTAGGCAACTTCAAATTGCTGAGAGGTCAAGCAAATAACATTAGTGTCCTGCCCATGCACTTCCTGAACCCTCCATTGCTTCTTTCTCTGTTTTCTTTCTGCATTGTATCTTTTGTTCCCTGTCACGATTCTTTTCTACTGTACTCCTGCCCATTGCATTTTATATTTGTGTGCTTTGTGCTTATTGAGGTGATGGATGCCTCTGAGTCTGAGGGTCGTGTGTTTGAGTCCACTCGCAAAGCACATAATCCAAGATGACACTTTAGTGCAGTACTGAGGTCATGCTGCATCCCTGGAAGGGCCATCTTTCTGATGCAGCATTTAAACTGAGGTCACCTCTGTCCTGTCAAGTGCACGTCAAAGATCCCATCGCACTCTTTTGAAGAAGAGCGCAGGAGATCTCCTCGTCTCTTCACCAATCCTTCTCCCTCAACCAAAAACTGAAAACAGATTATTTATTCACCATCACATTGCTACTCGTGGGATCTTTCTGTGCACAAAACATGGGCCAGGTTTTACCCTCTGAGGCGAGAAGCATGAGGTAGGAGATTTCTCAATGTCAAGGTCCTGCCTCCTGCCCACCTAAGCGACTTTCAAGGTGGGGCGGTGGGAATCGGCTGGATTCAGAGTTGCCACCTCCAGATGCAAGCCCAAGTTCTGTACATGAGCGTTAGGCACCCTAGCCCCCTCACCCTCCATCCACACCATGCCCCTCCCTACCCCATGCCCTCCATATCCCCCAATGGCCCTTCCATTCCCTCGTGTGCCTTCAAAAGTCTCTTGCGGCCCTCAAATCCCACCATTCCCACATACCCAGTATCCACTATGGGCAGAACTCAGGAGCCCTATAATAACATTGGGAAGTCTTTTAGATGCTCAAAATAAATGAACAGCCATTGAAAAACCTCTTCAAAAACCATTATCCTCTTTGGAGCTCATAAAACTATCAATCTACACAAGATCACAGTACCCTTTACTTCTATTTCAATAACCCTGCTCAGATGAATCTATCAGTGGCGTTCGATGTTCAACCAAGCATTCGTAACACACAACTATGTCAACAAAGCTTTCAGAGGTGAATACATTAAAGCCTTTGAAGTTGTAGAACAGATGGTCATCTGTTCCACTGTTTTATAGCTAAACAAGTGGCTGATCTGAAATCATCCAAAATATCTAAGTACAGAGTCCAGCTGACACGTTAAAATCGAAATCTGAATCCTGTTCAGTGCAGAAGAGCACTTAATCAACTGGATAAAGTATTCTAAAGCATCTGAACACTTTCACTATGCTTATCAACTTAATAGTCATTACCTTTTAAGAACAAACTCTATCATCAATTATTGCATTAAAAACATGCTTAAATTATCATACAGCATCTAATTTTGACATGTGAAGTTGGCAACAACATGTAAACTTGCCAAAGGTTCCCCTCCCATGGTTCATGACCCCTCTGACCTGGTGTGAACCACATCACCTTTAGAAACCTTCCAAAGCTGACACAGCTCCATGAAAATTCATGGTTCTGAAATCACCACCCACCCCCACCAACAACCCTGCCCCGCCCCCCCACCCGTCCCCATCCCCCGTCCCCTGTCCCCCATTCCACCCCCCCACCCCGTCCCCAACCCCGGAATGGAGCCACCAACTTCAGGATTGGTGAATGCAGGATCATGACTCACACCCTTATCCTGCGCCCTTGAAAATAGCAGAGGACGGGAATGGGGTCAGGAATCCAAAGTCAAGTCCCCACTGCCTCTTATATCTTCTGCCCGATGCAGGTTTGCCTTGCATTGAGAAGGCAAAATCCCACCTCCTGTTTCGTTCATTACAACAGTCACTACACTTCAAAAATATTTAATTGTTTGTAAAGCACTTTGAGACATTCTGAGGTTGTGACAAGCATTATATAAATGCTGGACCTTAATTACTCTAATTCATCCCCATCTAGAATGGAGCGAATTGTAACAATTTAATTAATTAAGCAAGTTACTGAGAAATCAAGCAACTCAGTTATTTGCAAATCATGTCAGTGTCTTGCCCAGCCACTCTCAAAAGCCTTCACTATTTCTTTCTCTGATTCTTTACTGCAGCGTATCTTCTACTCGGTATTGCATCTCTTTTGTAGCCTCTTTACTACCTGCTCATTGCACTTTACCTATTTGTGCTCCTGTGTTTAACAAAGGGAGGGACGCTGACATTCGCATCATTGAGTAACCTCAGATTAGGTAAGACACAGCTCCCTGTGAGGAGATGCTCCTTTCTTTCCTGCTTTGCTTACATGCCTTTAACACAGTCCCAGGAGAGGACTACAACAGCATCTGTATAATATTTCCAGCACTCATAACTTAAGGTGCGCCTTCAAAATCTAGTTATTATACAGGTCTGTTTGTACCTGATATATGCAGAGATGTATTACCTTAAGAGTCTCAAAATGGAAGTGCTGAACAATCCACATAATCAGGTTATCTGGACCCAAGTTTAGCTCCGTAAATGCCACAAAAGCTTGTCATGTGCCAGTACAGCAATGGTAACAGGCAGGCTTGTCCGATTTCGATGGTCCGGCCTCACTGACATGTCACTTGTCAACTTCCTGGCTATAAGGGGCCAGAACTGTCTGGACATCAGAATCGGGTAGCAGGAGGCTTCACTGGGGACCAGGGGAATAATTGCTGGCACAAGATTAGCATTTAGGGAAGGGAATCCCAGTTAGGAGTCCAAAGGATCTGAAGGTAGAGGAGGACCAAGGTTTCTCTGTGGGCTCCTGTGGAGCAGAAGGAAACTCTAAAGAATATAACCTCAATGAGTTTCTCCTACTCATGCTACCCTGTTCCTGTTAGGTTTGAACTGAAGGGCAAGTTATCACTGCTCCCCTGCTCAGGGTGCAGGTTAAAGTAGCAGATTAGGCCCGAATGATATCAACTGAGCCTGACCTGCAGGGTTAAAGAGGATCCTGACAACCACAGGTGGATGCTCATGTCTCCTGCAATTTAGCATTGCATATTTCATTACTGTGCACAGCATGTCACTGTCAATCCTACAAATATTTTCAGATCAGAGGAAACATTGAGGGAACCTCATGTACTTAACTATATTGGAAGTAAAATTTGCCCTTCTTTCATAACAAGCAGCCAACCCGCTAGAGTGATTTTATGGCTAGATGGCAAGCCGAAAATCTGCCCCACTGGCCACCATCTTAACTCTGTCTAATTGAATGGGTTTAGGGTGAGTTAAAATTGGGCCATTGAGTATGGGATCCTTCCAAATAGGGTTAAGCTTTCAAATATTTAAACTATTTTCCTGTTAATCCCTTATGAAAACTGGCAATGGAAATATAAAAGTCATGCCCTGAGCACGTGGGGCATTTATTTTCACAGGAATAATACTCAGGCAATACTCATGATGACCTCACCGTGTGAACATTTTCTTCCTATGAGCCACACCAAGTTACAGTTCCCCACCCACTACTAAACGACAGCGGGAGTAGATGGGAAAATTCCATTACTCATGGAATCCTCCATTGTGCAAGATTCACAAGAAACAATTCTGTTAAAATTTAATGCATTCCTTTCTAAACAATTAGAGTCAATAAGGTGACTAATCATCTATGGCCATAAAATACCTTAATTCATAACAGTATTGGAAATCTGAATTACTCAGGGAAATTCCTGAACAATATGGGAGGGCGGACCCAGTTTGGATGGTGCACTGAGCTTGAATTAATCACATTGTTTCCAGTGAAGTAAAGAGGTCCCTACAGATCGCAAGTGGGAAATAATAAAACAAGGCACAAATATTTTTATTACTCTAAAGAATTGTGAAAAGTCCAGAGGGGCAGTGGCACCAGTAATGCTCAAAAGCTGTCATCCCCCATTCCTTTTGGGAAATAAGTTAACACATTGGCACATTGCTGACAGGGTGGGCAACAGGTTGGGAGATGCGGTTCAATGTAGAAAAATGTTGAAGTCGCACATTTTGGTTAAAAAAAGGAAATGAAAATGCACAGAATCACAAAATTGTTACAACACAGGAGGCCGTTCGGCCTGTCGTGTCTGTACCAGCTCTCCGAATGAGCAATTCAGGCAGTGCAATTCCCCCGTATTCTCCCTAAGACACTGCACATTCTTCCTTTTCAGATAACAGTCGAATTCCCATTATAATGCTTTGATTGAGCCAGCCTTCACCGCACTCTCAGGCAGTGCATTCCAACCACTTGCTGCGTGAATTAAGTTTTTCCACATGTCACTTTTGCTTCTTTTGTCAATTATTTTGAATCCGTGACCCCCTCATACTTGATCCTTTCGTGAGTGAGAATAGTTTTGCCCTGTCTACTCTATCCACACCCTCATGGTTTTGAACACCTCTATCTAATTTCCTCTCAGTCTTTTGTTCTCCAAGGAAAGCAGTCCTAATTTCTCCAATCTATCTTTGGAACTGAAGTTCCTCATCCCTGGATCCATTCTCGTGAATATTTTCTGTACTTCCTCCAATGCCTTCACATCTTTCCTAAATTGCGGTTCCCATCACTGAATCCTCCACTATCAACATCCTGGGAGTTACCATTGACCAGAAACTGAACTGGACTTGCCACATAAATACTGTGGCTACAAGATCAGGTCAGAGGCTAGGAATCCTATGACGAGTAACTCACTTCCTGACTCCCCAAAGCCTATCCACCATCTACAAGGCACAAGTCAGGAGTGTGATGGAATACTCCCCACTTGCTAGATGAGTGCAGCTCCTACAACACTCAAGAAGCTTGACACCGTCCAGGATAAAGCAGCCCACTTGATTGGCATCCCATCCACAAACATTCACTCTCTCTACCACTGACACGCAGTAGCAGCAGTGTGTACCATCTACAAGATGCACTGCAGGAATTCACCAACATTCCTTAGACAGCACCTTCCAAACCCACAACGCTAACATCAAGAAGGACATAGGCAGCAGATAGATGGAAACACCATCACCTGCAAGTTCCCCTCCAGGTCACTCACCATCCTAACTTGCAAATATGTCACCATTCCTTCACTGTTGCTGGGTCAAAATCCTGGAACTCCCTCCCTAACAGCACTGTGGGTGTACCTACATCACATGGGCTGCAGTGGTTCAAGAAGGCAGCTCACCACCACCTTCTCAAGGGCAACCAAGGATGAGTAGTAAGTGCTTTCCCAGCCAGTGAAGCCCTCATCACAAAATCACAGAATTTCAACGGCACAGAAAGAGGCCAGTCAGCCCATCGTGTCTGCACCAGCTCTCCAGATGAGTATTATGACCTAGTGCCATTGCCCTGCCTTTTCCCTGTACCCCTGCCCATTGTTTCTATTCAAATAATCATCAAATTTCCTCTTGAATGCCTCGATTGAACCTGCCTCCACCACACTTCCAGGCAGTGCATTCCAGACCCAAACCATTCATCGTGTGAGAAAGTTTTTCCTCACATCACATTTGCTTCTTTTGCAAATCACTTCAAATCTCTGCCCTCTCGTTCTTGATCCTTTTACGAGCAGGAACAGTTTCTCACTCTCTATTCTGTCCAGCCCCCTCATGATTTTGAACATCTCTATCAAGCCTCCTCTTAGCCTTCTTCTCTCCAAGGAGAACAGTCCCAACTTTCAAATCTATCCTCATAGCTGAAGTTTCTCATCCTGGGAACCATTCTTGTAAACCTCATCTGCAGTCTCTCCAGTGTGTTCACATCCTTCCTATAATGTGGCACCCTGAACTGTACACAATACTCCAGCGGAGGTCTAATGAGTGTCTTATATAAATTCAGAATAACCTCCCTGCTCTTGTACACTACTCTATGCCCCTATTAATAAAGCCCAGGATACTATATGCTTTATTAACTGCTCTCTCCACCTGTCCTGCCATCTTCAATGATCTAAGCACATATACAGACAGGTCTTTCTCCTCCAAAGTTTCACCCCTTATTTTATATTGTCTGTCCATGTTCTTTCTACCAAAATGCATCACCTCACACTTCTCCGCATTGAACTTCATCTGCCACCTATCTGCCTACTCCACTGATTTGTCTATGTCCTCCTGAAGTTCCACACCATCCTCCTCACAGTTTACAACACTCTCAAACTTCATATCATCCGCAAACTTTGAAATTGTCACCTGCACACCAAGATCTAGATCGTTAATAATATATCAGGAAAAGTAAAGATCCCAGTACCGACCACTGGGGAACTCCACTACAAACCTTCCACCACCCCAAAAAATATCCATTGACCATTACTCTCTGCTTCCTATTTTTCAGCCACTTTTGTATCTATGTTGCTATTGTCCCTTTATTCCATGAGCAATAACTTTTCTCACAAGTCGGTTGTGTGGCACTGTGTCAAATGCCTTTTGAAAGTCCATGCACACCACAACAGCAGCATTACCCTCATCGACCTTTTCTCTTACCTCTTCAAAAAACTCCAGCAAGTTAGTTAAACACAATTTCCCCTTTAGAAATCCATGCTGCTTCTCCCTTATCAACCCATATTTTTCCATGTGTACTAATTCTATCCCGAATAATTGTTTCTAGAATCTGACTGGTCCCGTGAATGAATAAAAAAAAAGAACTGACCTCAATACTCCAGCTGAGACTGAGCTAGTATCTTATACAAGTTTAACATAACCTCTTTGCTCTGTACTCTAACCCTATTAATAAAGCCTAGGGTACTGTAAGCTTTATTAACCGCCCTCTTTAGCTATCCTGCCACCTTCAATAAATTATAAACGTAGACACCCAGGTCCCTCTGCTCCTGCACCCCTTTCAGAGTTGTATTCTTTATTTGATATTGTTTCTCCATGTTCTTCCTACCCATAATAAATCACTTCATACTCCTCTGCATTGAACTGCTACTTGTCTGCTCATCCCACCACCTTGTCTATGGCCTCCTGAAGTTCTATACTAACCTCCTCACAGTTCATAATGCTTTCAAGTTTCATAACATCAGCAAATTTTGAAATTACACCCTGTAAACCAAGGTCTAGGTCATGAATATATGTCAGGAAGAGCAAGGGTCCCAACACTGACCCCTGGGGAGCTCCACTACAAACATTCCTACAGCCCAAAAAACATCCATTATCCACTCTCTCTGTTTACTGTCACTCAGCCAATTTCATATCCATGTTGCTACTTTTCCTTTTATGTTATGAGCTATAAATTTGCTCACAAGTCTGTGGTGTGGCACTATATCAAACACCTTTTAGAAGTCCATGTACACCACATCAACAACATTACCTTCATCATCCCTCTCTGCTACCTCTCCAAAAAACTCCAGCAAGTTAATTAAGCACGATTTTCCCTTAACATATCCATGCTGGCATTCCTTAATTAAACCGCATTTGTCCAAGTAACTATTAATTTTGTTCCGAATTATTGTTTCTAGAAGTTTCCCCACCACCGAAGTTAAACTGGCTGGTCTGTGGTTGCTTGCTCATCTTTACACCCTTTTTTTGAACACCCAGAGAGTGGTGAGCCTGTGGAATTCGATACCACAGAAAGTAGTTGAGACCAAAACATTGTATGTTTTCAAGAAGGAATTAAATATATCTCTTGGGGCGAAAGGGATCCAAGGGTATGGGAAGAAAGCGGGAGCAGGCTATTGAGTTGGATGATCAGCCATGATCATAATGAATGGCGGAGCAGGCTCGAAGGGCCGAATGGCCTACTCCTGCTCCTATTTTCTATGTTTCTATTTGCAATTTTCCAATCTTCTGGAACCTCCCCTGAATCTATGGAAGACTGAAAAATTATGGCCAGTGCCTCCACAATTTTCACTCTCACTTCCTTCAGTGTCCTTGAATGCATCTCATCCAGCCCTGGTACTTTATTAACTTTAAGTACAGACAGCCTAGCTAATATTCTTTCATGTCAATTTTAAATCCTTATGGTGTATTAATTGCCTCCTCATTCACTGTGGCCTTGGGAGTATTTTCTTCCTTGGTAAAGGCAACTTAAGATAAGATATAAATGGGGTGAGGAAGCAGATATAACTCAGTGTGCAGATTTATGGATAATAATGTGAGTAGATAAGGCCATTAAAAAGACAAAATGAATCCTAGGTTGTGCAAACAGAGAAATGTGGAATAATGTTTACCCAACTCATTCGGTTAGAAACTGATAGGATCTGTGCGGCCACCCATTTTAAAGCCACTAAAAAATAAAATTGGACAGGGTGTAAAATGAGTGCTGATCCAAACCATAGAATAAAAAGGCAAGGAAGGCATGTTGAAAATTGTGGAAGACTTTAGCTAGGTTGCAGTTGGAGTTATGGGGCTGGATTTTCCTGTGGGCTCAGGAAAACCATACCAGCGTACAGTGGTGTAGTGCTGCCAGTGCGCACTGGAGCATCACTCCGGCACCATCTGTTTAAAGCGGACACGTCCAACTCAATGCAGTCCGCCAAACTTGTTGGACATTCAAGTGGCTTATATTTGAAAAACTCTGTATAGCTGCCCGTCCAATCACTAGTGAGCCTATCACCAGCAAATGCAGAGAGAAACCAGCCTGTGATTGGATGAGCAGCAAAGAATGGGAAGCTAAGTTTTGAAGGTAAGTTCCCGGGCTCAGAGCACAAGGCAGCTGGAGTGACAGGGCCCAGGGAAGCCTTAGTGGAGCACGAGGCAGCTGGAGTGACAGGGCACAGGGGAGCCCAAGCGGAGTGTGAGGCAGCTGGAGGGACAGGGCTCAGGGGAGCCCAAGCAGAGCACGAGGCACTAGAGTGATGGGGCCCAGGGGAGCATGGACAGGGCGCAAGGCAGCCAGAGCAGGGCCCAGGTGAGGCAAGTGGGGCCCACTGGCATCTGGGTAAGTGAGTGACTAGAGGCTCTGCGAGAGACAGAGTGTGAGGGATTGGGGGGAGAGACCGTGTGTGGGGGGGGCAGGGTGGGAGAGAGAGTGTGGGGAAAGAGAGTGATTCACGTTAATTCCTTGGCTGTGATGGCCTGGGGATGTGAATTGAGGTATAGTGTTTGTATTCCCTGCTGGCAGCCTTAACATGGAATTTACAGCACAGAAACAGGCCATTTTTCCCACCTATCTATGTTGATGTTTATGTTCCACACAGGACTCATCCCACCTTTCTTGATCACACTATCAGGATAACCTTCAGCTTCTTTCTTCCTCATGTGTTTATCAACTTCCTTCAATGTATCTACGCTAGAATCATCGAATGGTTACGGCACAGAAGGAGGCCATGCAGCACATTGTCTCTGTGTCCGTTCTCTGCAACAGCAACTCAGCTAGTCCCACTCCTCCAGCTTTTCCCAGTACCTTTCAGATAATTATCCAGTTCCCTTTTGTAAACCCCAATTGAATCTGTCTCCACCACATGCCCAGACAGTGCATTCCAGATCTAAACCACTTGTTGCATAAAGAAGTTTTTCCTCATGTCGCCTCTAGTTCTTTTGATAATCACTTTAATGTTCTTGACCTTCTGCTGATGGGAACAGTTCCTCCCCATTTATTGCTGTCCAGACCCCTCATAATTTTCAACACATCTGACAAATCTCCTCTCAACCTTCTCTTCTGCAAGGAGAACACCTTAGCTCCGAATATCTATCCACATAAATGACGTCTCTCATCCTCGGAATCGTTCTCGGAAATTTTTCCTACAACCTTTCTAAAACCTTCACATCCTTCCCTTTGAGGCTGAACCAATGTTTTATGAAGGTTCATAACTTACTTGTTTTTGTACTTTGTACTTTGTGCCCCTATTTATAAAAACTAGGATTCAGTATGATTTATTAACTTCTTTATCAACCTGCCCTGCCGTCTTCAATGATTTATGCACATATACACCCAGGCCCCTCTGTTCCTGCATTGCCTTTAGAATTGTACCCTATATTTTATATCACCTCTCCTCATCCTTCTGCCCAAAATGTATCACTTCACACTCCTCCACGTTAAATTCCACCTGCCATGTGTCTGCTCATTCCATCAGCCTGTCTACATCATCTTGAAGTCTATCACTATCCTCCTCACAGTTCATAATGCTTCCAAGTGTTGCATCATCTTCAAACCCAGCTCTAGGTTATTAATATAAATCAAGAAAAGCACTGGCCCCTCTAGAAACCATCTCCCAGTCAGAAGTAAGTAAAGATTTCTGTAATTCATGTTTTTATTAGGTTTGAATTAAGTAATTAAACTGTGCATGATGAAATTCTAGCTATGCTAAACGCTGAAGATTCAAAACACCACATGGTTCAAAGTAAAATGCCTATCGGCACTAATATTTTTCACTTAAAAAGCATAGTTTATGACATTTGGGGACTCAAATGATTAACAAATAGGAAAACAATGTAATAGTAGACTTAGAAATGATATCACAACACATTTTCTTAGAGCTCTTGTCTCAATATTTGGCACTGCACCACTGCCTGCACACTTTTGCGACTTCCAAAATGCACAAAATGTGTGTCTTTGCTTTGGATTTTTGACTTTTCACATAGGCATAAAGTTCACAGTGTATTTTGTGAGCCACAATGGAGTGCATGAGGGCCAATTAGAAGTTTTTATTTTGTTTATCATTTCACAGGGTGTGGGTGTTGCTGGCTGGGCCATGAGGTTACAGATTGTGGTTGAATACGATTCTGCTGATGCTGATGGCCCACAGTGCCTCATGAGTGCTCGGTTTTGAGCTGCTAAATCTGTTCAAAATACACAATTAGGGGGTGGGAGGGGGTGGCAGGGGAGTATCCTTTGTATGAAGACAGAACTTCATCTCCACAAGGACAGTACGATGGTCACTCCTACAAATATTGCCATGGACAGATGCAAATTCTTTTTCATTATTCATTCACGGAATGTGGGATTTGCTCGCTGGACCAGCATTGACTCCAGTTTTGCTAGGGTTCCTTGGTGCCACACTCAGTCAAATTAGGCATTGATGTCAAGGGCAGTCACTCTCACCTCACCTCGGGAATTCAGCTCTTCTGTTCATGTTTGAACCAAGGCTGTAATGAGGTCAGGAGCTGAGTGGCCCTGGCGGAACCCAAACTGGGCATCAGTGAGCAGGTTATTGATAAGCAAGTGCCGCTTGATAGCACTGTTGATGATCCCTTCCGTCACTTTATTGATAATCGAGAGTAGACTGATGGGGCGGTAATTGGCCAGGTTGGATTTGTCCTGCTTTTTGTGTACAGGACATACCTGGGCTATTTTCCACATAGCCGGGTAGATGCCAGTGTTGTACTGGAACAGCTTGGCTAGGGGCGTGGCACATTCTGGAGCACAAGTCTTCAGTACTATTGCTGGAATGTTGTCAGGGCCACTAGCCTTTGCAGTATCCAGTGCCTTCAGCCATTTCTTGATATCACATGGAGTAAATTGAATTGGTTGAAGACTGGCATCTGTGATGCTGGGGACCTCTGGAGGAGGGTGCGATGGATCATCCACTCGGCACTTCTGGCTGAAGATTGTAGCAAATGCTTCAGCCTTATCTTTTGCACTGATGTGCTGGGCTCCCCCATCATTGAGAATGGGAATATTTGTGGAGCCTCCTCCTCCAGTGAGTTGTTTAATTGTTCACCACCATTCACGACTGGATGTGGCAGGATTGCAGAGCTTAGATCTGATCCGTTGGTTTTGGGATCACTTAGTTCTATTTATCACTTCCTGCTTATGTTGTTTGGCATGCAAATAATCCTGTGTTATAGCCTTACCAGGTTGACACCTCATTTTTAGGTATACCTGGTGCTGCTCCTGGCATGCCCTCCTGCACTCTTCATTGAACCAGCGTTGATCCCCTGGCTTGATGGTAATGGTAGAGTGGGGGATATACCAGGCCATGACAGGTTGTGTTTGAGTACAATTCTGCTGCTGCTGATGGCCCACAGTGCCTGATAGATGCCCAGTCTTGAGTTGCTAAATCTGTTCGAAATCTATCCCATTTAGCATGGTGGTTTTGCCACACAACACGATGGAAGATATCCTCAAAGTGAAGATTGGACTTCGTCTCCACAACGACAGTGCGGTGGTCACTCCTACCAATATTGTCATGGACAGAATCATCTGTGGCAGGTAGGTTGGTGAGAATAAGGTCAAGTATGTTTTTTCCTCTTATTGGTTCCCTCACCACTTGCCACAGATCCAGCGTAGCAGCTATGTCTTTTAGGATTCGGCCAGCTCGGTCAGCAGTGGTGCTACCGAGCCACTCTTGTTGATGGATATTGAAGCTCCCCACCCAGAGTACATTCTGCACCCTTGTCACCAACAGTGCTTCCTCAGAATGTTGTTCAACATGGAGGAGCACTGATTCATCAGCTGAGGGAGGGCGGTATGTGGCAATCAGCAGGAGGATTCCTTGCCCATGTTTGACCTGATGCCATGAGACGTCATGGGGTCCGGAGTCAATATTGAGGACTCCCAGGACAACTACCTCCCGACTGTATACCACTGTGCTGCCACCTCTGGTATGACTCAACCCACTGGGCAGACATAGCTAGGGATTGTGACGGTGTCTGGTACATTTGCTGTAGGGTATGATTCCGTGAGTATGACTATGTCAGGCTGTTCCTTGACTAGCCTGTGAGATTAGCTTTATATTCCAGATTGATTAATTGAATTTGAATTCCACCAGTTGCCATGGGGGGGGATTTGAACCCTTGTCCCCACATGTTTAGCCTGGCTTCTATATTACTAATCCAGTGACATGAACACTATGCCACCACTTCTCCATACATTGGGCAGGAATTTCCCCTCGTCGGTTAGGCACGGCAGGCAGGTCCGGGAACGGCCTTGGGACTGACCGCTGTCTGCGATCAGGCTCCGGCCATGATTCCACGCTGGGTCGGCCAATTAACGGCCAGCCAGCGTGAAACGCGTGCTAAGAGTCTCAGCGCTTCTGAGGTGGGGGTGAGAGAGCCGTGAGCGCTGAAGTGTGCACAGGCGCAGGGGGGAGAGCGCAATGAAATCTCCCTGAAGGCACAGAGCTGCCTCAGAGAGCTGAAGGATTTTAAATACAGAAATAAACTTTTTACGAATGACGTAAACATGTCCCCACATGTGACTCAGTCACATGGAGAGGGACACGTTAAAAAAAGGATGTTTAAAACATTTTTATTGTTCTTTTAGTAACCGCGGGGAGCCTCATCCTGCCCGTGGATGAGCTTCGTGAAAAATCCAAAGGCTGCCTGGCCTATTCGCCCGCCCGCCAGCCACACAGCTGAGCGGGTAGTGAAAAATACAACTTAATTGCTTGCTTAAGGGCTTTAATAGGCTTCTTGATTGTCGGCGGGCACGCTGCCGTCTCTCGCATTGCGTCCGCCAACCGAAAGATCGCGAGAGTGCACGATGACGTCAGAACGCTCAGCCGACATCATCGCGCACTATTTCACTCCCATTCGGGTCGGGATCGTGCCCGCCTGTGGGACGAAAAGTTCTGCCCGTGGAACTGTGAGATTTTCATTGTTGCTTCAGAAGTTCAGAAGTTTGATCCTGCGTTTTTACCATTTATAATTAGGCCCTTTGGATTACAGTAAACTGATGTACAACATTGGCAGGAGGTGCAAAATGGCCGGTAGTGGATGGGCCATGAGCTAATAGGATAGGCTCAAGGGGCTGAATGGCCTCCTGTTTCAGTGCTCCATAGCTGCCTGTTAAAATGGGACCTGATCTGCTATTGCTCTTTTCGCTGATGGTGGGTTTCACCCCAATTCTGTCATTTTCACTTTGAATTCCAGGAAACCGATAGAGGTTACGTGGGTCAAATCACAAGATTCCAATCACTCACCCATTTAGTGTACGTAACATTTTAGCTGACTTTGAAACAACTTCACAGATTTGTTGAGAAATGGCCTGTGGAGTCAGTTACTGGGATCTAGAGGTTTCACAGCTTTATGGCCGTCACAAGGAATTGAACCCCAGAAAGGTAACAGGAGGTGGTGGGTATGAACTATTAAAAACTTGTGAAGTGAAACAGACAAAAAAAAATCTCTTCTGAAACTAAAAACCAAAGTCAAATTCAGTCCAACTAGTTCTTTGCTAAAAGTAAGCTGTGAGCTGCATTTTTTTAATTCAATCACGGGATGTGGGCTTCGCTGGCTGGGCCAGCATTTATTGCCCAACCCTAATTGCCCTTGAGAAGGTGGTGGTGAGCTGCCTTCTTGAACCGCTGCAGACCCTGTGGTGTAGGTACATCCACAGTGCTGTTAGGAAGGGAATTCCAGAATTTTGACCCAGTGACAGTGAAGGAACGGCGATATATTTCCAAGTCAGGATGGTGAGTGCCTTGAAGGGGGACATCCAGGTGGTGGTGTTCCCATGTGTCTGCTGCCCTCGTCCTTCTAGGTGGTAGCGGTTGTGGGTTTGGAAGGTGCTATCTAATGAGCCTTGGTGAATTCATGCAGTGCATCTTGTAGATGGTACACACTGCTGCCACTGTGCGTCGGTGGTGGAGGGAATGAATTTTTGTGGATGTGGTGCCAATCAAGTGGGCTGCTTTGTCCTGGACAGTGTCAAGCTTCTTGAGTATTGTTGGAGCTGCACTCATCCAAGCAAGTGGGGAGTATTCCATCACACTCCTGACTTGTGCCTTGTAGATGGTGGACAGACTTTGAGGAGTCAGGAGGTGAGTTACTCGTCGCATGATTCCTAGCCTCTGACCTGCTCTTGTAGCCGCAGTATTTAAATAGCTAGTCTAGTTCAGTTTCTCGTCAATGGTAGCCCCCAAGGATGTTGATAATGGGGGATTCAGTCATTGCAATGCCATTGAATATCAAGGGGAAATGGTTGGATTCTCTCTTGTTGGAGATGGTCATTGCTTGGCACTTGTGTGGCACAAATATTACTTGCCACTTGTCAACCCAAGCCTGGATGTTGTCCAGGTCTTGCTGCATTTGGACATGACTGCTTCAGTATCTGAGGAGTTGTGAATGGTGCTGAACATTGTGCAATCATCAGCGAACATCCCCACTTCTGACCTTATGATGGAAGGAAGGTCATTGATGAAGCAGCTGGAGATGGTTGGGCCTAGGACACCACCCTGAGGAACTCCTGCAGTGATGTCCTGGAGCTGAGATGACAGACCTCCAACAACCACAACCATCTTCCTTTGTGCTAGGTATGGCTCTAACTAGCGGAGGGTTTTCCCCCTGATTCTCATTGACTCCAGTTTTGCTCAGGCTCCTTGATGCCACACTCGGTCAAATGCTGCTTGATGTCAAGGGCAGTCACTCTCACCTCACCTCGGGAGTTCAGCTTTTTTGTCCATGTTTGAACCAAGGCTGTAATGAGGCCAGGAGCTGAGTGGCTCTGGCGGAGCCCAAACTGGGCGTCAGTGAGCAGGTTATTGATAAGCAAGTGCCGCTTGATAGCACTGTTGATGACCCCTTCCATTACTTTACTGATGGCCGAGAGTAGACTGATGGGGCGGTAATTGGCTGGGTTGGATTTGTTCTGCTTTTTGTGTACAGGACATACCTGGGCAATTTTGCACATTGCCGGGTAGATGTCAGTGTTGTAGCTTCTGGCAGTATTCCTCTTATTTTTATCATTTCTACCGGATTGCATTTCAATTGGGGTTCAATATGAAAATACCAAATAGGAGCAGAAGTAGGAAAAGAAAATTTGCTATTGCCCATTTAGTGCTTCCACTCATTCTCATTGGGATCAGGGTTATCAGTGGCATCGCTTTTTTTTATTCATTCATGAGATATGGGCACCACTGGCTAGGCCAGCATTTATTGCCCATCGCTAATTGCCCTTGAGAAAGTGGTGGTGAAGCTGCCTTGTTAAACCACTGCAGTCTATGTGGTGTAGGTACATGCACAGTGCTGTTAGGGAGGGAGTTCCAGGATTTTGACCCAGCGACAGCGAAGGAACAGCGATATATTTCCAAGTCAGGATGGTGAGTGACTTGGAGGGGAACTTCCAGGTGGTGGTGTTCCCATCTATCTGCTGCCCTTGTCCTCCTGGATGGTAGTATTTGTGGGTTTGGAAAGTGCTGTCTAAGGAGCCTTGGTGAATTCCTGCAGTGCATCTTGTAGATGGTACACACTGCTGCCACTGTGTCGGTGGTGGAGGGAGTGAATGTTTGTGGGTGGGGTGCCAATCAAGCGGGCTGATTTGTCCTGGATGGTGTCAAGCTTCTTAAGTGTTGTTGGAGCTGAAACTCATTCAAGCAAGTGGAGAGTATTCCATCACACTCCTGACTTATGCTTTGTAGGTGGTGGACAGGCTTTGGGGAGTCAGGAGGTGAGTTACTCGCCACAGGATTCATAGCCTCTGACCTGCTCACAAGGGGATGAAGGACACAGTGGTTTATAAGGTCAGGAGCATGGCACAATGTTGTGCACAATGTATTATTCTGCTACTAAGGTGGGTCTGTGTGTAATTGAGTGGGTAATAGGTGAGTAGGTTGATGTTTGGAGATGTGGGGGAAGGGTGGTGGATGAATGTGTTGATGAGAGATTGAGTGCGGGGATGGGTAAATAGCTGAGCAGATTGACAGGGAATAGATGGATAGATGGATGTGGACGGATGGAGGCAACAATAATGTTAGGGAAGAGAGAAGGTCTGTTTCTATCAATACTTCATGGGGTAACTTTCTGAGGTGGGGAATATTGACCACCTCTATACTTTATCGGGTAATGGATGAGTCTTCTGACTGCTGATGCCTACTTACAGCTACCTGTGAGGTTTCACGAGAGATTGTTAATGCATCAGATATAATGAACTCATTTGTACTTTTGCAAGGGGTTCTGGAATTGCGAGTGTTCAAATTCTACCCAGCCTCAGTATTATTGCAATATGAAGGTGAAAGAGTTCATATCCGTGTCAATGTGTGGTGGCCATCCCCCATCAATCATAGCATCAGCCTGTAGTGTATGGTATTGTTGTGTGGCTTCCTGTGGGCCACAACATTCTATAGTTCCTGTCTCTAAAGTGTGACTTGCTGACAGCCACACAGCTCTTGTAGCATTTTGTTCACTGTCTGGACAATGACATCAGGCTGCACCAGTTTACCACAATGTCTTGGCAATCTTCCATTCGAGCTATGGTCCTTCTTAATCACATGGCATGTCATTTGATTAGTCGCAATGGAGGTCACTCTGGGTCACACAGTTTATCATGGAACTGTGACATAATCCTGTTTCTAACACAGTACGCTGCAATTCTGGGGTGACTCCACATGAACTCCAAGAGTTAGTAAATGCTAAGATAAAGCTTGAGTCATCTCTGGGGCCAAGGTTTGACCCGTACAAATGGAAAGAAAATATCGCTTCAGTTCCAACTGGAAAGATTGCACATGAACAGATTCAGGGCTGGTATCAACCCAGTCCTTCGTGGCCAAGGGCTCAAAACAAGAAACAGACAAACATTTGGCTCAAATTGTCACATGATTGACAGTTTCACTGAGAGTAATTAACAATGACGCTGCTGTGGGAGATACACTTATGTGTGGTGCAGGGGAGGGTGAGGGATTTCAGAGGCTGGGGCTAATAGTGGGGCCCCTAAATGTGAGTTCAGAGGCAAGGGTGGGAGTTGTAAAAATGGGAGCAGACTGCTTTTGGCCAGAAGTCCATTGTCATGATGCCTCTTCTGGCTCTGAGCAATGGCAGGAGCAATAGACTTCTGACATTGAAGAAGTGGGACACTGATTGAGGTAATTAACAAGGGCAATTAACATGATTCATTACAGAGTAATTTGGGTTTTAACAAGGGCGCTTTGGCACCTTGCCAGGTGAAATGATGTGGCAGCGAAGCTGGGGGCAGCAAGGAAACAACGGATAAGCGTTGGCTCTACAACAAAGTCATCAGGAGAGCCAGTGTGCAGTGTCAGGAAGGGCAGTAAACAAAGGGAAATGCCAGAGGCAGCAGAAGGTGGGAGACGTTGCCAGGACTGGGGGAGCCTGTGGTCAGTGTCACACTGGTGCTGTGGCACTTGCCTCGAGGAGAGGACTCAGGCAGGTTTTGGGTGTGCCCAGCCTTTTAGAAGCTCTAGGATTCAGAGAAAGGCCACCTTCCATGGGTCTCATTCACCCAGACCTTGTGGTCGCCATTGAGAAGGAGGAGGAGGAGCTCAGAGGAAGGTCGGTCCTGGCACCAGCAGGACCATATCACCAACCTCATAAGCAGCAAGAGGGTCAGCCTTGGGGTGGGCATGGCACAGAAGGGCACAGAGGGGCACAGAGGGGCACGACAACAACGATTTGTGGACAGAAGAGCCTATCCCAAGGAGACAGTGTACCGCCCGAGGCTGAACTTCCCCTAATGTTCCAGCAGCAGTGTTAGCACAGACTGTGGCTGTCTAGGGAGGCCTCTCTGGGCCATGTTGCGGGGCAAGCTGAGACCCATGGGATTTGGTGGACACTGAATGCCACCGAGGATCACAATAGCACTCAACTTCCATGCCTTGGGATCTTTCCAGGGATCTACTAGGGACGTGTGTGGGATCCGTTAGTCTACAACTCATCATTGACAAATGCCCTATTAAAGAGGGCAGGAGACAATGTGCAGTACCTCACAGACCCAGAAAGTCAGGCGGAGGGGGCCATTGTGTTTGCAGCCATTGCTGGATTCTCCCAGATGTAAGGGGTCATCAACTGCACACACATTGCCATCGAGACTCCGCTGGACCAGGAAGGGCTTTCATTCCATCAACGCCCAACTGGTCTGAGGCCACCGAAAGCAGGTCCTTCAGGTCTCTGCATGCTTCCCGGGTAGCAGCCGCAATTCCTACAAATTTTGGCATTCCAAGGTGCCATGCCTTTTCAGCCCCTTCCAACATTCATGGATGGAGACAAGAGCTACTTAGTGAAGTTTTGGTTACTCACACATGTGAGGAACCCTCACGCACTGCAGAGTACAGCTACAACACCTGCCACAGGTCAACTAGAGTGACCATCAAGTAGGTCATTGGCCTTTTGAAGATGTGATTCAGGTGTCTCGATTGACCTGGTGGAGCCTGCTGTGTGCCCCAGCGAGGATCTTTCTCGTGGTGCCTCCTCCGATGATGAAGATGTGGAGGAGGATGCTGACTAGGCCAATGTAAGACGAGGCACCAGTGGGACGAGGAACAAGATCCAAAGAAGAGAGCAGGAGGGCATGCCAGGAGCAGCACCAGGCATACCTAAAAATGAGGTGTCAACCTGGTGAAGCTACAACACAGGATTACTTGCATGCCAAACAGCATAAGCAGCAAGTGATTAACAGAGCTAAGCAATCCTCAGACCAACGGATCAGATCTAAGCCCTGCCACATCCAGTCATGAATGGTGGTGGACAATTAAACAAGTAACCGGAGGAGGAAGCTCCACAAATATCCCCATCCTCAATGATGGAAGAGCCCACTACATCAGAGCAAAGGACAAGGCATGAAATATTTGCAACAATCTTCAATCACAAGTGTCGAGTGGATGACCCACCTTGACTTCCTCCCCAGCATCACAGATGCCAGTCTTCAGCCAATTCTATTCGATCCATGTAATATCAAGAAACAGCTGAAGGCACTGAATACTGCAAAGGCTATGGGCCCTGACAATATTCCAGCAGTAGTACTGAAGACATGTGCTTCAGAACTAGCTATGCCCTTAGCCAAGCTGTTCTAGTACAGCTACAGCACTGGCATCTACCCGACAATGTGGAAAACTATCCAAGTATACCCTGTACACAAAAAGCAGGACAAATCCAACCCGGCCAATTACTCTACTCTCAATCATCAGCAAAATTATGGAAGGAGTTGCCTTCAGTGCTATCAAGTGGCACTTACATACCAATAACCTGCTCATTAACACTCAATTTTGGTTCCACCAAGGCTACTCAGCTCCTGATCTCAGTGCAGACTTGTTCCAAACATGGACAAAAGAGCTGAACTCCCAAGGTGAGGTGAGATTGACTGCCCTTGACGTCAAGGCATATTTGACTGGGCATGGCATCAAGGAGCGAACAAAATTGAAGTGAATGGGAAACGAGGGAAAACTCTCCACTGGTTGGAGTCATACCCTGGATTTGTCAGTAGTTATGCAGTGCGCTGATATTTGCAGGAGTTCCACTGCACATTAAAGTTTGAAAACTAACGGAGTAAGGGAACCTTTATTGTACATTTAGTACATGTCATTCCTTGTTTGGGAGCAACTGGGTGCAAAAGGTGGGAAAATATCGTACCAAAGCCATAACTCTTGCAGGTGCAGCTTAACATAAAAGTAAAGACATGATTCATAGCTTACCAGGTACTTGAAGGAAGCACCAGGTAGTCTATCAGTGTTACAGTATTTGTAATTTCTCTGCCCTGTGCTCCCTCAAGTGCGTTTGTTGGCTCGAAGGAATTGGTGAATAAACTGTTTATTCCTCTTGTGTTTAGGAGGTCACTGTGTCAATAATAGTACACCCTTGTTTCCAAGAGTGTAAATTCTCGACATACCTCCTCCCTCCCACCGTCTCCACCATCTAAAAAAAAATACGTAGTAATTAGAGCGGATGGGATGGCCACAGTAACACATTTTATTTCCTTAAGTTCAAACAAGAAGAAAAGCAGATCTGAATCAAGAAATAGAAAATGCTGGAGGTACAGAGCATGTCCATTAGAATCCAAAAGGAGAATAAACAGATGAAGGTGAACTGAGGAGAGGAACTGAACGATTAACATGTTCTCTTTAGATATGTTGATGGACTTACTGAGCTTCTGTTTCTTTTTTGCAGACTACTGTCCAGCGTGTAGGTCCAATCATTCATTTCAATCCCTTTACAGTGTTCATACACTTATACAGGGTTGCAACTGTATTAATACGAACGTGCATATTTGGAATTAGGTTTGGTATTCATGGGGTTAATCTCGTATGACAACATTCTTGAAGTTGCCTTAATCTGAGGGAAGCCTTCCAACTGGGAATGTGTAACTTGAAGGAAAAAAAAAAGTAATGCTGATTGTTTTAATACTTTACCTTATGCCCTCGTCAGGGGCATGGCTTAAAGGTCATAACCCCAGGCCCCAGGGCTTCTGAAACCCATTTTAGCAAAGAGAACAGATAAGCTGGGTCATGCACTTTGCTAGGTTTCTTCTTTTTTTTCTTTCTCTTTTTCATGAGGGGAGTTTCAGACAGTAATTTTTGTTTTAACCGGCCGTATTCGCTAATCGAAAACAACTCATTGGGAAGCAGATAGAGTAGAAAAAGAATCTGCTTTCCGCAAGGCTTCTGACTCTTCTTTAAGGTTTATCAAGTCTACCAAAGCATTGCAGTTTTATAGAAGCTCAGAAATTGTCACTTAATAGGTATCTAGAGCAACCTCATAATCGTCTCATCAGAATTTGCACTCAGGAATCGGAAAAAGTGCAATTTCAAAATTTGCGGAATGCACCAAGTTGGAGGATATAGTTGATGAGGAGGAGGACTCAGGCCAAATACAAGAAGACATTCATAAACTGTCAGAATGGGCATGTGAATGTAAAATTTATTGCAGTATAGATACTGTGGGCAGTGGTGCATTTTTGTAGGGAAGAATAAGGAAAATAAAATTCCTTGGAAAACAAGAGTTTAAATGAGGCAGATCAAGGGGCAAAGGGATCTAGCGCTTTCTGCTCATGTGGAGCACGGACCCATTGGCCGAATGGCCTGTTTCTGTGCTGTGCATTCTATGCTGTTCTTTGTAATTCTAGCCGAAGTACATTGCAGTCCTTTTGGCAATGTAAAATGCCGAGGGGCTGAAATGTCAACTTGTTGGTATTAAGACACAGGCGCTGCAGTTTCCTTGTCTTACTGAGTCAACCAGTTGCCTCTGTATAGAGTCGCATGGGCCACATCAAACTCACCCATTTCCCCCACTCTCTCTGTGACTAAAGGTCCAGTCATATTTTAACTGTTTGAAACTGCTGCTCAGTTAGTAGGAGCAGACTGCAGAAGTATAGGTCACCAGTGCTCTGTGAACCAAATAGTCAGAGCTTGCAAGGTCTCGTATGGCCCAAAGCATAAAAGAACTCCCATTTATATAGAGCGTTTCATCACTTCAGAACACTCCTAAACATTGTTCAGCCAATTGTGCACTTTCAAAGTGCAGCCACTGTAGGAAATACAGCAATCAATTTGCAAACAGCAAATATGATGAGGATCAGATAATCTAGTTTAACGATGTTGGCTGAGGAATGAATATTAGCCAGAACAGCAGGCAAAACTCCTGCACTCTTCTCTCTCTTTTCTCTCTTAATCTCTCTTAATGCAACATTTTCTCCCTCTCTTTATATTGTTTTCTGTCCCTAATCTGATATTGGATTCAATATTCCAAACTACACTTCCTAGTTCAGACTCTGCGCTGCTCATTAATAATTCTTCCAACGGATTGGTTAGGGAGATAAGCAGTTGCTGGCCATGTTTATACAGGCCTCAGATGTCATGTAGAGGGTGCTGCGCTTTTTGGCTCAAAGAAACTTTCCATGCAAAGCCCATAGAAAGGAACTGTGCAAGTCTAACGAAAGGTTCAGCGTAAAATTCAGCCCGTTAACCATCTCAAAAGAGAACAGTTATAAGGCACAGAAAGATCACAAGGAACCAACCATAACCACATGCAATGCAACAATAGCAATACAGCTAAATGGCAAGAAAATATTTCACTTATCCAGCACCGCTCCCTATCTTCCCTATGGTGTATCTTAAGTGCAGGAAGGTCATCAACAAGACTAAAGGACATGTGGCCCACAATGAACCGATAATAGACATTGCAAATTCTCATATCTTTCCAAAAATCTTTTAGATCAGCCTTTAATAAAAATCTATGATACAGTGCAATTTTGGCTACTTCTCACGAAAAGAATAAAGAGAATAAACTTGCATTTATATAGCGCCTCTCATGACCTCAGGATGTCCCAAAGTGCCAGATAACTGATGCAATACTCTTGGTAGTGTGGTCACTGTTGTAATGGAGGGAAACGCAGCAACCAATCTTTACATAGCAAGATCCCACAAATAGCAATGTGATAAACGACCAAGTTAACCTGTTGAGATGGTGTTGGTTGAGGGCTAATTGCTGGCCAGAACACTGGGAAAACTACCTCAGTATCATGGGATCTTATGCATCCGCTTGAGATGGCAGACACCACCTCATTTAAGATCATCTAATACCACCATAAATAATTTAACTGGGCAATCATCTGATCAAGAGAGCTAAGTGTGTACAAAGTTGCTGCCACATTTGCTAACATAAGAACAGCCACTGCACTCCTAAAGTAATTTATTGTGAAACATTTGTGAGACACAAGGTGTACCATAAATGAATATGGAAAGAGTATTTTATATTAATTCCCTACAAAGCGATTGTTAGCCATACTTCACATTTAGATGCCATTATTTTTGTGGATGAGTTACTTCAAATTATTTAACTCAAATTTTTCAAGGAGTTGCAAAGCTCATCTTCAGAACCTAAGCTACATTTCAGCTGTGCAAACGTAATTTGTAAAATTTGAGCTAGTTTGGACGACACAAAAAAGTAGCATGTCCCTTTAAACAAGGTCATCTTTGTGGCTCAGAGCTTCTTTGCTCTTGAAGTGCTGTTTCCTGCGCTTCAGTAGGTTTTTATCTGGCTCTCGTTGCACCGTTGGTGGTATCGGTTAATTCCTTTGAGGTTGGGAAGTGGAATTTTGCCGAAGGGTCCTGTACCTCAGGTAGAAGGAGATTAGCAACTTGTTCACTACCGTGAGCCAATGCAGCACTATCACTCAGGGAGCAGGTTTAAATATTTTTACATGTTATGTCACTTTGTGTTTAATCTTTAATGTGGTTTCAAGCGCCCTGGGTCGGACACATCACCCGCCAGTAATGATGAAATGGGCAATTTACATTTTTTCATTTTGAAATTCAGGGCTAATTGTCTGACCTAACTGCAAACGGTGAATTCCTCGGAGCAATACAGGTCATTATCTTGACTAGTGGCAGAAATACATGCTTTAGAGCTTTTTCAAAGGGTTTGACATTGACACTGCTTGAGATACAAACACAGCTGTGATGGATCAAACCAACCCCCACACCATCCACACATCTCCCCCCCCCCTCCCCCCGCCAACTGCACCCGCCCCAACCAACTCCCCACGATGGCCATTACCCCGCCACCCCCAACATCTACCACCTCTTCAGCCTGAAACCAATAACATGTTGCATATCTTGAACTGAGCCAAATGGGATCCAGCAAAAAACCCGAAGTGTTGTGCTAGAGGCCATAATTAACTTTGCAGTGCAGTCAGCAACATCAAGGGCAATGCAATATGTAATTGGCGGTCTGATAAGCACAGAGCCTAATAGCTTTTATATCTATCTCGGAAATAATTGTTTTGCAAACCTTTTCAATCTGCCAATATTTGCTAAGTTGTGAAATCTAAAGACATATTACGTTGTGACTGGGTGTAGAGTATTCCCAAGCCATGTCCTTTCATCCTTTGGGGCACCATGTTGACTCCACCCCAGTCAAAGGGTCTAAGTGTTTTTTTGTAAAAGATCTCCAGAAAGTGAAATAATTTTTGCTTTGACTCGGTTCAATTCCAGGTGGACAGAAGCCATAAAATCTGTGGATAAGTTGAACAGGATGAACCTTTTCTCATTATGTTCTCTGTTCTGACTAAACTCACTTTATCTACTGAAAGAGTTGTTCTTCCGAACATCTGCGTGTTGATATTTTGCCTATTTGAGAGGTGCAGCTGCGGGCAAACAGAGGGAGTGAAGTGTTTCAGCAGCAAACCACATCTAGTAACAGGAGGTACTGAATGAGGCAGAAGAGACAGCCCTGAGGGAATCAAACCTTTTACATCTGCTCAGGTCTCATTCAGTCACTGTAATGTTCAATATTTTAATGGTATTGTGAACAGCTAACTTGTTGATGTCTTGGTAGTGCTTATCTTAATCCCTCCCCTGCAATTAAACATCTAAAATACTTTTTCTGGTATTTATCCATTAGCAAGACCTACTGAGATAGCCTTGAGCCCCCAGTGAAAGATAGAAGCAGACAGTGAAAGGCTAACATAGAAAATCATCATGACTTGATCCAAAGTCATCAACAATAGAGAGAGAATTAACTACATATTATTAACTTTTAATTCCCTTACATCTAATGACCCTTGCCTTGTCTCTCTGTCAGCAGTAGTCAGCAGACATTATTTGAAACAGGAATGTTATAGAATCATAGAAATATACAGCACAGAAGGCAGCCATTCAGCCCATCGTATCTGTGCTGGCCAAAAAAGAACTGTTCAGCCTAATCCCACTCTCCAGCTCTTGGCCCATAACCTTGTAGGTTGCGGCACTTCAAGTGCATATCCAAATGATGAGGGTTTCTGCCTCTACCACCCTTTCAGGCAGTGAACTCCCGACCCCTAGGTGAAAAGATTTTTCCACTGCTCCCCTCTAATCCTAATGTTAGAAGCACCCAACTTTCAGTTGCTTCTAATTTGTCCATAACATAAAGAGGATCTCGGAGAACCAAAAAGCTTTCTAATGATTTAAGAGATTATTTCAACAATGACCCACCCTATGCTTGTGCTGAAACTACCGCGTGTTCCTCAGTTCCGAGGTTTAGCCTTTGCATTAAATCAGTAGAAGATGAAATAAACACTCTACACAGTATAATTCCAATGGTGGCAATACCATCAATTAATTAGAAATGGGTACCATTCCAATAACAGGGTGATGTGTCAGACCTGTGCGCCATTCTGAAATGTTGTTAGATGATAACCTGAAATTTCCTTTTTTTAAGATACTGGAGCCCTTCAATTTCCCAGTCAATATATATCCACAACCACAGCAATTGGCACAAAACAGGATTGGTGGACATAGGATCAAGCACATGGATAAATGAAAATATGATACAGGTGAGAAGAAGATCAAGCATTTTGCAGGCTGGTATGTGGACATATATGTTAGGACATTTGTGTAATCCAGGATTGTTGGGAGACTTTTGCTTCTTTATGGAAGTGGATGTGACTTGGAAAGCTCTGGTTTTCTTTTATTCTTTTATTCAATAGCAGGGCGGGTTTGATGGATCGGCTGGTCTTTTCCTGCCGGTCAATTTTGTATGTTTATACATGCCTTTGTCTCAGTTTGGAATGATTGCCTGTCTCCGTACGCCCTCATCATCTTCAACTTTCACAAATTTGTGAGGGAGGCAAGCAGTTGTTCAGTACACTCCGTGTATTCTAAGCAGACGCACTGAACTGTGTACCCTGAGACAATCCAGGAGGGAAGGCAGAACGCCAGACCTCTGCTTAGCACCTTTCTATACCCCGTTACTGCCAGCCCTGTAACAAAAGAGGTGTCTCATCAGCATATGCTTCCTCATCCACATTACTCTGCCCTAGAAATAATCCCATTAGTGGATCAATGCTTAACATAGTGCACTGATGCTCCTTCATTTGCTCATTTAGGAGAAACGTTAACTCATTTAAAATAAATGGGTTTACATTGAGTTAAAATAGCAGAAAGAAATATCAGTAACTGTCATCTCTGGGTTTATACATTTGCTGCCAGGTGACCACATGTGGTGCCTTTCATATACATGTATGGTGATGGTTGATGCTCAACTGAACCTTACTGTCTAGCCAAGCACTGCACACCATGAGCTGGATTTTCAAAGTGGGTCAGGAACCTGATATCCAGGTCCTGAGCCTGTGCCTAAACTCCATCACTCTTGCGACACTATTTTTAAACATAACTAGGCTGATTGAGCAGAAGGCAAGCTAAGTGCCCAATTAGAGACACCTGAGTTTTTCCGGGAGGACAGAGCTGCCTACCTAGCACCAGTGGCAATGGAAGGTGGCAGCCATTTTGGAGGCTGCCAAGGAGAGAAGGAATCTCATGAAAGGGCCAGGAGAGTAAAGATAGTGCAAATAGCCTACAGTGCTCGACACAGTGCCAGATGACCCCACAAATTTCACAAAGAAACACAGGTAGAAACAAATTTCCTTTTGGCCCGAGGTGATCCTGATAGCTGTGCACTAATGTGCAGCAGACTACTTGACCTTGTCAGGGAAAAAGATTGAAAATCCCATTCTGTCCCGGACAAGCCCCTTAACTGGCTCCTTAAGGAGTTTAATGGCCATTAATTGGCGGCATGCGGATTTCCCATTCCCTTTGCAAGCTTTTTGAAAGTTATAAACTGTCTCAGAGGCAGCGGGATCCAGTGCCGCCTCCTGGGGACGCAATTTTCAAATTGCACCCACACCAATTCCAGACCCCACCAGCCATTGAACTTCCAACCCCATAAGTTTCCCCTAATTCTGTCAAAAGAGGGGATGAGGTATTACGATCATATAAAAATATTTATATATCTGGGTACTGCATTGCTATTACCTTAGTTATTACGTCGAGGCCTGAATGCCACCCAGGTCTTCTGCATTTGGGCACGGAGTTCTTCATTACCTGAAGAATTTCAAATGGTGCTGAACATTGTGCAATCATCAGCAAACATCCCCACCTCTGACCTTATGATGGAGGGAAGGTCATTGATGAAGCAGCTGAAGATGGTTGGGCCTAGGACACTACCCTAAGGAACTCCTACAGTGATGTCCTGAGACTGAGACTGAGCTGATTGGCCACCAACAACCACAACCATCTTCCTTTGTGCTAGGTATGACTCCAACCAGTGGAGATTTTCCCCCCTGAGCCCCATTGACTTCAATTTTGTAAGGGCTCCTTGATGCCACTCTTGGTCAAATGCTGCCTTGAGGTCAAGGGCAATCACTCTCACCTCACCTCGGGAATTCAGCACTTTTGTTCAGGTTTGGACCAAGGCTGTATTGAGGTTAGGAGCTGGGTGACTCTGGTGGAACCCAAACTTGAGCAGTGAGCAGATTATCACTAAGTAAGTGCCACTTGACAGCACTGTTGATGACACCTTCCATTACTTTGCTGATTATTAATAGTATACTGATGAGGCTGTAATTGACCAGATTGGGTTTGTCCAGATTTTTATGGACAGGACATACTTGGGCAATTTTCCACACTGCAGGATAAATGCCTCTTTTGTAGCTGTACTGGAAGGGCAGCTGCAGCACAAGCCTTTAACTCCAGCAGCAGGAATGTTGTCGGAATTATGAGAATTGTGGATCCAATTCGGCAGATTTAACCCATTGACCTTTCCGGTGAAAGAGGATTTTTCCTTTGGATGATGCTGTAATACCTAGTGACCAACTTCAAGTCCATATGTGTCATTTGCCTGAACGTTTGTCATTCACTGCTGCTGTAATCTTCCAGCCTCATTTTTTGTGTTTCTCCTCAAATCATGGAAGACCTGCCAGAACATCTTTCGATTCCTCACAGTGGTTGAGTCTGAATTCACACTTTGCATGCTGAGTTGTCACTAGAACTTCCTTGTGAGTTTTCATCCTGAATCAAAAGCCATGTCGCAATGAACTATGACACAATGAACGAGGACCTCTATGGCACGATCTGTGAATTGGGTTCTTCAGTTCTGATACTGAGCCATTACTGAATAGCTACAAACACCCTACCCTGGGACTCATGAAATTTTCATTATATATTCTAATTATGGGACTCATTGGCTGCTTAATCACTATGAAAGAAATGTTGGGCAGGATTTTCTGGCCCTGCCCAGCGCCAGGATCATCTGGTCTTGCTGAAAGTCAACGGGCTTTTGGCTGGCCGGCTGCATCCCCCACGATGGGTCCTGTCGCAGTGAAGTCAGAAAACCCCAGCTATCATTACAGACAAGAAAAATTAATTAAATTGCATTAATGTTGTCAGGACAGCCCAAAGTGCTGCAACAGCCAGTGAGTTATTTTTGAAGTGTAGTCACTGTCGTTATATTGACAAATGTGGCAGCTAATTTGGGCACATCAAGATCCCACTAAAGCTTATGAATGAATGGTCAACTCATTGGATCTTTCACAACAATCCAAACAGCAAAACAGAGACAATACCCTTAATTTAGCACAATACTGAATTTCCAACACCAAAATAAAATACTGCAGGTGTTGGAAATCTGAAATAAAAACAGAAAATTCTAGAAATACTCAGCAACTCAGACTGCATCTGTGCAGAGAAAAATAGAGTTGACGGGCTGGATTTTTGTGGTGGAGGCAGAAAGATCGAGTCAGGAAACTTTCCAACTCGGCAGACCTATCTCCTTTAAAAGTGTCCTCCCACCTGAGGTCTATTTTCATTCCGGGCTGGCAGGGGCAGGATGGAGTCATGACTACAGCCTCCGGGGGAAATTTTGAGGCAGCCACGGAGGTGGGTGAGTGGCTAGGTGAGCTGGTTAAGAGGCCCACCTCAGTTCTCTGGGACTTCAGCCCAGTTGTATTAAAGGCCATTAGGCCCTCCTGCCCTCACCCTTCATAACCCCTCATACCCCCATGCCCCCTTCATGCCCCCTCATACTCCCATGCACCCTCCATGCCCCTTCCATATGCCTTCTATTACCTCATGCTCCTTCCATGCCCTCCACATCCTCCATGTCCATTCACTAAGTATGCACTATGCACAGAACCAATGCGCAATATAACAGTGGCAAGTCTTTGATGCGCTAATGAATAAAACAGAAATAAAAACCCAAAAAAATCTCCTTTGAAAAAGAACTGTTGCTCTTACAACTTTATAAACATGTCAATCATAGTATCAGTAACAGAAGCTTTATCCCACTTCAAACCTCTAAATCTTGTCCAAATAAGTATACAGGCACTGCATCAAAGAAAGAATAACTTATTATGATCTCATAAATATGTCAGTCAATCAAAGCTAACACTCCTTGTCAAGCTATTTAAAAACACCGCTGCTGAACTGATTCCATTAGTGGGTGTTGGAGCTCAGCCAAGCATTCACAACAAGGCCATTTGGAGAAACAGGTGCCTGACCATCTGTTTCTGTTGATACAGTTGCCAGATGGGATATGATAGAGTATGGGATATTTGAGGGGGCATGGGGTATATGAGGGTCATGGGTGGGAAATGGGGATTATAAGGGGGCATGCAGAGGGTAAGCGGGAATGGAGGAGGCATGGGTAAGACCTTTTAAATTTACCTGTTGAAAGATTCTTGAATCCAGACTATGGTTTACAACTCCTCTAAGGAGCCATGAACCACAGGTCCTGGGGAAGCTGGCCAGACTCCACAAAAATTGCAGGGGAATATGAGATGCCTACCCACACAATGGAGCTGGCCAGGTCAGGAATGCAGGGTGTGGGCTCCCCACACTAGCGAAGATTTTTGGAAGCAGGAATGGGGCAGGAATTCTGGAATTGAGTCCTGACCACCATTTTTAAAGACCTGCAGAGACAGCCCAACTTCACAAAAATCAGGGCCAATGCTTTAGGTCGGTGAACTTTCATCAAAACTAAACTTGTTGAGTATTCCCAGCATTTTCTGTTTTTATACTGAGTTTCCAGTCTTGATTATTGTGCAGAAATCCTGGACTAAGGCTTGAATGCACAACCTTCTGACTCAAAGGCCGGAATGCTACCATTGACTGAAGCTGACATTTGCAAAACAAGATTGGCTGGTTACCCAGCATTCATATTAAAATGGGCTACATGAAATCAGCTGCAGCAAAATTGTTTGTCGGCCATTTCGTTTGGCAGTCGTTGAAACCTAGAAATAGAATTCTTAAAATGTTATTTTGAAATATGGCCTAAAAAGTCCATGTAATCCCCAAACCTTCGGAGAAACAGTGGCTTAAACATTATCGTTGGTAACATGAGCGGATCAGGCCTTGGTGCTTTGTACAACATTTCTCCCTCCTGCTTTAACAGAGTGAGTAACCTGTTTGAAAAGAGTTGGCTTAATGCCTGCATTAAAATAGCAGGCAGGAACATTGTATGAGCATCTTAACTGCTCACTTGAAAGTATTGGCAAAGTAACCTCAAGCTGCAATCCTCATAATCGCAAGGTTCATGAAATAATAATAATTTGTGGGAATATTACAAAATTCTCAAGCTGCACAAATCTGACGGTTCTGACTTCCAGCTTGACTCCTGGGTGCCTTATCATGCGGATAACAGGCTTCGCTACTTGCAGAATCATTGTGTGCATTCATGTACTCAATCTCAGGATAGCAGAGTGAGCGATCTCTTCCTCCTCTGTGTCAGAATCGCAGAAGATCAGTTGAAACTTCAGTCTAAAGCTATTTACAACATTAATGAAAATCTGATTGCTGAACTGTTTGACTGCAGTTTGACCAGGCATAAGCTTTGAACTGAAAGGAATAACTCAGTGTTATTAACACAAAATGACAACTTCTTAGTTTTTAAGCAGGTCTCTGTCCTCTTCCACTACACCTCTCAATCCCTTTTTCTACTACCATCTCTAGCTCTGTAAGTGTCATCTCCATTTGTTCCTGCCCTTCGTTCCAAATACATTTAACACTTTCGTATTTTTAATCTCTTCCTTTTTATCTAAAGCATCATTATCTCCAACTATACCAAAAATCTGAGTTTGAGGGCATCTTCTCCACAGGTTAAAGTTTGATTTATAAAGTAAATGTCAGCAAACAAGTAACCGAGTTGGTTAAAAAAGCAATAAAGGATTTTTCATCCATTTAACTGCCTTTCCAGAGTAATATATATCTCTCCTCACCATATTCTGGGTGATAGATTTGTCAGCTGTAAATTCATTCACTTAAGCGCGTTTGCAGCTCCAATCTGACTAGCATCCTAATGGTAGACCAACACCAACTAACTGGCCACTGCACTTGGATCAGGTTGAGACTAGCATGGGAGTCAGAATGGTCATAGGTTGCAAGTAGAAGTTAAATAAAGCTGGGGCTACCAGTGGGAAAATGTTTGGACGAGGGTTATTAGTTGGGTCTGGCTGGGCTGCCGCTGGATTGAAGTGGGGTCAGATCTGGGTTACCTGTGAGAGAGGGGTTAAGTCTGGGTTACCTGTGCAGGTGGGGTGAGGTCTGGGCTACCTGTGGGAGAGGGGTCAGGTCTGGATTTACAGTACGGTGGGGTGCGGGAGAGGGAGGGTGGTCAGGTCTATGTTGCCTGTGGCAGTGAGGTCAGGTCTGTATTGCTGGAGTTGTGGGGCCAGGTATTGGTTGACAAGAGGAGTGGGGCCAGTTCAATGATGTGGTGTGAATGGAGGTCTGATCTGGCAATCCCAGGACTTAAGTCTTGTTTGGTTTGCCCACACGATTTAAGTAAATCTTGGGCTGACAACGGGAAAGAGGCCAAGAATGGTAATTGCCAGGGGTATTGCACAAATAAGAGAAATGTACCCACAGCCACGTACCTCTTCACTGATTAATTATCCACAATAATTATTAGATATGTTAATATTGCCCTTGTTCTTTTGATAAACTCCCACTCTGACAGGTAGTTCAGAAAAGACTTTTCATTTATACCTGTTATGACCCAGCAGTTGGTAAAGCTGAGTTATTTTTAAAAAAAAACCCAGAGGGAAACTTTAAACAATTGTCATAACCTATATTTTTATTTTTGTATGTTTGAGATGCAGCTCTAAATTCAGGAATCAGACCACCAGTTCTCGAGAGGTTTTATATCAAAATACATGAGACATTTATTAATTTACACAAGTTAAATATTTACACGTGGCTACAAATTTCTACTATCATAACTTTTAACAAACTCCCAAACTAATTTCCATTATTACACTATTACATGACCTGATGCATGCATTAACATAACTATATATATATATACATAGCTCCTTGTTATCAACAGAAATCACTCCAGTTCAGTGTCTAGGTTTTAAAAATGTCCAATTTTCATTTAAGCTTCAAACTCTTGATAATGCATCTGCGAACAGATTTTCTCTTCCAGTAATATGTATAATCCGTAGGTTGAATAGTTGTAAAAATAGACTCCATCTGAAAAGCCTTGCACTTTTATTTTGAAATTTGTCCAAATACTTCAAAGGATTATGGTCTGTATAAACAATTGTTTCCGATGAATTGTTTGCAACATAAATTTCAAAATGCTGCAATGCTAACACCAAACTCAAAGTCTCCTTTTCGATCATTGAATATCTTCTCTGTTGAACATTCAGCTTCTGTGAAAAATATCCTATCGGTTTTTTAATTCCAGTGCCTTCTTCTTGTAACAGTACAGCCCCAATGCCTATATCGCTTGAGTCAATGGCCAACTTGAATTGCTTGGCGCAATTGGGTGCTGCCAAAACTGGTGTCGTAGTTAATACAGTTTTCAAACTATCGAATGACATCTGACACTCCAGTGTCCATTGAAACGTCTTGTTCTTTTTTAATAGTTCAGTCAGTGGAGCAACCACTTGGCTAAAATTTGGTACAAATTTTCGGTAAAACCCACTCATGCCCAGAAATCTCAAAACTTCTCATTTTGTTGTAGGCACTGGGAAATCCACGATAGCCTTGACTTGCACATCTCACAAAGCCACCTTACCATGTCCAATGGTATGGCCTAGATATGTAACTTGTGCTTTTGCAAATTCCCTTTTAGCCAAGTTCATCACCAAATTAGCTTCTTGTGGTTGAGTAAATAATTCTTCCAGATGCTGTAAATGCTCCTCCCACGTCTGAACGAAAATGTTTAGATCATCAATATAAACAGCACAATTGCTTAGACCTGCAATTACTTTGTTTGTCAGTCTTTGAAATGTCGCAGGTACATTCTTCATACCAAATGGCCTGACTTTAAACTGATATAGTCCACTTGGCAACACAAAAGCTGATATCTCCTTTGCTCTCTCCAACAACAGTACTTGCCAAATATCCTTTTAGCAAGTCAATCTTTGTGATAAATTTTGATTATTCCACTTTCTCAATGCAATCTTCTAACAGTGGTATAGGATAGGAATCCGCTTTTGTCACCGTATTCACCTTTCAATAGTCCACACAGTCTTTTTGTTCCATCCGGTTTCGGTACCAGTACAATAGGTGAACTCCAGTTACTGCAACTAGACTCAATTATATAATTTTGAGGCATGAAATCAATTTCTTTTTGTACTTGTGATAACATTGTCGGATTTAATCTATAAGGATGTTGCCTTATTGAAGATAAAATTCCTACATATGCATTATGTATAGCTAAATGTGTCTTTCCCAACTTATTTCCACAAATAGGTTTGTGTGAGTGCAATAGCTTCTCCAAATAAATTTTACACCTGCCTGGAAGGTAACTCAATATTTCATTTAAATTTTCAAGCGCCCCTTCATTATCCAATTTGATTAGAGGAAAATCAATTTCAAAGTCCTGCATTTCTACCTCTTTCTCATCATCCACCATCGCTAACACCTCTTTTTGCTCCTCTTCCCTGTCAAAGTATTTTTTAAGCATATTTACATGATACACCCTCTGCTTCTTTCTTCTATCTGGAGTATTTATTAAATAATTTACTTCACTCAATTTCTTTTCAATCCTGTAAGGCCCACTAAATCTTGCATTTAATGAATCACCTAGTACTGGTAGCAAAACTACTACTTTCTTTCCAGAAACAAAACTGCGAGTTTTAGCTTTCTTATCTGCTTTCACTTTCATCACTTGCTGTGAGATCTTTAAATGTTCCCTGGCCAACTTACATGCTGTTCTCAATCTTTCCCTGGAATTTGATACGTAATCCGGGAAAAGAGTTTCTGAATTTTGACCCACCAATTTCTCACGAATCAACTTCAGTTGTTCCCTTACCTCATGACCATAAACTAGTTCAAAAGGGCTAAAACTAGTTGATGCATAAGGAGTGTCTCTAATAGCAAATAACAAAAAGGCAATTCCTGTATTCCAATCCTGTGCATAATCCTGACAGTGTGCTTTTATCATAGTTTTTAAAGTTTGATGTCATCTTTCCAAAGCTCCATGTGACTCCAAATGATAAGCTGTTGACTTAAATTGTTTTATCTCCAAATTGTTCATTACTTTCTTAAACAGCTGCGACATGAAATTTGACCCCTGATCTGATTCTGTTTCTTTAGGTAAACCATATCTTGTAAAAAAAAATTAATTAACTCATCCACAATCTTCTTAGTTGTAACATTACGTAAAGGTATCACTTCAGGAAACCTGGTAGGCATATCCATTACTGGCAGTAAGTACAGATTTCCACTTTTATTCTTATGGATAGGTCCTACACAATTAATCATGACCCTGGTAAAAGGTTCTTCAAATGCTGATGTTGGGATTAAAGGTGCCATCTTAATCACTGCTTGTGGTTTTCCTGTTATTTGACGTGTATAACAGGTTCTACAGAATTTTACTACATCCCTTTGCAACCCTGGCCAGAAAAAACCTCTATCTTTTCCTAATTCCTAAATGTCACCCATTGGAATTTCATGAGCAATCCTCAGAATCTCATTTCTATAAACTAATGAGAGAACAATCTGATGCACCTCCCTCCAGCTTTCATTTGCTGAGACATAATCCGACAGCCAATTTCTCATTAAAATACCTTCCCGAAAATAATAACATACTGGAATACATTTTGCTTCTGTTTCTGAATAAGCTTTCTGAAATAACTGTTTTAATTGCAAATCATTTTTCTGTAACTCCACTAACCTCTTTGAGTTAAATATTTCAGCTAAACTGTCCTGTATTCCTTTCTCCTGAACATTGTTATCAAACACAATGCCAGCTAATTGGATTTTGACACCATCTTCTTGCCTTTGAACTGCCTGCTTATTTTGTTTGTCTTGTTCTTCCCTGTGACCCTTTGATTTTGTTACAACACAAGCAGGAAACAATCCAGGATGTTCCTTCTGTAATACCTCTGTTGAAAACACTTCTACAGGCTGCTCAACTATCATAGGCATCACCTACATTTGCGATCCAGCTATATCATTACTCAGAACAAATTGAACCCCTGCAATGGGCAATTTTTCCATCACTCCAACTATAACTTCACCGGTCCTCCATTTACTCTCTAAATTTACCTTCCACAATGGAATAGATTTAGCAGCTCCATGAACCCCACTTATTATTACCTGCTCCTGAATACTTCCTTTGAACAACAAATATCACTGTCCAACAATGTTAAGGATTGACTAGCCCCTGTGTCTCTTAAAATTTTAACATCTCCACCCTGTACACGTGAAAATACTTTCCCTTCACACACAAAGTCTTTAAACATTTCTGCAACCTGCTCCTCAGAATTCTCTTGAGTAAACTGTGAACACATTCCCACTTCTTCACCTTTCATTGATTCTCCCTGGTTCACCTGTACATTAACCACGGATTCCTCCTGTACTTGAACCTCAGAACCCACAGTACCTTTACTTCAAGAGCATTTCTGCACCACAAAATTTCCAACAGATTTTTCCTGCAATCTCCAACACACTGACTTTGTGTGCCCCACTTTGTTACAACGAAAACACTTCAATTTTCAAATGTCACTTCTACCTTCAGCACCTTCCTTTTTATCCTGAGAAAAAACTTCCTGGGAACTTCCAGCTACTCCTTCTCTTCCCTGACTACCCATATTCCTTTCACCTTCTCATTTTTTATCCTTTTCCAATTTGAAAGGGTGGTGAATAAAGGTTTAACTCTATGAACTAACTCATAATCATCAGCTATCTCTGTTGCCTGTCTTACAGAATCAACCCTCTGTTCCTTCACATGAGTTCTCACTACTGAAGGGATTGAATCTTTAAATTCTTCCAAAAGAATTACTTCCCTAAGAGCTGCATACGTTGTTTCTATTTTTAATGCCTGTATCCACCGGTCAAAATTACTTTGTTTTACTCTTTCAAACTCAATATAAGTTTACCCAGGCTGTTTTCTCATATTCCTAAATTTCTGCCTGTATGCTTCAGGAACCAACTCATAAGCTCAAAATAGCCTTTTTCACCACATCATAATTGACCCACATTTAATCTGATAGCGAAGCATATAACTTATGCGCCCTACCTAACAACTTAGACTGTAATAATAACGTCCAGTTTTCCTAGCTTCTCAAATGAAATAAAGAATGCTTCAATATCTTTTCCCTCAAACTTTGTAAGAGCTTGTACAAATTTAAACATCTCCCCACTGGGTTCTACTCTAGAGATAAATCCTTCCTCACCTACTGGCATCTCTTTTCTAACTGCCAACATTTTCAGTTGGATTTCTCTCTCTCTCTCTCTTTTTCTCTTTCCTCCTTCTCTATCTTCACAATTTCTAATTCCCTTTTAAAAGACATTTCTCTGTCCTTTGTTTCAAATTCAAGCTTTTTCAGTTAATTTCCTTGTTCAAATTCAAGTGTCTTCATTTGTAACTGAATTCTCACTACCTCCAGCTGTGAATCACTAGTGTCAGGCTTCACTTCCAACTATAAATGCTGTGCTATACTCTTAATTTTATCTGATTTCCTAGCCCCCTCAGGTAACCCCAATTTTAACTCATCTGCCAACTCTGTTAACTTACTTTTGGTTATTTTTTCCAACCCAATCAGAGTTATCTCTTCTACTCCCAGGCAAGTCTTAGCAATAGCCAAAGCCATCTTGCAGTCTTACTATTTCTAAAATACCTCACCAACTCCTGAATTAAAAGTGCTTCTCGTGCTCGTAACCTTAAGATTCACCAATTCCAAACCAATCAGAAAATTAGAAATATTTTTATCCTGGACAAGCCCCCTATTGTTATGACCCAGCAGTTGATAAAGCTGGGCTATTTAAAAATCCCAGAGGGAAACTTTAAACAATTGTCATAACCTATATTTTTATTTTTGTATGTTTGAGATGCTGCTCTAAAGGGAATCAGACCACCAGTTCTCAAGAGGTTTTATATCAAAATACATGAGACATTTATTAATTTACACAAGTTAAATATATACACATGGCTACAAATTACTACTATCATGACTTTTAACAAATTCCCAAACTAATCTCCATTAAAGCAATGGCAACCAATAGGGGAGAATTTTCTCCCCGTCGGGTGGGCGGTTCAGGAGTGGGTGCGCGCTGCCATTTTGCGTGGGCCGGCCAATTAAGGCCCGCCCAGCATGACATGCACCCGGAAGTGCTTAGCGCTACCTGTGCGGACAGGGGGAGGAGGGAGAGTCGGGGCCTGCGCTCTTTCGTGCATGAGTGCAAAAGAGCGCAGAAATCTCCCTGAGGCACAGAGCTGCTTCAGGGAGATTAATTTGATTATGAAAAGTTGAATAAAAGAATTAAAAAAATATTTCAGATGTGTCCCCTCATGTGACAGTGTCACATGAGCTGGGACATGTCAATGAATTTTAATAAAATTTTTTATTAAACTTATAAACCCTTCATGAAACCTTATTCTGCCCATGGATGAGGTTCCATGAAAAATGCGAAGGCCGCCTGGGCTCTTTGCCTGCCCAACAACCTTAAGGTTGGACAGGCAGCCCAGACAAGTACCTTAATTAGTTTAATAATGACCTTAATAGGCCTTTGACAATTCGGCTGGTGCCCAGCCAACTCCGGTGCGCGCCCACCAAACTGAAGATCGGAATGACGGGCAGTGACGTCGGGACACACACCCGACGTCACCGCACATCATTTTACGCGTCAGAGTGTGGGACCCGCCCCTGCTCGCCGAATGGAAGATTCAGGCCATAGACTTTCAGCAGACACCAGGCAAAGCATTTCACCTTACAAATTGAAAATGGGGTTCCTTTCACTTTGGTTCCTGTAGAGACAGTTATAGGCTTACAGCTGCTTTGATCTTACATTGCCTCTGCCCTGCACATACAAAACTGCTGTCTGTTATACCTAGCACAGCTCATTGAATGTAAATTCTCATTGTTTCACCAGCCCCTTTGGACTCCACCTCTTCTAACAATAAAGCCCCTTTCATAGTACCAATTTTATTAGTAATTTAAACATATTGCTTGGTCTCTGCTAGCTAGGTGCCAGATTTTACCCCACCTCTTGAATGCTCTATTCAAAAAAATGCGAGTACACTCTACCTCTCTTACATCTCAAAACTAGTACACATCAAAGCACCCAGACTAGCTGGCCTTAATCCAAGTAAAACAGCTCACAGACTAAACCTCTATTTTAAAAGAAAAATAATTTCCAATAATATTAATAGCTTCATGACATAGCCCACTCCAGAGCAAACACTGCAAATGCTCCTTAACATTGTCCTTTAACTGGGCTTTCACAAATGATCACAAGTGTTTAATAAGCTTATTCTTCATTGCTCCCATTCTACACCCTGAACAAAGGTGGCATTAGTGGTAATAATAATAATCGACCATTCTAGATGTTAACTGGGAGTTTAGTTACATCAATGTTCTTTCACATCAACCACCAGAGAGAAATATATCCAAGCCTTTTTCATTTTGATTTTCTTCCTGAGTGGCTAAAGTTTTACAGTTCAGTCAAAACATAACAAATGTATCCCTTCAGTAAACCTCTTCACAGATTTGAGGAGCTTTAATCCATACACAATACAGGAAAACCTAGTGGTCTGTCAATACTCAGGTTCCAACTATATTTGTGTTAACATGTTCCACTCTTCACCCAAATGTTCCTAATGCTCCAATTGTACCTTTTTGTTGTCATACTTTGGATTTTCCATGATTAAAAGTTTGATAAACCCTTCAGGTCTCAAGTTCAACAAATACTGCTAAAGAAGGCCTAATGGAGGCGCAGATGCAATTTTGGGCCAACACCAACTCTGTGTCTGATTCACCTGCAACAGAGCCGAATGTGAAAGTGAATCAGAGGGTAACATGGATTAGGTTCCTCTCCTATGCTAGTCAGGGCCTATTGCATATTTAAGGACACCAATCTTAAATTGGTCAAAGGCTGGGATGAGCTTCTGCTGTGCAAGCATCAGCTACACCTTCAAGGTCTACGGAGCCCTTAAAGGGCCCTTTGGAAAGGCAAGGCAAAGTTTATTCACTATCTCATTCTGGAGCCTGGAGCAGGAGGATTGCTTCGACCCAGCTGGTTTCATACTGGACCCACTCTGTATCCTACTTGCAACTGGCCCCTTGGAACTTGCTAGTTTCAGTGTAATGAGGCCCGAGGACAGTGTAGGACAATGTTCAACCTAATCACATCGCATGTTGTGTTCATGCCACTCATTTCACACCTGCCTTGAGGTGCCTTGACTGATTTATCCCCAACTGATAGGTTAGATTCCAACCAATACCATTGCAGCCATTTTGCATCAATCAAGAAGCAGACTTTTACCAAAGCTCCAGGTCAGGCAGTTTAAAATAACTGACCTGCCAACACATTGCTGGCTTAGTGCTTCTCCCAACCCCTCCGGTCACATTAACATGAGGCATAATAGTAGCAACGATGGCTTGTGTAGCAGGGGGAGAGGCAGCAATGTGAAATAATCAAGTCTGAAGGTGGCACCAGGTTGTGCAAGGGTATCAGATATGTAGGAGCTGAAGTGGACAAATTAAAAAAAAATAGTAACATGGCATTTCATGGTTAAATATCTCAGCGTAAAAATCAAATGAAAGCAAAATACTGTGGATACTGGAAACCTGAAATAAAAACTGAAAATACTGGAAAACTCAGCCAGTCTGACAGCATCTGTGAAGAGAGAAACAGATTTAACATTTCGAGTTCAATATGACTCTAAGAAAGACACAAAACGTTAACTCCGTTTCTCTCTCCACGGATGCTGCCAGACCTGCTGAGTTTTCCAGCATTTTCTGTTTCTATTTCATTTTAAAAGCCAACGGGCATGAAATTGGTCTCCATAACTCCTGTTGTTTGGGTAATGCAGGTACCATTTGGGGACCGAAATGCCATCCGCTAGACAGGCACATGATTCTCCTGCGAATCGTGCTGGACACCACATTGTTGGAGGTATTAGCACAAGCCCATCAGTTGGGGGTATTTAGAGCGAGCCAATCACAACGTCAAACAGCATGTAATGCTAATTTGATGCCAGCACTGCTATTTTGAAGCTCAATGCGCACTCGTAACCTCCTCTGGCTGAACATGCATTAAGCAGAAGGGCCCCCAACCACCAAAGCTATTTAAAGGGATTATCAACTACCTTTAGGTTAGTTGCTAGTTGATTTCTTCAGGCTGTTGATATGATTCTACAAGAATATAGTGCTTGACATAGTTGCTTCAAGTTTGCAAAAGACTACAAGGAGTTCTCGCCAAGTGCTAAAGGACATTGTTCCTGACTTCAAGAATTTTGCATAAACCAGTTGCAGCCAAGCATAGATCCATTGGAAGTCCTTCCCCTTGGAATAAAGCATAATCGGAAGAAGAAGAAGAGACATGGGTGTGTATGTGCATAAGTTATTGAAGGTGGCAAGACAGGTTGAGAGTGTAGTTAATGAAGCATACAGTATCCTCGGCTTTATTAATAGGGGCATAGAGTACAAGAGCAAAGAGGTTATGTTAAACTTGTATAAGACACTATTTCTGCCTCAGCTGGAGTACTGGGTCCAGTTCTGAGCGCCACACTTTAGGAAGGATATGAAGGCATTGGAGAGAGTGCAGATAAGATTCACAAGAATAGTTCCAGGGACGAGGAAGATTTGTCAGGAGGAGAAATCACTGGAGTGGTCCTTACCCCTGGTAGTCAGTTTGAGAATTCTGTCTTTTGACAGTTGCAGGATATTACAACTTGGCAAAAAGGGGAAAAGTGAACCCATTGGAATTTGAGAGGGACTGCGGACTGTTTCCTATAAAGACTGTAATCCTGTGGAAAGTGTGCTGTAATGTATATATATATGCAGCATGTGGTTATCAGTCATATTAAGATATTAATAAATGTTATTGTTCCTTTAGCTTAGAGTATAAGCTGCCTACTGAGTGATGTTTAGTCACTGTTACTTTTACTTTGTTTGTTACATTAAACATCTTAGAACTCAAAATCTAGTTATGTAATTCCTTTAATTTGGTCACTGGGAATTCAAATTTTTCTTTTAAAGTAATCGGCTTCTATGGGGATCATAGCACTGTTTCTCCATTGTCTGACCAAGTTGTACTTCTCGGGTATTTGAAAGGAGAAAAGCCATAATAGAGTCATAGAGTCATAGGGCAGAATTTTCTGCCTGTCGGGCAGGCGGGCCTGACCCAATCTCCGGCAGGCAGGGAGCCAATCGCCACCAGCGAAGCGGGCCACACCGCCATTTTATGTGGGCGGGCCAATTAAGGCCCGCCGAGCGTGATGTCCACCGGGAAGCATTATGCACTCCCTATGCGGGCGGGGGGGAATCCTTAAAATCGAGAGTGCACTCTTTCACACATGCGCACGAAAGAGCGCACATCTCCCTGAGGCTAAGTGCAGCTTCAGGGAAATTGTTTCAACTTTTAAAACTATTAAAAATAGAGAAAAGAAAAATCTCCTACATGTCCCCTCATGTGACAATGTCACATGAGATGGGACATGTTTATAATTTATAGAACAACTTTATTACAATTTTTAAAACCCTGCATGAATCCTCATCCCGTCGCTGGATGAGGTTTCATGTTTTCTTTATTCCCCGCCGGGGCTCCTGGCCTGCTCGCCAACCTTAAGGTTGGACGGGCAGGTCCTTTAATTGGTTAATTAACCTGTCAATGGCCTCAATTGGCCATTGACAGGTCGGCGGGCCCACAGCTGATTTTGCTGTGCCCCCGCCTTCCTGAAAATTTAAATGGGGCGGGGTGACATCGGGGGTTCCGCCCAATGTTATCCTGCATCATTTTACGTGTTGGCAAGTGGGCCCCGCCCCCTGCTCGCTGACAGCAAAATTCTGCCCATAGTGCTGTACAGCACAGAAAGAGGCCCTTCAGCCCATCGTGTCTGCGCCGGGCACCAAGAGTAAGGCTCTGGTGAGAGGAGTGGAGGATACATTAAGAGGTGCAACTTGAAAATCAGAAGAGACTGTGGGATGAGGGGAAAGTGGGATGTGAGAACTAGGGTTAGGTATGAGGATAAAGTCACCTTCAATAGCTCAAGCCCTGCTGCTGGCCACTGATTTTTCCAATAATGGCCAGCACTATCTCCTCCAAGGGGATTTAGGCCTGCCTGCTTCCCTCCAGTTAGTAAATCAGTGTGGTGCAATGAGTTTGGGTGATGCGCCTGTCATGATTGAATGACAGTGCTATGTATATGAGGATGTGATGGAGTATATGAACATTAGGCCTGAGTCCTGATTAATAGAGATTGTTTGTAGGTGAGTGATGGGGTGCGGTGAATTGAAGAGTGTCTGAGGCTAGTGCTGCAGTTGGTGGGATATGAAAGCATAAAAAATTTACAGCATTGAAGGAGGTTATTTGGCCCATTGTGACCATTTGAAGATACATTCACTGAGCTTGGCCACTTTGATCTTTGATCTTTGATCTTCTTTGGCACTGCACCCAGATCCTCAGAACTAGATTCCTGTCAATGGCCTCAATAGTTATCTGCTTCCACTGCCTTTCACATGTGTGTCTGGAGAGCGTCCTGCCTGCGCCACACTACACCCCACCTCCACCCCCACCACTGACCCCCTGCGGCTATGAGACATCCTTCCATTTTTCTAGTGTACCAGTGCAGCAGCCACAAACCTTCCTATGTTTTGCATTCTTCAGTGTTTTCTAAGACAGGTTCCCTTCCTAAATGATTGCCAGCACTTGCTGCAGCCACCATGCACCAGCCCTTTAAAAGGTGCAGGCTAGCTTTAAGAAGTGCTAGGAAGTGACAATTTTCAGCCCCCTGCTGATGCGCACAGCTATTGAACATCATGGTTAATGATGGCTGCACACAGCAATCATCCTAATAACCGGGCAGCGTAAAATTGCTGCAAATCTGCATTTCAGTGAACAGGCACGGGTTAGCCACACATTGCGATCCCTGGCCCATTTTCAGGGCTACCCTTTTCACTGGGCAGAATTTTCTGCCTGTCGGGCAGGCGGGCCCGACCCAATCTCCGGTGGGCGGGGAGCCAATCCCCGCCGGAGAAGCAGGCCCTGCCGCCATTTTACGTGGGCGGGCCAAGCGTGACATCCAGCAGGAAGAGCTATGCGCTTCCTGTGCGGACAGGGGGGATTCCCCAAAAGTGAGAGTACACTCTTTTGGGCATGCGCACATCTCCCTGAGGCTAAGTGCAGCCTCAGGGAGATCGCTTACACTGTGAAAAATATTAAAACTAGAAAAAAAAACTTCCCTAACATGTCCCCTTCGTGTGACAATGTCACATGAGATGGGACATGTTCATAATTTACAGATTAACTTTATTAAACATTTTAAATCCCGCCGCTGGATGAGGTTTCATGTTTTATCTATTTGCCGCCGGGGCTCCTGGCCTGCCCGCCAACCTTAAGGTTGGACGGGCAGGTCCTTTAATTGTTTAAATGATCCTGTCAATGGTCTCAATTGGCCATTGACAGGTTGGCGGGTCCGCAGCTGATTTTGTTGCGCCCCCGCCTTCCTGAAAATTTAAATGGAGCAGGATGACATCGGGGGTTCCACCTGACATCATCCCACGCCATTTTTCGCATCGGCGAGTGGGCCCCGCCCCCTGCTCGCCAACGGCAAAATTCTGCTTACTGTGTTGTTTCTCAGTAAGATTCCCTCTTCCTGTCACATGATATTGTTATCTTAATCAGACTAAAGCATTCCTGTTCCAGAGGGTGTACACAGACTGCTCAGGAGATGAAGAGTCATACGGTCTCAAAACGCTAACTCTGTTTCTCTCTCCACAGATGCTATCAGACCTGCTGAGTTTTTCCAGCATTTTCTATTTTTATTTCAGATTCCCAGCATCTGCAGTATTTTGCTTTTACCAATAGAAATGAACTTTGCCAGAGTTGTGCAATAGGCAGTAAATCCAATATTTTTTAATGTGCTTGTTCATAGGATGTGGGTGTCATTGGCAATGCCAGTATTTGTTGCCCAGCCCTAATTGTCCTTGAGTTGACTAGGCCACTTCAAAGGGCAGTTAAGAGTCAACCACATTGCTGTGAACCTGGAGTCACAGGTAAGCCAGGCCAGGTAAGGACAGTAGATTTCCTTCCCTCAGAGACATTAGTGAACCAAATGGGTTTTTAAAACAATTGTTTAATGGTCACAATGACTGAATCTAGCTTTGAATTGCAGATTTTATTAACTGAATTGCAGTGGGATTCAATCCCATATTCCCCAGAGCATTAGACTGGGCTGACTAGATTACAAGCCCAGTGATATTATCACAAAGCCACAGTCTCCCCTGATGTGGGGAGATCGCCCACCCCAGCAAATACATGTGCATTAAAAGATGTTCAGTCTTGAAAGGGTTAATGCTCCATTTGTAGAGGAAGCTGAAAGAATTAAAACACACCCTTAGTCTCCCACTAATAACAAAGGCTTCGTGTGGTGATCTGCACGGGAGTACATTGCCCAGGTGATCCTCAGCAGACTTTTATTGCCCAGGGTTAAACACCTGCAATCATACACCTTAGCTCTTGTGGTAAGTTCTCCAATTCAAAAGAATTAAAATAAAAAAAAGTTCCTTACATATTAAAAACAAGAAAAATAGCAGGTTACTGACAGTGCATATGGTATGCATTGTCTTTAAGGGACATGCACAGACTGGGTGTTGGGATCAGCATAGCTTTCTTGTCTGAATCTAGGCTACATACCTTCTCTTTATCTGATTTCCCCCCACTTTGAGGCACTGCTGCTAAACGCCCATTATAATCCTGCCCTCTTCAGCCAGAAAGGTGGGACAATCCAAGCTGCAGGCTCTCAAGGCCACCATTGTTGCTTCTTCAGGGATTACTGGTCGATCAGCCTTTTCTACATTCCCTACCCCCTGTACATATTACATACGCCGCACTCCTTTTATAGTAAAGTCCAATGAGACACTAACAAATGAAACCTATTCAAATAAGTGAATGAAGATATGTGAAGGCCAGGATTAGATTACTAATACCGAATACATCTAATATATTGTCACTTAGGCCTGGGTGCGCAGGGCAAAATTTCAAAATTTGCTTATGACACAAACTTTGAAGTATTGTGAATTGCGAGGAGGATAGTCATAAGCTTCAAGTGGATTTAGACAGGTTAGTTGTATGGGTGAACATATGCTGAAAAGTATAAAGTGATGCATTTTGGTAAGAAGAAAAAGGAGAGGCAATATAAAATAAAGGGTACAATTCTCAAAAGGGTGCAAGAGCTTTGGACCTGGGAGTATATGTGCACGAATCATTGAAGGTGGTAGGGCAAGTTAAGAAAGCGCTTAATAAGGTACACGATCCTGGTCTTTATAAATAGAGACATAGAGTACGAAAGCAAGGAAGTTATGGTGAACCTTCATAAAACACAGGTTCAGCATCAACTGGAGCGTGGTGTCCAGTTCTGGGAACCACACTTTAGGAAGGATGTGAAGATCGAGAAGGTAGATGTGGAGGAACCTCAGGCCTTGCAATTGTCCAACAGGTACAAGGTCCTTGCAGCTGGTGTGGGTGAGAGCAGGAGCTCCAGAGTGGATGAGCGAAATGACTATGGTACCATGGTTCAGGGAGACATTCAAATGCGGGCAGTAAAAAAGAATGTAGTTGTAGTGGGGGCAGTATGCTTAGGGGATAGTCACCCTTCTCTGCAGCCGAGAGCATAAGTCCCAAAGGCTGTTTCACCTGCCCAGTGCCAGGGTTCAGGGCATCTTCTCGGGACAGGAGAGGAATTTACAATGGGAGGGGACAAGATCCAGCTGTCATGTCCACACAGATATCAATGACATAGATGGACCTAGGAAAGAGGTTCTGCTCAGGGATTATGAGCAGCTACGGACTAAATTACAAAGCAGAACCACAAAGATAATTATCTCTGGGTTACTACCTGAACAAATTGGCGTAGGGTAAATAAAATCAGAGAGCTGAATGCATGGCTCAAAGATTGGCGTCGGAGAAATTTTGATTCATGGGGCATTGACACCAGTACTGGGGAAAGAGGGAGCTGTACTGTGGGACAGACTTCACCTGAACCACATCGTGCACTGGCATATCATATAACTAGGGCTGTAGAGAGGGCTTTAAAATAAATAATTGGAGGGGGAGAGAAGATCATGTCAGGGGAGATTTTGAACATTAAAGAGAAACAAGAAGGCAATAGGGCAGCGTAGCGGTACAGGTAATGATAACTAGCATGTGACAGGGAGGGACAGAGCTTACAAATTTAAGAATGAACTAGCAGATAAGGTCGGAGCATGGATGAACAATAAAAAGACAGAATTAAAGGCTCTGTATCTAAATGCACACAGCATTCAGAACAAAATGGATGAATCAATAGCACAAATAGAAATAAGTAAGTATGATCTGACAGCCATTACAGAGACATGGTTGCAGGGTGATCAGGGCTGGGACCTGAATATTCAAGGGTATTTGACATTTCAGAAGAACAGGAAGCTCAGAAAAGGTGGTGGGGTGGCTCTGTTATGAAAGAAAGGAGGGAGACAGAGAGCAGGGAATTATAGGCCAATTAGCCTAACGTCTGTCATAGGGAAAATGCTTGAATCCATTATTAATAGCCATTTGGTAGTACAGAACTTGAGTACTGATGGAAAAAAGAGATATTTTTTTGAAAGCTTTTTATCTTGCACTCATCAAGACAATTTGCAAGGATACCAAATGTAAAGGGAACAACAATTTATACTGTATAAGAAGAGAGTGCTGATTGATCGGTGAATGGACTCTGATTGGTAGAGGTGTTGCCATGGAGAATGCACTGGTTGATGGCGACTGACAGTTAATTGCCAAGCATTGTTTGAAATTTAAACCAGACAGCTTGATTCTGATTGGTCAAGGCATTGCCCTAAGGAATGAAGCACCGAATGGCTGTCACTTATTTTGTTTAGCTGAAACAGGTGCAATGTGTGTACATGTTCTTTCTGTCTGCAAAGAACAGGGCCCTGTGTATTAATATATGTAGCTTCCATTACACACAAATGCACCAAACTGCAAGCCTGACTGATGATCTTAAATTGACTGTCAACATAATTCTTAGCACACTGAGGATCATTTAGTAAATGTTGTCCAATCGCGGAATCACATCTAATGTTCGACACTGTGTTTTGAGTTTTGCAAGCACGGGCTGGTTGGGTATGGTCTGAGTATTTTTCAGCAACACTCAAATCCATTATTAAGAAGGTAATAGCAGGACATTTAAAATATCGGAATGCAATCAGGCAGAGCCAACATGGTTTTGTGAAAGGGAAATTATGTTTGACAAATTTATTAGGTTTCTTTGAGGAAGTAACAATCAAAGTGGATAACCGGAACCACTTATTGTAAGGCATTCAATAAGGTCACATAAAAGGTTACTACACAAGATAAGAGCTCATGGTGTTGGGGGTAACATATTAGCATGGGTAGAGGATTGGTTAGCTACCAGGAAGCAGAGAGTAGGGATAAATGGGCAGTTTTCAGATTGGCAAACTGTAACTAGTGGAGTGCCACAGGGACTGGGACCTCAATTATTTACAATCTATAAATGACTTGAATGAAGGGACTGAATATATCATAGCTAAATTTGCTGATGACACAAAGATAGGTAGGAAAGCAAGTTATGAAGATGACACAAAGAGTCTGCAAAGGGATTTAGACGCTTTTAGTGAGTGGGCAAAAATTTGGCAGATGGAGAATAATGTGGCAAAACGTGGGCAAGTCCACTTTGGCAAAGAACAGAAAGCAGAATATTATCTACGTGGTGAGGCTGCAGAAAGCTGCAGTACAGAGGGATCTGGGTGTCCTGGTACATCAATCACAAAACGTTAGCATGCGGATACAGCAAGTGATTGAGAAGGCAAATGGAATGTTGCCGTTTATTGCAAGCAGAATGGAATATAAAAGTAGGGAAGTGTTTCTACTGGTGTACTAGGCTTCATGTGACTGGAGTACTGTGTACTGGACTATTGTTTTGGTCTCCTTTGGATATAATTGCATTGGAAGAAGTTCAGAGAAGGTTTGCTTGGCTCATGCCTGGGATGAAGGGTCTGTTTTATGAGGAAAGGTTGAGCAGGTGAGGTCTATAGTCATTGGAGTTTAGAAGAATGAGAAGTGATCTTATTGAAACATATAAGAGTCTGAGAGGATTTGACAGGGTAGATGCTGGGAGGATGTTTCCTCTCGTGGTAGAATCTAGAACAGTGCCCCTTAGCACAGTCGATGAGATGAGAAGGGATATTTCCTCTCAGAGAGTCTCCAGAGAGCAGTGGAAGCTGGGTCATTGAATATATTCAAAGCTGAGTAAGACAGTAAGACAGATTTTTGATTGACAAGGGAGTCACAGGTTATGGCAGGCAGTCGGGAAAGTGGAGTTGAGGCCACAATCAGATTAACCATGATGCTATTGAGTGGCGGAACAGGCTCGAGGGGCCGGATGGCCTACTCCCGTTCCTATTCCTTATGATCTTATGTGAAGGCTCCAGAGAGTCTGCAGAGAAGTTTTATCAGAACAGTTCCAGGGATAAGGGATGTCAGTTAAATGGATAGACTGCAGGAGCTGGGGCTCTTCTCCTTAGAAACGAGAAGGTTGAGTGGAGATTTGATAGAGCTGTTCAAAATCATGGGGGGTCTGAACTGAGTAAATAGAGAGAAACTGTTCCCATTGGCAGAAAGGTTGAGAACCAAAGGATATGACTGAAGTTGATAGGCAAAAGAACCAAAGGCAACAGGAGGGAAAACACTTTACCCATCGAATTGTTAAGATCTGGAATACATTGCCTGAGAGTCTGGTGGAGGCAGGTTCAATCATGGTTTTCAAAAGGAAATTGGATATTTATTTTATTTTTTCATGGGATGTGGGTGTCGCTGGCTAGGCCAGCATTTATTGCCTATCCCTAATTGCCCTTGAGAAGGTGGGGGTGAGCTGCCTTTGTGAACTGCTGCAGTCCATGTGGTGTAGGTACACCCACAGTGCTGTTAGGAAGGGAGTTCCGGGATTTTGACCCAATGACAGTGAAGGAACAGCGATATATTTCCAAGTCAGGATTGTGAGTGACTTGAAGGGGAACTTCCAGGTGATGGTCTTCCCATCTATCTGCTGCCCTTGTCCTTCTAGATGGTAGTGGTCGTTTGGAAGGTGCTGCCTAAGGAGCCTTGATGAGTTTCTGCAGTGCTTCTTGTTGATGGTATACACTGCTGCCACTGTGCATCAGTGGAGGAGGGAGTGAATGTTGAAGGTGGTGTATGGGGTGATCAATCAAGTGAGCTACTTTGTCCTGGATGGTGTTGAGCTTCTTGAGTGTTGTTGGAGCTGGGCTCAACCAGGCAAATGGAGATTATTCCATCACACTCCTGACTTGTGCCTTGTAGATGGTGGACAGGCTTTGGGGAGTCAGGAGGTGAGTTACTCGCCGCAGAATTCCCAGCCTCTGACCTGCTATTGTAGCCACAGTATTTATGTGGCTGTTCCAGTTCAGTTTCTGGCCAATGCTAACCCCCAGGATGTTGATTGTGGAGGGTTCAGTAATGGTAATGCCATTGAAGGTCAATGGGCGGTAGTTAGATTCTCTCTTGTTGGATAAAAGCAAATTACTGCGGATGCTGGAAATCTGAAATGAAAACAGAAATTGCTGGAAAAACTCAGCAGGTCTGACAGTAACTGCGGAGAAAGAAACAGAGTTAATGTTTTGAGTCTGTATGACTCTTCTGAAGGGGAATCTTACGGACTCGAAACATTAACTCTGTTTCTCTCTCCACAGATGCTGTCAGACCTGCTGAGCTTTTCCAGCATTTTTTGTTTTTATCTCCCTTGTTGGAGATGGTCATTGCCTGGCACATGCATGGCGCAAATATAACTTGCCATTTATCAGTCCAAGCCTATGTCTTTGTCTTGCTGCATATGGACACAGGCTGCTTCAGTATCTGAGGAGTTGTGAATGGTACTGAACATTGTGCAATCATCAGTGAACTTCCCCACTTCTGACCTTATGAAGTAGGAAGGTCATTGATAAAGCAGCTGAAGATGATTAGGCCTAGGACACCACCCTGAGGATCTCCTGCAGTGATGTCCTGGAACTGAGATGACTGACCTCCAACAAACACAACCATCTTCCTTTGTGCTAGGTATGACTCCAACCAGCGGAGAGTTTTCCCCCGATTCCCATTGACTCCAGTTTTGCTTGTGGTCCTTGATACCACAGGGAACAGAAATAAATAAGGGCTATGGGGTAATAGTCGGGGAGAGGGAATAGCTGAGTTATTCATGCAGAGAACTGGCAACCATTCTATGATTTTATGATATGAATTGGACCATTCCTACACGGTTCATTTTAAACATTGTAAAAATGGTGATTGTAGAACATTGCAACTTGCCTTCATAACAGTTACATTTTGAGGAAATCAAGTTGCTTTTCTACCTTTTGCTTCCTGTGTAGTTCTTGCCAGTCCAAGGGCTGTTGACTGAGTTATTGTTGCTGTTCACGAAGCAACTAGCAGGTGAAAGATAGCAGCCCCAGTGACAATTCTTATTATTATTACCTGTGCACACAACAGCAAAGCTGAGACTGGGAACTCAGAAGCCTGCAGATGCAGCCAGCCTCTCTCAACTTCATGGTACCATCCATTGAGCTTCCAATGTATTTTCAGAAATAGAACCGCATCTAAGGAAGGTTTGTATGGGGAGGCCTCGACTGCACAGTCTGTTATACCAATGCTCTACTGACTGCCTCCCACTTTGCACCTTCCATGGACTTGAATTTATCAAAAACTCTGCTGCCTATATCCTAGCTCACACCAAGTCCCATTCACCCATTGCCCAATGCTCATGAACATGCATTGGCTCCTGGTCCTGCAACCCCTCAATTGTAAAATTCTCATCATTAATTTCAAATCCCTCCAAAGGCCAATGCTGCACATTTTTGTAACTTCTTCCAGCCCGACAACCCTCCAAGATCTCTGTTCTCCGGTCCTGGCCTCTTGCCCATCCCTGTTTTTAATTGGTCCACCATTGTGGCCATGCGTTCAGCTGCCTGGGCCCTATGGCCTGGAATTCCGTCCCTAAATATTTCCACCTCTATACCTCTCTTCCTTCTACAAGACACCCCTTAAACTCTATCTCTTTGGTCAAGCATTTTGGTCACCTGTCCTAATACCTCCTTTTGTGACTCAGGCCTGAATTTTCCCACTGGCGATTTGGGGGCAGGGCCCACTCGCCGACGGGAAAATGGCGCAGGATGACGTCAGGAGGAACCCCCAACATCATCCCGGTCCCTTTAAATCTTTAGGAAGGCGGGCGGACAGCGAAATTGAGGCCATTGATAGGATAATTAAGATAATTAAAGACCCTGCCCATCCAACCTTAAGGTCGGCGGGCAGGCCAGGAGCCCCAGCGGGCTTCTGATTATACATGAAATCTCATCCACTGGCGGGATGAGGTTTCATGTCCGTTTTTAAAAACTTTAATAAAGTTTCTGTGCTTCTTATTAACATGTCCCATCTCGTGTGACATTGTCACATGAGGGGGACATGTTAATAATTTTTTTATTTTTCTATTTTTAAAGTTTTTTAGACTGTCAGCAATCTCCCTGAGACAGGACTTAGTCTCAGGGAGATGTGCGCGCTTTGACAGCTGGGGATTCCCTCCCCCCCCTGCACAGGAAGCGCACAGCGCTTCCCATCGGGCAGCCCGCCCACTCAAAATGGCGGCAGGCCCCGTTTCAGTGGCGGGAGTCAGCTGCCCGCCCGCTGCCGAGCCGGTGGGGCCCGCCCGCCAACCTAGGGCAAAATTCTGCCCACAGTATCAGCATTTTGTTGAAAATGCTCCAATGAAGCACCTTGTAATGTTTTACTATGTTAAAGATGCTATGTAGATGCAATTTGTTGTTGTTGTTAGTTTACTGACCTTTCTCAGCGTCATCGAATCCAACCTAGGATGAGTGCAACACTGTTAATGCTGGAATCCTGATAATAAAAACAGAAAATGCTGAAACGCTCAACTGGACAGGCGGCATCTGACGAAAGGATATCAACCTGAAATGTTAACTCTGTCTCTCTCGCCACAGATGCTGGCCTGACCTGCTGAGTATTTCCAGCACTTCCTGTTTTTACCAACGATGAAGATTGTCTTTTCCCGCTGACTGCAGATCACCGAAAGGAGATGCGTTTGAACATTTTGGCCACAAAATTCGGCTCCCATAGCCCTGGTGTTTTCAGTGCTACGGGAGCCGGTTGAGATAAAAAAAAATGGTGGGGCTGCACCCAACCACTTCCATCTGGCTCATGCCAATCATCATGTTTTAGAGGGTGACAGCACGGGCATCCCGTGTATGTGCCAGAAACATGCATAGTGGGTAGATCATGACTTGAGTCGGCACCTAATATTGGTCCAATACCCAACCTGCTATTTTGGACCTTGCTCTTCCTGTTAACACCTACTCTGAGCAGAGGGACCCCTCCACCAAAGTGAATTAAAGGCATCACCATCCAATGTGCAGGTGGCTGCTACTCACTATCTATTTGCTGTCACAGGCCAAGGGTGGAATCGTCCCAGAATCGCACTAAGTGCGGTAGCGGGTGTGAAAAATGATGTTTTACCCGCCAATCGCAATGGCCTCATAAATTATGCAGTCACGGGAAACACGCCATCTCGCTGGCGGCAGCCTCCGATTTGCCTACCATGCTGTTACCTCAGCGCTTCCTCACTCCGGGCGCCATGTTTAAACTGCATCCATGTGCACATTTCTCAATGTTTACAGCCCAGGACTGCTCCAGGGAAGACATGGCCCCAAAAGCCAAGAAGAGTGCAGCCCCCCAATTCAATGACACGTTCCTGGGATGCCTTTGGATGCCGTTGAGGTCCACCGCGATACCTTCTAACCCTGCTCTGGCCACAGGAAGCCCATCAGTCTCACCACTCTGACTTGGGAGGCAGTAGCAGAGGTGGTCAGTGCCAATGCTGCACACAGGAGGTCGGCCATCCAGTGCAGAAAACGGATGAATGATCTCATCTGTGTCGCTAGGGTAAGTAAACATCTCATCACTCTCAACTCACACACTCACAAGCCTATCACACATTCACTGTCATCTCACTCACTACCCACATCACCCTCACCCTCTCGCACACACCCTCACATCTCCACCTGGACTCATCTCCTCTGGAGACTGCCTCCTCATCCTGTCCATGGCTCCACTCAGCACACACGCATGCCTGGCATCCTTCTCACTTGGCCTGGCATGTGCCTTGCTCACACTTTCCATCTGTCTTTATACAAGGCAAGTTCGTGCACAACCAGTGGGGGAGGTCCCAGTTCTTGGAGGGGAGGGGAGGAGGTGCTGCGGTGGGTGGAGTGCCAGGCATCAAGGTCCTCACTCCATTTGAGAGTCGCACATTGGAGCTGGCCGTGGACAGTCAGCGCAAACATCCACATGAGGACCCTGCACCAGATCATCCCTCAGCACAACTCTGAGTCCACTGCTCTGTGCTTAACATGGCTGCCAATCACTAATAATCTCCACTTTCTCTCCTAGGCACATCTGCCATGTCGCCCTCAGTCAACCGAGACCCCAACCCCAACATTGAGAGCACCTCGGATGAGGACCCTGAGGGCAACACCATTGAAGACCTGTCATGGCATCACCCACACTCTCCACCAGCGCAGTGACACACACCTTGGTGGGACCCAGATATAGAGCAGGATGGGGAGCACAATCTGGTGAGCACAGCACACAATCTGTTCCGCAGCAGAAGAAGGCAGGGATAGTCAAGGCCACCGGCACTCAGAGAATTGCTGGAGGCAAGGAAGTCAGATGATGAGCCTCTGGACTCGGTCCTCAATCAGTTGGTGGAGCTGCAAAGACAATCACGGGAACATTAGGAAGGGATGTCTGGTGCACTCCTCAGATTGCAAGGGACAATGGAGGAGTCCATCCACCTTAAGTCCGAGGTGTTTGTACCATCATGCCTACATGCCAAGGTGAACACTGCTAGGATGGCGGCCGCCATGGAGACCTTGATCCAGGATCTCGGTCCTGCCCTGCTGCATGGACTGAACTCCATCGCTGATGCCATAGTTGGCTTCCAACAGTGTCAACTCGAAAGGGGTGCAGAGTAGTTCGATCTCACGCCAGCTTTCCCTTCTCCTCAAGGAATCAGCCAGGGGCAGTTGGGCACCCATAGGGAGGAGGACCAGCAGCTCAACACCCCGGGGCCATCCACCCAGGTAACATCGGGAATGTCCAGGTGATCCAAATCCCCTCTTCCTGTGACCCCAGCAGTTCCAGCGTCACAGACCGAGAGGGTGCACCTGCCCCACAGCAGGATACCCAAAGCAGGCCGGTGCCCTCCAGGTCTCAACCCTCCAGATGACACCCACCAAGGTCAACACAGACAGGGCATAGTAGTCAGCAGGCTACCTCTGCTGTGGATCGGCCAGGGAGCACCAAGGCAGGGTTAGAAAAGTGAAGAAGATGTAGTGGCACAGACTGGTCACAGGTGTTAATTACTTGTACATAATGTTCACTATTGTGAATAAACTCCCAAGAATGTCTCCTTGCCTATGGCTCCTTATTATGATGAGCAGCGTTCGTGTCATTCAGGTGTGTAAAGGTAGTAATCTCAGGATGACTACCTGAGCCATGGGCAAACTGGCATAGAGTAAGTAAAGTGAAGGATATAAATGCATGGCTCAAAGATTGGTGTGGGAGGAATGGGTTTCAGTTCATGGAGCACTGGCACCAGTACTGGGGTAGAAGGGAGCTGTTCCAGTGTGATGGACTTCACTTGAACCCTGCTCGGACCAGTGTCCTGGCGAATCGAATAACTAGAGCTGTAGAGAGAGCTTTAAACTAAATAGTGGAGAGGGTGGGGGGAGGTTTCTGGAGAGGGGATACGTAGGCTTACAAAGCAAAAGGATATGGCAGCTTTGAAGGGCAGCTATTTAGGTATTGATAACCAGAATATGACAGGAAGACACAATGTACAAACATAAAAAAAGCAGCAAATAGGATCAGAGGGGAAAAATAGTAAGGAGGAAAAATTACTGGCTGTTTACTTAAATGCACATAGGATTTGGAACAAAATAAATGAATTAACGACACTAATAGAGGTTTATGGCTATGATCTTAAAGCCATTACAGAGACAAGGAGATCAAAGCTGGAAACTAAATATTCAGGGGTATGTGACTTTTCGAAAGGACAGGCAGGAAGGAAAGGGTGGTGGGGTAGCTTTGTTAGTACGAGATGGAATAAGTACGATAACAAGAAATGATCTTGGATCGGAGGATGTGGAGTCCATATGGGTGGAGATAAGAAATAACAAGGGGAAGAAGACACTGGTGGGAGTAGTCTATAGGCCCCCTAACAATAGTTATACTTTCGGAAAGAGAATAACTCAGGAGGTAATGAGGGCATGTAAAAAAGGCACTACATTGATCATAGGTGACTTTAATCTTCATGTAGATTGGGAAAATCAAAGTGGCAGAGGTAGCCATGAGCAAGAATTCATAGAGTGTATTCAGGACAGCTTCCTAGAACAATATGTTGTAGATCCAACCAGGGATCAGGCTATTTTTGATCTGGTAATGTGTAATGAGGCAGGTTTAATAAATGATCTCAGAGTAAAAGATCCCCTAGGAAACAGTGACCATAACATGGTAGAATTTAGCATTCAGTTTAAGAGTGAGAATCTTGGGTTGGAAGTAACCATGCTAAACTTGAATAAAGGTAATTACAACTGAATGGGAGCAGAGTTAGCTAGAGGACTGGGAAAGGAGTTTAGCAGAAAAGACAGTTGATGAACAATGGCAGACGCTTAAGAAAATAGTTAATGACTCACAACAAAGATGTATCCCAGTGAGAAAGAATGATTCCAGGAAGGAGATAAACTAACCATGGTTAACCAAGGAAGTGGGATAGTATCAAATTGAAAGAAAAAACATACAATGTGGCAAAGATTAAACCAGAGGATTGGGAAGTTTTGAAAACCAACAAAAGATGACCAAAAAAATAAATAAAGAGGGAGAAAATAAACTTTGAGGGTAAACTAGCAAACAATATAGAAATGGACAGTAAGAGCTTCTTTAAATATTTAAAAAGGAAGAGAGACAAAAGTGAACATAAGCCCCTTAGAGAATAAGGCTGGGGAAATAATAACTGGGAACCAAGAATAGGCAAAGGAGTTGAATAAATACTTTGCATCAGTCTTCACAGTAGAAGACATGAATACCATTCCAAAAATACTAAATAATTAAGAGGCGAAAGGGGGGATGAAACAAATACAATAACTATCACTAGAGAAAAAGTATTAAGGAAACTAATAGGGCTAAAGGCTGGTAAGTCACCTGGAACTGTTGTGTTGCTTCTTAGGATATTAAAGGAAGTAGCTACACAAATAGTGGATGCACTGGTAGTAATCTTCCAAGAATCCTTTGATTCTGGAAAAGTCCTGGAAGATTGTAGAATGGCCAAAGTAACACACTTATTCAAAAAGGGAGGGAGACAAAAAACAGTTAACTATAGGCCAGTCAGCTTAACATCCATCATTGGGAAAATGTTAGAATCTATTACAAAAGGATGTAATAGCAGAGCATTTCAAAATACATAATCTAAACAAGCAGAGTCAACATGGCTTCATGAAGGGGAAATCATGCCTGACAAATTTATTAGAATTCTTTGAGGAGGTACCAATCAGGATAGATAAAGGGGGACCAGTAGATGTAATATATTTGAATATCCAAAAGTCGTTCGATAAGGTACCGGACATAAGGCTACTTAATAAGATATGAGCCCATGGTGTTAGGGGTAGTGTATTAGCATGGATAGAGGATTGGCTAACTAATAGAAGACAGAGAGTTGGGTTAAGGGGGTCATTTTCAGGATGGCAACCTGTAACTAGTTGAGTGCCACAGGGATCAGTCCTGGGGCCACAATTATACATTAATGACTTAAATGAGGGAAGTGAATGTACAATCGCCAAGTTTGTGGATGACACAAAAATAGGTGGGAAGGCAAGAGGTGAGGATGACACAAAGAGTCTACAGAGGGATATAGGCAGGTTAAGTTAGTGGGCAAAAACATGGCAGATGGAATGTAATGAATGGAAGCCGGAACATGTAATGTGGGAAAATGTGAGGCTATGCATTTTGGCAGGAGGAATAGAGGAGCTGAATATTATTTAAATGGAGAAAAACTGCAGAAAGCTACAGCACAGAGGGATTTGGGAGCCCTTGTGCATGAATCCCAAAAAGCTAACATACAAGTTCAGCAGGTAATTGGGAAGGCAAATGGAATGTTGGCCTTTATTTCAAAGGGAATGGAGTATAAAAATAGGGAAGTCTTGCTAAAACTATATAAGGCCACACCTAGAATACTGTGAACAGTTTTGGTCCCCTTATCTAAGGAAAGATATACTGGCATTGGAGGCAGTCCAGAGAAGGTCCACTAGATTGATCCTGGGTTTGGAGGGATTTTCGTATGATGAGATGTTGAGTAGGTTGGGCCTGTACTCATTGGAGTTTAGAAGAATGAAAGGTGACCTTATTGAAAAATTCAAGATTCTTAGGGGGCTTGACAGGGTAGATGCTGGGTGGTTGTTTACCTTGTGGGAGAGTCTAGGACCAGAGGGCATAATCTCAGAGTAAGGATTCACCCATTTAAGACAGAGATGAGGAGGAATTTCCTCTTTCAGAGGGTAGTCAATCTGTGGAATTCTTTACCGCAGAGGGCTGTAGATGTTGGGTTGTTAAGTATATTCAAGGCTGAGATAGACAGATTTTTAATCAGTAAGGGAATCAAGGGTTATGGGGAAAAGGCAGGAAAGTGGAGTTGAGGATTATCAGATCAGCTATGATCTCATTGAATGGTGGAGCAGACTCGATGGGCTGAATGGCCTATTTCTGCTCCAATGTCTTATGGTCTTATGGTCTTATGGTTCCTGCACAAGATAAGGGCAAGTGTCTCAGCCTATGGTCTCTTCCCTGTGCAGTGTGTAACCTTCAGACCAAAGTGATGTTCCGGCTTCCATTCACTGGACACATTACTGATGTCTGCACTTCGATGGTGCTGGTCATTGCTGCCAGAATGTTGTGGGCGGGCGTCACAGAATTCCGTCATTCTCTCTGTGTGGCTCTCAGCAACTTTGAGGTGAGGCTGGCCCCCATCTCTTCTGCACCTATGACCAGTGACACTGTGCTCCTGAATGGAGTCAGGTGCTGAAGGCTGACAAAGGATTAGGTGTACCTGAAAATTCACGGCTGCATCTCAGCTCCTCCCCCCATTGCTGTACCAGGTTGTGTAGCGCACGCGCTACGATGATGCACTGCACCCTCTGGAGACTGTATTGCAGGGCTCCACCGAACCTGTGGAGGCGCCGGAACCTCATTTTCAAGATGCCTATTGTTTGCTTCACCAAAATCTGGGTTGTGGCATGAGCCTCGTTTTACTGTCTGTCTGCTGCAGTCTGAGGCCGCCGCACGGAAGTCATCTGCCCCATCCTCTGTGGGTAGCCCTTGTCCTTGAGGAGCCAACTCCGCTGCCTCTGTGGACCCTGGATGACGTCAGGGATCTGAGACCAGCTGAGGATGTGGGAGTCGTGGACACTCCCTGGGAATCGTGTACAGGCCTATAGGATGCATTTGTGGTGGTTGCAGACCAGCTGAACATTCAGTAATTGGGAGCCCTTGTGGTTCACACACTGGACTGCTTGTTGCCTCAGAGATCTGAGCGCCACTTGAGTGCAATCGATGGCAACCTGCATCAGTGGAAAACCTAAGATCAGCGCAAATCCCGGTGTTCTTGCTTCCTGGCTTTCATGATCCTGGTTGAAATGCACAATGTTCTGTGCCTTTGCGAAGTTGGATACACTTGTGTGTGTGGAGGCTTGCAAGATCCTGCACAGGTTACCTGTGGAGGCCTGGAAGGAGTCACTGGCATAAAAATTGAGCATTGCGGCCACTTTCACAGCCACTGGCAGTGGATGCCCTCCAAGTCCCCATTGCACCAAATTCTGCAGCAGGTGGCATATGTGACCATGTGCAGTCTTCAGCAACACTGGTTCTCAGTCAGCTGCAGAAATGACAAGCACCGTCTATAGACCTTGGGTCTAGCAAGATGCCTATGAGTGTCAGCTCGCTGTGGATCTTCAGCTGCGTGTGCACCTTCTGCACCTTCGTCTTGAGGGTGGCGCTTCTCCCTTTGGTGAGCCAGGCACCGCTATCGCACTCTTCTCCTTCTTCTCCTCCCTGTAAGCCATGAGGCACACCGCGACATCACCAGGCTCCATGATCCTGATGTTCTCCTCCTGCAGGATCAAAGAGAGAGTTGCGTGGGTTAGTATATGTCTCCTAAGGACCTCTCTTGTTTAAGTCTCCAGTGCTGGTTGTGTCTCAAGGCCCCTTCACACATGCCGGAGAGCGCAGGTCACCACTTGGATGGCCAGTGTGTGTTGCACTCATTGACTGTCCGAAACCCCACCCACCTCCACCCCACTCCACCTGACCAATTGGCAGCAGCTTTGCCCATTGGACTACATCCTGCACTCTCAGCTCAGGCACAGACCTTCTCCTAACCCGCACTGCAAGGCTGCACTGTTAGCTTGAACCATCAGGGATACTGATCCAAACCTTAGTAGGGACATTGCAAGGGGCTGTGAGCGTGTCCACCAGTGACTGCACCATGGCCACCTTTCACAAGGGATTGTACAACTTGCCCAGTCATCCAGTTGTTCAGCTGCCCCCTAAAACGCACATTAATTTGCAGTCTGTGCGCGAGGGGTGAAACGGCCTGGAGCATTTGGTAGCTCTGTCATACTATTGCATTTGCTTGAGTGGGCAGAAATGCTTCAGAGGCCCGACTCCCAGCCTGTCAATGGAGCTGCTGCTGAACGGTGTCAGCTGCTGAAGAATGCTCACTTTTGATCAGCTACGCCAAATGCATGGCCGCTTCCCTCGCTCTTTCTGCTTCCCACCACCACCACCCCCCACGCCCCTCACACCCCCCTCCACCGGTATGTGCTTGTGGACTTCCTTCAGCCTGTGTTGCTTTTGCACCACCACCCCCCCTCCCACTCCAGCCCCACCCGTACTGGAGCTCTTGACCCGGCATCACACTGAAAACCAGCCGGGAGAAAGCGACTTGCCAGTGCCCCCCACCCCAGAATGCAAGGCGCCCCTTCCTTGATGTCCTGGGGCGACCCTCGCAAGCACTGTGCAAGCTTGTGTGCACTCACCTCCAAGCTCCCCTAGAAGCTCAGCTCACCAGGTGCACAACTATTACAGGCATTCGTACATCACGCCGTTCTGAAGTCAAGCTGACGTGAAATGGCAATTTGACGTGGAGGGATGATTCAGGCGTGCAGGCCACAGTGATGAGGCGCAAATGCATTAAAATTAAGTTCCTGACATTGGACAGTGGGAAACGCGGCCTGCCATTGGCGGGTGGAGTGGACGATGGCAAACTGGTTTCACAACGGCGTAAATCCAATTTTTGGCCTTCTCGCCATATATCCCACTGACGCCACCAAACACGCCCGACGCCAACAGGAGTGGAAAATTCAAGCCTAAGTACTGGGTTGTTAGAGGAACTGTGAGAAGTTGTTTTGTTCAGCAGGGAGTGGGGCTGGATGTTTGGCAGGAGTTATGTCTTTCTGACAGGCCTCTGGGTGCACCACTTGCTCCCAATCATGGACGGTTATAGTTACAGTCAGAGGGAGATAGATCCCTGTAGGGACTGGTGACTTTTAAAATAAAGGGATCCCCATGAAACCAACAGAAAGAAAACGGCTAGACAAGATTGCACTTTTAAAAACTTTTATTGTAACAAACCACCTGAAAGCAAAATAATTCACACATTAATTAACAGGTGAAGGATATTTCAAATAAAAGAATGGTAAATTTCACTTTATGTAGTCAGTACAATGAAAATACGCCTCACATAGTTACAAGCACTCATGTTACTTCCTGCACAAACATGAGACCACGTATAATCTCAGTCTTTCCAACTCAGCCTCCACTATGCAGGATCCCTCATGTCCCACTCGATCACTTCGGCCCTTAAGTCACGTTCACCAGTCGTATTCCATCTGAAGTCCCCAGATATGGTCAACACCAACAAGGTGCATAACCGCACCCCCTTTCTCACTCAGGTCACAACAGTCCTGATGACACAGAATCCCCAGAGATTCCCTTCTCTGTCCAATCCACAATCCCTCGCCCGTCCCATCTTTAATGTTCTGCCCTTTCCAACTGTATAACGCACAGGGCTGGGTTTTCTGGGGCGCTGTGTTCCCTGCCCCACACCCCTAACTGAAATGTTGGACGGGAATCTGCCCACGGTAAAGCCGGCTGCACCGCAACCACTTTACACTCAGCGGGGTGTTAATTGCCTCAGGATGAGTCTTCTGCCCCCATCTGCAGAAGAAGTCCTGCCTTAGAGAGCTGTCATTCAATCCGATTGGCTGACAGGTCTGTAGTTCCAGCAGCGCCAGGTTCGAACATGGCCACTGTTGGGACTGCAGCCAGAACCCGAAGAAGTGGGAGTTATGGAAGTCGGACTGATGTTGGTGGGACCTGGCTGACAGGTGGTATGACATTGGTGGTGGGGGGGGGGGGGGGGGGGGGGGGGGATGCCTCCAATGTACATAGGTTAGCCCCCAAAGGTGGTTCCCCCCGCTTCTTGCCTGATGCCAGCTCACCCAGTAAATGCTGCCAGGCTACATGCCTGGCCTGGGTCTCCCCACGCCACTGGTAAAATAGCAACAGGAGTGGGATGAGGCAAATTGCATTTTACGCAACAACCCCACCTTTAAACATGCCAGCAGAGGGCTGTAAAATCCAGCCCACAGTCACTGCTCTCTTCTCAGAGATTTGCTTCAACACCAGGTTCTGTTCTAAAACTGCCAAACAGAAAACTGTTCCTTTCACACTTACCCATGCTTATTTTCTCCCATCTGAATTCTTAGTGTATTCTGAACTCCAAACAGAAAACACAGATTGAAACCAACCCCACTGCAGTTAGCTTTCTATTTATGCTTTGCTTCTTAGCTGTTCATCCCTGTAGCTCCCTCAGGTCGCTTGGAACCAAATGATGTCATAAACAGGAAACCAATTAACCCTCTTTCAGAATAGTCCCCAGCCAACTTTGGTCTTAAAGAGACATTGTACTTCGTAAAAGAAAATGCATGCTTCCAAAAGCACATAGATCATCACATAGAGCAGAAGCAGCAGACAAGGCAAGCTGCTCATAGAGGAAGGGGAACAATCAGCAGGAGATCTTATCCACCTAGAGTCTTCAGGGAGCAACCTCTTCCCTCCACCTGAGCCAGTATCATACAGCATCAGTATGTTTGGCAGAACAAAAACAAAAATACCTGGAAAAACTCAGCAGGTCTGGCAGCATCTGCAGAGCGGAACACAGTTAACGTTTTGAGTCCGTATGACTCTTCATCAGAACTAAGTAAAAATAGAAGAGAGGTGAAATATAAGCTAGTTTAAGTGGGGGGGGAGGTGGGACAAATATTTGTCTGTTGAAGGGTCAGTCGGACTCGAAACGTCAACTATGCTCCTCTCCGCAGATGCTGCCAGGCCTGCTGAGTTTTTCCAGGTATTTTTGTTTTTGTTTTGGATTTCCAGCATCCGTAGTTTTTTGCTTTTATCTTAGTATGTTTGGCAGCTTTGTTTCACCCAAGAGGTACTCAGAGCTGCTCTGCCTCTTGCAGCCAGACCTGCAGCCTCAAACCAGGGCGAGGATGGCACTGCCAGTGGCTGTCAAGGTGGCTGTAGCCCTCAACTTTTACACCAAGAAACTTCCAGGCTAAAACAGGGGACATTACCAACATATCACAGTTTGTCATGTATTGCTGCATTTGAGAGATCGCAGAGGCATCTGAAAGCATAAATGTAGAAGGAGAAGGGATTTTTTTATTCATTCACAGGATGTTGGTTTTGCTGGCTGGGCCAGCATTTATTGCCCATCCCTAGTTGCCCTTGAGAAGGTGGTGGTGAACTGCCTTCTTGAACCACTGCAGTCCATGTGGTGTAAGTACACCCACAGTGCTGTTAGAAAGGGAGTTCCAGGATTTTGACCCAGCGACAGTGAAGGAACAGCGATATATTTCCAAGTCAGGATGATGAGTGACTTGGAGGGGAATTTCCAGGTGATGGTGTTCCCATGTGTCTGCTGCCCTTGCCTTTCTAGATGGTAGTGGCCGTGGTGGGGTTGAGAGGAGCTTGAGCGCAGATGTCTGCACGTGCATGGGAGAGCGCAGACTGAAAGCTCCCTGAAGGCACAGAGCTGCCTCAAGGGGCTGAAGAATTTTAAATACAAAAATAAAAATCTTACAGATGATATAAACATGTCCCCACATGTGACTCAGTCACATGAGGAGGGACATGTAAAAAATTATGTTAATAAATTTTTATTGCTTTTTTAGTAATCGTTGGAAACCTCACCCCGCCCATGGATGAAGTTTCGTAAAAAATGCAAAGGTCGCCTGGCCTATTCGTCAGCCCGCCAACCGAACGGTTGGACGGGCAGCGAAAAATACAAATCAATTAATTGCTTAAGGGCCTTGATAGGCCTCTTAAGTGTCAGCAGGTGCGCTGCTGCCTTTTGTGCACACCCGCTGACCGAAAGATCGCGAGACTGCGCAATGATGTCGGGACACTCGCTCACACACTATTTCACTCCCGACTGGGTCGGGTACACACCCATCCATGGGAGCAAAATTTCTACCCTAGGTTTTCAAAGTGCTTATAAAGGTCAGTCAGAGTTAATAACTGCCATTGCCATTTCATTAACAAAAATATTATTAATATTTTTGTTGAAAGGAAGCAAAGTACTCTTAAATCGGTATTTATCAAAATAGTTTCTCCTGCTTAGTTCTTCTTCTTGGGTCCCTCTGGATCGAGGGTGGCTTGTTTCCATTCCAGTTCAATGGGCCCTGTGGTGGCTGATAAGTCTAATGCTCGATCTGCAGACTTTGCCACATGTGAGGCAGGTGGTGCTTGAAGGTTTGGGTAGACGGGTTGTTTGGAGATTTGTGTGCTCTCTCCGGTGCTTCAGCTTCAACTCTGCACCTTCCCAGTGAAATCTATGGATGTATTCGGTGTCTTCCCAAATGAACCTTCTCCATTTTGGTCAGTCACAAACCAGGGACTCCCATGAGTCGGCCATGAATTTGACCTCTTCAGGGACGCATTGAGGACATCCGAAAGAGTTTCCGCTGTCCTCCCAGGAGTCTCCTGCTACATCCCAGTGCCAAACAGAGCAGTTGCTTCTGGAATCTGATGTTAGACATACGAACGACGCGTCCTTCCCAGTGGAGTTGGTTTTCAGCGATTAGCACATTGATGCCGGCCATGTTGGCTTGGGAGAGGATGTTGCTGTTGGATCACCATTCTTGCCACCAGATGTGGAAAACCTTGTGAAGGCACCGCTGGTGGTACTTCTCCACTGCTTTGAGGTGCCTGTTATTGGTTGTCCAAGTCTCCGAAACATATAGAAATGTGGGGATCACTGCTGCCCAGTAAACCATGACCTTAGTCTCGGTTTTGAGATCCTGGTTCTCAAATGCTCTTTTCCTCAGTTGGCCAAAAGCTAAGCTGGCAGATTGGATGTGATCAGGAATTTTGTTGTCTATGTCTGCCTTCACTGGGAGGAGGTTTCCATGATATAGGAAATGGTCCTGCTTAGTGATGCAACACTGGAAAATAGGAATATAGGGCTTAGGAGCAGGAATAGGCCTTTCATCCTTTTGATCCTGCTCTGCCATTCTTGAAGATCATGGCTGATCTGGTTGTGGTCTCAATTGCACATTGCAGTCTGCCCCCCCATAACCCATGACTCCTTTGCCTATCAAAAATCTGTTTAACTTAGCCTTGAATAAATTCAATGACTGCTTTTTGGGGAAGAGAATTCCACTGACTAACAACCCTTTGAGAGAAAAAATTTCTCCTCATCCCCGTCTTAAAAGGTAGACCTCTTATTAAACTGTGCCCCTGCTTCTAGTCTCTCCCACAACACTGATGATAAGGTTACTCAGGAATTAAATTCCAGTGCAGCTCTCCAAACACAACGACCACATATTCATATCAAATCCCTCACTTAACTACTTTAATGGAGGTACTGACTCTTTTAATTCAATGGGAAAAGCAGTCCACTTGATCAGCACCCCATCCACCATGTTAAATATTTTACTCCCTTCATGATTGGCATATATTAGCAGCAGAGAGTACCATTTACAAGGTGTACTGCAGCAACTCACCAAGGCAGTTTTGACAGCACCTTCCAAACCCTTAACCTCCACAGCCTAGAAACAACAAGGGTAGAAACCCCATGGGAACACCACCACCTGCAAGTTCCCATCCAAGCCAGACGCTATCCTGATTTGGAAATACATCACGATTCCTTCATTGGCACAGAGCCAAAATCCTGTAACTCTCTTTCGGACTTTGTGTGTACCTACATCACACAGACTGCAGCAGTTCAGAAAGGTGCCTCACCACCACCTTCTCAAGAGCAATTATTGATGGGCAAGAAATGTTGGCCCAGCCAGTAATTCCACATTCCATGAACAAATAAAAAATTAAGATCAAATGATTAAGGCCCTGAATTTTTCAGGCAGTGGGCAGACTCTGCAGGCGGGGGTGGTCGCTGAGCTGTAGCGCTCAGCGCTACCTGTGTGGGCGTGGGGAGGGGAGAGAGTCGGGGCCAACGCGAATCTACCTCAGGGAGATTGAATCGCTATTGCCATTAATGAATAAAAGGTTTAAAAATATATTTAAACATGTCCCCTCATGTGACTGTGTCACATGAAGTGGGACATGTTTTTATATTTATGAATTTTTAAAAATTTATTTAATAAAAGCTTTAGGAAACCTCGTCCTGCCCATGGATGAGGTTTCCTAAAAAACGCGAAGGCCACTTGGCCTTTTCGCCTGCCCAACAACCTTAAGGTTGGACGCGCAGCGTTTACAATGACCTTAATCGATTCCTTAATGGCCTTAATAGGCCGTTTACATATCAGTGGGCGCGCAGCCGACATCATCGCGCGTCATTTTACGCGTCTTGGTGTTGGGCCCGCCCTCGCACACCAACTGAAAAATCAAGGTTTTTGTAGAAAAAAGAGAAAGAGAATTAAAAACTTGCATTTGTATAGCGCCTTGCACAATCTCAGAACATCCCAAGCACTTTATAGCCAATGAAGTACCTTAGGTGTTGTATTGCAGGGAAACTTGGCAACCTATTTGCGCACAGCAAGAGCCCAAAAGCAACAATAAGATAAATGATCAGATAATCTGTATTAAGTGACATTATTCGAGAGGTAAACGTTGGCCAAGCCATCCGAGGAACTCTCCTGCTCTACTTCAAAATAAGACTATGGGATGTTTTATACCCACCCAAGGTGGCAGATGAGGCCTTCATTTAATGCCTCATCCAAAGTTGGCATCTCCAGTACTCCCTCAGTGTCTGGATTATGTGCACAGGTCTCTGGAGAGTGGTTTGAAAACTCAAGACCTTCTCATTCAGAAGTGGCAGTGCTCCACTGAGCCATGGCCTACACCTTATTTGATAACTGAACGGAATTGGATATAAACCTGTTAACGTCGGTCTGTCTTTTCCATAATTCACAATCTTATCAGTCAGGGGCTGAGCTCTACGAAATTTGAAGGCAAAAGGAACATGTCCAGACATTGTGTTTTTCCTGAATTAAATAAAAGAGTGGAAAACAATAGTTCCTTGGTGCATTCACCATAGCAATGCCTTGACCAATCAGAGTCAACTTGCCAACCAATCAGCAGCCTTTTCTCATGCCTTTGCTCCCTTTGAAATTTGGCATTCTTGCAACCGTCCTGATGAGTGCAGGTTGAAAATATTTGACGACATGCCTCTTTTTTTTCAGCAATACTCTATGAACATTGTCCAGAGTCCATCAAGGATGAATCAATCAGAGCAATTCAGGTGTTCACACTCTCCAAGAATAACAGCAATAACTTGCATTTATACAGCACCTTTAGTACATTAAAATTCTCCAAGTGGCTTCACAGAAGCAATTATCAATGAAAATTTGACATCGAGCCACGTGTGGCGATATTAGAAGAGGTAATCAAAAGCTTGGTCAAAGAAATAGGTTTTAAGCAGTGTCTTAAAGGAGGAGAGATAAATAGGGAGGAGACATTTAGGAAAGAAATTCCTGATCTTATGCTCGAGGCAGCTGAAGGGCGGCTGTCAATGCTGAAGTGGTGAAATTCGAGGATTCGCAAGAGACCAGGATTGGAGAATTGCAGAAATATTGGAGGACTTTAAGGCTGCATGAGGATACAGAGGTAGGGGGTGGGGGCAAGGCTATGAAGGAATTTGAAAACAAGAATGAGAATAAGAGCAGACTGATCTCAGACCAAAAGAAGCTTAAACTGCAGTTTGAATTCAACACAGAATATGATTGCAAAGGACACTATTTCAACACACTGGCGATGGCCAGTTGGTGAGTTCTGATATCTTCCATTCAGAAGATGAAGAAAATCTGTTAAGCACTTCATACATTATATATGCAAGCAGCAAAGCCTATAGTATATAGGTTGGGATTTTTTTTGAGTTTTATCACTTGCAAAATTAAAGGCCAAGATTACAGTACATAGTTTCTCCCCATTTTCATACAATGCTCTATTTTTGTGCTTGGTGAGTTTTCTGCCCTGTATTCTAGATTGGGAAAGTCGTGTTGGGGAATTAAATATTTTGCAATCTTCCCCACTAAATTTCACCATAAAATAGCCCACATTTTAACTCCCCCCCCTTAAAAAGACACCCTGCCCCCATGCTGTGACGTGCCTTTATCAAACAATGCTCCAACCGCAGGCTGAGACTTGTGGCTTCACTGTGGAATTACGGCATATTTTGCATTGTACATTTGCACACGGAATGAATTTAATGAAAACACCCAAATTCATTTCATTTAAAGAAACATTTCCAGGACACCTTAAATTGCTTTACAACCAATGAAATCACTGTTGCAATGCAAGAAATGCAACAGCCAACTTGCATTTGGCAAGGTCCCACAAACAGCAATAAGAGGATGACCTGGTCACCTGCCATTAGTGATGTGTGTTGAGGGATAAGGATTAATCAGAACATTGGTGAACGCTTCCCTGCTCTTCTGTGAAATAATCCCATGGAATCTCTGACATCCACCTGAAAGAGCAGTCGGCCTTTGGTTTAACATCTCATTGGAAAGATGGCACCACCGACAATGCAGCCATCCTTCAGCACTGCACTGTAGTTTCAGTCTGTATTATGTGCTCATGTCTCTCGAGTGAAATTTGAACTCCTGAACTTCTAATTTAGGAATAAGAGCACTAGCCACTAAGCCACTCTAAGCTTACAGCTGTGGCAAAGAAGGGACTTTCATGTCATCCATCTGTGCCAGACTCCAATCCAGGTCCAAGGGGTAATGGGAATGCATGCTAACAACTGCAGTACCATGCCCCTCTCCCTAGTATATATTTGTTTATTAGTGAATTTTAGAGGTGAACACTTTATCTGCTGATACAACAAGGTTCTGAGCACCTTTTTAGACAGGTAAGGAATGAGGAATGTAGTATCTGTTGTTAAGCATTCATCCCTGCGCTTCTGAAATACACCCCTTTATATCCTCCCAATTTAAACATTACAGTTAAATCTCCATGAAAAATTACTTTCGTATGTGAATAAAAGCAGCAACAATCAGAAATAGGTCAATGGGGAAAGTAACTAATCATCACTATGACCATCCAATATTTTGCCAATTCTGATTGGATGCATTCCTGGAGGTTTCATCACATGACGTCCCACCTCCAACAGCCCTGTCCACAGTCAAACTTTACCCAATCCAAGGTATTTAAAACGAAGAAACAAAAATGTTAGAAGAAAATAAATAACACAAACAATCTTTGAACACTGGTGTGATTTTTCTCACAGGATGTTCACAACTGTGTCGAGGAGACTCATCTTTAAATCCTAGAGCCTCTAGAACAATCCAGATGGGCTGTGGCAGCCCAACATGTAAATATTCAGCTATGCCAAGACTCATTGACATTTATTCAGCATCATTCATGTGGTACCATTTCCCCCTTCCTCACTGATGCCTGTTTCTGTTAAATTTGTGTTAAATGCTTGTGTGCTATAAAGTCAATCTAAGAACATGAGAAATAGGAGCGGAAGAAGACCTTACGGTCCATCAAGCCTGCTCCACCACTCAAAACAGAAAGGCAGATTATTTCTATAACGGTGAGAGGTTGGGAAGTGTTGCTTTCCAAAGCGACCCAGGTGTCCTTGTTCATGAGATAATAAAAGCTAGCAGGCAGGTACAGCAAACAATTAGGAAGGCTGATAATATGTTGGCCTTCATTGCAAGGGGATTTGAATACAGAAAATGTCTTGCTGCAATTGTATAAAGCCTTAGTGAGACTGCACCTGGAGTATTGTGTACAGTTCTGGTCTCCTTCTCTAAGGAAGGATTTACTTGCCATAGAGAGAGTGCAACGGAGGTTCACCAGAGTACTCCCTGGAATGGCAGAATTGTCGTATGAGGAGAGATTGAGGAAACTGGGCCTGTATTCTCTAGAGTTTTGAAGAATGAGTGATCTCACTGAAACTTGTAAAGGCCTGAATTTTCATGTTGGCGTGCGGGGGCGGGTCTGACACGCCAAAACGTAAAATGATGCACAGTGATGTCAGGCATGCATCCCGACATCACCGCGCGCCATTCAGATCTTTCGCTCAGCGGGCGTGTGCCAGAGGCGGCTGTGTGTCCGCCAAACTGTCAAAGGCCAGTTAAGGCCATTAATAAACCAAGTAAATTAATTCTCAACACTGCCCGTCCAACCTCAAGGTCGTCGGGCAGGCAAAGAGCCCAAGCGGCCTTCACGTTTTTCAGCAAGCCTCATCCACGGGCAGGATGAGGTTTCCTGAAGATTTTATTAAATAAATAAATAAAAACTCACAATTCATGAACATGCCCCAGCTCATGTGACACTGTCACATGAGGGGACATGTCTGAATAATTTTAATCTCCCTTTATTTCAAACTTTCAATATGAACTTAATCTCCCTGAAGCAGCAGCTCCGTGCCTCAGGGAGATTGCTGCGCTCTTTCACACGCATGAGCGAAACAGCGCAGGCCCCAACTCTCCCTCCTCCCCCACCCCCCGCCCGCACAGGTAGCGCTGAGCACTACCAGGTGTGCGTCACACTGAGTGAGCCTTAATTGGCCCGCCCACGTAAAATGGCAACACGCAGCCAATCACAGGCGGGGATTGGCTCCATGCCTGCCTGTGCCCGCCTGTGCCCGCTCCTGCTCCCGACCAGTCCGCCCGACAGACAGAAAATTCTGCTCATCAGATTCTTACGGAGCATGACAGGGTAGATCTGGATAGGATGTTTACCCTGGCTGGTGAGTTTAGAACCAGGGGACACAATCTCAGAATAAGAGGCAGGCCATTCAGGACTGAGATGAGGAGGAATTTCTTCACTCAGAGGGTGGTGAACTTTTAGGATTCTGTAGCCCAGAGGGTTGTGGAAGCTCAATCACTAAGTATGTTCAAGACAGAAATCTGGATAATAATGACATCAAGAGATGTGGGGATAATGGGAAAAATAGCCTAAGAAGTAGATGATCGACCATGATCTGTTTGAATGGCGGAGCAGGCTTGATTGACTGAATGGCCTACCCCCTGCTCCTATTTCCTATGTTCCTAAGTTCCTCTTTCCTGCTCCATCACTATATCTATTGAATCACTTAATGCCCAAAAGTCTATCGATTTCAGTCTTGAATATATTCAACAACTGAACACTCAGTCCCCTGGGTTAGCAAATTCCAAAGATTCTCAACCCTCTGAATAAAAAAGTTTCTCCTCATCTCAGAGCTAAATGGTCAGTCTCATATCTGACAGTATAGTCTGGACTTTCACGTGGGCTTCAGGACCTTGAGCTCAGAGCTAGTTGGGGGTCTCGGGCCTATAAATACCAGCAGAGAGATTGATGCAACAATCTTCCAGGTGACAACTTGACCAATCTGCATTTGCCAACTTATTAAGGAAGGTGCCGGGGTCTCAATGTTGCCAGCCCAATCAGAGCACCAGCAGCTCTGGAGCCTTGACAACCCCACCGAGCGAGGTGGGCACTGCTGAGGTAGGCTGGAGACAGCGAAGCCGCCTAACCTTGGAGACCACCTTTCTGGGCTGCACAGCAGTGCAGCAGGTCCATAGGGATAGAGGAGAAATCCCTCTGCCGTATCAGTTGCGGCCACAATTGTGGCCTTTAGCGCTTATGACCCCAATAATGGGGTATGGAGCCTATGCCTCCATTGAGCTGGGGGGCCACTCTGCCTGTGGCAAAATGCCGGCAAAGCCGTGAACTCACCGCTCATTGGGACCCAACCTTGGTGATTGGCTGCCTGCCTCCATAAAGTGAGCAGCCAATCTGATTCTCAGACTGTCCTGGGTAATTTCCCCAGCGGCAAGAATGCACCAGCGAACCATCCCAACATAGCTCCCCCTGTATGCCGGATACTCACACCAGCAACCCCATCAAACAGGGCCATGAAAACTTAGCCCCATTGACCCGATTTCAGCTCACTCAAAGCACATACACCAACACAGAGTTAAAATTAGGCCCATTTGACTCATTGTACTAGACTCGCCGTCTTGAGAGTCAGATTAAAAAGCCTTTCAGCATCTGCCTTGTCAAGCCCTCTAAGAATGTTATACATTTCAATGAGATCCCCTCTCATTCTTCTAAATTTCAGAGAACAAAGATCCATTCCACTCAATCTTTCCTCATAGGCCAGCCCTCTCATTCCAGGAACCAATCTAATGAATCTTCATTGCAGCCCCTGTACACAAGAAATGACGGGTGATTCAGCTGATCTCTCATTGCAATGGCCCCATTCCATCTCTGGTGCCAATATGAAGGGACAAGCTTTGGGCAAGTTATGAGATCTGTCAACCCTTTTTCCCCTGTAAATTGCTGGGTGTATGAGCTGATAATAGTCTGGCAAAGGTCAAAAGGAACCTGGGGCCTTGGCAATCGCTGGGACCAACAGTCTATCTCCTTAACCAGTGAGATTCAAGAGTAGAGAAAGAAACAGGGCAATGACAGAGAAAGAGATAAGGTGAATTAGAGTCAAATTAGATACAGAAAGAGAAATAGAGAGAGAGGGATAGAAAGATTGGATTGAGAGAAAGAGAAAAAGGAAAGAAAGGAAAATTAAGAAATTTTTAATTTAAATATTTAAAACCTTTAGAAACAATTTACTACCAATAGAAATGAGACTCTACAGTTCCAACTGTTCTGTTCCTAGGCCTGAAAGGCTTAGTGGGATTGAAAGAACTTAAATCTCACTTATAAAAGGATCCTTAAGTCATTAAATACCTTCCTTAGTTTCTGTGGTGAATTTAATTTGCGTGAACAGCCCAGATACAACAATTTCTTGACACTCAAGGGAAGAGGGGGGTTGGCAACTGGCAATGAGCTCCTGTTTTTGTGAGGCTAACAGTAGAGGGTTGCAAATTGTCCAGTAATTCGTGGCAACTCGCAACTCATAGTGTATCCCTTGCTCACCACAAATGGCAGACTGTTTTTTACACACTGATAACAGTGGGCACATTTAACTCGCCACTATTAGCCCAACAAATTCTGGTTCATTGTCCTTGGTCACTGACTAGCTGTACGATGGGTTCTTTTTCAGCTGCTGTGATGAGACGAGGGTTAAGACTCATCTGTCTAATGATTGTGCCCCTCAATCATGGGTTTAATCTGCTACTCTAAGGAACTGTACACATTCAGTGACAGGCTTTAATGCTCAAATTGTTATTGTCTGAACAAAAATTAATCTGCCCTACTGGCATGAAGTTCACCCAGCCCCTGCTAAGACTTAAATGTCATGGGAAAGAGATTTTCACAAATTAGCCAACATTTCTGTTTGACATCCTGAGCAGTTCCTCATCCAGGCAGTCATGCTGAAAATATCTGCACAAGGCTGAGTGACTGACCGTTGCACATGCTACTTAGAATTAGGAAGTGCCTGGAAGGCAAATGAACTTAACCCAAACACTGCCACGGTCTTGCTAGGTTCTTTTTTTCTCTTGAAATCTTCAGGATTTAGGAACCAGTGGCTAGATAAAATGATCACTGCAATTTTTGGGAAATCTGTGTTTCTGCATCTTTCTAATCAAAGAGCAGTGCAAACTAGAAGATGAATATATTCAAAGTTGGGATTAATAATGTCAAAGGGCAATTAGATACAATATTAAGGATGAAGGATATCTTAAAATCATACACCACAGAAGGAGGCCACTTGGCCCATCTTGCCTGTTCTGGCTCTTTGAAAGAGTTATCCAATTATTCCCACTCCCCTATTCTTTTCCTGTAGTCCTTTTCAAGTGTTTATCCAATTCCCTTTCGAAAGTTGCTACTGAATCTTCTTCCACCATCCTCACTGCTTAGAGAAAAATGCTCCTAATCTCCTGTTGCTCTTCTGTCTGGATACGAATCCCCCTGGAGTGGAAACAGATTCTGCCTATCCACTCTAGCAAAACCGTTCGTAATTTTGAATTCTTCTTATTAAATCTCTCCTTAAACTTCTCTGTTTTAAGAAGGACGATCCTAGCTTCCTCACTCTCTCCATTTGGATGTAGTTGCAGCATGCACTCATTGTAATAAGCAATGAGGTATTGAATGCAAGAATTCTCCATAGAAGAGAAAAAAGATGGAGAAGATAAGGACAAAGAAGGGAAATCTTTACACTATATAGACCAAGTCTTAAGGAGCATGAGAGTGAATTTCTACCATGTTTAAGGGTGGACAGAAAACACTCTTCACCAGGACCCTATGCCTGTCTTACTTTGGCCAGCTTAGGGGAGGGAGAATCCAGATACTATCCCAGGCTGAAAATTCCTTTCCCACCACCATTCTCAATACTGCAAAAAGGGGTTCATATCCGAAGGATTTCAGATAAGATATATACTATAATATATATATGTGCAGATATATACTGAGCTAGGAATTGTCGCTCAAAATACCTGAATTTAATTTATCACCTTTGAAAAAGGCAATGTTACAGTTATATGTAGATGCCCCAGAATGAAAGCCCCTTCTTCCTGTCCCAAAGCTTAACTGGTGAATTTAATGCTTACTGAGCACTTTCGCCACCGAGTACGGGAGGTTGTAAGTTCCACCCGCCCTCTAGGGTGTAGTTGATCCTGCAGTGCAATGCTGAGGGAATGCTTCACCACCAAACATGCCATCCTTCAACTGAAATGCTAAACAGTCACCCTGCCAACTTCCTCAGGTGATGCAGGTGGACGTGAAAGATCCCATGGCACTATTCAAATAAGTTCTCCCAACGTCTTGTCCAACATTCATCTCTCAGTCAATGCCATCAAATACAGATTAGATTGCCATCGGCAAGATATGCTGTAGCAACTTGTCAATGTTTCTTCAACAGCACCTTCCACCCAGGAGAATAAGGAAAGCAAGGGCATGGGAACCCCACCATGTGCAAGTTTCCATTCAGGGGTGATAGCGGCATAGTGGTACTGTCACTAGAATAGTAAAACCGAGGCCCAAATAACTGCTCTGGGGACATGGGTTCAAAACCTACCATGATGGAATGTAAATTAAATTAATAAATCTGGAATATTAAGCTAGTCTCAGTAATGGTGACCATGACTCTATCATTGATTATTGTAAAAATCCATCTGGTTCACTAATGTCCTTTAGGGAAGGAAATCTGCCATCATTATCTGGTCTGGCCTACATGTGACTCCAGACCCACCGCAATGTGGTTGACACTTCCCTCCTTCTGAAATGGCTTAGCAAGCCACTCAGTTCAAGGGCAATCAGGGATGGACAACAAATGCTGGTCTTGCCAGTGACACCCACACCCCATGATTAAAAACATTTTTAGATACTGACTTGGTAACATATCACTGTTCCTTCATCATTGCTGGGCCAAAGTCTCGGAAGTCTCCACAATACAGCACTGTGAGGGGATGAACCTTCACTGCATTATCTGTTTTGATTTCAAGTTTCCTGCATTTTTTTTTTATTTTATCCCAATGTAACAATCTGAATTGGCATTTCCTAGGAGTCTTGAAGTCAGCCAGGCCTGTAGCTTAATCTTTCCCTGGCACAAACTATGGGCAGAATCTTCCAATCCCACCAACAGCAGGATGCGTGACAGGCGGGGATCTTAATTTGGCGTCAAGCCAAAAACCAGTTTCCCAACGTCAGGATGAACTGTCGGAATTCTGTCCTTGGGACCTTAAAGGCGGATTAAAGACAGGTCGAGTTTCCCAACAAACAGTGTGGGGAAGCCCTTTTGTGTGTATTAACATATCAAACGGCACCTTGCTGGAATTAAGTTCCCCTGCCAAATTAAGTCCCCCACCAGCGGGAAATTAGAACATTCACTTTTACAACTATATATGAGTGACGTTCACCTGGCGAGCTTCCACTTCTTCCACGAATTTGATGTTAGTAGATGCTGCTTTCACCTCTCTGGGGACTGCTCATAACTTCACTCATATCAAGTGCAATTAGCACCAGCTGCATGAAGGCTGGAAGTGTGTGGGAGGGGTGTGTGTGGGAGGGGTTAGTGTGGGAGGGGTTAGTGTGGGAGGGGTGTGTGTGGGAGGGGTGTGTGTGGGAGGGGTTAGTGTGGGAGGGGTGTGTGTGGGAGGGGTGTGTGTGGGAGGGGTTAGTGTGGGAGGGGTTAGTGTGGGAGGGTGGAGCAGAGCCTGAACCAGGAAGGTAGGCTAATGGTGGGGAGACGGGGAGCCTATCCGGGTGCCCTTTAAATATTGCGCCCGGATCTTTGAGCCCATGAGATGACGGAGGGGAGGGCGACTTCCTGCCCACCCCGCCACACGAATGCATATGTAATGAGTTGAACAGTGCAAGATCGTGCATGTTTAGCCTTCCCACCCATTAGCGGGAATCACTCGCACTTCCCCACCCACCACCAAACTTAGACTTCAGAGTGGGAGATTCTGCCCATGCATTTATGTACAATCCTGTTCAACTTGAAACAAGATCATCTGCATTGTGTAATATGCCCTAAGGTTTACTGACCAGATTCTGCCCACAGACCATATGCTGCTGTTAAATTGTCCAATCCACTCCTTGGGTATTTAGACCAAACTAATAAGCCTTTCCAGCCTCTCAGTCTATGATCAGTGACCATATCAGTGTCAGTCTAGGCACTCACCTCTAAGTCAGAAGATTGCAGGTCCATGTCCTGCTCCAGAGATTTGACTACATAATCTCGGCTGACACTTCAGTGCAGTTTTGAGGGAGTGTTGCAGCATTGGAGCTCCCATTTCTCAAGTGGGATGTTAAACTGAGGCTATGTCTGCCCTCTCGGGTGGTTGTAAAAGATACTATGACACTATTTGTTGTTGAACAGGGGAGTTCCACTCATATTTCAACCATTATTTATCCTCAACCAACATGATGTAAAAATGATTATCTGGTCACTCATGGCATTGCTGTTTGTGGTAGCTTACTGCACACAAATTGAGAGTCTGGACACACGAGTGAGACTCTGAATATTTCACTGAATTTCTGAACACAACAGTGAGAGTGAACACCATGGTGAGTACCTGGGCACTAGACTGAAGTCTGCATTTCCTATATCCCCAAATGAAAAGGGAGAAATGAAGCTGATTGCCTCCAACCGAGCTTCCTATTTAATCACCTTTGCATGACACTGAGCTTACACCACAAGTTAAAATTGGCAGTGACCTAAAGGAAAGTCAGCAAAAGTGACAAAAAGAGACAAAAAATAATTGCAGAGTCATACAGCCTGCTGTCTGCTTTCAGTTCATCTCTGAGTTAGTTTGAGTTTCAGGAGCGACATCTGATAGTCACGAAACCACAAACTGAACAAAACTGCTCCAATTCCATATATTGATACTAATCTCTCACTTCATTTCCTCTTTTGTCCATATAAATAGCCTAATATAGTGCAGAATATAATACAAATGAAAGTCACGTAGATCGAGCAACAATTACACTGAGATTGAATGGTTTACACATCATGGGATGAAACTGTTATACAAGGTCAAGGAATAAAACATGCTAATGCAAGCAAATACTGCTTGCTTTCCAGTGGAGAACTCCTCAGCTCTTCTTCAAACTAGTAGCATGAGATCTTTTACACTCATTGCACTGGGCAAACAGGACCTTAGTTTAACATCGCATTCTAAAGACAGTTTCCTCAATAATGCGCTGAAGCACTGACTTAGATTGTGCGCTCAGGTCTCTAGGTTAGAACTTGGACCCATGATATTCTGGGTGACAGTGCCACCACTTAACCACAGCTGCTTGTTGACCCACGCACATTTCAACCAGATCTTCATCCATACTCCTGAGAGTCATCGCTATCTCCAATTAAAAGTTCTTAATTTCTTTGAATACTGGATTATAGTCAACTTTGCTTTTTGTGTCGAGAATTCATTCCACTTTCATGTATTCATATTTGCTTCTGCATTTTTAACCATTTTCTCTCGGGAGGTGAACAATGCTGATAAGGATGCACCTTTTTGCCTGGTTACCCTGAGAAGATAATGGTGGGCATCCTAGTGATTATATTGATGATGCACCACTTTGGAGAGCATTAAGGGTCAACAACAGAGTGGAGTCACATGTCGGCCAGGCTGTGAGAGGGTGGTAGGTTTACCTTTCTTGAAGGACCTTAGTGAACGAGTAACAGTGCCAGTGGGCATCACTGTACTTTGCTTTTATCCCCTGTTTTCTCTAGTTTATTGTAACTTCCATTCGATGGGCACAATGGTGGTTCTTTGTAAGTGGATGCAGATGATCCTGGTTATTTTTAGGAAGTTCCCCATTGTTCAGCATTTTTCCTTGGGATCTCACTCTTCACATATTCCCAATGATGCTGCCTTACGTAGAATCCTACAATCATACAGTACAGAAAGAGACCATTTGGCCTATAATGCCTGTGCTGGCTCTTTGAAAGAGCTATCTAATTAGTCCTGTTACCCAGCTCCTTCCCCATAGTCATACAAATGTTTTGTCTTCAGGTATGTATCCAATTCTCCTTTGAAAGTCAACTCAACTGCTTGTTGTTTTCCTTCACCAGACCAAACATTTTTTAGCTGGAATAATGGACCAACTCCAAACCCCTGCCATTGTTGAAATAATGGACCATTAACCTACCTCTAGACCTCTGCATTGATGCTGTGGAACCAGCTGCTGAGGAATTCATCATGGTGGTCCTGAGGATAGTTATCCCTCCATCTGGAATCTACTCAGCCTGTTCCCCCGGTAGCCTTGCTGAGATAGAGTACTCAACATGTAGGGACCCTCAGAAATAGTACACTTCTTAGCAACCAGGAACAATGCTTTGAATGAAATACACTGTGTTGCAGAAATTATGGGGCATGTGTTCTGGCTAGTGTTATTTCTTTATGAAGGTTTAATGTGCTCATATTAAACTCTCTCTGTGTGCTTTGTTAAAAAAATTGTTGATAACAAATCATTTGTTATTTAAAACTGGCATCAGGAAACCCTCTAGAAATCTACCGGGAAGATTTTAACTTATTACGAGCACAATTAATGGTGTAGCAGGGGCATATGGCTGTTTTCTCTTCTCATGTGTAAAGCACCCAGATACCACAGGAAGTGCCATGAGTTCAGGGCAATCTAAGTTAAAGTTTGCTCTGTTACCGTACAACTCTCCCAACTACTGGCTTGGGTCAGTCCTCTCTCAATGGATACAAGGACTCTTTGTATCCTGGGAGAGATAGAGAGAGAGAGAAATTAAAGAAATAAAAGGCGTAAGCTCCATGTAAACTGCTGAGTGGTCACCACCTAAAATGAAATAACAAGTTGCATTTCTATCAGTCTCCCTTAATCAAAAATTTGAATTATGATCTAATTTTCCTCAAACCACCAGGAAAGTCACAGAACCATAATATATTTCCTAATCCACCTGAATCTTTGAGTAACCAAGGCCTAGAATAGTATAGGAATATGAAAATTGATAATGTAATGTGAAGATTTATTAATGTATAGGTTAGCAAATGAATGCTTACTGCAGTTACTTGTGCACTAATAATCACACAACTTATACAGCCTGATTTGAGTTAACATCTTTGCCAGAATATTGGACCAATAAGTTTCATTTGGCTGCAATAAACATTCATACACAAAGTGTTACATGAGGGTAGAGGAAGCAAGGTCAGTTTTTGATGGTGCCAGGATTGTTAATCTAATCAAGTGGATGGACATAAACAGGATAATATCTCAGTCCCATTCCTTGTGATTGTAAAAGATAGTAAAAGTAATGATTGAAGAAATTACTAATATTATTGCTTAATGGGATCTACTTTTTCAGCGGTACCATTGTGGAATCTGTTCTTGTTTTGCTAAAGCTAAGAAGTTTAATTAGCTGTCCAAATACCCTATCTTCAGACTTACTTTCATTATTGTAGGATCCCAGGGATAAGCTGAAGCTGAACCTGAACTGAAATTTCAGGAAGACTCCAATTATCTTTCTTACTATATAGATATTGAATAGTCTTTTGGTGGTACAGAACTTGAGTATTGCTGAGAATAAGAGATATGTCGTAGCTTTTCATCTTGCACTCTTCAGGACACTTCGCAAGAATACCAACATAGGGGGAAGACAACAATTTATACTGTATGTGAAGAGAGTGCTGATTGGTTGGCAAGTGGACTCTAATTGGTAGAGTTATTGCCATGGAGAATATACCAGTGATGGTGACTGACAGTTAACTGCCAAGCATTGTTTGAAGTTTAAACCAGGCAGCTTGATCCTGATTGGCCAAGGCAATTCCCTGAGGAATGAGTCAGCAAATGGCCATCACTTATTTTGTTTAGCTGAAGCAGGTGCAATTAGGAGTGCCCAGTCTACCTCAACTTACTCTGGAAGGGCAAGTTATCCCAAACATTTGAGCAACAGGCGAAGCCAGCTCACAAAAACAGAAAATGCTGGGAAAATCTCAGCAGGTCTGACAGCAGCTGTGGAGAGAGAAACAGAGTTGACATTTTGAGTCCATATGACCCTTCTTCAGGTGAAGCTAGCTGTTTCACGCTGCTACTATGCAGTAGCAACATGAGTGGTATTCACCACTAAAAGGAAGCTGCCATCAAGCCAAAAAGATGTTCTGCTATCAAACAAATGAGTAATGTGGTATATGAATTTCAGTGCCAGTGTGATGCTAGGTATGTAGGCCGTACATTCCAAGGACTGGCGGATCATATCAAACAGCAAGTCCCAGCCGCTGTTTGCAACGGGCAGGGTATAAACCGTACCCAACCAGCCCATGTTTGCAAAACTCAAAACGGTGTCCAACATTAGATGTGATTCTGCAATTGGACAACATTCGCTAAATAATCCTCAGCGTTTCTAAGATTTACGCTGACAACCAATTTATGATTGTCAGTCGAGCTCACAGTGTGGTGCACTTGTGTGTACTGGAAGCTACGTATATTAATACACAGGGCCCTGCTCTTTGCAGACAGAAAAAACACATACACACATTGCGCCTGTTTCAGTTAAACAAAATAAGTGACAGCCATTCACTGACTACTTCCTCAGGTCAATGCCTTGACCAATCAGGGTCAAACTGCCTGGTTTCAACTTCAAACAATGCTTGGCAGTTAACTGTCAGTCACCGTCACTGATGCATTCTCCATGACAACGCCTCTAGCAATTAGAGTCCACTTGCCAACCAAACAGGATTCTCTTTCACATACAGTATGAATTGTTGTCTTCCCCCTGTTTTGATATTCTTGCAAAGTGTCTCTTTTTTCAACAATAATCAAGTTTTGTACTACCAAATGACTATTTGCATCCCTGAGCTGGGGAGGTGATGGCGTAGTGGTATTGTCACTGAACTAGTAATCCAGAGACCCAAGGTAATGCTCTGGGGACCTGGGTTCAAATCCTGCCATGGCAGGTAATCGAAAAATAATTCAATAAAAATCTGGGATAAAAAGTCTAATGATGACCATGAAACGACTGTCGATTGTTGCTCATTAATACCCTTTAGGCATTACTCTGCTGTCTTTACCTGGCCTGGCCTACATATGGCTCCAGATCCACATGACTCTTAAATTCCCACTCAGGTCATCAACCATTAAAACGCCCTGCAAAGTCCTCCTTATTAACAGCTGGGGCCCTCTGCCAAAATGGGGACAGTTATCTCACAGGCTAATCACAGGTACCACCATCCCTGGGTATGTCCTGCCCCACCAACAGGACAGATGTGTCTGCACAGTGGTGTACAGTCAGGAGGGAGTTGCCCTGGGCGCTCTCAACATCAACTCCCATGAAGTCTCATGGTATCAAAGATGGGGAAAGAAACCTCCTGCTAATTACCACACACCACCACTGGTTGGAGTCATACCTAGCACAAAGGGAGATGGTTGTGGTTGTTCAAGGTCAGTCAGCTCAACTCCAGGACAACACTGCAAGTGTTCCTCAGGGTAGTGTCCTGGGCCCAACCATCTTCAGCTGCCTCATCAATGACCTTCCTTCCACCATAAGGTCAGAAGTGGGGATGTTCGCTGATGATTGCACAATGTTCAGCTCCATTCACGACTCCTCAGATACTGAAGCAGTCCATGTCCAAATGCAGCAAGATCTGGACAATACCCAGGCTTGGGCTGACAAGTGGCAAGTAACACTCGCACCACACAAGTGCCAAGCAATGACCATCTCCAACAAGAGAGAATCTAACCATCGCCACTTGACACTCACTGGCATTACCAGCACTGAATACCCCACTATCAACATCCTGGGTGCTACCATTGACCAGAAAGTGAACTGGAACAGCCATCTAAATAATGTGGCTATAAGAGCAGGTCAGAGGCTAGGAATCCTGTGACAAGTAACTCAAACTCCTGACTCCCCAAAACCTGTCCACCATCTACAAGGCACAAGTCAGGAGTGTGATGGAATACTCCCCACTTGCCTGGATGAGTGCAACTCCCACAACACACAAGAAGCTTGACACCATCCAGGACAAAGCAATCCACTTGATTGGCATCCCTTCCACAAACATTCATTCCCTCCTCCATCGGCGCACAGTAGCAGCAGTGTGTACCATCTACAAGATGCACTGCAAGAGTTCACCAAGGCTCCTTAGACAGCAACTTTCAAATCCACGACCACTACCATCTAGAATGACAAGGGCAGCAGATAGATGGAAACACCACCACCTGGAAGTTCCCCTCCAAGTCACTCACCATCCTGACTTGTAAATATATCACCGTTCCTTCATTATCACTAGGTCAAAATCCTGGAACTCCTTTCCTAACAGCACTGTGGGTGTACCTACACCACATGGGCTGCAGTGGTTCAAGAAGGCAGCTCACCACCACCTTCTCAAGGGCAACTAGGGGTGGGCAATAAATGTTGGCCAAGTCAGCGAAACCCACATAAATGAATGAATAAAAAAAAACAACAAAGACCAAATTTGAGATATCAACAACATAATTCAACTTACAGGTAAGTTAAGAACAGCTAAGCTATCTGTGGAATTTCTCCAAGCGTTTAGCAAACCCAAGGTTGTGCCAGTTTTCATTTCCAAATGTATCAATAATGCTCAAGTGAGACACAGTCCCACGTTTAAGCGAACGTTTATGCAGGATGATATTGAACAGGTTGGTAATAGGGTTACTAATTTACGCTTGCCCTACACTGCGATTGGTCTGAGGTGCGCAAATTTCTTTCATTTTACGATTTGATCCATTTATGCTGCTCTATTGCTTCAATAGGTGAACACACCATAAACAGTGCCCGTTTGAAACACATCCACACCATAAACTCACTTAAGTGGAAGCAGTTTGGCAACACAATTAATGATGAGACTAAACACGTAAGAAATCTCTCTAACCATGTACTCTCAGAAAGCGAGGAGTCTATTCATGATTTCAATTTTGGTGTACCTTCATCCCATATCAAACGGGAAGAGGTATTTGCTGAGTTTGAACTCCTGTACTCCCAATTATCCCGTCACAAACCAGTGTCCGCTGCAGACCCTGAATCCTTGGAAGTGTGCCTAGCTGATCTTGATTGCGAGATTCTGAATGATCTATCTGACTTTCACATGCAACGCAAATGTCCTACAGCGTTGCAAAGCCTTAAGACGAACGTGGACATACACATCAATAAACCTGACAAAGGGACAGGGAGAGTCATCCTTAACAAGTGTGACCATATCAACAAAACTCACGCCATTCTTAATGACAGGTCCAAATTCGTATCCATTGGACCTTCCACTCAACATGACCAGGCCGCCTTGCTCAAAAGCAAGCTAAAAATACGCTTGCTGGACTTGTATAAGAACGATGAGATACCGTGTGATATATATGACAGTGTTTGTCCTTATGGATTGCTGCATCCGCATATGTATGGGCTGCCCAAGACACACAAAAGTGATGTTCCTCTACGCCCTATCTGATCTATGACTGGTGTGACACAACATGAATTGGCCAAGTGGTTGGGCAAGTTGTTACAATCAGTTTTGACCAAGTTTCCCACATACACAGTGAAGGACTCCTTCACATTTGCGAAGGCCATACAGGACTTGCATATCGATAGCAATTCTGTGTCTGTGTGCTCATTTGACATTGCTAGCCTATTCACCAATGTTCCACTTAAGGAAGCCATAGATATTTGCGCGGCAGCACAATAACATGGCAATCTAGGCTCGTCACGATCGGTATTCATTGAACTTACAAACTCGGCAACTCGCGCAGTTGAGTTTAGTTTTAATGACACACTGCCTGCCCAAACAGATGGTGTTGCCATGGGATCCCCACTAGTCCCAGCTCTCACAAACATCTTTATTGGGTCCCATGAGAAATGTGTCTTCGATGGGATGACGGAATCATCCCAGATTTGCATGGTCTGGCAGCGGAACTTTTTACCCGCTGACCGCAATGGCGGCTTTTCACACCGTATCGTCCCAATCCCGCCTTATTAATCATGCGTTCCCAGGAAACACGCCGTTTTGCTGGTGGGCAGCATCCAATTCGCCCACCATGCCGTTAGCTCGCTGTTTCCTCATCCCGGGCATCATATTTAAAGTGCAGCCATTCACACACCTCTCAGCGCTTCCAGCCCAGGACTGCTGCACAGAAGAAATGGCCCCAAAAGGCAAGAAGAATGCAGCCCTCCCGATTCAGTGTCGCATCCCTGGGACGCCTTCTGGACACTGTTGGAGCCCGCCGTGATGTCCTCTACCCCCACTCTGGCCACAGGATGGGCAACAACATCACTAATCCAGCTTGCAAGGCAGTGGCAGCGGTGGTCAGTGCCAAAACCTGCAAAAGAGGACAGCCACCCAGTGCAGAAAGGGGATGTATGATCTCCTCCATTCTGCCAAGGTAAGTAACCCTTCTCATCACTCTCAAATCACACACTCACAAACCCATCGCACATCCACAGGGATCTCACTCACTGCCAGTTCAAGGGACATCACCATTCACTCTCTCACACTCACCGTCATTGTCCTCAACCTGTCCATGGGACCACTCACCACCCACACATGCCAGGCACCATCATCTGGTCTGGCAGGCATCCTGCTTACACTCTCTCCATCTCTATTCATGCAAGGCAAGCTGGCTCACAACAAGAGGGAGAGGTCGCAGGAGGAATGCCTGAAATCACGGACTTTGAAAACAGAGCTATCCAGCTGGCCGGCGAGGATCTGGACCAGTCTTGTGCTGATGGTGAGGTTGGCGCTGCTCTACCAAGTGAGGATCCAGCAGTGCAACATCCATCAGACAACCATGCTGTGAGTGATGTGTCCTGTTTCACAGGCCACTGCCATGCACTAATTATCTCTCCTTGCTTTCGCAGATACATCTGCCAAATAGCCAAGAGATTGCACAACCCAGGGCCTCCAATCAAGCCCTGAGAGAAGGTCAGAAGAAGAATCTGCTGAAATCCTCCCTGAAGACCCATCACAGCGTCACCCACATCCTCCACAGCGCAGAGACACACACCTCGGTGGGACCTAGCTTTAGAATGGCCTTGGGATCACAATATGCTGAGCACCTCAGACTGTCTGATCCAAAGCAGGTGGCGGCAGGGTCTTCCCAAGTCCCCGGCACCAGGAGGACTGCTGGAGGCCAGAAATTTGCTGAGTCCGAGTCAGATGATGAGCCTCTGGACTTGGTCATGTCACAGTTGCTGAAGCTGCAAAGGCAAGATCGGGAACATCAGGAAGGGATGTCCGCTGCACTCCTCAGATTGCAAGGAACAATGGGGGAGTCCGTCCGCTTTCAGTCTGATAGTGCCGGCATGCCAACACACCGAGGTCAACGTTGGTAGGATGGCGGCCACCATGGAGACCTTGGTCCAGGACATCGTTCCTGCACTGATGCACAGGTTGAACTCCATCGCTGATGCCATAGTTGGCCTCCAACAGAATGTACATGAGAGGGGTGCCGGGCAGCTCGATCTCACTCCAACTTCCCCATCTCCTCAAGGAATCAGCCAGGGGCCCTTGGGCATCCATAGGAAGGAGGGTCAGCAGGTGTACACCCTGGGGCCACCCACCCAGGTGACTCCGGGAGTGTCCGGCCCATTCGAATCCCCTCTTCATGTGACCTCAGCAGCTCCAGCTTCACAGGCCGAGGAGGGTGCCACTGCCGCACAGCAGGACCCCGAAAGCAGGCCATGGCCCTCCAGGTCTCTGTCCTCCTGAGGATGCCCGGAGGTCATCACAGACAGGGCGTAGCAGTCAGCAGGCTGCCTCCACCTCCGCTGTGGATGTCGGGGGAGCACCAAGACAGGGTTAGGAAAGTGAGGAAGATGTAACTCTTTCGAGTTATCAACAGTCACAGATTGTAACTCTTTCGAGTACATTCACAGTTCTTGGTTTCCGGGAGTGGGACATGAACCCACAACCTTCTGATTCAAAGGCGAGGGTGCTATGAACTGAGCCACAGCTGACACCTTGCACAGCCTGGGCACAGGTGTTAATCACTTGTACATAATGGTCACTCAGACGTGAAACTTTTCTGCACAAGATAAAGGCAGGTGTCTCAGTCCAGTGTCACATGAGCTGGGACATGTTTATGAATTGTCAGAAATGTGTTTATTTATTTAATAACCTCGTCCGCCCGTGGATGAGGTTTCATGAAAAACACAAAGGCCGCTAGGGCTCTTCGCCCGCCCGACAACCTTAAGGTTGGACGGGCAGCATTGAGAATTAGTTTAATTAGTTTATTAATGGCCTTAACAGGAAGATCGGAAAGATGCACGCTGACGTCGGGACACGCGCCCAATTTCACCGCGCGTCATTTTACGCGTTGATGAGCGGGACCCGCCCCCACACGCCGACAGGAAAATTCTCCCCTATGGAGAGAGAAACATATGAACGTTTTGAGTCAAATATGACTCTTCTTCAGTACTTATTTCAGATCTCCAGCATCCGCAGTATTTTGCTTTTAGTTTAGGGCATAACTTTAACTTGGTGCTTTATCAAACTTGCTGCCTATTATAAGCTCTGATTGATTTCACCTTCCGTTAACTATAACAAGTGGCTAATGCATTAGTGCCCATTTTACCTGAATACCTTTATCCCAAGGACACCGACTACATTTGTAGCACCCCCACAATTGTCGTGAATAAGATTTGCTCACTTTGCACAGAACAGCGAATGAAACTGGTTCCTCACTCATTGCCCTGCACTCTGCATTTACCTCCTGAATCGTTGAGGAGCTGGATATCTGAAGTGTGAAGGGTTAACATGAATGTATAAATTGACATGTTTATATGAACAACAACATTTGAGTTGCATTTAAATAAGCAATCCAACATTGTCAAAACACCCCAAAGGGTTTCACAGGTGCATTATCAGGCAAAATTTAGCACAGAGCCAGATAAGGAGATGTTAGGACAGGTGGCTGAAAGCTTTCTCAAAGAAGCAGATTTTCAGCAGCATCTTAGAGGAGAGAGCGAGGAAGAGAGTTGAAGATAATCAGGAAGGGAATCCTGGAACTTAGGGCCTGGAAAACTGAAAGCACAGCCAATACTCCTGGTGCAATGAAAACTGGGGAATATGCATGAGGCCAGAATTGGAGCAGCACAGAGAATTCAGCGGGTTGTCGTGCTGGAGGAAGTTACAGAGAGGCCGTGAAAGGATTCGAAAACAAGGAAGAAAATGTTATCATGGAGGTGTTGTCAAACCAGAAAGAAATGTAGATCAATGAACACTGGGGTGATGGTCGAATGAGATTTAGTATAAGTTTGGATACAAGCATTTTGGATGACATCAAGTTTACAAAGGGTCTGGTCCTCTGGTCCTGACTGACTTTGAATCCATATTCTGAGCTTATCTCATTAATACCATTTCATACTTTACAGAATCAATTTTAGGAGGACCTAGATAGCCAACAATGCATCACACACAACCTCAGAATATTGAACAATTGCAGGTGAATGCAATGGATGGAAAGTAATAGGCAGCACACCCCCAATTATCCAAAATGTCCTGACACCTTGGAGTCACAGAGAATTCACCTTTAATTAATTTGATGATGAGATGTTAAATGAAGTGTCATCTGTGTGGCACAACTTGCGGATAAACAGCAAGAGTCCTTTTGATGTTCTGGGTTTCCCTCAACCAACACCTACCATAAAGAGATTAATTTGTCATGCTTCATATATGTTATTTGTAGGATCTTGTTAAGAACAACTTGGCCCCCCCACATTGAACTAATTAACAACAGTGCTATGTTAATTCTATCAATTGAGGTTAAGTACATACAGGCGGAGGGCATTGATTGAATGGTTAATTGAACACATTTAAAGACATACTTACGCACATAGGAGTTGAGTAGATTCAGGAGATATATACTTGGAATATTTCTACTCTGTGAAAAAAAAATCTAATCCAAGCAAAGCCTGGCTTTGGATTCTTCCTTCACCAACTGGTTATCATATGCATATCATGCTATATCTGAAAAATGTATTGTTGGATGTGGAATGTGATGGAATGACCTGAGGTCATGGTCTGGCACTATATAAATGCACTTTCCCTTTCTTTTTATCTTTATTTCACTATCTCTTCCTTTTTCTCTCTAAACTGTGCAGTTGAGCAGCTCTTATCTTTCTTCATCTCATCCCCTTTACATTTAGGATTAGACTTGATGCTTCCCTTTGGGTCTTCACCCATGAATATAAAATGATTTTAAAAATTAGGCGTATAACATATGAAGGAAAATGCAAATGTTTTGATGTAGACTGGAGCCAAATTGTGCTCTATCCCCAGCCCTCGCTTTGAACAAATCTCCCATTTAGCATAAGTCTAACAAGGGTCACTACAGTATTGATGCAAGCACTTGCATGGATAATGTTTAGAGTGATATTAATAGATATTTATTTGAATGCAGACCTTGTGTAAAGTGTTGACTCACAGCAGGGATTCTCGGGGTGAGATCTAGGTGGAATTATTGGATAAACTAGGACCAGGTTTCTTTTGTTCCCATGGATCAGTTTTGGGATGGGTAGTGACTATTGGAGAGAATATTTCTATTCTAGTACACTGGTGATGACAGGCCTACAGCTACCTTTGGGTTTGAGTTTCACAAACACATAAAGCATGTGCTTGATCAGCCAGCACAGACCAGCCCAAGTTTCTTTTTTTTTTCCTGTCACACCAAAGAATGAAGCTTTCCTTGTAATTAGAAAATTCATGTGATAAGGTAATGATACCACATAAACTAATAGAGGATTAAAGTTGCTGGGAAGTGACAAGAGATTTTGACCTGTTAGATTATGAATGTAGCTTCTTACAGGCTCCCAGTCATTTTGTAATCCGGTATTTCTTTAGCCCATGAATTTTGTGCTCCTTTAATGTGAGAGTCCTAACCCCATTTCAGGTCCCCTGTTTATAATAGTTGTATGGTGAGTAAAACTCCCTCTACCCCATTCTCTTAATGAATCTTCAGTCAAAGCTCAGGAGAAAACCACCATGTTAGCTCAGTCCCCTCATCCTGTCACCCCACACTGTCATTGCAATATAAGGCAGAATTTAGGGAGCAATTTTATGATGTGGCCCTCTTCCCTGATATGGTAAACTAGTAGAAAGACACAAAGAAAAAGATCTGCATTTATGTATCACCTTCCATGATTCCAAAGCATATTACAGTCAATTAAGTACTTTTTGAAGCAAGGGCCAAACTTTAAGCTTACCCAAAACACATTCACTCAGAGTTAAAATCAGACCCTACGTAGTCAATGTTATAATGTAGGAAACATGGCTGCCAATTAATGTAGCAATTAAACAAGATTCAAATAACCCCTTTTATGTTATGTTGGTTGAGGGCTCAACCTCCTCTGCTGTTCTATGAACAGCACCTGATCTTTTATAGCCACCCAGTAGGTTCCCTATTTAACATCTCTAACAATGCAGCATTCCCTTTGAATTGCACTGGAGTGTTGACCTAGATTTTGTACTCATATGCCTGGAGTAGGACTTGATCCCACAATTTTATGATTCAGAAGTGAAAGTGCTACCACTGAGCCACAGCTACACCCCTGAGTTATTAAAGTAAAAGGTCATGAGTCCAAACCACACAGTAAAATAAAGTGAGATGTATAACAGGTCTCAAATTCATTAACGGCGAAAGCATGAATGACCCTGACTTACTCTCGTTCATTCACATACACCCACTCACCCGCTCACACCCTGTACACACTCAGACACTGAAGACTAAGTGCCAATCACAAAAGTTGGACTGAAGTATGTGTGGAATTCATGAACCAGTTCAGTACTGGAGTAAACATGACACTAGTGAAGGATTGAAGTCGGTATGGTATTAGGGAGATAGGGGAGGACTAAAACATTAGTAAATCAATGTGAGACTTGAGCAAATGTGACATTATTGACCCAGCTGGACATTTATAAATTTCTGGAAACTTCAATGGTCATTGAGTTTTACTCTTTCCTATTGTGGTATTATTATCTGTGGGTTGCGAGTCCAGTGTATTAACCAATAGGCTGTGTGCCCTTTCTCAGTATGTTTAATAGGGAAGAAACAACATTCAAAACCTGTGAAGGCCAGTGAGAGAAGATATCCGAAGCATAAAATCTCCCTTTTCACTCCAGGAACATAGCAACTGGAGTGGGTTATTTCGCCAACCGGGCCTGTTCTGCCATTCAGTTGGATCATGGTTGATCTGTATTTTAACTCCATCCAGCTATCTTGGTTTTGCACTAGGTGGTTATGTGGCTGAGTAGTTTAAGGTGCTAATCTAAGATAAAAACAGAATTACCTGGAAAAACTCAGCAGGTCTGGCAGCATCGGCGGAGAAGAGAAGAGTTGATGTTTCGAGTCCTCATGACCCTTCAGCAGACTCGAAACGTCAACTCTTTTCTTCTCCGCCGATGCTGCCAGACCTGCTGAGTTTTTCCAGGTAATTCTGTTTTTGTTTTGGATTTCCAGCATCCGCAGTAGTTTTTTGTTTTTATCTCTGTGCTAATCTAAGATGTTAGTCTCTTTGGAGCATGCGTTCAAATCACACAGTGAAATAAAGTGAGATATGTAACAGGTATCAAAAGATGAGATGATGACGTTGGCTCAAAGGCTGGTGATTTTGTTGGATTTCTTCACTGCAGAGAATTATGGAGGCTCGTTCATTGAGTATATTCAAATATGGGAAGGTGTAACTGAGGTAGAAGATCAGCCATGATTGTTTTGAATGGTGGAGCAAACTCAAGGAGCTGAATAACTTACTCTTGTATCTGTTCTATGTTCTAACCCTTTATACCATTGCTTAACAGACACCTATCAATCACAGTTTTTTGCATTTTTAATTGAACTAGCTTTTCCTGGGGGAAGAAATTCCCAATTTCTTTTGCCCATTGTGTAAAGTGCTTCTGGACATCAACCCTGAACAGCCTACCTCTAATTTTCAGGTTTTGTCCACTTGTTCTGGTCTCCTGGACCAGAAGAAATAGTTTCTATCTATCCTACCGAACCCTTTAATCTTCTTAAACAACTCAGTTAGATCACCCCTTAGGGGAATTCCCATAATTTATCCCTTTTAACCCCAGTGTCCACCTGGTGAAAAATGGCCCAGGTTGTTAGCCGGCTCCAAGTAGGAGACAGCTCAGTTCCTCAACCTCCCCAACGATGAGATTCATTGGAGCTCCAGCTTAGTGTGTGCAACTCAGTGACTCAAAGAAAACGAGTCCCAAACATCACAGCACAACAATGGGCAGGCGGCAGACAGCTGGCGCATTGCAACTGCCTATGATTTGCCAAAAGTTAAAACCAATCCCCATTGCCTGAGAGAGGTGGAAGTGCTATTCCCACATGCAACAACTGAAGATCTGTCACCACTTAAGTCACTGGTGCATTCACTGAGGGACAAGCAGTGTGTGATCCCTGGCAGTTTCATGTTGATACCTATGGCAGTACTATTGACTTTGAGCCATAGTGCGAAAAGGGCAATGGGATCAGCCACCCTTATACATCTCTCTCAATTTTCATTTTCACCAAAGTTAATGAAAATATAAATGCAAACCACCAATGTCTTTTGCACACTTCATGCTGGAGATCATTGTATTGCCACTTAGTTTCAAATAGTTCTCATCTTAATTGATTTATTAAATATATTGTGACCTGGAGGCATTAACTGGACCTTTTGATGTGTGGTATAGTTAGTTATTCAGTCTCTGCTTTCCAGCATTAGCTGCCTGCTTAGTGTTTGAAGTAAATTGGTCACCGACAGCTAGAGATGGTTGACTTCTCTTTAAATGTACACTTCTGTTGCTTGCCATAGCAACCACATTGTAAACGCAATTAACTGCAGTACGCTGTCTTCATCATTAGTTAATCACCAGAAAAAGGGAAGGAGGTCAATGGCTGGTCAAAGGTTCAGTCACTATAATGTATATCAGTAAGACAGTTTAATTGTAACAGTCACAGCAGTCATTGCTTCTTACATATTAGCTTTTAGCTAATACAGATACATACTTTTTTTTAATTTCCGCTACTTATCTAGTGAAATTTATTTTCTTTTGCAGAGGTGAGGAGTAATGATGGTGAAAAATGAGTCTTTTTGTTTCACTGACACTAATGGCCTTCATGTGTAATAAAAATCAAATTCCTTCTCAAAAGCCTCATGGATTTACTCATCTACCTCTCTTGAGTTCCTCAGTTTTAATGGAGTAGTTGTTAAGTCTAGTTTGTACTGGGACAAGTAAGTGGGAAGCTAGCTGAGAAAGCTGACAGGGACTCATTCTCCTACAAGGTGTATCCAGCCAATAGCAGAATATTTTAAAATATAGTATTGTTCTGATGAAAGGTCAGGCTGGCAGTAGGTATGAATTGGAGTTCCCCAGGGATCGGTACTAGGACCTCTGCTTCTCCTCATCTATATTAATCACCTTTAAAGACTTGGGTGTGCAGGGCACAATTTCAAAATTTGCTGAAGACACAAAATCTGTAGGCATTGTGAACTATGAGGAGGATAGTGATAGACTTCAAGAGGACATCGACAGACCGGTGGCATGGACAGACACATCACAGGTTAAATTTGTTACAGAGAAGTGTAAATGTATCCATTTTGGTGGGAAGGACAAGGAGAGACAACAAAAAAAAGGATACAGTTCCCAAATGGATGCAGAAGCAGAGGAACCTTGGGTACATGTGCACAAATTGTTGAAGGTGGCAGGGGAGGTTGAGAAAGTGATATACAGGAGCCTCACTTTTATAAATAGAGGCATAGAGTACAAAAGTGAGGGAATTATGATGAACCTTTATAAAACACTGATTTGGCCTCAACTAGAGTATTGTGTCGTGTTCTGGGTGCCATACTTTAAGAAGGATGTGAAGGCTTTGGAGGTGGTGCAGAAAAGCTTTATGAGTGGTTCAGGGATAAGGGACTTCATTTACATGGATAGATTGGAGAAGCTGGGGCTGTTCTTCTTAGAGAAGAGAAAGTTGAGAGGAGGTTTTCTGGAGCTGTTCAAGATCATGAGTGATCTGGACAGTGCAGATAGGGAGAAACTATTCCTATTGATAGAAGAGTCAAGAACTGGAGGACAGAGATTTAAGGTGACTGGTAAAAGAACACAAGGCAACATTAGGAAAAACTTTTTAACACAGCAAGTGATTAGGATCTGAAATGCCTGGACACACAATGGAGGCAATTTTAATCATAGCTTTCAAAAAGGAAATTGGATAGTTATCTGAAGATTTAAAAAACTGCAGGGCTATAGTGAAAGGGCAGGAAGTGGGATTAACTGAGTTGGTCTTGCAGAGAGCTGGCATGGATACGAAGGGCCGAATGGTTTTTTTCTGTGCTGTAACCATTCTATGATTCAATGAAGTCAACAGACTTGAAACCCTAACTCCTGTTTCTCTCTTCACCTGACCTGTTGAGTATTTCCAGCATTTTTAATTTTTATTTTAGAATATATGTACACTGTTCTATAAGGTATGGAGACACCTGTATTTTTTCTCCATATATTTGAGCCTATTAAAGGCTATCACTGATGATTATCACTATCAATAATGATACTCAGAAGTAATTAGCACCTTTTAACTTGGGACATAGGGAGCTATCCTATACCAGCAACTTTCCACAACAAGATGAGTGATCAGCCAAGCTGGTTTTAAGTCAGACTGATTAAAGGAAGAATGTTGGTCAGAATGCTGAGATCTTTTACATTGACCTGAAACTCCAGGACAGAAAAGGTGGGACTTTGACTTAACGTCCCACACAAACTGATAATTTTTTCTGACAAATTTGGAGCTTTGTTTTAAATTGAAATCCATTTTTAAGTGATATGGATTAGAGTAGGAAGCACTTTGATTTGCTTTTTATCACTGCCTTGCCAGATCGGTCAGGTGCAAAAGCAAAATGCTGCGGACGCTGGAAATCTGAAATAAAAATAGAAAGTGCTGGAAACACTCAGCAAGCCTGGCAGCATCTGTGGAGAGAGAAACAGAGTTAATGTTTGAGGTTGTGACATTCCATCAGAACTGGGAAAAGTTATAAAAGTAATAGGCTTTGAGCAAATGAAAGGGGACAGAGTAGGAAGAAGAATAAAAGGTAAGGTCTGTGATAAGCTGTTAAATGCTTGGACCCGGGCAAATTAGAATTATCCGTGATTTTTTTTGCTGGATGAATAGGCCCAATTTAGACAGGTTTTTTACAAAAGATTCAAGGGGAAATAGTTTACAATATTCAAATAAAACGGAGTGCCCTAACTGAAACCCCACATTGGAGTGCATGTGAAAGATTCTTGTGTGTCAACCTTGGCTCAGTGCTAGCACTCTGTAATGGGTCTACATTGGTTCTCAGTATCACAGATAACAATGTTGAAAAAAAAAAATTCTTTCGAGTTATCAACAGTCACAGATTGCAACTCTTTCGAGTACAATCACAGTTCTTGGTTTCCGGGAGTGGGACATGAACCCACAACCCTCTGATTCAAAGGCAAGGGTGCTATGAACTGAGCCACAGCTGACACCTCTGATAACAATGTTGAACCTGTATTAGACCTGTAATGACCTTTATTGGTTGTCAGTATCACAGATAACAACAATGGACCTGTATTAACTGTATTAGTGCTCAATACCAGGAGTAACAGCATTGGACCTGTATTATCACTGGTATCAAGAGGCATGAGCTTTGGAGCCATGTTGGTATCAATGTACTGACATTGAGCCTGTGGTTAGTAATCTTCAAAGTGACCTGCTTGCAGTTTCAGAGTAATGAAGGACATTGAAAAATTGATCTTGGCAAACTTCTCACTATAGTGCAGCGTTCAAATATGTGGTGCCATGGGTTCGAAATTAGGAAAATAGTGGGAGATGAAGGAAAGTCGAGCGAAACTTTTATGCAAAGTGAAATACTTTTGTAAATTACTGGGGAAGACCATTAAAGTAAACAGCATGCAAACAGTTCAAGATTCGACAGCAGAAAGGACACATTAAAGATATAATGGGGTTGGAATCAATGAGAGTGAGACAGGCTTGTTAGACTTATATTTTTTCTTGCTTTTAAAAATGATCATGTTCTTGCATTGTGACAGAGAGTGATCATGGACTTGTATTTACACTGGGTTCACGGGTCCTTTATTTATGTCTGTACTGGATTCATTGGAACAGTATCTGCTTCAGTCTCATGGGTACCGCTTCTCAATCTGTTTTGACATTTATGCCATGGGTATTTGCATTTCAAGTTGGTATTATAAGCGGTAGACCTGGACCTGAATTGGAATTGGTAAGATCAATACTGGTGTCAGACCCATTACAGTTTTCTGTTATGGGTTCTGCATATTCTGGATCTTTATTTAATTTAACCGGTCCATTTCCTTCCCTTCAGGTCATGAAATAACAATCACTTTGTAAAACAATCAAACTGGGAATATGCAACTGTGCTGAGCTGAAAAGGTCACGTAACAAGTTACTTGTTGTTCTACTTAGGAGTGTTCAATCTTCAGCATTGTGCCAGAGCCGGTACAGAGGAATCAGCCAGGGCTTAGTTGGTGACCGTCTTACCTTTGAGACACAGGGCAGAATTTTACAGCACCTCCTGCTGGCTGCATTTTCTGGCCCCGCCCCTGCCATGAAGAGGCTGTAAAATTCCACCCACATGGTTTAAGTCCCACTCCAGGGAGATGAGCACATAATCTGCACTTTGCTGTTGGACTGAGACAGCACTGAATGAAATGGTGTCTTTCCGCTGTGATGCTAAGCTGGTCCCCATCTGTCCTCTCAGGTGGACGGAAAAGATTGCTATTTCAAAGAAAAGCCAGGGAGTTCTAGTGTCCTGGTCAATATTGTTCCTTCAACCAATATCACTAAAACAATTATTTGATTATGTATCCCATTGCTGTTTGTTGGACTTTGCTGAGCACAAATTGACTGCCCCATTTCCTACATTACAACAGCGACTAGACTTTTGTTTTTAAAAAGGTACTTTGTTGGCTATAAAGTACTCTAGGATGTCCTGAGGTCATGAAAGGTGCTATGTCAATGTAAGCACTTTCTTTTATCACATTAATCACATATAAACAATCAGTCCTACACTTAGCCTTAACATTTCAGGAAATTGCTCACCCACTCCCTGTGATAGACACTAAATCCATGTGTGCACTGACAGTTAAGAGACAACACAACAAGCATCTTCCAAAGTAGTCATCAAAACACCATTTTATTGATATCAATACCACCAGAAAGCTGAGAAACATTAGTGCAACTTGTTCTATAAATGTATGAAACCTGCTTTTCAACCATCAGGAAACAATGTATAAATAATAACATAGAAAAAGCAGAAAGGACACACATTAACCACAAACATGAAAAACGTGCTGTCACTGCCCAAAATGATCCAAAAGGATTTTATCTTTGTTATATAAAGATGATAAATAACTTAAATACATTTTAAGATTTTATTTACCTACAAGCTGTACATGTGAGGTAGAAAAATAATTTTATTTTCCCTTAGAGCATCAACAGATAAATTAATAAAGCAATGGGTTCTGCCCTGGAATCCTTAATGGTATTTCTTTTTGCATCTATAAAGTATAGCAAACAAGATCATGGTGCACTATGAGGTTTCTTATCAGAGGATCCACAAACCCAAAGAGATGGATAGAACAAGCTTTGACACGAAGTGTGTTACATTTCATAACCCTTTGGTGTTGGTGTTCCAACAGCAAGTTAACCCTAATATCACACTGCCTGCCCTTGTAGTTCTAGGTCGTGTATTTTATTGCGTGGAATCTCTCACTCTTACAATAGCATGCTTGGCATGACGCACTGCCAGTGATCCACTGTGACCTACCATATTCCATTTACTGTTTATTTCAATGGGAAATAAATCAACTGTGTTTTAAGCATCAGGGAGCGACTTTCTTACCTGCCCTGCTTTAAGCACACTGATTAATGCGTTTGCTATAAATTCCCATCTCTGCTATTGTAACGTAGTCCTGGGATATTTTAATATGGTAATGGCGCTATATAAGTGCACATTGTTGTTGTAGTAGTTGCATCCAATTTATTTCAAAAGATATAATTTATTCTAAATAGGTTAAATGCTGTATTAAAATAAGGGACAGGAATTTTACACAAATTTATTAAACCAGGGATCTAAAAATATCACAGAGGAAACTAATCCCTAAGCACTGCTAACCATAAAGACCTTGGTTGAGCAAAGTGTAGAAATCTCCCTTGCCAGGTTTGAAACTGGCCTGCTGCATTATATACTCCTCTCAGTTATTCTTGAGCATATCACAAGCACTTTGAAAAATGCAAGTCCCATCTGACCCAAGATCCACTCATGTGCAGCAAATCTAAAGAAACATAACTTGGAATGGAGTTGGAAATTAGAGGCTTATTACAGCATTGAACACTTTACAACTGGCTGCTGTGCCAAAGCCTATAACCTGCCAGACCTGCCGAGCTTTCCCTGCGTTTTCTGTTTTTAATTTCAGCTCTCCAGCATCCGCAGTACTTTATCATTATCTCTTATCATTAAAGGGGGATTTGAGAAGTATTTGAAAAGGAGAAACACAAAAGGATATGGGGAATGAATAGGGAATTGAGATTAGAACTTGAGGAGCCAATACCATCCCAGGCAATGAGAACACAAATGGCCTCCTTCTATGCTATGAATTTATGGCATTTTGTGCCGAGACCAAAAACCAACTGGCTTTTAGGTTCATCAAACAATTCTCTTGTACATCAGTTGGTTGACTAAAATTGCTAGCAGGTAGCAAACAAAACTTCACAGATTATCCTCGTATTTCTCATTCCCAGAACCGTTCACGATAAAGCAGGATTATGCTTATTTGAAACTGTATTGGTCAAGGAGTGGCACAAATTCCTAAGATCAACAGAGATAGGGGAGGCCATTCGGCCCATCCTAGCTTTTCCATTCAGAATAAGAAACTTACATCTCCCCATCACACTGACTTTTAATCAGTCTAATGTTTTTTCCTTTTACACTATCCTTCCCAGAGACCATTCCAAGCATTCATCGCCCTATTGTGAATAAGGTCATCCTGGCATCTGCCCTAAATTGTCCTTTTTTTTTTTAAAAACTAGGCTCTTTGGTCCTACTAAGTTATAAAGTGCTATTAAATCCTAATAAATGGTTTGCTGAAACGTATGATTGGATTTGGCGTTCTTTATGCAAGATGGAAGCCAAACAGAGCGGCGGGTTCATATTTTAATTTTAAACAGTAATTGTGTGTGAATTGTACTTGTGTCCACATGCAATGGGCTCTAACTGACAGTGTCAATAGGCAAACAAATGGGTGCACAAGGCCCTCACCGAATTTTCATCTGCTGGTGAATCCATTTTACAGGTGAGAAATAGGTGACTGGGCTGCTGAACATTTCAACTGAGACCAAATGAATCTTCTGTTGTTTGATCTATGAAAACCTCCTGGCATCACTTGTGAATGATGTTACCACAATGACTGAATCTTCCAGGCTCTTTCTTTCCCTAAAACAATAATGATTTAAGAACACTGGAACAGCAGTAGGTCATTTAGGTCCCTGAGCATGTTCATCATTCAATTAGAAAATGGTTAACTTGTATCTTAACTCCAATTACCCACCTTTGTTCTGTTAATAGCCGAGCCAAAAAATATTATGAGTATCAGTTCCTAAACTGTTTTAAATGTTTCAACCGCATTTGGGTGGAGTTCCAGATTTCCTTAGTGTAATGAAATGAATTAGGACAATGGATTTGTTGTTATTTTTGAATTATTTAACTCACTGGTATGCATACATCATTGGAAGCCCTGGAATCTACTGAAGTACATCCATTTACTATAATCTATCTTCTGGCTGCCTGAAATCTAAAAAAAGACACTCCATTATTTTAATTTCTCTGTTTTGTTGGAGAGTGTTGGGTCCAGATCTATCTCTATCGAACTGAGAATAGTGTCCAAAGATCAACAGGTAGCAACTGGAAATGAAAATTGATGCATCTTAGAATGCTCATCAACTGAATCAAATAATGCAAGTGTGCAGAGCACAACTAACACTGCACTTGTCACTAGGCTGATGTATGAAGAAGTCCTCATGAAATATTTTTTCACATTCTATGCATCTCCGCCGCATACCGGATATATACTTAAGTAAAAACACACTTTGATGCAGATTTTTTTCAATGTTACCATTAGAATTCAGGGGCAAAGTTATTTACTAAACTAAGTCTGTTAGTAGAAATGCATCTATTCCAGTTTAGATTAAAAAATAAACTTTAAGCATCTTACAATAGTCTGTAAAAACTTGTAAAATAAACATCAATATTTACATTATAGACATGCACCAATTACCATATTTTAAATAATATATCTTAATTTTCAAAAAAGCCTAGTATCTCTCCATTCCAGGTACTCGTCACTAGTTTTGTCAGCTTGCCTGTATCTTTGATAACCGTGATATAGGAAGGCTCTAGCTTGAGCCTGAAGGAAGCTGCATCTAAATAAATGTTCCACTTTTATTTTTGAGTATTATTAAGTGACAAGAAAAGGTTCACAAATCTGAACTTGGTTTCTTGGAAAAATAAGAAGTCTTCGTGGTGTCTTACTTTTTTCAAGATTAAAGAGAAAATTGATAAAGTTGATCCAAGCAAGTTGCCCCATTGCAGTGATCGACTTGAATATCAGGAGACACAGATTTTAAAATAAGCAAACCAGTAGTAAATTCAAGCAGAATACTTTCTCCCAAGGATAACATATATGTTGGAATAAGACATTTAAATGAACTTCTAAAGATAGAGGGATAGAGAAATAAGGCGAGACGGTGACTAGTATAGGGTTGATTGATCAGGAAAAAGGCAGGCTTGTGTTTACCAGGTCATTCTTAGGTGTTTCTATGCTTGAGAAAATGGCCTGAATTTTGTGGTTTTAATGACAATGAAACTGTCAACTCTCAGCGTAATTAAAACAGTGAGACTGACAGCATCTTCTGTCATCTGGATACGCACAGTTAAATGCAGAAATCCAGAAGTTGATGTCAGTGACTCCTGCTCCTTCACAGGGTGCCCTATTGAAGCAGAAGATGGAAATCTTTAGAAATTAGTTGAATTCACATAAACTATCTCACTGTAAAATCCCTTGAAGAAGCTACACTTTGTTGAATGAGATGTAATTAGGTTTTTAACAGCAAACTAAATCATAATTACTTCTGAACAACTTCTCTGGCCCTGAAAAACACATCTTATACTATATTTGTAGAATGTGAAATTTCTGCATTATGATAAAAGTTTCATAGGTTTTAATGTAATAAAAATGAATTAAGTTTGTTTGTAATATTTCACCATAACCGTATGTGTATGTCCCAATCTTTATCTTGCTCTCTGAAAAAAGATTTTAAAAAGTGAAGGATAATCATTGCATTTTAATTCCTGGTTTGCTGTCCGTGAGAAAAGTTAAACGCGATTGGCTTCTTAACCTGCCTGATGACATCACAGTTGCTGAGAGCAGAACATCCCCTATAGTTGGTTCCAGAATCAAATTAATGCAGGATAGGTGAAATCCACACCGCAGAGATCACAAGACCTTTGTGGGTAGCTTTGCTCAAGGTCAACAGTGAGAGCAGACATTTGCCTGCAGACTGCAAAATCGAGATTTGATAACCCTCTTCTATAGGCAGAACTACCCATTCATGCACTGCAGCCACGAGGACTGGATTTGGATCAAGCAAGTTTTATATGCAGATTCTATTTTTTGTGACAGTAAGATTTGTGCTTTATTTCTCCAGAAGTTACCTTATTTTGTTCTACATTTTGTTAGTTATGATTATTTTTCTAAAGACTTGAGTGTCTGTTAATGCGCAGTCATTTCACCCTCATGAATTTGTGATCATGCCCAGGAATCTGTAGCTTCAGAGAACATTGTTCATTGTGTATGCATTTCATTCACAGAATGCTATGCAGCTGACTGAGTGGCAGGACAGGAGAAGAAACGCAGGGACAAACCTAGATAAAGGTTAATGCTGTCCTGGGGGCATGTTGGTTCAAAACCTGTGCAGAGGTTAAACAACAAACCTCCATCAATCTGACTGCAAGATGAAGGCTCCTTTGAACAATGACGGGCAGAGGAAGTTGCATAGTCCCTCTCACACTCTGTATCATAGGAAGTTTTGTTTGCGCTCCTTATAGGATTGGCCCAAAGATCACAAGTGGTTTCCCCGTTCCCTAGCACTGCACCCACACTTTCAAAGAGAACATGTTCAATCAGTCAGACTACCTTTGTGGGTCATTATTTATCTACTGGTCACTGTTTAACTTAAATGAAATGTAGGAGTGCATTGTAAGGCGATCTTGTGTGGCTTCTTTCAATTTGGCCAGTTCTACCAGTCAACTTGAAATCCCAGTGTCCACTTTTGACTGCTGTAAAGCTTGGATAGATCTGGATTTCCTAATTGAAGTTGCCTGTGTAAAAAGCTTCTGAAATAAAATTCTTTAAATTGAAAGCACACACATTTTCAGTAATGGGGGTTAATGAGACTTAGCTCTAAACTGTCACATGTGTCTTTCCTGGGCTTATATGACTTTGTCTCATAATTACAAGGGACCGCAAACCACAGCTGGAGTTACGATTTTACTTTCTTGTTCTTTCCTTTGCTGTCTGTGTCTTCATTGTCTTAATTTCTCATTGTTAGTGTTTGCAAGTGTAAATCTCTTCTCTTTGAGAACACTGCTGACATTCCACATAGCAGCACCACTGTACTTGACAGTGGCAGGGTCTATGCACCAAGAGACTCTGGGTGTTGTAGCCATGCCCACAGCACATACTTTCACAGTTTGTCTCCTTTGAGCAGACCCTGCCCGCAGTCCCAGGAGAGTATTTACTTGGTCGGCAGAAACTCGGAGAGTCCTCTATGTAAACCAGGTCTGTAGTCCTTGGGATGTGATTCTTTAAGGTATAGCTGTGCTTTTTGGGGCTGATGAGCTCAGTTTCTCCTGTGGCATCATTGGTGATACTGTGGACTCTAACAGCAGTTTCATATTTGAGCTTGAGATGTTTGCCTGTTTCATGAAAGGATGAGAGCTGCTTCCAACAGGTTCTAACTGCGCAGGACCCAGATACACCATGGCATTTACATGTGGTCTTCAAACCACTTTTCACAGCCTGGAAGATAGAGAGAGAGAGAGAGAGAGAAATACAGTGAGTAGGCAAATATATAACATTATCTTGCATGCCAGCTGTGAGAGCCCTATTCTGTTGTGTGATCCATGTTTGTTTGTATGAGGAGCCCCAGGCCTCATTACTTTCTAAGCAACTCCAGAATTAAGTAGCATAGTGGTTATGTTACTGGAATTCCAATCCAGAATCCTACACTAATAACCTCGAGGCAACTGTTCAAGTCTCACTAGGGCAGCTTCTAATTCAAATTCCATTAATAAATAAAAATGGCACAAACAGTTGGTATCGGTAATGGTGACTATATCACTGCCACATTGTTGTTATAAAGCTCTTCTGGTTCGCTGGTGTTCTTTGGGTGAAAGAAATCTACTGATTTTATCCAGCCTGGATGATATATGACAGCAATGTGGTTGACTATTAATTGCCCTCTGAAATATTTTAGCAAGCCACACAGTTAGGGATTGGCAACAAATACTAGCCTTCCTGTCAATGCCCACATGCTGTGAATGAATGAAAAGAAAATGTATTGACACAGCATCAAAAATGAATCAGAGTTCTTTTGAAAGTCGAATACTCAAAACTACATGGCAACCTCACCAATTAGCTATATAACTAATTATATACAAACAGCCACCTTTGCAGATGGGAACATTTATCATTGGCACATCTCACATATGCTTCTCCAATATGTTGGGACATGGGAACTCAACAGGGTCAGATTGAATTCCGTCAGGTTGATAGCATGGAATATCACTGAATCATCATTGGGACCAGGGAAGAATCTCACCAAATTCCTATCTTTGGAAATGTTATGGAATTTTTGTCCTCACTCAGATTAAACTAGCTGAGTCCATGTCAGGATAGACTGTCCATGGCCTGTATGAAAGAGTAAGCTCAATAGATCAGATGGGTTTCCCTCATTCCATTCTTTCTTCTGTCCACATTATATAACATTTTGGGAACTCACAGTACAATATTATGACCATATGACAATTAGTCTTCTTGTAAAATGGCACTTCAGAAATGTACACATTTTGGAGGTTATGTTGATTTGATGCAATAGTGTAGAGCATGTGATAGCAAATTGGCAGCCTGTTTTATATTTCTCCCCATTAAAGGAAATAAAAATTAAGAGAGAGGTGTAAAACAGGCTGTTGCTTCACTATCATCCATCTACATTATTATATAAAGCCAAAATGATCCCCTTGTCTTCACACTGTTTTTCCAGAATATGTTGATCATTAATCCATATATGAACAGCTCTGGATTTCCATAAAATCATTATTGGAAGATTCACATTTAATTAGTTTTTGTATACTAGATGAAAATTAGGCAATGTCTGTCATCCAAATGATGATTTGTGCTCTCAACCCATTTCACATAATTTAATAAGTACAACTAAGGACTGATGAATGAAATGTGAGCACAATGCTATAACCTTAACACACAATGGACAGGGCTGAAATAGAGCAGGTGTGATCTCCTGTTATTTTTGAGGCGGTTTTCTCTTTTTTTCCAGGGTTGAATTACAATACCAAACTTTGATACTGCAAAGGATTCAAATTCAAATCAAGCTAAACCCTGAGATATTTGCCTCAGTTGATGCAGTCACTTTAAACCTTCCTGTCCTTTCACCTTGGGGCCTGTGTTTGAATCTAGCCCACATAAAATTACTCAATCCTGTCTGTAAGGGTCATCAACTAAACTGATTGAGGGCAATTCCAACCTAGTTTAAGCCACCACACTTGAAACTACTCGTAATTTGAACCAACATGCCTTAAATTGGAGTCATACACATATATGTCCTTTCATGATTGGTCTGAAAAATGGAAAAGATGCAATGAGGAGGCGCTTTTTGAACATGGTGAGGGGTTATGGGAAGCATGTTGAAAGCAGTGTACATATTGTCATACCCAACATCTTATCTCAAGGTCATGGTGCTGACAGCAGAATGGAAAATCATCCATTCCAACATTAATATACCTCATCCTGATGAACACCCACAAAGAAATTAACAATGTAAATTTGAAAACTCCATACATCTGGAAAATAAGCTTTTTGAATTTTAACATGTAAATTGCTTATAATACCTTCCCGCACTATTTTAACAGAGACTTTAACCTGCTTCTACCCCTTTGAACAAAAGGCAACAAAGCGATAGTGTCAAGATTCTAAGTTGTAATTTACATGGGATTCCAAAAGGTTTACTTACTTTTTATTTTAGTTAAACCCACTTTGAACAGGTATAGCTTTGATAAACCAGTACGCACAACTTATCCCAGTCAATGGTGGATTAGAGAGGCTTCAAATCCCAAAGTGACCATCTCTAGTTTCCTAAAAGCATTGCAATGCTTTACGCTCTTTGCATAAACATGCTTTATCCTGACTAATGCCTTATTTGCAGTCCTTTGCAATCAGTCAGTAAATACACTTCAGGCAATGTTCCTTATCAGACCGACAGCTAACCTCTGCTCCCAGCCTCGTACTATATTGGTACTTGGTACCTGGTAGCTGCAATTAAAGCACAATGAACCTGGGCTAGAAGGTACTATTAGCATACAAACTTTCAATATTTTCTGGTATGAAATTCCTCTGGCCGTTAATTTAACAGACAGATTAACCCCATGGGCTATATTGTACTAACATCGCACAGCATTATTATCCCCAAGGAGAGATTTGTTGGTATTGATAACTCTTGACAGTTGAAGATCTTGGTGTTTGTCAATTTTTTATTACTTCCCTTTGTAAAATAAAACTGTTTGTAAACTGGAAAGGTTTTAGATTGACAATGATGCTGTACCGACTGAAAAACAATAGCTTTCTTGGAATGCAGGGCACATCAAGCACAAATAATTCAACTTGCAGCAAATATCAAGCAAGGATCCTAGGAATTCTGTATGATTTACCTACATTTTTTTTTCAATGTTGTCGCAGTTTTCCTTCTTAATACTGTGTGCTATGAGTAAAACTGTGGCACGTAGAATTAACTGAGCTTGTGCAGGCTCACACTTGCAGTTCCCCACCAAATGAATTCCTGATCTCAGCCTGAGGGGTGGGTAACAGCAAGCTGAGCCCTAGCATTTTATGCAGCACGGAGACTTTGAAGGAAAGGCAGGAAAATAATTTCCAAACCATCATCTCTTCATACAGCAGCAACTCCTCAAGTTCAAAAAGTTACATTGATCAGGAACCTTGATTGTAGGCGATATTTTGTTTCATCCTTAAAGTACAGCCTGTCTGAAGTTCGAAATGGAGACCTTATGAATGCATACTCGTTTAATAGGGCTTCAGATAACAGGAGCACAGGTCAGGAATTCTATTACAGAGGTCAACAGGTTCAACACATTGTTCTGTTCATTCATTTTAATGGAACAACATGTTGTACGTTGACCCAAATGCCCATCTCCTCAATAGACTTGCAAAGCTCTCTTATCAGCAAATTTGTAAAAGCTGCCCTATAATCAGCAGAGCCAATGTGAGATGGAAGGAGAAGAAAAGAGGACATGTGCCTCAGAGTCTAGATTATGTCAGCAAGTTTCACATTATCACAAATAGTAGAAATTAAGACTGTGTTTTTGAATACAGGTGGACATGACAGAGCAGGAAAAGGGCAAGTTCGGAAGAGGAAAGATGAACAGACAAATTTAACTACTTCACACAGGGAGTGATGAACGCACAAAGCATTGGTCAGAGAAATGGTATCACTGGACAGATACTGTCACCAGGTTCAAATTCAGAAAGGAGTTGATAGTTTCCTGTCAAAAGGAATTGATTGGGGACCTCAGAGATGCAGCTTAATAAAGGAAGAAGTGGTAAGCCGCTGCAATGGGCCAGATGGATAACAGTGGTCATTTCCTTTGTTGAATGGTCCTATGTCCTGTTTTACAGACTCTTGAAGGATCACATGACAAACTTAAATGTATGAGAACCAACACAAGTGTAGTAAAATACCACTGCAAATTGGTCCAAATTGGATTCAGGTAAGTGGTATGAAAATACTCACTGGGATCATTCAGGGAAACAGAAGGGCAGTCGAAATGCAAAGCAAACTTTATAATGCTCCCATGAGTTCCCCAACTAATGTCCAAGACGTTTATACATTTTATTTTTCACTTTTTTTTACTAACATGCTAAACTTGACTTTGGACCCAACTTCCCAGAAAGGGAAGAGGAGTTTTGTAAATATGTACATGCATAGCAGAGCCCAAACTCCCTGATCAGAACTGTTGACATATAGCTTATAAGGGAGCTGCAGTCTCAAACCAATTGTATAACAGTGTAAGCAATCTCTACAGAAGAGGTGGAATGCCTCACCTTGATGCCCACATTGGTATTGTGCATATCGACCCTAGCTCTCAGGTCCTTGCTGGCTTTCCTCTGTCCCAGGAAGTGCTTGATAAATTTAATGCTGTATTTGAGGTTGTCCCCACAGCCGCCCCACTGCCACGCTTCTCTGTTCTCCAGGTCTGGGGACTCGTCACAGGTGCACCTCTCCATGCGGCCTGAGCTACAAGCTTTTGCCAATGAATGTGTGAGTCCAGCTGAGGAGATAGCAAACAGGAAGGCAGTCTCCTTAAACCCTGAAAATGAAGGAAAAAAAATGATTCACACAAAATTGTATTAAAAGGCAGCAGAGCTGGCTCCACATGGATGGGGTCATATATTTCAGCTCATTGTGTGACAGGTTAAAAAGGAACTGCAATCATCCTATTTGTTATAAATTCCTCATCATTTAAAGAGAGAGTTTACTGTGTAAAACTGATGGTCTGAGGAAGCATGAAAACTGTTGTGAGAAGCTCATCACTCCTGTGCTCACTCAACTATACTGGCTTCTGGTCCAGCAATGCCTCAACTTTAAAATTCTCATCCTAGTGTTCACATCCCTCAATGGCCTCGCCCTTCCCTATCTATGTAATCTCTTCCAGTTCTTCAACCCCTTCGAGAATTCTGTGTTCCTCCAATTCTGATCTAATCATCCCTGATTAACTTTGCTCCAACACTGGCGGCCTTGCCTTTAACTGTACAGTCCCTGAGCTACGGAATTCCCTCCCCAACCTATCTTCCCTCTTTCCAGATGCTCCTTTCAGCCTACCACTTTGACCGAGCTTTTGGCCACCTGTCCTAATATGTCTCAAGTGTTGTCTACAACTGCCCCTTGGAATTCCTTGGGATATTTTACAACTTTAAAAGCATTCTAGAAATTCAAGTTGTTGTTGTTGTTGAGTCCCAATGCAGTGATATCAGAAGTTTCATTCTACAATTTTACCAAAAATAGACTACGGACGGGACTTGCCATTCAAAATTTTAGAGTGAGTCTTCGTGATGTCATTGAGTGGAAACATTTACTGCCAGACTGCTCTTGGTAAATAGATATAAAGCAAAATTGCAGGAGCAGAGGGTTTTTGAGAGAGACATCTAGCAACATTACAGTTACATTGACATTTCGTAGATATGAGAAAGAGCAAAAAGAATGATGATTGTTTGATTATAATCGATCAGATGGAGAACTTGAGCTGAACATACCAAATTCAGTTGACAAAGATTGCACAGGTAAGTATAGAGGAATGAGACCATTCAGCCCAACTACCTCACCCACCCATAGAAACCTACAACCTCCCCATTACAAAATCCATCTGCCCTGTGAACAAGGTTTATCTCAAAGCCATATCCAAAAGACCACTCCACCTTACAATCACTCTTTGCATGAAGAAATACTTCCTGAAATTAGTACCGAGCTTGCCTTTTGTATCTTCGTGCCTTTGTCCCACAGTCATGATTTCTTCCCAATGTTGCTCTAAATTAATCTTTACTATGCTACTTATTGGCCTCCATTGTTTTCCTTTAGGATATGAAGAATCAACCATATAATCTGGGCCCAGAGTCAAACATAATCCAAACCTGATTTGGTGACAGGTTCCCTTTCCTGAAGGACATTGATGAACCAGTTAGATTTTTATAATAATCCAACAGCTTTCGTGGTCATTTCCTCTGCTAGCACAAAAATGACCAGATATACCAAATTCAATTTCACAGCTTGCCTCAGTGGCATTTGAATTCACAACCTCTCGGTCGATATCCTGGTATTATAACCAAAATGAAACCATACCCGTATATAAAATATGCTAATTGTGTTGTTTTCTAGTGATAAGCTGTTAAATATCACTCAATAATCTTGCAATGGTAACATTCCAATAATTAAAGATGCAAGCTCATAAAGTGCAATCAGTTCATTTAAAATCCATCCTATCACTACTTTGTGATCTCTTATAACAAGAGATAACACATGCATCCTTTGTCTTTTTAAGTCTTTCAGTCTTTGCTGACAAAAGGTCATCAACGTGAAACATTAACTCTTGACTCTCTCTCCACAGATGTGGCTGGAGTTGTGCATTTCCAGTATTTTCTGTGTTTTTATACATTAGGATTGCTTACTATGCAGATGATTTAGTGAACGTTAGCTACATGGTAATAAGACCCAGCCCTTAGGATGGACAAGACTTCCCATCAGCACAACCAGATGGAATATTCTGCCAATCACTGCCAAATAGTTAAAAGTGCATAGAATTTGCAGCATGGAAACCTTACAGTCCAGCAGGTCCAAGCCAGAGTTTATGTTCCACACAAGCCTCCTCCTACCTTATTCTATCTCACCCTATCATAACTTTCTACTCCTTTTTCCCTCTTAGAGCTTTTCCTTATAGTCATCTATGCTATAAAAACAGCAAGTGCTGGAAATGTTCTCCAGGTATAGCAGCATACGTGGAGAGAGAAATAAAATTAACATTTCAAGTCGAAAATGAATCTTCTTCAGATGGTGGAAGGTATGTAGATTTTCTTTCTTATATTCATTCATGGGATGTGGGCTTCGCTGGCTGGGCCAGCATTTATTGCCCATCCCTAATTGCCCTTGAGAAGATGGTAGTGAACTGCCTTCTTGAACCGCTACAGTCCATGTGGTGTAGGTACACCCACAGTGCTATTAGGGAGGGAGTTCCAGAATTTTGACCCAGCGACAGTGAAGGAACAGCGATATATTCCCAAGTCAAGGTAGTGAGTAACTTGGAGGGGAACTTCCAGGTGGTGGTATTCCCATCTATCTGCTGTCCTTGTCCTTCTAGATGGTAGTGGTCGTGGGTTTGGAAGGAGCTATCTAAAGAGCCTTGGTGAATTCCTGCAGTGTATCTTGTAGATGGTACACACTGCTGCCGCTGTGCTTCGTTGCTGGAGGGAGCGAATGTTTGTGGATGTGGTGCCAAACAAGCGGGCTGCTTTGTCCTGGACGGTGTCAAGCATCTTGAGTGTTGTGGGAGCTGTACTCATCCAGCAAGTGGGGAGTATTCCGTCACACTTTTAACTTTTGCCTTTTAGATGGCTTTAGGGAATCAGGAGGTGAGTTACTTGCTGCAGGATTCCTAGCCTCTGACCTGCTCTTGTAGCCAAAGTTTTTATATAGACTCAGACGTCTACAGCACAGAAGGAGGCCATTTGGCCCATCATGTCCATGCAGGTCAACAAAGACCTGACTACACTAATCCCATTTTCCAGCACTTGGCCCATAGCCCTGGAGGCTATGGCAACACAAGTGAATATCTAAATATTTCTTAAATGTTACGAGAGTTTCTGACTCCCACCATCCTTTCAGGCAGTGAGTTCCAGACTCCTACCGTCCTGTGGGTGAAAGAAATTCTCCTCAACTCCCCTCTTAGCCTTCTACATCTTACCTTAAATCTATGCCCCCTGGTTATTGACCCCTCCACTAATGGAAAAAGTGTCTTCCTCACTACCCTATCTATGCCGCTCGTAATATGGTTCATCCAGTTTAGTCTCTGTCAATGGTAACCCCCAGGATGTTGATAGTAGGGGATTCAGTGATGGTAATGCCATTGAATGTTTTGGGGCAATGGTTAGATTCTCTCTTGTTGAAGATTATCATTGCCTGGCACTTGTGTGGCACCAAGGTTGCTTGCCATTTGTCAGCCCAAGCCTGGATATTGTCCAGGTCTTGCTGCATTTGGACATGGACTGCTTCAGCATCTGAGGAGTTGCAAATGGTGCTGAACATTGTTCAATCATCAGCGAACATCCCCAATTCTGACCTTCTGGTGGAAGGAAGGTCATTGATGAAGCAGCTGAAGGTGTTTAGGCTGAGGACACTACCCTGAGGAACTCCTGCAGTGGTGTCCTGGAGCTGAGATGATTGACCTTGAACAACCACAACCATCTTCCTTTGTGCTAGGTATGATTCCAACCAGTGGAGAGTTTTCCCCTGATTCCCATTGACTCCAGTTTTGCTAGGGCTCCTTGATGCCACACTTGATCAAATGCAGCCTTGATGTCAAGGGCAGCCACTCTCACCTCACCTCGGGAGTTCAACTCTTTTGTCCATATTTGACCGAAGCTGTAATGAGGGCAGGAGCTGAGTGGCCCTGACAGAACCCAAACTGGGCATCAGTGAGCAGGTTATTGCTAAGCAAGTGTCGCTTGATAGCACCGTTGATGACCCCTTCCATTACTTTACTGATGATCGAGAGTAGATTGATGGGACGGTAATTGGCCGGGTTTGGATTTATCCTGCTTTTGGTGTACAGGACATACCTGGGCAATTTTCCACATAGCCGGGTAAATGCCAGTGTTGTAGCTGTACTGGAACAGCTTGGATAGGGATGCGACAAGTTCTGAAGCACAAGTCCTCAGTACTATTGCCGGAATATTTTCAGGGCCCATAGCCTTTGCAGTATCCAGTGCCTTCAGCCATTTCTTGATATCACATGGACTGAATCAAATTAGCTGAAGACTGGCACCTGTGATGCTCGGGACCTCCGGAAGAGGCTGAGATGGATCATCCACTCAGCAATTCTGGCTGGAGATTGTCGCAAGTGCTTCAGCCTTATCTTTTGAACTGATGTGCTGGGCTCCCCCATCATTGAGGATGGAGATATTTGTGGAGCCCCCTCCTCCAGTGCATTGTTTAATTGTCCACCACCATTCACAACTGGATGTGGCAGGTCTGCAGAGTTTAGACCTGATCCATTGGTTGTGGGATCACTTAGCTCTGTCTATCACTTGCTGCTTATGCTGTTGAATATGCACGTAATCCTGTACTTCACCAGGTTGATGCCTCATTTTAAGGTATACCTGGTGCGGCTCCTGGCATGCACTCCTGCACTTTTCGTTGAGCCAGGGTTGATCCCCTGGCTTCATGGTAATGGCAGATATGTCGGGACATGAGGTTACAGATTCTTACAAATATGATGGGTTTTATGCCATTGAAAGGTGAGGAAGAACAAAAGTGAAGGTCTGGGATAGATAGATAGAATCAACAAGAGGGAAAAACATACTTAACCTCATCCTCACCAACCTGCCTGCCACAAATGCATCTGTCCATGACAGCATTGGTAGGAGTGACCACCTTAAGGAGACGAAGTCCCGTCTTCACATTGAGGACATCCTCCATCATGTTTTGTGGCACTACCATTGTGCTAAATGGGATAGATTTCAAACAGATCTAGCAACTGAAGACTGGGCAATCATGAAGCGCTGTGGACCATCAGCAGCAGCAGAATTGTACACAACCACAATCTGTAGCCTCATGGCCCATCATATTGCCCACTCTACCATTACCATCAAGCCAGGGGATCAACCCTGGTTCAATGAAGAGTGCAGGAGGGCATGTCAGGAGCAGCACCAGGCATACCTAAAAATGAGGTGTTACCCTGGTGAAGCTACAGCACAGTGTTACTTGCGTGCCAAACCACATAAGCAGCAAGTGATAAACAGAGCTAAACGATTCCTCCACTAACAGATCAAATTAGATCTAAGCTCTGCAATCCTGCCACATCCAGTTGTGAATGGGGTAAATAAGATTTAAGAGGTAAATGCGTGGCTCAAAGATTGGTGTGGGAGAAATGGATTCCCATTTATGGGGCACTGACACCAGTGCTGGGGAAGGAGAGAGCTGTTGCATTGTGACAGGCTTCATTTGAACCATGCTGGGACCAGTGTTCTGGCGAATTGTATAACTAGGGTTGTATGTAGGGCTTTAAACTAATTAGTGGGGGGGTCGGGGAGGGTTCAATTGAAGGGAAATTTATAAAATCAAAAAGAAACAAAGAGTGCAGAGTTGTAGGGTAATGAAGAGGCGAGCAATAATCAAAGGAAGGTATCAGTGCGGTGGTGAGTAGCGATATAGGTGCTGTGGATTGTGATGTGAAATCAGTTTGGGCAGAAATAAGGAATAGCAAGGGGAAGAAATCACGGGTGGGAGTCATCTATAGCCCCCCGAAGAGTTGCATCACTGTAGGACAAAGTATAAATCGGGAAATAATGGGGGTGTGTAAGAAGGGCGCTACAATTGTCATGGGTGATTTTAATCTGCCTATTGACTGGACAAATCAGATTGGCAGGGATAACGGAAGACGAATTTGTAGAGTGCATCAGGGATTGTTTCTTAGAGCAATACGTTGCAGGACCTACCCCAGAACAGGCTATTTTAGATCCAGTAATGTGTAATGAGGTGGGATTAATAAGAGACATCGTAGTTCAGGATCCTCTAGGGGGTAGCGATCACAACATAGTGGATCTCAAATTCAGTTTGAGCGTGAGCAACTCGGGTCTCAAACCAGTGAACTCAACTTAACTAAGGGCAATTACAGAGGTATGAAGAAAGAGCTGTCAAAAGTGGGCAGGGAACTAGGGGGAAGGTCAGTGGATGAGCAGTGGCAGATATTTAGGTAGAGATTTCATAATGCTCAGCAAAAACTTATCCCGGTCAAAAAAAAGGGCTCAATGAGAAGGTTGAACCATCCGTGGTTAACAAAGGTGCTCAAGGAGAGTATCCAATCAAAATCTAAGGCATACAACGCGGCGAAAACTAGTGGTAGGCCAGAGGATTGGGAACTTTTTAGAGCCAGCAGCGGATGACTAAAAAACTAATAAAGAGGGAGAAAATTGATTATGAAAGTAAATTGGAAAGAACTATAAAAACAAACAGCAAGACCTTCTACGGGTATATAAAAAAGAGAGTAGATAAAGTGAGCATGGGACCCTTGGAGGATGCGACTGGAGAATTGATAATGGGGAACAGGGAAATGGCAGATAATTTAAACCAATATTTTGCATTGGTCTTCACGGTGGAGGATACTATAAACATCCCAAAGATATCAGATAAGCAAGGAGCTTATGGGAGGAAAGATCTTGTAACAGTCTCTATCACGAGAGACAAAGTATTTGACAAACTAATGGGACTAAAGGCAGACAAGTCGCCAGGACCTGATGGCCAAGCCTGCATCCAAGGGTTTTAAAGGAAGTGGTTACAGAGATATTGGAGACATTGGTCGAAATATTCCAGAACTCACTGGATTCTGGGAGGGTCCCAGAAGATTGGAAAACTGCTAATGTGATGCCTCTGTTCAAGAAGGGAGGGAGACAAAACGCAGGAAACTATAGGCCAGTCAGCCTAACATCTGTAGTTGGGAAAATACTACAGTCCATTTTTAAGCAAGAAATAGCAGGACATTTAGAAAAGCTTAACGCAATCAAACAGAGTCAACACGGTTTTGCGAAAGGGAAATCATATTAGACAAATTTGCTAGATTTCTTTGAGGATATAACAAGCAGAGTTGATAAAAGTGAAACTAGTAGATGTAGTGTATTTGGATTTCCAGAATACGTTCGATAAGGTGCCACATAAAAGGTTATTGCACAAGATAGGAGCTCATGGTATTGGGGGTAATGTATTAGCATGGATTGAGGATTGGTTAACACACAGAATACGGAGAGTAGGGATTAATGGGTCTTTTTCAGATTGGAAAGACTTAACTTCTGGAGTGCCAGAAGGATCAGTCCTAGGTCCTCAATTATTTACCATCTATATTAATGACTTGGAGGAGGGGGCAGAGTGTAATGTATCCAAATTTGCTGATGATACAAAAATAGGTGGGAGGGCATGTTGTGATGAGGTCATAAGGAATCTGCAAGGGGATATAGACAGATTAAGTGAGTGGGAAAAAACTTGGCAGATGGAGTTTAATGTAGGGAAGTGTGAGGTGATGCACTTTGGTAGGAAAAATCAAAAGGTAGGCTATTATTTAAATGGAGGGAGTCTCCAAAAAAGTGAAGCACAGAGGGATCTGGGTGTTCTTGTGCATGAAACAAAACGTTAGCATGCAGGTGCAGCAAGTAAGAAGGTAAATGGAATTTTGGCCTGTATTGCTAGGGGGTTGGAGTTTAAAAATAGTGAAGTCTTGTTACAACTGTACAGGGTGTTGGTGAGGCCGCATCTGGAGTACTGTGTACAGTCTTGGTGCCTGTATTTAAGAAAGAATATACTGGCATTGGAGGCAGTTCAAAAGAGATTCACTAGGCTGATTCCTGGGATGAAGGGGTTGACTTATCAAGAACAGCTAAACAGGTTAGGCCTTTATTCATTAGCGTTTAGAAGAATGAGGGGGCTTGACAGGGTTGATGTTGAGAAGATGTTTCCACTAGTGGGGGAATCTCAAACTAGGGGGCATAGTTACAGAATAAGGAAACCGCATTTAAAACTGAGATGTGAAGAAATTTTTTCTCCCAGAGGGTAGTGAATGTCTGGAATTCTCTACCCCAGTGAGTTGTGGAGGCTAGATCACTGAAAATATGTAAAAGTGGAGGTAGGTAGATTTTTGAAATATCGGGGAATTGAGGGCTATGAGGAGCTAGCACAAAAGAGGAGTTGAGGCCTGGGGCAAATCTTATTGAATGGCAGGGCAGACTTGAGGGGCTGAATGGCCTACTCCTGCTCCTATTTCTTATGTTCTTATGAATCAGAGGGAAAACTCTCCATTGGTTGGAGTCCTACCTATCAGAAAGGAAGATGGCTGTGGTTCAATCATCTCAGCTCCAGGACATCACTGCAGGAGTTCCTCAGAGTAGTATCCTCGGCCCAAACCTCTTCAGCTGCTTCATCAATGACCTTCCTTCCATCATATGGACAGAAGTAGGGATGTTCGCTGATAATTGCACAATGTTCAGCGCCATTCGCAACTCCCATACTGAAGCAGTCCATGTCCAAATGCAGCAAGACCTGAACAATATCCAGGCTTGGGCTGACAAGTGGCAAGTAACATTGGCACCACACAAGTGCCAGGCAATGACCATCTCCAGCAAGAGAGAATCTAACCATTACCCCCTAACATTCAAAGGTATTACCATCACTGAATCCCCCCACTATCAACATCCTGGGGATTACCATTGACCAGAAACTGAACTGGACTAGCCATGTAAATACTGTGACCACAAGAGCAGGTCAGGGGCTAGGAATCCTGCAGCAAGTAACTCACCTCCTGACTCCCTAAAGCCTGCCCACCATCTACAAGGCAAAAGTCAGGAGTGTGATGGAATACTCTCCACTTGCCTGGATGAGTACAGCTCCCACAACACTCAAGAAGCTTGACATCATCCAGGACAAAGCAGACTGTTTGATTGGCATCCCATCCACAAACATTCACTCCCTCCACCACTGTCGCACAGTAGCAGCAGTGTGCACCATCTACAAGATGCACTGCAGGAACTCACCAAGGCTCCTTAGGCAGCACCTTCCAAACTCACAACCGCTACCTTCTAGAAGGACAAGGGCTGTAAGACACATGAGAACACCACCACCTGGAATTTCCCCTTCAAGTCACACACCATCCTGACTTGGAAATATAACTCCATTCCTTTACTGTCAATGGGTCAAAATCCTGGAACTCTCTCTCTAACTACACTGTGGTTGTACCTACACCACGTTGGCTGCAGGGGTTCAAGTAGGCAGCTCACCACCACCTTGTCAAGGGCAATGAGGGATGGGCAATAAATGCTGACCCAGCCAGAGACGCCAACATCCCATGAACGATTTTTTCTTTTAAATTCAAGGGTGGGAGAGATCGAGTGGCAAAGATGTCACGGAACAAAAAGCAAAAGGAGTGCTAATGGTTGTAGTCAAGAAACAAAACATTTGTCCATAATGAGCATGAATGGCAGAATAATGGACAGCTCTGTATGAAAAAAAACATGCACGCAAGATTCAGACCAGCACATAACAAAAAAAACAGAATCAAAATACAGTACAGAGTTCGTGGTCTGAAATTGTTGAACTTAATGTCGAGTCCAGAAGGCTGTAAAATGCCTAATCGGAAGATGAGGTGCTGTTCCTCAAGCTTGCGTTGAGCTTCACTGGAACATTATAGTTGATCAAGAACAGAAATGTGAGCAAGGTGGTCAATTAAAATGGCAAGTGACCGACAGCTCAGATCAAGCTGCCGGACTTAACGGAGGCGTTCTGCAAAGCGGTCACCCAATCTGCGTTTGGTTTCCCCAGTGTAGAGGAGACCACGTTGTGAGCAGTGAATACAGGATACTAAATTGAAAGGCATACAAATAAATCACTGCTTCACCTGAAAGAAGTGTTGGACAGTGAGGGGAGAGGAGGTCAAAATGGCAGGTGTTATGCCTCCTGCGAATGCATGGGAAAGTGTCACAGGAAGGAGACAAAGTGTTATGGGTGATTGAGGAGTGGACCAGCATGTTGTGGAGGGCATGGTCCTTTTGGAACGCTGACGGGGGAGAGGAGAGGAGGATGGGAGTTGGTGGTGGCATCATGCTAGTGGTGGCGGAAATGGCAGAGAATGTTCCTTTGAATGTGAAGGCTGGTGGGGCACAAAGCGAGGGCAAGGGGAACCTTATTGCAGTTCTGGGGGTGAGGGGAAGGGGTGACAGCAGAGCAAAATTGCAGGAAATGGGTCAAATATGATTGATGGCCCTGTCAACTCCAGTGAGGAGGGGGGTGGGGGGTGCTAATCCCTGTTAAGGCAAAAGGAAGTCATGTCAGAAGCACTGGTGTGGAATGTTGCATGATCAGAACAGGTGCGATGGAGACAGAAAAATACTGGGAGAATGGAACGGAATGGAGTTTTTACAGGAAGGAGGGTGTGAGTAAGTGTAGTCGAAGTAGCTGTGGGTGTCAGTGGGCTTATAATGAATATTAGTAGACAGCCCATCCCCAGAATCTCTGCACCTTTGCTAGTCGCCTCAACTACTCTATGTAGCAAGCACAGTGGCAAGTTCCACATTGTAATCACTCTGAGTAAAGAAGTTTCTCCTGACACCCTTATTCCATTGATCAATGACTCTCTTACCTTTAAGGTTTCTAGTTCTGGACAACCCCACAAATGGAAACATCATCTCTATCAAATGCTTTCGTAAGTTTAGGTCACCCCTTAGCCTTCCCTTTCCTAGAGAAAAGAGTGTCAGCCTGTTCAATTTTCAAAGCTACTCCTTGGGGAGAATTTTCTCCCTGTCGGGAGGGCTGAGCAGGAGCGGGGGCACAGCCGATCGCCGCCCGCAATTGGCTGCACGCCGCCATTTTGCCAATTAAGGCCCGCCCAGCGTGACACACACCCGGAAGCGCTGAGCACTCCCTGTGCGGGCGGGAGGGGGAAGGAGGCTGAGCCGGGGCTTGCGCTCTTTCGCACATGCGCGCAAAAGAGTGCAGAAATCCCCCTGAGGTAGGGAGTTGCCTCAAGGAGTTTAATTTCATTTTGAAAAATTAAAATAAAGAGAAAAAAAAAATTTCAGACATGTCCCCTCATGTGACAATGCCAATGAATTTTAATGAAAAAAAAATGTAATTTATTAACCCTTCATGAAACCTCATCCCGCCCGTGGATGAGGTTTCATGATAAATGCGAAGGCTGCCTGGGCTCTTCGCTTGCCCATCAGCCTTAAGGTTGGACGGGCAGCTTTGTTAATTATTTTAATTAGTTTTTAAATGGCCTTAAAAGACCTTTGACCGTTCAGCGGGTGCGCAGCCAACCCTGGTCCACCCCCGCTCACTGAATAGAAGATTCAGGCCCTTTGAGTTTTTCAGTCACGGTCTTTTTTTAAAATTTAATATGAGAAAGCATTAATTCAACTCTTGTTTGTAGCTCACTTCCAAGTGCCTATAATTCTACATATTAACCCTATGAACCCCCCAATTGGATAATACTCAAAAAAAACAACCAGTTTGTTATGATAAGTTGCTGAGCTCCCACTAGCTCATTCTCAATATCATCCTTTTGCATAATATTTGTATAAATGAACACATATTTGCGCAAATCTTTACTGCACTATTGTTTACATGGCCTTAAGGAGATTTGTGACTAAAATATGATGTAATTTAATTGGTCTCCATGTTCTGAAATAATCATACGATTTACATCAGAGTGTCGAATTTATCCATTCAGAACAACAGTTAAACACTAAAGAAAGACTTACATTTATATAGCACCTTTTATGATCACTCTCGAAGTGCTTTACAGCCAATGAGGTACCTGTACCATTGAAGCGTAGTCACTAGCAGCAGCCAATTTGTATACAGTAAGTTTCCACAAACAATAAAGTGATAATGATCAGTTAATTTGTTTTGTTGATTCATTCATGGGATGTGAGTTTTGCTGGCATGGTCAGCATTTGTTGCGCATCCTAATTGCCCTTGAACTAAGTGGCTTGCTCGGTGATTTCAGAAGCAGTTTAGAGTCAACCACATTGCTGCGGGTCTGGAGTCACATGTAGGCCAGACCAGGTAAGGATGGCAAATTTCCTTCCCTAAAGAGCATTAGTGAACCAGATGGGTTTTTATGACAATCAATGATAGATTCATGGTCACCCTTACCTGAAACTTTAAATTCCAGGTTTTGTTAACTGAATTTAGATTCCACCAGCCACCATAGTGGAATTTGAACCCATGCCCCCAGAGGATTAGCCTGGGTCTCTGGATTACTCGCCCAGTGACATTACCTGTACACCACCATCTCTGTTTTTGTGATGTTAATTGGGGTATAATTATTAGCTAGGACACCAGGGAAACTCCCCTGCACTTCTTAAAAATAGTGCCATGGGATCTTTTACACTCATCTGAAAGGGCAGATGGGGCCTCGGTTAAACATTTCACCCAAAAGATGAAATCAGGCACCTCCTCAGTATGGTTGGCCTTGACTCTTGTGCTGAAGTGGGGCTTGGACCGAGAACCTTCTGACTCAAACGCACAAGTGCTGCTAACTGAGGCACAGTTGACATATGGATCATTGGACTCATTTATGTAACTGGAAACTTTGGAGTCAAATTCAATTTTGCTTTTTTATATCTTAAAATGGGTACAGTATTCATGAAAAATTATTCAACAAATTCTTTCTGATTTACTTATGGCCATATCAAATCCTTTGCACTTATCACTTATGCATGACATCACCATGAGAAAAAGACAAACTATTATTTAGTTCATAAAGACACTGCCCCTTTAAGGCTTTCACTTTTATAGTTAACTTTGTCCAAAAAAAAGGGGGAAACTATAAACCAGCTATTGATCAATAGCTCTATGCTCCTTCTCTAAACATGGCAATGTAAAAGAGTAGTAATTTTGTTACTATAAGGATTTAGGTTTACCAAAGTTTACTTAAGCTTTGGTACATGTTTGGGGACTTGTTCTATATTCCTGTAAATGCATTGCCTGTTGCAGCACTATCTTGCAGACTAGAGAAGTCCCAGATTGCATTCTTAGTTGCAGCAGAGCCAGCTGGTCTCAGCCAGGTGTGTGGGAATGGAACAGTTGACCTCAGCATCCCCAGGCTATGCAGTGGGCAATAAAACCTGCAGGGTTCCTGAACCTGATCACTATCCAGTGACCCCTGCCCCTGATGGAAAGCACACCTGTGTAAGGATTTCCAGAATGGCTGATGCTTACATGTCCAAATAACCCGCAGACATTCTTCCTTGGAAATTGCTGGGGTCCCACTCTGCTGTCAAGAGTGGAACCCCGCCCATCATTGACCAAGGCCAGAGACCCTGTCCCAAATCCCAGGGTGGGCTGATTTCCATAGTCAGGCCTGTCTGCCAGTGGCTGCAAGGGCACACCAGCTGTAGTCATTCCTATTCAAAACTGCCTGCCCTTTTAAAGTAGAGTGGAGGGCCCCTGAGGCCTAAAATGAATGAAGCATTTGTTTTAAAAAACGCTTCAGATGCCACAGGAGCCAATCCCAACGAGAGAAGGCAATTGATCATCTCAAGCAGTCAGGATCCAACTCATATTCTGGACACCACTCAATGCCCCACACTCCCCAGCCCCCAGACATGAAGGGGGCATGTCCTCTCCAGCCCATTAACTGTGGAGGCTCTGTGGCTAGAATCACGTGAGGAGAATGATCATTCTAGCATGGTAGGGCTGTTGGCTCCTATAGAATGGCAGCCCTGCATGAAATCATTGCATTTATGAGAAGAATGGAAGAGGATTGATAAGGGAGACCCAAAAGCTGGGCAGTGTAAAGATTTAACTCATTGCTGGGGAGGATCTCGAGCTGTTTCTGAAGTGACTGACAGCGCTGGCGAGGGGTGGGGAGGGGTAAATACACATTCACCTTTGACAGAATCATGGCACAGCCTCTCGACAAGAACGTCACTTTGGCATTTCAATCCTGCTTACTTGCTTGTCGTGAAGGATGAGGAACACAGGGCTCAGTTTACGCCAGTTCAGGTAACCATGTAAATTGTTAGAAGGCCAAGATACAAGACATGTTGTTTGTTAGATCAGAGCAGGGAGAGGGGTGGGGGGGTAGTGTTGGAGCAAATGTTTTCCTCCCCATTCATTAAGTGCTCAATTTTACCCACTGCGGGGGTAGTTGGAGATACCATCCCTCCCAGGCTACCAATCACTATGGTCAGATTCTCAACAGCCTTGGTAAAGGTCTGACAAATTGTCCATCCACCCAATCAGTCACGGTTAGTGAATGATCCCAGGACGAAAGGCTGAGGGTTTTTTTCTCACAAACAATATGATAATCCAGCATTTTAATTTTCTTTATGTTAATAAAACAAAAAAGGACTTTCCTAAAACTAATTTTCAACCAAAATCATCATCATATTATGCTTTGGAATAATTCCAAATTAGAAAGTTGGAACTCAAGAACACAAGAAACAGGAGCAGCAGTAGACCATATGGCCCATCGAGCCTGATCCACCATTCAATATGATCAGGGTTGAGTTGGGCTTCAACTTCACTTTCCTACCCACTCCCCAAATTCTTTGATTCCCTGAGAGGACAAAAATCTGTCTATCTCAGCCTTAAATATATTCAATGAAGGAACACCCACAACTCTCCAGGATAGAGAATTCAAGAGTCACAACCCCTTGAGTGAAGTAATTTCTCCTCATCTCAGTCCCAAATGATCGGCCTCTTATCCTGAGACTGTGCCCCCATGTATTAGATTCCCCGACCAGTGGAAACAAATCTCTCAGCGTCCACCCTATCAAACCCCTTCAGAATTTTGTATATTTCAATGAAATTGCCTTTCATTCTTCTCGACTCCAGAGAACATAGTCTCAATTTACTCTCATTATAGAACAACTCCCTCATAACAGGGGCCAATTTAGTGAACCTTTACTGTACCATCTCCAATGCAAGAATATCCATCCATAAATATGAAGACTAAAATTGCATACAATATTCCATATGTGGTCTCACCAAAGCCCTGCACAGCTGTAGCAAGACTTCTTTATTCCTGTACTCCCAATCCACTTGCAATAAAGGCCAACATGTTATTTGCCTTCTTAATTGCTTTTTTTTTTAAAAACTCATTCAGTGGGTGTGGGCTTCGCTGGCTAGGCCAGCATTTATTGTCCATCCCTAATGGCCCTTGAGAAGGCGATGGTGAGCTGCCTTCTTGAACTGCTGCAGTCCATGTAGTGTAGAGATACCCAGAGTGCTATTAGGGAGGGAGTCCCAGGGTTTAGATCCAGTGAAGGAACGGCGATATATTTCCAAGTCAGGATGCTGTGTGGCTTGGAGGGGAACTTGCAGGTGGTGCTGTTCCCATGCATCTGTTGACCTTGTCCTCCTAGGTGGTAGTGGTCATAGGTTTGGAAGGTGCTGTCAAAGGAGCCTTGGTGAGCTGCTGCAGTGCATCTTGCATATGGCACATACTGCTGCCGCTGTGCACCAGTGGTGGAAGGATTGAATGTTTAAGGTAGTGGATGGGGCATCAATTAAGCAGGTTGCTTTGTCCTGGATGATGTCAAGCTTCTTGAGTGTTGTTGGAGCAGCATTCATCCAGGCAAATGGACAGTATTCCGTCACACTCCTGATTTGTGCCTTGTAGATGGTGGATAGGCTTTGGGGAGTCAGGAGGTGAGTTACTCTCAGCAGGATTCCTAGCCTCTGACCTATTCTTGTAGCCGTAGTATTTATATGTCTGGTCCAGTTCAGTTTCTGGTCAATGCTAACTCCCAGGGTGTTGAAAGTAGGGGATTCAGTGATGGTAATGCCACTGAATGTCAAGGGAGATGGATAGATTTCTGGAGATGCTCATTGCCTGTCATTTTTGAGGCACGAATGTTACTTGTCACTCATCAGCCCAAGCCTGAATGTTGTCCAAGTCTTGCTGCATATAGACACAGACTACTGCAGTATCTGAGGAGTTGTGAATGGTGCTGAACATTGTACAATCAGTGAACATCCTCACTTCTAACTTTATGATAGAAGGAAGATCATTGATGAAGCAGCTAAAGATGGTTGGGCCTAAGACACTACCCTGAGGAGCTCCTGCAGTGATGTCCTGGGACTGAGATGATTGACCTCCAATAACCACAACCATCTTCCTTTATACAAGGTATGGAAAGTTTTCCCTCTGACTCCCGTTGACTTCAGTTTTGTTAGGGTTCCTTGATGCCACACTCTGTCAAATGCTGCCTTGATGTCAAGGGCAGTCACTCTCACCTCACCTCCTGAAGTGTTTGGACCAAGATTGTAATGAGGTCAGAGGCTGAGTGACCCTGGCAGAACCCAAACTGAGCGTGAGTAAGCAGGTTATTGCTGAGCAGATGCCACTTGATAGCCCCACTGATGACCCCTTCCATTACTTTGCTGATGATCAAAAGTAGATTGATGGGGCGGTAATTGGCCGGGTTGGATTTGTCCAGCTTTTTGTGGACATTTGTTACTGGACCTGCATGCTAACTTTCTGTGTTACTTGTATGAGCACATCCAAGTCTCTCTGAACATCAATATTTACAAGTTTCCCACCTTTGAAAAATATTCTGCTTTTCTATTCTTATGACCAAAGTGAATAACCTCACTTTTCCATATTACACTCCATATATCATCTTGTTGGACTGTCTTTATTCAGATTACAAAACAATAATATGGTTCTAGGCACCCATTACAATTTGAGATGTTTTGAATATTGACTTCTCTTTTGCTTTTCTTCTCAATAATTCTCCCTCATTTCTTAACAATTGTTAAGATGCTATTTCACTAACAACCACGGCCTAATAGTGCCTCAGTCAAGTGTCTATTTTCCTGTATGAGTCTAGCCCATTGAATATCAGCTGATTGCTAATCAGGGAACTCATCCAGCCAAAGTCAATCCTATTCTCACCTGATATCCATGCCCATCTGCCTTTCAGAAGGGACCATTCAATAGTGATCATGAGCTGGCATCCAGGCAGTTCCCCCCACCCCACCACACTTTCTATTCCAGGGTTGCTGAAATCAACTCTACAACACCAATGGCTGCCCAGCATGACATCTGCTAACCCAATGCAGACTGGAAGTTGAATATGGTACCTTCAAGTCAGTATAGTATAGACCCCCACACAGTGGTACATTTACCCACTTGACCAGCAAGGGAGCTGTTTTTAGAATTTATTACAGTCCTAGAATAGAATTGAGGGACAATTGATTTATTCACAAAAAGTTTATTTCTTTCCGTTTGATAAGACATTAGGTCATTTAACTTCACCGCTGAGATTGGAACACAACAGGCAATATAGGATCGCCTGCAGATTGTACGCAGTGGCTAGTATTCAATTCTATTGACTTCAATGTAACTGAATATCAGGCACTGCATATAAGGAGTGGTCAATCCCATACTGTCTGTGCTGTGGCATTATCCAAAATGAATTTCTATCTGTTCATAAGAGCAAAAGTTCATAAGAAATAGGAGCAGGAGTAAGCCACTTGACCCATCAATCCTGCTCCACCATTTGATAATGTACAAGGATACCCAGATCCCTCTGTACTGCAGCATTCTGCAGTCTGCCTCCATTTAAATAATATTCTGCTTTTCTATTTTTCCTGTCAAAGTAGGCAATATCACATTTTCCCACATTATACTCCATCTGCCAATTTTTTATCCATTTACTTAACCTACCTATATCCCTTTGCAGACTCTTTGTATCCTCTTCACAACTTACTTTCCTACCTATCTTTGTTTCATCAGCAAATTTAGCTACAATACAGTCTGTCCTTCATCCAAGTCATTAATATAGATCATTAATAGTTGAGGCCCCAGCAATGATCCCTGTGGCACTCTACTAGTTAGTTTGTCAACCTGAAAATAACCCATTTATCCCAACTCTCTGTTTCCTGTTAGTTAGCCGATCCTAATGCTAATATATCACCCCCAACACGATGAGCTCTAATCTTGTGCAGTAACTTTTTTTAAGTGGCATCTTATCAAATGCCTTTTTGGAAATCCAAATACACTACATCTACTGTTTTCTTTTATCCACCCTGCTTGTTATATCCTCAAAGAATTCTAATAAATTTGTCAAACATAATTTCCCTTTCACAAAACCATATTGACTCTGCTTGGTTGTATTATGGTTTTCTAAGTTTTCTGCACCACCTCCATAATAATGGATTCTAGCATTTTCCCATTAACAGACTAATAGGCCTGTAGGTATTACATTTGTAGTTTTCCAGTCTGCTGGGACCTTTCCAGAATTTAGGGAATTTCAGAAGATTAAAATTAATGTATCTACTATCTCTGTACCCACTTCCTTTAAGACCCTAGGATGCAGGCCATCAGGTCCAGGGGACTTGTCATGCATTAGTTTTCCCAGTACTTTTTCCTCTAGTGATCATGTGTTTTGAATTCCTTCCCCAATATTGTCTGTTGCTTTCCTATTATTCTTGGAATGCTTTCTGCATCTTCTACAGTGAAGACAGATATAAAACCTTTGTTCAAAGTCTCTGCCATTTCCTTGTTTCCCATTATTAACTCCCAGTCCCACCCTCTAAGGGACCAATGCTTACTTGAGCTATTCTCTTTCTTTTCATCCTAATAGAAGCCTTGACTGTTTTTATATTTCTTGCTCGTTTTCTCTCATACTTCAATTTCTCCCTTTATATTAATTTTTTATTCATCCTTTGCTGATGTCTAACATTTTCCAAATCTTCTGGGTTACCATTAATCTTTGCAGCATTGTACATCTTTTCTTTCAATTTGATACTAACTTCCTTAGTTAGCCACAGATGGTGTATCCTTCTCATAGTGTCTTTCTCAATTGAATATATCTTTGTTGAGAGATATGAAATATCTCCTTAAATATCTGCCACTGCTTCTCTACCATCTAACCTCTTAACCTATTTTCCTAGTCCACTTTAGCCAACTCTGTCTTCATACCGTCATAATTGCATTTACTTAATTTTCAAACTCAAATGTCACACCCTCAAACTGAATGTGAACCTCAAACATGTTGAACGATTGTACAGGCTTTGGCTCCTCCATTGCTACCTTCTGGATCCCCATACCTACCTCAGTCACAGTCACACCCCATTGTCTCTGACCACAGACCAAATCTGAAGTACCTAACCTAAGGGGTATGGCTGCCTCCTGGAACAAAATATCCAGGTAACTTTCCGTTTCTTTGATGCATCATTACAGTGTCCAAAGCTCAGACCCAAGTTCATCAAGCTGCACAAATTTACTACGGATGAGGATCACACTGATGTCCACCATCTCCCACAAGCTATTGCTATATCACATCAACTATTCTGCCATCTTTATTGTATTTAATTCAACCAATTAGGTTTCAAGTTTAGAAATATCACTGAATTGCTGTCTGGTTATTCCAAGTAGTTTAACTGGTTAAGTTATATAAATGTAATGTAATACTTAGTTACCCCCAGTGTCATCTTAAACTACTGCCCATGTTTAGAGGGATAAAAGTCACCTATCTGCTCATCTAATTAAAAGTATTGAACACTAATCAGCTTCCGGAGGCTGAAAAATTATATATAAAAGCAGCACCTCAATCTCCCTCTGCACCAAATTCCCAAGTTAGCACTTGCACCTCATCATACTCTGTACAATAGTAAAGCCTTTCTACTTTTATAGAGAGCTGATGACTCACACCCAAGTTGCAATGCTAAGTCTGCTTCCTGCTAATGATTCACACCTATTCACTTTCAGGTTACAGGTAACTGCCAGACAATTTCTGTTAACCAGGCTCCTTAACTAGCTTGCAGTTTTAAAGTTCTAAGTCAGTCCGCCTGCTGATCTTAATTATAGTTTGAAAAAAAACTTACCAGAGAGATTGCTACCTGCACCAAATTCCGAAGTTAGCATTTGTACCTCATTACACTCAGGCCTTGTCACACTCTGTGCTCCACACGTTGGACCTTCCCTATTATTTAAGACCCCACTGACAGAACTCCCACCCACCAAGTGCTGCCAGCCAATCAGGCCATCAACTCTCCATTGCTGTCAGCACAACAGGGAGCAGTGGCTGCTGCTGGTAATGTTCCAGAGACTTCACCAGGGATCATCGCTGGATCCCTGGACTTAGGCGAGTGAGGGTGAGAGGGGGCCACAGGATAGGGGAGTTTGGGGGGTCATGGGCAAAGGCATAGGGGTAACTTTCAGTGCCTCCCCCTTCCCAAGGCTGGGTCCTTTGATCAGAGTGCCTGACAATGAGGTAGGCGATTGGCAAACCCAACTGGGTTTGCTGAGAGGCCTTCAAGAGGCACAAGAGAGCCATGCAACTCCCATTTAATCCCTGAGCCACCACTAAATTCTGGTAGGTTCCGGGATAATTAGTGTCAATTGGCTCTTAATGACCCTAATTGATATCCCACCACGAGCAGGTGAGTTTCTCACATCGGCCCCTTCCCGCCTCCGACTTAATCGCAAGTAGTTTTCACGTTATCATGAGACTGATGCGTGGCCCCTCCCATTTTTAAGTGGGTCCGGCTGCCTTGTTCCTGCCATGTTGGGCTGGATTAAATTTCACCCATTAACACTGCTGTCCAGGTCTAACACTGGAGGCCAAAAGTTGAAAGATACTGCTTTTGTAGCCATTGACATTGTTCACCTTGATGAACACAAAGAAAATTGCAGAAAGTACAAAACTTATATAATTAAGTAATGCATTTCCTTGATGCTTTTGAATAGCATCTCATTGACACACATTACAGTAAATGCAATAACTCCTGGTATGTTAGATCCACATTAAATGGTTGTGTTACAGGATAATATAAGCTCTTTAAGCAGATGATGAAATAACTGGAAATTGAAAAAGCAAATATCATGAAATTAGCATCTGATATTGCCTCACAAATATTTAACAGCTTTTATTTGTTCACTATTTTAAATGGTTAATACCTCTAGTCACATATTGCTAGGGCATAAAGTAGTTACTAGACTTATATTCACTAATTTGGAATTTTACATTTGCCCTTCTATTCAATCCTTGATTTTTATGTTACCTAAATTAACTCTAATGTTGCACATAAAAACATGTTCATGTCCAGGAAGATTATTGGTTGAAACTGAAAAACTATGATGGCTCATCTGACCTGAATGCATGGAAGAGAATGGATGGAAGAGTTTCAAGGAGATAAAGCTTCTCTGGAGATTAGAACCATGTTGCTCAAAGATAACTGGGATACCAGAGAGTTTAGCTGTTTTGCTCAGGATGATTCATTAAACATCTCCTCTTCCCTGTTCTGTGATGGGCTCCATTGCCCTCAGCATGCCTCTAAACTGTGGTGACTGGATCTTGTTGGCTTACTTTGGCTGGCCCTGTTTTTCTTTGCGATTAAACAGTAGAGAGCTGCATTGGTCTGAACGTAAATGTTGCCATGTTGTAACTGTGGCATAAGAGCAGTGCCTCCTTCTTTTGTAAAGTTCTGAATTTTCCACTTTGCTGAACACTGCATTTTAAGTTTTGTGCCTTGTGTGTTCTTTTGCTGTTCAATCATGTTTCTGAACTTATTTATTACCTCAACCCTCTCAAGCTCCAATACTAGCTTTCTCTTCATGCTTATATGTCAGCTGTAGATGTTATAATTAAATGTAATAACTACTTAGATGAAATATATGCCTCAGCACCAAACACAACAGCACATCCAATGCCCAGCCACCAATTCGATTGCCTGTGATGCACCAGTGTGGATTGCATGGCACTGATTAAATGATCACAGCCTGAAATCAAAAAATTCCGGATAATAGGTTGCAAAATTTGCAGTCATTGTCGGTGTGTATTTGAATAGCGAGAAAAGAGTAGCAATACAGGGTTAAAATTAAAGCAATATGTGGAAACATAAACAAAATTTATTTAAGAATGATCACAATACCTACTGTTAGGCTTTTTCATATGTTGATTTCTTTCTTTATAGAAGAGACACTTTAAACATTGGAACTGAATTTGCAAAAGCAGTGCATCTCTTTAGGGAGGCTTTTTGTTCCATCATCGTCAGCTCAAACCATTTTTACCCTGTAATTTGCTGGACGATTCATACATTAACGATGGTGAACACCATTAAACTCACTGTATTTGACAACAAATTCTGAGTCATAATATGACCTGATCTACATGTTGGCCCACGTGTTTGACATCAGCATTTTTTTAGCCGCCAGTTTAATTCTACACTGAACCTCTGGCTCTTCCAGCCATAATTTATTGTTATTCTTTCATGGGATGTGGGCGTCACGGACTAGGCCAGCAGTTTTATTGGCCATCCCTAATTGCCTTTGAGAAGGCGGTGGTGAGCCGCTGCAGTCCATGTGGTGTAGCTACACCCACAGTGCTGTTAGGAAGGGAGTTCCAGGATTTTGACCCAGCGACAGTAAAGAAACGGCGATATATTTCCAAGTCAGGATGGTGAGTGGCTTGGAGGGAAACTTGCAGGTGGTGGTGTTCCCATGCATCTGCTGCTCTTGTCCTTCTAGGTGGTAGAGGTCATGGGTTTGGAAGGTGATGTCGAAGGAGCCTTGGTGAGTTGCTACAGTGCATCTTGTAGATGGAACACACTGCTGCTACTGTGCATCAATAGTGGAGGGTCTGGATGTTGGAGATGGTGGATGGGGTGCTGATCAAGCTGGCTGCTTTGCCCTGGATGGCATTGAGCTACTTGAGTGTAAATCAAGACATCTAGTCAAGTGGATAGGATTCCATCACACTCCCGGCTTCTGACTTGTAGATGGTGGACAGGCTTTGGGGAATCAGGATTGAGTTACTTGCCACAGAATTCTAGGCCTCTGACCTGCACTTGTAGCCAAAGTACATGGCTGGTCCACTTCAGTTTCTGGTTAATGGTAACCTCCAGGATGTTGATAGTGGAGGACTCAGTGATGGTAATGCCATTGAATGTCAAAGGGAGATGGTTGAATTCGGTTTTGTTGGAGATGGTCATTGCCTGGCACTTGTGAGGTGCGAATGTTACTTGCCACTTATCAGTCCAAACCTGAATGCTGTCCAGGTCTTGCTGTGTATGGCAGTTCCAATGCATCTGGGTCAGTATCTGGAGAGTCGTGAAAGGTGCTGAACATTGTGCAATCTTCAGTGAACATCCACACTTCTGATCTTACGATGGAAGGTCATTGATGAAGCAGCTGAAGATGGTTGGGCCTAGGACATTACCCTAAGGAACTCCTAGGGTGATGTCCTGGGACTGAGATGATTGACCTCCAACAGCCACAACCATCTTCCTTTGTGCTAGGTATGACTCCAACCAGTGGAGAGTTTTCCTCCAATTCACATTGACTCCAGTTTTGCTAGGGCTCCTTGATGCCACACTGTGTCAAATGTGGCCTTGATATCAAGAACAGCCACTCTCACCTCACCTCTTGGGTTCAACTCTTTTGTCCATGTTTGAACCAGGGCTGTAATGAGGTAAAGAGCTGAGTGGCCCTGCAAAACCCAAACTGAGCCAGTTATTTCTGAATAAGTGCCGCTTGATAGCACTGTCAATGATCCCTTCCAACACTTTACTGATGATCAAGAGTAGATTGATAAGGTCGTAATTGGCCGAGTCTGATTTGTCCTGCTTTCTGTGGACAGGACATATTTGGGCAATTTTTTACATTGCCGGGTAGATGCCAGTACTGGAACAGCTTGGCTAGGGGTGCAGCGAGTTCTGGAGCAAAGGTCTTCAGAACTATTGCTGGAATATTATCAGGGCCCATAGCATTTGCGGTACCTAATGCCTTCAGCCGTTTCTTGACATTGCATGGAGTGAACCGAATTGGCTGAAATTGGCATCTATGATGCTGGGGACCTCAGGATAAGGCTGAGATGGATCATCCACTCAGCATTTCTGGTTGAATACTGTTGCAAATGCTTCAGCCTTATCTTTTGCACTGATGTACTGGACTCCCCCATCATTGAGGATGGAGGTATTTGTGGAGCCTCCTCCTCCAGGTAGCTGTTGAATTGTCCACCACCATTCTGGATGTAAAGGACTCCAGAACGTAGATCTGATCTATTGGTTGTGGAGCTGCTTAGCTATGTCCATCACTTGCTGCTTTTGCTGTTTGTCATGCCAGTAGACCTGTGTTACTGCCTCACCAGTTTGAAACCTCATTTTTAGGTGTGCTTGGTACTGCTCCTGGCATGCACTCTGGCACTCTTGATCCCCCAGCTTGATGTCAACAGTAGAGTGGAGGAGATGCCAGGCCGTGAGATTACAGATTGTGGTTGTATTCACAATTCTGCTGCTGCTGATGGCCCAGTCTTGAGTTGCTAGGTCTGTTTGAAATCTATCCCATTTAGCACGATGGTAGTGCCACACCACATGATGGAGAGTATCCTCAATGTGAAGATGGGACTTCGTCTCCCCAATTACTATGTAGTGGTCACTCCTGCCGATACTGTCATGAACAGATGTACCTGTAGCAGGCAGGTTGGTGAGGACAAGGTCAAGTATGTTTCCCCCTCTTGTTGGTTCCCTCACCACCTGTCGCAGACCCAGTCTAGCAGCTATGTCCTTTAGGACTCAGCCAGCTTGGTCAGTTCTGGTGCTACCTGACGATGGACATTAAATTCCCTCACCCACACCCAGAGTATATTCTGTGCCCTTGCCACCCTCAATGCTTCCTCTAAGTGCTGCTCAACATGGGGGAGCAGTAATCAGCAGGAGGTTTCCTTGCCCATGTTTGACTTGATGTCATGAGTGTCAATGCTGAGAACTCCCAGGGCAACTCCCTCCAGATTGTATACCACTGTCCATTGTTGGTGGGACAGGACATATGGTGTCATCTGGGGCATTGTCAGGTATGATTCCTTCAGTATGTTAGGCTATCACTTGACTAGTCTGTGGGGACAAATGTAATGAGGACTCTAAAGGGTCAACAGGAATGGGTTTGCCGTAGTTGTTGCCGGTACCTGAGGTCGATGCGTTTTTACTTTTTTTTAAATTCCAGATTTTATTAACTGAATTTAAATTCCAGCTCCTGTGGTGGGATTTGAACCCGTGCCCCCATTAGCTTGGGCCTCTGGATTACTGGTCTGGTGACATTACCACTATGTCAATGCCTTCCCGCTGGGATCTGGAATAATGGCATCCCAATGCTGTCCTCAATTGGCCTGAGCCAAACTCGGGTCTTCACTGAGCTAACTGACCTCGGTCTGAGCAGTGGGTAGGATGTGTGGATGCTGGGCTTAGCCATAGTGCTCTTGTGGTTGAATAGCTTAGGCTCAGACGTGGGGAATGAGCACACAGTCAAGGGACTGACAACCTGCTCCTTGTGAAGAGGCCAGTCTCTTCAGAGGGGAGAAAGTTGGAGGGAAAATGAAATGCAAAACCACTTTCCAACTCTGCCCATAACAGTCATTGACATTAATCATTACAACTGTTAGCTGAAGACTTGTTTGCCAAGTTCGGAGACTTTATCATAATTGCTGCCAAGATGACATGCATGTAAGGGCCTGCATGGTTATTTTCTATAGCTGTTACATAGTGCCGCTGTTTCAATAATCTGCTAAACCACAGCAAAGGTATAATCTCGGGGACCGCCCGCTATAATGATATATCCTAAAAATATTATTAATAATAATCCTAATACTTTGGGAACTGTTTCCGCGACTAATTCTTAATACTATTACCCTCGGAATTCTCAGTGAGAAGATATAATTCCGGCGAGGGAGGGGGTGGGGAGGTGCGGGAATGAGGTGTTTAAAACTCTTTCAAGTTATCAATAGTCACAGATTGCAACTCTTTCGAGTACAATCACAGTTCTTGGTTTCCGGGAGTGGGACATGAACCCACAACCCTCTGATTCAAAGGCGAGGGTGCTATGGACTGAGCCACAGCTGACATCTCCAATGAGGTGTTTAAAAAAAGCAATGGGCTATTTCAACTAAATCACATGCAGGAGTTCCCATCATTGAGCATGATTTGGAAATCTGTCACATTAGAGGTTTTTTTTTAACCTGTGTTTTGTTTATTCGATGCACTTCTGGTGTCTCTGTTTTAAACACGAATACATTCGTTTCTACTCTGATTGTGTGTGTGTGTATGTTTGTATTTTCTAAGAATGATATGCTCAGATATTGAGCTGAGGTCAAAAACGTTCAGCGTCCCAGCAGTGATTACGGGGTGTGATCTTCGCTTTGTGCGGTTTCATAACATACAATGAGATTTGAATGCAGAGCAAGGTTCAACCTGGGTATCACTCGATCCCGTGTGCTTAGTTCTCCTGTGCTGCTTTAATGCGGAGATTGGGAGCTCACAGAAAGGCATTGAAGACAAGAGTTAAGCTGAGAACGATGAGTGGCAGGAATAAACCAGGGACTAGATAAGAATCAACTGGGGAAAAGTGAGGCAAAGCAGGTAACTGCAGGGCAGGAAAACGAATGTAAAAACATCAACTCCCCTGGCAAGAGGGGCTTTTTTTTTCTCTCTGTGAGATTGACCCAGTTAAAATAAACCGGTTACCAACTGCCTAAAAGCAGCGCAAGGAACAGAATGGCGCAAGTTTCAATGTTTTGTTTAAGTATCATTGTGTAGACTGTTTACAGGAGTGCACAATTTATTCGCGTGACACTACCAGAAAATGGAGGCGAGGTATGTCTGCGTATGCATGTGTGTGTAATGGAGCGGGAATTGGTACGGGGGGAATGGAGGAGAAAATGGGGGTGATTAAAGAGGAATCCCATTCAAACCATGCGAATATCAGTGGGGTCAAGAGTCCACTCTGACGCACCCCTGTTTCATATTTCAGCGACACAAAATATTTAAGACATGGGGAAAGAATGAAGAACATAAAATTGTCAGCAAAAGTTTGTAAGATGTTATAACTCTGAGAGATCGGTGATGTCAATGGAAAGTGTTAGGGAAACTATCGATGGTTGGTATTGGAACTGTGCAGTTCCATATCCTCCCAATTGCAGTAATACACCCTTAAAGGCATTGGTGGGTAGTGAGTTCCGGTCAAATTGTCATTTCCAGTAACTACTTTAACTATTATTCAAATCCTCCCCCCATCCCCAGGAATCAAGTAGAAGCTGCCAAATATCCCGCCTGGAGGCCTGTAGTTCTGGCCTAGTGGTTAAGGCGATGGATTCAAAATCCATTGAGGTCTCACCAGGTAGGTTGTGTCTACAGAGTTAATTATCGGTTAAACAGGATACCCGGCATGCTGCAATGCCTGGGGCTCGGAGGATACTTGCTAAGTAGAAATATCCATTTCTATCTGAAGAAAACCTTGGTGAAAATATAAAAACAAACTGGTATAAGCAGCGAGCAGTTAGAGGCAAAATAATAGTTAAGTAAGAGGCAACCTTCAAATCAGACCTTGAAGTAAAATACTGGGTTATGTTAGTTTCGAAAGAAGGCTAACTCTCTCTATCCATATTGCCTGGCCTGCTGAATGTTTCCAATATTTTTGTTTTTACTTCCAGTAAGGGAAGGTAGATGAGTACATGAGGAGAAGAAGAATACAAGGATAGATTGAGCTTCCTAGACCCTAAACTCTGGAACACCCTCCCTGGATTTGTCTAATTAACTGTCCTTCTTTAAAACTCTCCTTAACATCTACATCACCTCTTTAACCAAGCTTTAGGTCACTTGTCCCAATCTCTCTTTATGTGATTCGGTGGCAAATTTTGTTTGCTTAAGGCATTGGGCTTTAAAGACAGCACATAAATGCAAGTTGGTGCTGATAGGTTGAAATAACCCTATAGAATGGGAGGAGGCTCAGGTAGAATATGAACACCAGCATAGATAGTTGGGTGGAATGGATTGTCTCGGTGCTGTAAATTCTACTTAATTCTATCTAAGATCTGTTATTAATGTCCATTTAATTGGCACACTAAACAGCAATGGTTTCAAGCTGTTTGACTACTTTTTTGATACATTGCTGAAAAAAGAGACATTCTGTCAAAGCTTTCCATCATGCACTCATCAGAACAGATTCGCAAGAATACCAAATCTCGAAGAGAACAACAATGTGTACTACATGAAAAGAGAGAAGCAAGCGGCAATCTCTTCTCATGTTGTACACATCGTTGTTCCCTTTGAGATTTGGTATTCTTGTGAATCTGTCCTGATGAGTGCATGATGCAAAGCTTTGACAGCATGTCTCTTTCAGCAATACTTATGTTCTGTACTACCAAGCGACTATTTTTGATATATATTAATGATCTAGACTTGGGTGTACAGAGCATATTCACAAAATTTCCAGATGACACAAAACTTGGAAGCACTCTGAACTGTGAGGAGGATAGTGATAAACTACAAAAGGATTAAATCAATTTGGTGGAATGAGCAGACACTTGGCAGATGAAATTTAATGCAGGGAATTGTGAAGTCATACATTTTGGTAGCAAGAATGAGGAAAGGCAATGTAAAATAAAGGGTGCAATTCTAAAGGGAGTTCAGGAAAAGACTAAGTTTATATCTAATGGTATCCTCAGAGCAAAGAAGAGGAGATTTGATTGAGGTGTTCAAAATCATGAGGAGCCTAGTGTAGATAGAGAGAAAGTGTTCCCATTGGCGGAAGGTGCGAAGACTTGAGGACTCAGATTAAAAGTGAATGGCAAAAGAACCAACCATAGGCATGGGGAAAGGCTTGTAGTGAGCGGTTAGAACCTGGGGAACAACAGGGAGTGTTGGTGGGGGAGTGCCTGGGAGTGTGGTGGGGGAAAATTCAATCGGAGCTTTCAAAGCGGAATTGGATAAACACCTGAAGAGAAAGAAATTGCAGAACTAAGTGCGGGGAGTGGGATTAGCTGAGTTGCTCTTGCAGAGAGCTGACATGGACACAAGGGGCCGGATGGCCTCCTTCTGTGCTGTGACCATGTAATAACCACTCTAAAGTTGATCATTAGTCTATTAGTGCAAAAATAAGTTAATCTCGGGATTTTTAATAATTCAAAATCAATGGACTAAAAGTTTAATGTTCTTGATTTTTCATTGCCTTTTATTGAATTAGTGTCAGCATCATGGGGAAGGAGAGGGGTCCAATCAGGCTCACTCTGAATGTGGATGCTGAGCCCCCAGGTTTCATCTCTGCCCTGGTTGTGTGCCTGTGTGTTTGAGGCGCACTCTCAGGCTCACTGTGCTCTGTAATCCAGTCGAAGGAAATGACAAACTGAAAGTCGGTGATTAAATCGTGCTTTAGAATCGACATCACAACCCATCCCAGTCAGTTTGCTTTATTTTGACTGTGAAATTTCGCCAAGATTAAAGGCGCTCGTTGCGTGCCGGGACTCACATCCGAACGCCCTTTTCCTCTGGGAACCGAACGCCTTTCCGATCTAAAAATATCCCAGTAATTAAGAGAGATTCCCAGAAGCCAGGCCAAGGATGAGTAAGCAAACAGGAGAGAGCCCCGGCAGTCAGAATCGAGCAGATGTCGAATCGATTACTTGTCGATTCTGCCACACTCAACTCTGCCCTGTCCCCTCAAACTCAAAGCAGACTTGGTGGAGGCGATGGTGTCTCTCGTGGCTTTCTGTTGCTCCCCAAGCTCCGTGTGCACCAAACACAACCGGCGAAATAATATGACCACGTAACAGGAATGAAAATAGACCAGCGGAGCAGGTCAGTTTGCGTGTGAAAATCCTCACACACTGAAGGTTTGTGTTTTTTTTCCCAGACTGGCCTGGCGTGTGTCTGCCTGGGAGAGTTAAAGTGGGTAAAAGGTGGACCTGCTGCTACGCAGAAATCAGCACCCAGAGGTCAGCACCAAAAGACTGCTCCTGGTATCAGAATTACAGACAGTCAAGTGTGAAATCAGTTTTCAAACGGCCATTCCCCACACAACCACCCCCACCCCGCCCGACTAGCGGGGTTCCCAACGGTTACAGCCGTGAGATGGAGAAAACGCTCCCCTCCCGAAAATAACGAGGGGCAAGTGGAGCTTTATATCTATAAAGCGTCTCAGAAAGGTCCCGAGCGCTTCAAAGCCAGTACACTACTTGTGAAACTCCGCTATCTGGTATTCGCTGAAGTGAAATCGCCTGTATCCACTCCGTTTGCAAACATTTACTGGTGAAGCTTAATAGATAACACATTATATAATGATCCAACCTGTTGGCTTTTATTAATTATTAATGGTGTAAATCAATAGTAAATTGGATATTAAAGAAAATTACTTTGTTAACCGTACAGCTCTGTACGTGTGAGTATATGTATGTCAGAGATAGTATATGTGTGAAAGAATGTGTGTGTGACAGTGTGTGTCAGAGTATATGTGTGTATGTGTAAGAGTATATGTGTGTGAGAGAATCTCTGTGAGACTGTGTGTGAATGTGTGAGTATATGTGTGCGTGAGAGAGTATGTGTATGTGGCAGTATGTGTGTGTGTGAGTATGTGCATGTGTGAGAGAATGTGTGTTTTTGTGAGAGAGAATGTGTGTGACAGAATATAAGTGTGAGAGATAATCTCTGGGTGTGTGTGAGAGAATGTGCGTGAATATATGGATGTGTGAGAGAGGTGTGTGTGAGAATGTGTGAGAGAGAATGTGTGTGTGAGAGAATATGTATGAGAGTGAGGGAGACATAATGTGTGAGAGAGAAATGTATGTGTGTGAGACAGGATATTTGTGTGTGAGAGTATATGTGTGTGTGGGTGGGAAGAGGTGGGTTGTGAGATGAAACAGACTCTAGCATATTCACCCAAGCGTTGACTCATATATTGTAGTCGCATACAAGGCTCTAAAGGTAGCTCGATAAAAAAAATCTATACACATTGCACCTCTAATGTACAATTTCGTCCACACACCTTGCTTTCTAGACACATAACTGTACGTAATAACAGATCCTCACTCTACGGATCTACGCATAGTTACACATAGCGGGATTAAACTATTCTGTGAATTTATCTAACACCCAAAACCCGAAAAGGGAAAATGTCTCTCTCGCTTTCTCACACACACATATTGTAAAACCACTAGAATGACAGCGGACATTAATATCCGCTGTAGAGCCACAAGGGCGGCAGATTCCACCCTGGGGACTGAGTGAGTCATCACAGATTCACCGGAGAGGCGTGGGACAAGGCTGGAGGTAAAAGGACCGCCGAATGTGAAGCACTCGATCCGGTTGGGGGAGGCTGCAAGAGAGCGGCTGGCTCCCCGGTGAGTAAAGTTGGCAAGGCGAGCCGGCTCAGAGGAGATGAGGCACAAACTCCAGCAATATAGACCCGTTCAGCCACCCGGCCAGGCAAAACATTGCGCCAGTCACAACTCTGCATTCAGGTCGAAAAGCCGGGGCTGTAATTTCTCCCACGGACCTCAATGAATTGTTCTGGGGGGAGGGTGGGGGAGATTCTTGTTTGGGGAGTCAGAGCTGCCAACAGAATCGTTAACAGAAACAAAAGACGTGGCCGGGATGATGTAAGGCGCTCGCGACTTGTGCTTCTCTGCCCCTCCAGTTGGTGTGACCAACCTCTCACATAGAAACGCGCCTTGCTCCAGAGAGGAAACCGTCCAATTAACCCGCCCGGGAGTTACTGACAGGGCTGCTGCACGACTTAGCGAAATGTCCCGTTAACATTTTACACTCTGTTTCCAGATTGCTGGTAAATGGAGATCCATAGCGTGGTCACCTGGTAATAATCTATTGTCTAATATTGCACTCTGTAATATTTTAATGTGTTTCTGCATGGCACACAATAATGCCATATATCTAATGCAATTTACTTATATACTAAAATATATGATTAAAAAAATTCTCCGGCATCCAGCTATATATCTTCTTCAAAATGACACGTGATGCGCTGTAAGGTTCTCCCATTTTGTCTGTAATATTCTACAGTGCACTGAAATATTCTATTTAACGTATTAATGTATTACCTGATATTCGATAATATTATGTAATCCGCTGTAATCTCCCCAAAATATTTTATGAAATCCTCAAATACACCAATGCCCTGTCATATTCAATACCTTCTGATAGTTGACTCCCTATACTCGAATATCATAGAGTACACCATAACCTGTGATACGCTGTGACATCTGATATTCTGTAACGCACTATATTCCGCAAAATTCGTTAATATCTTGCGGTAATGCTAATTAATCTCCTTAATTCACCAAGGTCCCACAGTGTTTCGTTATGTCACAACACACAATAATACTCGGCAATATTATCCCATATCCTAGAATATGTTACTATCCTATAGTGCACAATAATATCATGTGACACTCTGTAATGGTACCTAATTCTCTATAGTCGGGGATATATACTGCAGCATATGAGTTTCCAACCGCCAAGTCAAATAACGCCGGAAAGTTCCTGTTACTATCAGAAGCTGCTTACTGATATCGGGGCTCCTATAACCTTATTCACCATCTCCTTCCCCCAACTCGACACCCCCCACCCCCTCCCACTCACAGATCTTTAGTCGCAACCACCACCTTGCAAACTCCACTATTCCTGTAACATACACGTTATTTGTTTGGCTGATTGTTGAACGAGATTGAAACACTGACATCGAGTATCGACCTTTTATCCGCTCTCTTAAGGGATGTTTGTGAATATAATCAGACCAGTTGGGAATTGCGTCCAACTGGACCATGTGTGGAGGACCAGCGGAGAGGGTACAGAGGGTAGACAGGCCGCTAGCTTGTGAGATCAGAGAGATCAGAGATTGGGAGGAACGAACGTATATAAATCTGGAAATTAAATTGTTCAGTCCTTAGATTGGGAAAATAAAAGAAAACACACGCAGGTAGATACACACAAATACACATAGGTACACAGACAAATACACACACATACAGATAGGTACACAGACAAATACACACACATACAGATAGGTACACAGACAAATACACACACATACAGATAGGTACACAGACAAATACACACACATACAGATAGGTACACAGATAAATACACACACATACAGATAGGTACACAGGCAAATACACACATACAGATAGGTACACAGACAAATACACACACATACAGATAGGTACACAGATAAATACACACATACAAATAGGTACACAGGCAAATACACACATACAGATAGGTACACAGACAAATACACACACACACGGATACACAGACAAATACACACAGGTATAGACACACAAATACACATAGGTACACAGACAAATACACACACATACAGATACACAGACAAATACACACAGGTATAGACACAAATACACACACAGGTATATACACAGAAATGGACACAGAAACACGCACATAGGTAAACGCAAACATACACACACGATACCCACGCACACACACAGGTAAACACACGCGGATACACATGCAGACACACACAGTTATACACAGAAGCGCACACTCGTGAAGCAATTTCCATCGGCACTCGGAGAGTATCCTATACATTGCCACTCATGTTAAGGTCAATAAAATTACATCTTCCCGGAGCTGCAGCAGATTATTCGCTGAGTAAGTTTCTGTCCCAGCATTGTAATATTATAAATGGTGCTGTTTAAAGTTAGTATCGCAGACCGGTAGCAGTTGATGTCACACCTCAGCACGAAACTTCCTTTTTTTTTATGTTTTGTTTGTTCTCCCGTTATGAATGGGTTGTTTTTTTTTACCCCCGATTTCCACTTTGACTTACCCCGCTTGATGAGGTTCCCCCTGCCCTCCAAGCTGCAGTTCCAGCGCTCCGCCCGGAATTGGTAGCGGCACTCGAGCGCGCTGAGGCGGATCGCGTCGCGCAGACCCTCCGCTAAACCGGGCTCCCTTCGGCACAGCCGCTTCTGCCGGCGGAACAGCTTCAAGCTGTCGCACTGCTTCAAGTGAACCTTCCCGGGGCCGGAATCTTCCAGGATGGGAGCGGAAAACACGGCGAGAGGCTCCTTCCCAGTTAAGCTGCTTAAGGTGGAGGGGAGTGGGGGGGTGGAAAAAAAACAGAGAAAGAAATCAAACAGGGAGGGAGGGAGGGCTGAAATACAAATAGAAAACAAAAGACACCTGGCAGCCACTGCACCATCGGGCTGTGAGTTAACGGACTGGGTCAAACTGGTGAGAAACAGAGCGGCACAAATCCACAATGTACACAACTTCACAGAGATACACCATTTGTGACTCTCTGGCATGACTTCATTACCTTTTGAGTTCTATAATGTGTGAAATATTTCAAACCAAATAACTCCTGGTTATTAATCTCTTAAAATGTCGACACATGTATTTAAACAATATTCACTCCTCCGCCAAACAGGGAAAGCTCATTCTGCTCACTCAGCTGAATGAGATATTACTTTGAATAGTGTCAGCAACCGACCCGAAGTAAGGCGACCCAGGGGTGATGCTGCCCGCTGCTGTGAGCAGGGTGATCAGAAAGCCAGTGCTCGGAACTCGGCAGCGCATTTTGTCCGGTCTCTGCCGCTCCTCATCTCGTTTGGCGATGCCTTTGAAAGGTGCCTCTGATCAACGCATCGGCCGATCGCTGCACTAAAGGTCCGGGCCCGGCATGGCACACCCCAGCCACCGTATACAGGGCTTCTTCCTATTGGACTGCCTCCTGCCCACCCAACGGTCCGATTGGCTGGGCGAGGGCCGGTGGGGGTGGGGGGGAGGGGGCGCGGTTTCAGGCTCAGGTGCGTGTGGTCCTGGAACACCTGGAGGGAAGCTAAGAGAGAAGCCTTGGACTCCAAAGCAGGGCGCGCCCTCCGTCATCCTGATGGGCAATGGCAACTCCCACTCACTCTCATGTCGAACTGTTTGGTCAATATAGCAGCAGCTCGAACGGTTGCATTCGCTTGCCAAAGATATTGGAAATGTCCCCCGGTGCTGAGGGACCGCTGTATGGCTGGGGGGCTGGGGGTGGGGGAAGGGGGGGGGTGGGTGAGAATCATTCTCTGCCTGAGACATAAAACCCAAATCCCGAGTTTCTGCTTCTCCCATTCAGCTTGAAGGGCAGGAGAGTTAACCCGGGAGTCGCGGGCAATGTTGTCAAGCAGCTGAATTTGTCCCCGCTGCTAGTGCAGGAGGGGTGTCCCCAGGATAGTCACCGCACTCCAAAAGTAACCCGCTGTGCGGAACGTTCAGAAGCTATTTTGCACCGAGAAGCCGTCACTGTAAATGCAAAACTCACTGGTTTGTTCCCAGTGATCTCAATATTTAGCGGTTGCATGTCCCGTTGCTACAGCAGCCGATGTGAATGGTTTTATATTGTAACTACCAGTCTCAAATCCAGTATTGGGTCCCCACCAGTACCTGCAATTGCAATTCACCTGCCCAGGACTGACCCCATATCTCTCCCTCCCTCTGTTAGAAATGTCTCAACATTTAAAACCTGCTTTATAGAAAGGTCTTGCATGAATATGGCGCAATCACAAAGCGCTTCGCATCTACTGCATTATTTTTACAGTGCGGTCACAATTCGGGTGTAGGCAATCAACAAGGAGTCACCAACAGCAATGAAATAAATGGACAGGTTTTAATGAGCTTGGTTGTGATTTAAATGTTGATCAGGACCTCGGGGGAACGCTTCCCGGGGAATGCCATGAGGTCTTTGAGGTCCATCTGAGTAGACTAACAGGGTCTGGGTTCAACGTCTTATCCCAGAAAGGAAGAGCGCCCGTATCTACAACGGAGCAGCACTCCCGCCGCAGGGCCCTCATGTGTCAACCTAGATCACCTCCGAGCCTCCAAAATGGGGCTTGAAGCCAGCACTCTGTTACTCAAGGGTTGGGAGTATTCCGAGGAGCTGATGGAGACCCTGGGCACTTGTGAAATAGATTGAGATATTGCAAGGAAATTGCAGCCGCGTGAAACTGAACCACTCTAGCGAGTTGCGCCTTCTGTGACTCGGATTTGTGTCATTACCGAACGGGGACCGGCTGTGGCCCCGCTCAAGTTGCGTTGGACAGACATTGGCATATTCCAAGGAATCAATCGAAATACAATTGAACATTTTGCCATCTTTACTGAATTAACCTATTCGGAACACATTCCCCCTCCCAAATGATGGAATGACCCGAGGAGAAAATATTAACTGGTGGCTTTCAAACTGAAATCTACATTTAAATCACTCCAAATTCGAAATTCCTCGGAGAAAGATGGTCATTTCCTGGGATCCCATTCAGTTCCGAGTTCTGTTTCAAAGAGGGGGTCTGTGTGTGTGTGTGTGTGTGTGTGCTGTCCTCGTCATATCTGGAGGGAGCAGCCGCCGCTTCTCGCACTGGGAAGAATATTTTTTTGAAGAGCGATGGGAGGCTGATTGAGCAAAACGAAATAACCAGATTAGAAACGAGAATCTCTTCAAAGCCCAGCTGATCCAAAAGTATTCGTTCCCAATTAAAGTAACTAATTTAGGGGAAAGGGATAATTGGCGTCGATACTTCAAAAAATAAATGTGACATTCTCAGATCTCAAATTATATTCTGAGCATTTTGTAAATGTACAAATGGAAATCAGCCACCCTTGCTCCCAATAATAGGAAGTGAAATTAATGGGAAATGATGATTTCAGGATTGTGATATTCTGTCCGATTAACTCCTATCTGTGAAGATTATTCTACCTTCAGTCTTTACAAGGAACGAACTGGATGTGCAGGAATTAACAAAGTTGAAAATTTTTTTAAAAGCCGTTTATTTTTCGTGAATATCGTGAGCAATCGACGGGTTATCCGTGAAGCCAGAACGGCAACCGATCCAAAAGGGGAGTGTGGAGGGGGCGAACGCGGGAACTAAATTAAGCCCTGACCCTATGCAGGGCACGTAGAGCTATTCCCTTGCCGGAATCTCCTCCGCTCATTATCTTTTAAACCAAGGCGGGCCAGTATTCCTGTTCGTGCCCAAGGGGATTCTGCTCCTGTTGGGAGTAAGGTGCCTGAGAAAGTGCACTTGGAATCGTGAATGAAACCAAAAGTTTACCGACTGGAATTGGAGACAAGCGCCAGACCCGGGAGCTCAAAACGTACCGAGTTTATACTCAGATTGGGTTGGTTCACAAATCGCTAGTTGGGTAAATATTTCCCACTTTTGTGCGATTAGAAGGCTGACTTTTTAAAACAGTTTTAGTCAGAAAGGCTGTCAGGGAGTTGATCAGAGAGTCACCTGCCCCCAATGATATAGATAGAAATATGAATGTACAGGAGGGGAGCCTTTCAAATATTTTCCCATGGGTTCTAACCTTCCAATCCATCTAAGTAATGTTGTCACGCGGTTGAAATCTGAGACAGAGATATTACATTTAACGATTACTTTATATTTTGAACACCCGGGGTACGTTAAGTCGATCTTATTCTCTAAGGGCAGTTTTCCTCGCTCGCTCCCGCAAGACCTGGATGCTGAGAGCAGATTTGCTTTTGAATTTCGCACGTTGCAACTTAGACAATTGGAAAAGTTAAAAGTCCGTTTCCAGGTGTCGCTTTAAATTTGGAGTGGTCCTTTCACATTTCGGGACTGCGCGGGGAAAGTGAGCATTTGTGTTGAAGCGAGCTGGAGAGTGCGGGATAACTGGACCAGCCTCTCATCAGTCCGCCAACAAGTTTAATGATGTCATGGATATTATTTAGAAACAATTAGCATAATTTAGGGCATTTGGGAAGCGGATAGGAAAAGTTGGCTAGAACGTCGGAGTATCATTGCAGGATGGCTGGGAGAAACGATGGAGGAAAGCGTAAATATACAACCCACCGTGTGAACCCTTTTACTCCGTCTTAACCTGTGAGGGGAACAATAGTTCTGGAGTCTTATGCAGTGAAATCGTAAACACGGATACACGATACTGTAATACTGTAATTCCACTCCATCTGCCAACAGTTGCTATTTCTTCGTGTTTATGGAAAATTAACTCACAAAGTAATTTCAGGAAACACCCTCAAGAAATATCAAACAAATCCTCTCAAGTTACGAATAGGAACTTATGCTGCTAACAATTCCTTAAAATGTGCTGCATTATCCAAGGAGACCCGAGTCGATTAGAATATCACGATAACGGATTGATGAGTTTTCAAATATCCGTCCTATTCATGTGATAAGTTGCATCCTCAACATATTTTACAATGTCTGGCTTTAAACTCCAGCATAGGGACCAGAAGGAATAACGCAGGCGAGAACGGGTAATGCAAGGTGGACTGTGTACTCAATGTGGGCAGACTATAGTGAAAGATGCACAGTGTGCAATAGAGAGGAATCGGGCTGACAGGAAATTGTGCTACTTGCCTGGAATAGAGTTGGCCGATGTGGTCCCTGGGGGAAAGAAAACAGAAATGTATTTATACATCAAAAAATGACATTAGCTGGTGATACAAGATGTTCAATAACCCATTCTATCACTTTTTGCAAATCTACTTCTCACCAAGCAAATTGAAGTTTTTGTGCCGATCCACATTTGACCCTGTTCCTTCAGTTTGTCCATAGCACACTCTGTGAACCGCAGTTGGCTAAAAGTATAACATTTCACACTGCGCTTAGCTGATTATTGCATATTCCGGGTAACCATTGCTATCCACAAGGAGACAACTGCTAGTTATAGTCAAATTATTGTGTTTAACATTCCTATTATGATACCTTTGGCTAAACCTAGTCCACTAAATTTAGGTAATGCCATCTTCTGGTTTATGGGCGGTTCCTCAACTGAGAATTCTCTTTCACTGTCGTTGACCTCACTGTGTCCTCCCCATTACCCACACTTCTGCTCTCACCTCTTCCCCTCGCTCCCAGATCCAGGATCCCTTCACCTGTCATCCCACCAGCCTCCACATTCAATAAGTCAGTGATATATTTCCAAGTCAGATGGTGAGTGGCTTGGAAGGGAACTTGAAGGTGGTGGTGTTCCCATGAGTCTGCTGCCCTTGCCTTTCTAGGTGGTAGTGGGTTTGCAAGGTGCTGTCTAAGGAGCCTTGGTGAGTTTCTGGAGTGCATCTTGTAGATGGTGCACACTGTTGCTACTGTTCGTCAGTGGTGGAGGAAGTGAACGTTTAAGGTGGTGGACAGAGCGCACTGCTTTGTCTTGGATAGTGTTGAACTTCTTGAGTGTTATGGGAGCTGCACTCATCCAGCCAAGTGTAGAGTATTCCATCACACTCCTGACATGTGCTTTGAAGACAAACTTTGGGGAGTCAGGAAGTGAGTTACTCACCACAGAATTCCCAGCCTCTGACCTCTTCTAATGGCCATGGTATTCATATGGCTGTTCTGGTTCAGTTTCTGATCAATGGTAACCACCCAGGATGTTGATAATGGGGGACCCAGTGATCATAATCCCATTGAAGGTCAAGGGGAAATGGTTAGATTCTTTCTTGTTGGAGGTGGCCATTGTGTGGCACTTGTGTGGTGTGAATGTTACTTGCCACTTTTCAACCCCAGGCTAAATGTTGTCCAGGCCTTTCTGCATATGAATGGCTGTGGATACTTTGATTTTAATCTTCCAAAATTTCCTAGATTCTGGAAATGTCCCAGCAGATTGGCAAACTCCAAATGTAGCACCATTATTCAAGAAATGAGGGAGACAGAAAGCAGAAAACTGTAGTCCAGTTGGTCTAACATCAGTTATTGGAAAAATACTAGAATCTATTATTAAGGGGGTAGTAGCAGGGCATTTAGAAAATCAGATTACGATCAGTCAACATGGTTTTGTGAAAGGAAAATCATGTTTGACAAATGTATTAGAGTTCTTTGAGGATATAACAAGCAGGGTGGATAAAGGGGAATCAGTAGAAGTAGTGTATCTGGATTTCCAAATTCGATAAGGCATTGGATAATGTGCCACATAGAAGGCTACTGCACAAGATAAGATCTCATGGTGTTGGGTTGATATATTTGCATGGATTGGGTCTTGGCTAACTAACAGGAAACAGAGTCCGGATATATGGGTCATTTTCAGGTTGGAAAACTGTAATGAATGGAGTGCCACAGGAATCAGTGCTGGGGCCTCAACTATTTACAATCTATATTAATGACTTGGATGAAGGACAGACTGTATTGTAACCAAATTTGTTGATGATACAAGGATAGGTAGGAAAGATATTGTCAGGATGATACAAAGAGTCTGCAAAAGTATGCAGATAGGTTAAGTGAGTAGGCAAAAACATTGACAGATGGAGTATAATGTGAGAACATGTGAGGTTGTCCACTTTAGCAGGAAGAATAGAAAAGCAGCATGTTCTTTAAATGGAGAACAACTGTAGAATGCTGCAGTACAGAGGGATCTGGGTGTCCTTGTACAGGAATCACAAAAAGTTAGCATGCAGACACAGTAAGTAATTAGGAAGGCAAATGGAATGTTGGCCTTTATTGCAAGGGGAGGTGAAGTATAAAATAGGGAAGTCTTATTACAACTTTACAGGGCATTGGTGAGACTGTACCTTGAATACTGTGTTCAGTTTTGGTCTCCTTAATTAAGGACAGATATATTTGCATTGGAAGCAGTTCAGAGAAGTTTCAGTAGACTGTTTCCTAGGATGAAGGGCTTGTCATATAAGGTAAAGTTTGTGCATGTTGGGCCTATGCTCATTGGTATTTAGAAGAATGAGAGATGATCTTATTGAAACATATATAATTCTGAGGGGGCTTGACAGAGTAGATGCTGGGAGGATGTTTCCTATCATGAGGAAATCTAAAACTAAGGGGCACAGTTTGAAAATAAGTGGTCTCCCATTGAAGACAGAGATGAGGAGGAATTGCTTTTCTCACAGGGTCGCTAGTGTTTGCAATTCTCTTTCCACAGAGGGCAGTGGAGATTGGATCATTGAGAATATATTCAAAGCTGAGTTGGATAGATTATTGATCGACAAAAGTGTTAAGGTTATTGGGGTGACTCTGTGCTATGGGCCATAAGGGTAAAGGTGCCTTTTTGTGGCTGTGGCGTTCTGCTTGGCGCAGCCAAAGATCTGAAAGTGCACTTGGAAGGTGAAGCATGATAGTACTCAGAGATCCAGGGGAAAGGAATCTCCAAAGGCAAGATTGAAACCCTGGAGGTGGATTCTTGATGAAGCCCTCCAAGTGGGAGCAACTTTTGGAGAGAATTCCAAGGTGAGTTCTTCAAATGTGGAGATTGGAAACCCTCGTGAGGAAGACAAAGGGTCAGTGAGTGTCGTTGTCTCATGGTGTGACAAGTGTCTGGGTGGGTTGTTGAGATAGCCATAGAATCTGTTTTGGTCGCATCTGTCATATACTTTGGAGTGTGATGTGTCTGACCACAGTTTGCCAATTGGTTCACATGCACTGTATACTTACCCTGAATATTAGAGTACAAGATAGATATGGTAAATTGTTTTATCTTTCTGAATTTGTATGTGTCTGTAAAGATATAGCTGGGGTGAAGGGACAGTGAATATTTGAATCATTTTCTTGTGTTTGTATTGAGATCTTTCCAAAATTTTAACCAGGTGTCATATATTTCATTTTTCTTGTTTTAATAAATATTTTATACTTTGTGTTAAGAAAGTCATCAGCAGACTCCTGTGAACTTGTTAAATAACTTTTCTCCACGGTTTCTAAAAAATAAGTTAGGATCCATCAAGCCAGGTTCCACTCTGGAACGTGACTTGTCCAGTATTAATATCAGTTGGGATTGTAACACAATCCTTTCAGGTGAAACAGTAATTTGTGTGTACCACTTTTATGTGAGTATGCTGTATTCACTGCTCACAATGTGGTCTCTTGTACACTGGGGAGATCAAATGCAGTTTGGGTGATTGGTTGGCTGAATACCTCAATTCAGTTCATAAATGTGACCCTGATCTTCCAGTCACTTGTGATTTTAATCCTTCTTCCCACTTCCAATTGGATCCAACTGTCCTCCAACTCCAGTACAGTTCCAAGGAAACTTGATGGAAGCTTGAGGAGTGAAACTGGTCTTTTGATTATGCAGTTTACAACCTTCCAGTCTCAACATTGAGTTTAACAATTTCAGATCTTAATAACTGCTGCAATTTGTTTGGATGGCAAGTGTTGGTAATGGTTCTGTTGTTGGCATGTTTAACTCTGATAGATCCATCTTTTGTATCTTTTGTCCCATTATTATTCATTTTGCCTTGCATGCTCATCCTTTTTGACATTTAACTTCTCCTGCCTTCCCCCTATCACTGTTCCCTTTGTCCTTTCCTTCTCTTCCCTCCCTATTTCCCTGTCTCCATATTTGATTAAATGCTGTTACATCTCTATTTTTTTCTGGTTCTGATCTGAAACATTAACCATAGAATCACAGAATTATTAGTGTTAGAAGGAGGTCATTCAGCCCATCGTGTCTGCACCGACTCTTTGAGCATTTTAACTTAATGTCAATCTCCTGCCTTTTCCCCGTAACCCTGTACACTGTTTCTATTTAGATAATCATCCAATGCCCTCTTGAATGCCTCAATTGAACCTGCCCCCACCACACTTCCAGGCAGTGCATTCCAAACCCTAACTACTCGCTGTGTGAAAAAGCTTTTTCTCACCTCGCATTTGCTTCTTTTTCAAAACACTTTAAAACTGTGCTCTCTGTTTCATGATCTGTTTATGAGCAGGGACAGTTTCTCCGTATCTACTCTGTCTAGTCCCCTCTGGTTGAGAAAACTTCTATCAAGTCTCCTCTTAGCTTTCTCCTCTCCAAGGAAATCAGTCCCAACTTCTCCAATCTTTCCTCATAATTGAAGTGTCTCATCCCTGGAACCATTCTCGTGAACCTCTTCTGCACGCTCTCCAATGTGTTCACATCCTTCCTATAGTGTGGTGCCCAAAACTGCACACAATACTCCAGCTGAGGTCTAACCAGTGTCTTATATAAGTTCATCATAAGCTCCTTGCTCTTGTACTCTGTGCTCCTATTAATGAAGCCTAGAATACTGTATGCTTTAGAAATAGCTCTCTCTACCTGTCCTGCCACCTTTAATGACTTATTTACATATACACCCAGGTCTCTCTGCTCCTGCACACCCTTTAGAATAGTATCCTTTGTTTCATACTGTCTCTCAATGTTCTTTGTACCAAAGTGCATCACCTCACACTTCTCCACATTGAACTTCATCTGCCACCTATCTGCCCACTCCACCAATGTGTCAATGTCCTTTTGAAGTTCTACACTGTCCTCCTCACAGTTTACAATTCTCCCAAGTTTTGTGTCATCCACAAAATTTGAAATTGCCCCCTGCACACCAAGATCTAGATCATTTATATATATGAGGAACAGCAAGGGTCCCAATACCGGCCCCTGGGGAACTCCACTACAAACCTTCTTCCAGCCTGAAAAATACCCATTAACCATTACTCTCTGTTTCCTATGCCTCAGCCAATTTTGTATCCACATTGCTACTGCCCCTTTTATTCCATGACCTGTAACTTTCCTCACAAATCTGTCGTTTGGCACTGTATCGAACGCCTTTTGGAAGTCTATATACACTACCTCAATGGCCTTGTGCTCATCAACCATCTCTGTTACCTCTTCAAAAAACTCCGGCAAGTTAGTTAGACATGATTTTCCTTTAACAAATCCATGCTGACTCTTCCGAATCAATCCACATTTTTCCATGTGACTATTAATTCTATACCGAGTAATTGTTTCTAGATGTTTCCCCACCACAGAAGTTAAACTGGCTGCTCTGTAATTGCAGGGCAGATCTTTACAACCTTTTTTGAACGAGGGCGTAATTTTTGTGAATTCTCCAGTCCTCCGGCACCTCCCGGAATCCAGGGAACATTGAAAGATTATTGCCAGTGCCTCTGCAATTTCCACTCTCACTTCCTTCAATATTCTTGGATGCATCTCATCTGGTCCCGGTGCCTTATCAACCTTAAGTACCGACAGCTTATCCAATAACCCCTCCTTATCAATTTTAAGCCCTTCTAGTGACTGAGTTTCCTCCTCTGTCACCATGGCCTGGGTAGCATCTGCCTCGTGGGTAAAGACAGATGCAAAGTATTCATTTAACACCTCAGCCAAGCCTCTTGCCTCTATGTGTAAATCCCCTTTTTGGTCTCTAATCGGCCCTACTTCTTGTTTTACTGTTTCTTTCTCTACAATGCTGTCTAATCTGCTAATTTCTTCCAGCATTTCCTGCTATTATTTTTGATTGCTAATATTCATGGTATTTTGCTTTTGTATTAAGTTTATGACCTTAACTTGTTAGTCTCTTGTTCTACTGCCCAGTTTCCACTGTAGACCGCAGACGACTATTTAGTAACATGTAATAGTGCCTCGGTTAATCGTGCTGCATCCACTGGTATAAATTTACTTATCTATCTGTCGACTGGCTAGACCTGCAACATTACCTGTAACATTGTTTTGAGTTAATTTGGATATCAGAAGAGGCACGTTACAGATTACTGGCTGCAAATTCATTTTATTTATACAATAAGCACTCCTCATTTGTATATGTTACAAAGGAATATATACCATATATCGGGATACATATATATTGTCTTATTTAGAGTCATTGGTGTAGTAAATGTCCCAAGGTTTTTCACAAGCGTGTTTTCAAGCAACATTTGACACTGAGCCACATAAGGGATTATTACAACATGGGGTCAAAAGCTTGGCCAAAGAGGTAGGCTTTAAGGAGCGCCTTAAAGGAGGAAAGAGAGGGAGTGGTTTAGGGAGGGAATTCCAGAGTTCCAGAATTCTAGATAACTGAACGTGTGACCGCCAATGGTGGAGTAATTAAAATTGGGAATGTGCAAAAGTGCAGAAATGGAGGAATGAGGAGATCTCAGAGGATTGTAGGGTTCAAGACAGAGTTAAACAAAAACTGCAGAGAGAAACTAGAATCAAAATAAACAGGGAGGGAGAGAAACAGAGAAATATATAGAGAGAGTAATAGCGAAAGAGAAAAATCAGAGAAATAGAAAGAGAATCAAAAAGAGAAACACAGAAATATCTATATATAAAGAGTGAGAGAGACAGAAAGAGAGAGGGAAATAGTAAGAATGAAACATTGAAAGAGAGAAACAAAAAGATTGAGGGAGAAGAACACAGAGACAATAACAGAAAGAAACACAAGATACAGGGAGATAGAGTTCACAGAATCGTAGAATTGTTACAGCTCCGCAGGAGACCATTCAGCCCATCACATCTGCACCAGCTCTCCGAATGAGCAACTCATTTAGTGCCATTCTCCCACCTTCTCCCCGTAACCCTGCACATTCTTTCTTTATAGATATCAGTCTAATTCCCTTTTGAAAACTTCAATTGAACCTGCCTCCACCGCAGACTTGCTGCATGAAGACGATTTTTCTCATATCGCTTTTGCTTCTTTTGCAAATTACTTTAACTATGTCCCTCTCATTCTCGACCCTGTCATGAGTTAGGGGTAGGTGAGGGCATGGACTTTTGTTTTGAAAACAAAGATGAGAATTTTAAAATCGAGATGTTGCCAGATTGGGAGCCAACGTAAGTCAGCTAGCACAGAGATAGGGCAGACTAGGGCACACGCCTGACCCGATCGGGTATAAAATCATGTGCGATGATGTCGGGCGAGCGTCCCAGCGTCATCGCGCACTCGCGTGATAGTTCGCTTAGTGGGCGCATGCAAAAGTCCAAAGTGTGCCCACCGACAATTAAGCAGGCAATTAAGCCCATTAATGGCACAATTGTCTGCAATTTTTCATGGCCTGTCCAGCCTTATAGTTGGCGGACGGACAAATCAGCCGGGTGGCCTTTACATTTTTCATCAAACCTCATCCAAGGGCAGGATGAAACCCCCGTTATGAAATAAAATAAAAATAAATATCTGTGGACAGCATTCTTATTAGGTGTGCTTTCAGGTGCTTGATAATGATGCATGAACATTTTTCTTTGCAGCTTTTTATACTTTTATTTCATCATTTGCAGGTCTGCAGCTCCCTGAGACAGCTGTCTGCCTTCAGGGAGCTCTCTCCCAGAGCACACCCCTGCCCATGGTGATGTCATCACAACTCGCCCCCCTCCCGCCCCCACCCCAGCAGCGCTGAGCTTTTCAGTGCACATTTCATACTGGCTAGCCATTAATTGGCCAAGCCAGCATGAAATCGCGGTTTGGGGCCGATCACGGTCGGCGGTCCATTTCCCGGCCACTCCCAAGCCCGCCAATGGCGCACGCCCACCAAGGGTAGAATTCAGGCCATAATATGTGAAAAGACTTAGGCCGGAATTTTACAGCCCCATCGCGGTGGGCAGTGGGGGGGCGTAAAATGTGGCGAGCCATTCTGAACTCCACTGCTTTCAAAGGACCATAAAATCCCACTGTCATAAAACCCCACTGTCATAAAATCCCACAGTCATAAAATCCCACTGTCATGAAATTCCCACTGTCATAAAATCCCACCCTTAGTGGAAATTGTTTTGGATGAGCTCAAGTTCATGAAGGGTGCAAATTGTCAAAGGCTACACCATAAAACTACCCCTAACTAGGTCACAATTAACACTGCCTGATAGACTTACCGATATTTGGTGCTTAAAATGAAGTCTGGTGGCACACTGAGACAAGAGGGAATGTTTTCAGATTGGGATTCCAGTGACGAGAGATACCTTTGTCATTTATCTATCTGGGCCGTGCCCTGAGAGTGTTAGAGTGTCCTCTTAGAGTGAAGATGCAATTGAGCCAGACCAGGATGTCCCCTGTCGCCCTGAGCTACATGATCAAATCCATTCGGGGCCTCGCTCCTGGTCACTGTCCAGTGACACTTGGTACACACGAGGCTGAATTCTCGTACGATTTTTGCCTAAATTTTTGCACTCAGATGAATTTTGCCTAAAACCCGCCCTTCTGATTGGCGAGCTGTCATCGCTGTGATGGGGTGGTCAGTGACGTTCACCTGCAGTTGGAGGGTGACTAGTCCTAAGAAAGCGCCGATTTAATCAGCAACTACAGTTCGTCCAAAAATGTAAAGGTGGTTAGAATGCAAAATGTGTTAACCAGCTGGCAGCGCAGGCTGTGAACGGGTTAGCGGCTCCTGTTGCGTGGGACCCAGTGTGTGGCAGCCAGCATTGGGCTGATGATTGTGTTGAAACCATTCTTTTCCAAACCACAATGTAAATATATTGCGGGTTCGGCTCTGTGAGGCTGTTCCGTCAGGATATCCGATTGGCCAAACGGACGAGGAGTTGGCTGGCACCAGTCACTGGGAAGGACCTCCTCCCGAGTGACGCGGGGATGTTCCTGTCCAACATGTTACCAGCGGAAGGCTGCCCTGATTCTCCGGGGGAGGAGGTCAATCTGATTAAAGGTTCTCCAACGCGGCTGAGGCTCGCTGCACCCAATTGCTATGACCAAATGGAAACCAAAAAAAAAACCCTCTTATTTGTACGATTGAAGTTGCGGTGGAAAGTACGTCAATGTGCAACACTCAGTTCAATGATTCTCACGAAATCATGGCGTGCAGGAAAGCAGACGAGTGAAGTTTCTGGATGAGAATGCTTGCAGAGATAGAATGAGGGCGTTGGGTAAGAATGGCTCAACAATTACTCTTTGAGTCATTGGAATTTGCCGCTTTATCTCACCCCAATTCATGTTTTCAGGTTGGACGACGATTGGTGAAACGAAGACGGATGGTGTCAGGTGAGAGAGGGTGCTCTGTACCTTAGTCCAGTTGCCCTTATCTTCTGGGCTCCAATGGATTGGTGATGACGCAACCGCAGAGTTACAAGTTAACTGACAAATTCGTTACACTGAAATGGATACAAGTATATTTCTGTACCTGACACGTGAAGGTCAAAGGGAACGAGGAGAGCAGCGACCTTTGTGTCCATAGGAACAAGGAAAGGCCATTCAGCCCGTCGAGCCTGCTCCGCCATTCAATACAATCATGGCTGATTGAACACTTCAATGCCTTTTACCCACACTATCCCCATAACCCTTTATTGTTAATCAGAAATCTATCAACCTCCACCTTAAACATACTCCATGGCTGAGCTTCCACGGCCCTCTAGGGTAGAGAATTCCAAAGATTCACAACCCTCTGAGTAAAGACATTTCTCCTCATCTCAGTCCTCAGTGGCTTCCCCCTTATTTTGAAATCGTGTCCCCTTGTTCTAGACTTCCCAACCAGGGGAAACATCTTACCTGCATCTAACCTGTCTATCCCTTTAAGCATTTTGTAGATTTTAATGAGATCACCTCTCATTCTTCGAAACTCTAGAGAATACAGGCCCAGTTTCCCCAATTTCTCTTCATAAGACAGTCCCACCATACGCGGAACAAGTTAGGAGTTTGTGTCTGTCTCAAAAGCAACATTTAGCATTTACTTTGAATGGGGAGTGCCCAGTACCAAGCATGCCATGTGTACATGGAAACCTCTTCACAGTCTGTGTCCTGTATCAGGATGGGTCTGTGCATCCTAATGATGCAGGGCAGTTATAAAATAAAGCCTCAGCTCATTAACACACTGTCCTGATCGCCTTAAAAGTTTCGATTTCAACAAAATGTCAGGCGCAAAATCTGGAGTGGTAAAAGAACTATGATTGGTTATAATGGAGCCAGTTGTCCTTCTTGGAAAAGGAATATGCACCCATTCACCCTCACCCTTAGTGTTTGTAGAATTAAATGAAAATGCATTTTGAGTGAGTGTCACACCCATTTTACACTGGATGCCCGACGTCCAGTGAAACTGCAGCACCCAAAGTTAGTTGACTGGTTCCTCCAATGTGCTAAATTGCCAGACTGCTGATCATGCTGAATGAGCAGAAATTTCCTCTAATATTGGGAAAGCCATGGCCATTGCCTTCAGCTCCCACCACAAAGTCTGCACCCTCCTCACCGCTTCCATCCCACTCAGTGGCAGCTGTCCAAGGCTGAACCAAACTATTGGCAACTTCAGTGTCATATTTGACCCTGAGATGGACTTTCAACCACATAACAGCATCATCACTACGACTCTCTTTTCATCACCATAACATCACCTATCTCTGCTTTCGCCTCAGCTCATCTGCTCAAACCCTGATCTATTCCTCTGTTAACTTTATACTTGACTATTCCAGTACACTCCTGGAAGATCTCCCACATTCTACCCTCTGTAAACTTGAGATTATTGAAAATTCTGCTGCCCTTGTCCTAACCTGCATCAAAACCCTTTTAACCCATCACCATATCCTCGCTGACCCATACTGGTTCCCACTTAAACAACAGCTCGATTTTAAGATTCCCTCACTGGTGGGTTTGCAGGCGAGGGAGGACCTGTAAAATTTCCCAGGTAGCCTTTCCACCCCATCTCCAACCTGTCTGGAGTTTTATGTGGGGCAGGTAAGGTCTAGGGCCCATCCTCACTCCTTTTGAGGCTCTTAAGTGGTCAATTTTTGAGGCTAGCAGGATGCATTCATGGGCATGGGGAAGCCTGGCAATGGGGCAATGTTGCATCTCCATACAATCATCAGGACTGCATTCCTCACCAACCCTTTGGGAAATCCTGCCATCCAAAAAATCCTGCCCCATGTTTTCAAATCCCAGCACAGTCTGCCCCCTACGTAGCCCTTCAATTTTCTTCAGCACTATAACCCTCCAAGATCTTGGCACCTCTCTAAATTCCTGCTTCTTGAGCACCCCTAGTTTTAATCACTCTACCATTGGAGGCCATGCCTTCAGCTGTCTGGGCCCTAAGCTCTGAAATTCCCTCCCTACCCCTCCCCATCTTCATTGCCTCCTTTAAGACACTCCTTAAAACTTACCTCTTTTGTCCAGATTTTTGGCTATCTACCCCAATATCTCCTTACATTGCTCAGTGTTATCTTCTGTTTATAATGCCTCTGTGAAGCACCTTTGGATGTTTTATTACATTAATGGTACTATATAAATACTAGTTGTTCTTGTTATATAAAGAATGGCTAAGGCAGCTAAGGCAACTCTGGAATGAATAAGGCTCAACTTGCTGCCAAGCCTTAAGATGGGGTGGGATTCTGCAAGGAACAGAAAGATTTGGACCCACAAGATTACCAATTATCATGGCTTGTTGAATTAGTCCATGCAACGAGTTCAGGGACTAGGTAAACTGAGTTTTATCAATGATCAGGGCTGAAAAGAAGGTGTGGAAAAGAATTCCTGACCTCAAGAAGAACACCAGGAAAGGCCAACTGTGTAACAGTAATGGATCAACAACTGACCATATGGAAAGAATTGCCTTATATAGAATGCTATTTTCTACACAAATGCAAAAATTACAATTGCTAGATATTGGGCGGGATTTTCCATACCCGCCGGCCGCTGGGACCTTCCGGTCTCGCCGCAAGTCAATGGACTTCTGGCTGGGGCACTGCCTCCCCCGCGGTGGGTCCCACCCACAACGGGGCCGGAAAATCCCAGCCATGGTTTCTAAAGTGTTGATGAAAGCCAGATATGGTGAGCAAGTTACAGAGTTAATATTACAATTTCAATTTTGGAAATGAACAATGACTGCAGAATAACATTCTATTTTAAATGGAAAGAAGTGTCATTATATGTTCAGCAAATTTCAATAGTTTTGTTATTTTCACAAGAAAAATTAGCAAATGCCCAAGAGGCCCTTATCTTCAAATACTAATGAAAGGCGTGTATGGTGACTGGACTGAATTACTCACTTGCCACTCAATCTTGCCTGTCACATTCATACTGGATCTCTCCAAGAGCAACTCACCTCATCTTTCTCCTCCTGCCTTTCCACAGAGCCGTGCAGTTTTTTTTTCTCTTCAGATAATTATCCAATTTTCTATTGAATCTGCCACCACCACATTCTCAGGCAGCACATTCCATATCCTAACCACTCAATGTGTAAAAAAAGTTTCCCCCTCCATGACTCCTTTTAAACTGTTGGCCTCTGGCCTTTCATCAGTGAGAACAGCTTCCTTTATCCATTCTGTCTAGACCCCTCTTGATTTTGAACATCTCTATCAAATCTTCTCTTAACCTTTTCTCCAAGGACAACAGTCCCAGCTTTTCCGATCTATCCATGTAACTAAAGTCTATCATTCCTGGGACCATTCTCATGAATTTTTTCTGCAACCTCTCTAATGCCTTTGCATACTCCCTAAAGTGTGGTGCCAAGATATTGATGCAATACTTCAGTTGAGGATGAATCAGTGTTTTATAAAGGTTCACTGTAGCTTCTTTGCTTTTGCACTCTATGCCTTTATTTATAAAGCCCAGGATTCCATATGTCTTATTAACTGTTTTCTCAGCTGGCCCTGTCACCTTCAATGATTTGTGTACATACACACTCAGGTCCCTCTGCTCCTGCACCCTCTTTAGAATTGTATCTTTTATTTTATCTTGCCACTTCTCAATCACCTGACTGAAATGTATCAATTCACACTTCTCTGCATTAAAGTTCATCTGCCCATCCAAACATCTGGTGTATATTCTCCTGAGAGCTATCATTATCCTCATCACTGTTCGCAGTACTTCAAAGTTTTGTGTCATTAGCAAATTTTGAAATTGTGCTCTGCACACCTAAGTCTAGATTATTAATATAGATCAAGAAAAGTCCTAATACATACCACTGTGAAACTAAACTACATACCTTTCTCCAGTCTGAAAAACAACCATTCACCAGCACTCTGTTTTCTGTCACTCAACTGACTTCAGAGCCATGCAGCCACTGTCTCATTTATTCCATGGGCTTTAACTTTGCTGAAAAGCCTGTTACATATCACTTTATCAAATGCCTTTTGTCCATATACAGCACCTCAATTACACTATCCTCATCAACGCTCTCTGTTTTATCAAAAGCTCAATAGAGTTGGTTAAACTCAATTCCCCCTTAACAAATCAGTCCTGGCTCTTTCTAACCATCCTATGGTATTACCTGCAGAAAGTTCTCCCAGACTCCTGACATGCATTCCTCCCTCCAACAATATAATAATAAAGAAACAGGATAACTATTCATCTACTTCCTTGCTGTTTCTAGAACATTATTGGCACAGAATGGGGGCTGCATTTACTTCCATTACTGTTATTATATTTCAATTGGAATCCATTATGCAAAGCGCTTTGAACCTGACAAAGAAAGAAATAGGTTGCATTTATATGAAACCTTACACAACCTCAGGACATCTCAAAGTGCTTTACAATCATGAAGTACATTTGAATTGTAGTCAAAGTTATAGTCTAGGGAATGTGGCATCCAATTTGTGCACAGCAAGCTTCCACAAACAGAAACATGATAATGACCAGATAATTTGTTTCAGTGATATTGGTTGAGAGATAATTATTGGCCAGCAGGAGAATTCCCCTATTCTTCTTCAAAATAATGCCATGGGATCATTTCAATCCACATGACAGGGACGGCAGAGCCTTGGTTTAACATCTCATCCATCCAAAAGATTTTGCTTCTGACCGCTCAGCACTCTCTCAAAACTGTACTGAAGTGGCAGTGGGGTTTTTGTGCTCATGGGCAGGATTTTACATCCCGCGGGCGGGCGCGTGCCTGACCCGATCGGGAGTAAAATAGTGCGGGATGACATCAGGCGAGCGTCCCGACGCCGTCGCGCGCTCATGCGATAATTTGGTTGGCGGGCACGCGCGAGAGTCGGCAGATCACCCGCCGACAATGAATAGGCCTATTCAGGCCATTAATCAATTCATTTAAACCTATTTTTTGCTGCCTGTCCAACTTTACGGTTGACGGGCGGGCGAATCAGCCTTTGAATTTTTTAGAAAACCTTATCCATAGACAGGATATGGTTTCCAACAAGAATTTTTAAAAATAACTTTCTTTGACATCATTTTCATAATGTTTATGAATGATGAATTTTCATGACGTTTGTGAGTGAGTCCAGTGTGGGAATATGTTTTACACATTTTCAGAATCTTTATTTTTGATTTTAATATTTTTCAGCCACTTGAGGCAGCTCACCTGCCTTCGGAGAGCTTCCAGTGCGCGCTCCCCTGCACACGCACAGACTTTTGCATTTGCACTCCTCCCACCCCCATCCCAGCAGCACTGAGCTTCTCGGCCATACCTTTCATGCTGGCTGGCTGTTAATTGGCCAGCCAGTGTGAAATCACGGCCAGGGGGGCCAATCGCAGGCGGCGGACCATTTCCTGGCCACTCCCTGGCCCATTCACCACACCCGCCCAATGACCCGAAAATCCCGCCCCATGTCTGTGGTGTTGGACTTGAGCACCACACCTTAAAAGGATTATATAAATGCTAATATTAAGTTGAAGGTCAATAATCATTTACAGTGTCAGCTGGAACAGAGAAAGCACAATGGATTCTAGGAACACATTGGGGCATAGACATAGGCTTGCAGGTCCGAGTGCAACCCCAGGAACCCCTGATTGAATCCCTGGAGGACCTTTCCATGAGAGTCGCCACTCTTTCCATGAAAGAGGCATTGCGCTCAGCCATGAGTATGAACGCAGTGCTTATGCTCCACAGGGACTCCTCCACAACAGACACCATGGCACGCATACCCTCATGTATCTCCACCAGATCCTCCCGCACACCCTGTTGAATGTCCAGCATCTGCTGCCTCAGGGATGATTCCAGAGGCTCATCATCAGCTATTGACTGAGTATTGTCCTGGTCTCCAGCAGCCGTCTGACTGCCGACGCCCCGGGCAGTCTCTGCCTCCACTTGCACCTCAAGCGAGTGTGAAGTGCCCTCACCAATGTGCACCGATAGGCTAGATGGCGGTGTTATGCCCACTGAGATGCTGGTATCTGCGCTGGTGCCTGCTTGACAGAGAGGGTGTGATGCTGGTGCATGCTCAGCATGCTGGTCCTCAGGGGTCAGGGGTGGGTCTTCAGGCTCCTCATAACAAGCTGCTGGTGAGCCTAAAAGGGAGAAGAAGGACATGTCATTAGTTTAAGTCATGACATTGTCACTGTGCATGCCTGGCTCCCTGGTGAGACAGAGATTTGTATCATGGTGCCTTCATCTTTCGATTATCAACGGGGATTGCAGGTTCCAGGCTCACATCAATATAGAGACTACACTGGAATGGTAGCAATAACTGACATTCTCACCTCAGCGTACAGCACTCTTGCCATCCTTCGGCACCCCAACCTCCCCATGGCTGCTTGACTGAGGTGCATGGCGCTTCTCCAGCTGCAGAGCCTCCTGCTCATACACCTGAGGATTAGGAGGTGTGGGGGTCTCCCGCCAGTCCGCAACCCCTCTGCATTTTTATGGGATGTTTTCTCCTAAAGGGCGGAGGAGCATGGATTAGTCCCCACCCTGTACCTGCAGCGCCATTGCAGCCTGGCCAACCCCACCTGAGGAACACCTCACAGGGCTCAGCCAATTCGTGACCCTGGAGCCACAAGACACTCAGTCCAAGCAGCCAGGGCTCACCCCCTTGGCCAGCTCCTGCCTCACTGACATTTGCCACTCACACTCTAACACCTTGGAGGTCCACAGGGGGATGGGCAGCTCTTAACTGTTCTGCAAAGTGACCCATGCCAACACGGTAGTCGCGCTTCCCGATCACAGGAGATCATTGAAGCGCTTCCGGCACTGGACCCATGTGCACCTCACCACGTTGTGGCTGCTGGCCCTGGATGCCACCTCCTACCAGGCCTTTTTGGTGAGGTGGAGGGGGGGGGGAGGTCTCCTCCTCCCGGCCCGGGGAACAAGGGTTTCTCTCCACACTGCCACCTCCTCCAGGAGGGCTGTGAGGCAGTTGTCCGAAAAACGCAGGGCAGACTGCCCCGCCAGCCGTGCCCACCCGCCTGCCATACCCACCCACCTGCCGTACCCACCCGCCTGCCATACCCACCCGCCTGCCATGCCCACCCGCTGGCCGTGCCCACCCGCCTGCCGTGCCCACCCGCCTGCCGCGCCCAACCGCCTGCCGCGCCCACCCGCCTGCCATACCCACCCACCTGCCGTGCCCACCCACCTGCCGTGCCCACCCGCCTGCCATGCCCACCTGCCGGCCGTACCCACCCACCTGCCGTGCCCACCCTCCGGCCGTGCCCACCCGCCTGCCGTGCCCACCCGCCTGCCGCGCCCAACCGCCTGCCGCGCCCACCCGCCTGCCATACCCACCCGCCGGCCGTGCCCACCCGCCTGCCGTGCCCTCCCGCCTGCCGCACCCACCCTCCTGCCGTACCCACCCATCTGCCGTACCCACCCGCCTGCTGTAAACACCCGCCGGTCGTGCCCACCCGCCTGCTGTACCTACCCGCCGACCATGCCCACCCGTCTGCCGTACCCACCCGCCTGCCGTAAACACCCGCCTGCCGTACCCACCCGCCTGCCGTACCCACCCGCCTGCCGTAAACACCCGCCTGCCATACCCACCCGCCTGCTGTACCCACCCGCCGACCGTACCCACCCGCCTGCCGTACCCACCCGCCTGCCGTACCCACCTGCCTGCCGTAAACACCTGCCTGCCATACCCACCCGCCTGCTGTACCCACCCGCTACAGTCTCCATTCACTACACTCCCGCGTCCTTCAGGGGCTGCCGAGGCTGCATTTAAATCGGCCGCCAGGTCACCATTGGACTTGGCAGACATCATGACCCTGCCCCGCCCTGTACCTGCAGCGCACATTCCAGGCCGCGTATCACACTGGGTAAGCCTTAACTGGCCCACCCGTGTAAAATCGCGGTGCACTGCCGATCGCAGGCAGCGGTCAGCTTCCTGACCGCCCCCCATTGATCCTGCACGCCAAGGGTAAAATTCTGCGTGCTTCACTTTCACATCATTCTGAACTATAAAAGTGTTTAAAATTAGCCAGAGTGCAACATTTTATTGTAGAAATTTAACATGTTCCAGAGGAGCATACCCCTGCTTCCATCCCTGGAAGTGCACCACTAACAATAATGTGCCTTCACAGTTTAGAAATTCATGGATCTATGTTTTTATCCTCCACTAATACAAGTGAAGGAATATTGGATGTATCTACAACTTAAGTTACAATCCATGTGACTACTTATTTTCACATGTTAGAAGCTTAGTAATAGGACCATTCTTGAGTTGTCAGGCAATGTTTGGGGAAGGAGAGGGGCAGTTTTTTACATTGGCATTAGTACTTTAAAATTGGGAGAGAGTAGGAGGGGAGTGCTCTTATCACTATATGTAGCAACATGGTAAATGTATTTGTGAGTATTTCCTCTTTTCTTTCTTTGCTTTGGAAAATAACAATTACATTACAATGTGTTTATGCTTTAACTACAAAAAGCTAAAAAGAAATGCATTTACCATGTTGAGACACATTGTGAAAGACCAGTTCTTGAACTGTGTTATGATGTGCTTAAGTAAAATGTTACAATTCGCATTCTCCTTTTCACATCTATCCATGGCCTTGTCCCTCCCTATCTTTGTAAATTTCCCCAAGTCTACAAACCTCTGAGATATCTGTGCCACTCCAATTCTTAACTCTTGCATATCCCCAACTTTAATTATTCCACCATTGGTCACTGTGCCTTCAGCTGCCAAAAGCCCTAAGCTCTGGAATTCCCTTCTGAAATTTTCTGTTTTTCTAACTCTCTTTCTTCCTTCAAGACTCTCATTAGAACCTATCTCTTTGACCAAGCTTCTGGTCACCTATCCTAATATCTCCTTATGTGGTTCGGTGTCAAATTTTGTGCTGAACGCTCCCTTGAAGCTTTGGGACCTTTTACCGCATTAAAGGCTCTATATAAATACTAAGTTGTTGTTGTTTGGAAGTACTAAAATTAATGCAATGCATTTTTAATGCTTTTGAAATATCTCAGCGTTAGTTGGTTTAATTTCCACCAGATGTCTTGAAGCTCAGCTGGTGCACACCAGTTCTGCCCACGACCTGTCTAGTCTCTTTCCACATCAGGAAGTAACTGGAATCAGTCCAACGGATGTCTTAGATCCGCCAACCTTACGTAATGAGCTCATCCTCTAATGCTCAGTGACTCCATTAATGTCTAATTTGCTGCGTCTGTCTTAAGTGATAATGAGTTTGTTCAGTTTTCTTTCATGACGCATAGTAACAGGAGTAAAATTCATTTGTCAAAGAAGGAGCTTGATACATAGCATATGAATCTCTTTCTCGAGCAGTTGCTGGCCACCGTTTTGACTAGGCTTTAAGTTAAATAAACATGCATTTCCTTAAAGCCTGGCTGTTTAATTTATCATAATACTGTGTGCCCCTCATTATAGTACTTTGTTTTTCCTGTTACTGTTTTTTTGTACAGCTTTCAAAGGCAGGGCTTTAGAGAAAGTGATACTGCAGAAAGGACCTTAATAGCTACTATTACCTTGTCTCAATGGACCTCTGGCATGGCAAATACACTGTTGGAGTAATGATTTATTGGACGTGGATGGCGGGCAACAGTTCTTCTGATTATCCACCACAACCTGTAGAAGAGCTGAAAAAAACCTCGGAAAAACATATTTCGGCAATGTTCTGGGCATTCTGCAACTCTTCCACTGAAGTTATAGTGCACAAGTGGAAGAACCCTTATGAAAATGCACCTTTTTTTGCAAGTTTATAGGGACATCATTTGTACATGTGGATACATAACTAAGTTGTGTTTACACATTTCAAAAAGCATATATAACATATAAAATAAATGAATGAGTATACATTTATAATTTTAATTCTACACCCATATACAGGGGTGGGCTTTCCTAGTCCTATGCATGGGGTTATTGGATACCTGGGTGAATGCATACAGGAAAATCAGGCACAGAGAAGCACACACCCTTAAGTGTCCCCACCTGGGATTTATTTTCCTTTCCGTCCAGTGAGTGGATGAAAGAGCAGATGGGCTCCCTTGCTGCACAACTGATCATAATCTCATGCTACCAGGAAGTCCAATAGGTGTAGAAAGAGGAAAATCAACCTCTATAATGGGAATAAATTTAACTGTGTGAAATGGGTGACATGGAATCGGATGCCCATTATACAGGATGCCCGATTGTCCCTTCCAATGAGTTCAATGGAAGGAAAACCAGATGGGTTGTATAATAGGTGGCTAATTAAATATGACTCATTTTACATCATGACCCAAAGTTAAAATTGCCCCCAGCTATGTCCCAAATAACAGATTTTACGATTTGGCAAGAAACACTGACCAGAGGAAATCTTCCATAAGACATCTGCACTGTTCAAGCACATTAGTGTAGAAGTTTGTCTTCGGCAATCATGCAAAATATGTTAAAGTGAATTGGTAAAAGCAAAATTTTTAGCTCTGAAGAAGAGTCATATGGACTCAAAACGTGAACTCTGCCTTTCTCTCCACAGATGTTGTTAGACCTGCTGAGATTTTCCAGCATTTTCTGTTTTTGTTAAAGTGAAATGGTAGCAGTTTTGACACTTTGCCCTCAAGACCAGAACAATTCTTCCTCCTCACTGTCCGTCCTACTGCATATGTTTGCACAGTTCTCAATGATTCAACCCTATTTCACTTCAGCTGGACAAAACAATTAACTCGCCAACAACTACAGCAACTTGTATTCATATAGCAACTTTATGGAATTAAATTTTATAAAGTGCTTTGCAGGAGCACTGTGAAGCAAAACTTGACAAAGGGGATGTTAGGGCAGATGACCAAAAGCTTGGCGAGAAAGGTAGGTTTTAACAAGCAGCTTATAAGACGAGAGAGGTACAGAGGCAGAGAGATTTAGGGCAGGAATTCCAGAGCTTATGCCCTGACAACTGAAGGTACGGGTCCTGTCCTTTGCAAACAGAAAGAACATGTCCAAGCATTGCACCTTTATCAACTAAACATAAACTTGAGAGACAGCCATTCCTTGGTTCATTCCCCATGGTAATGATCAATCAGAGTCAACCTGCCTGGCTTGAATTTAAACAAAAGCTTGGAAGCTAATTGGTCCCTGGTGCATTTTCCCTGGCAAAGCATTTACCAATCAGAGACCTCTTGTCAACCAATCAGCACCCTCTTCTCCTGCAGTATAAATTGTTCTCTTTAGATTTGATTTTCTTGCAAATCTGTCCTGATGAGTACAAGATGAAAAACTTCAAGACCCCTGTCACTTTTTTCAGCAATACTCAAGTTCTGTACTACCAAGTGACTAATTAAAATGTTGTCAATGGGCCCATTATCTGGGACATTTTCAGATGCTATTCTGCACCGCTTGTATCTGATCCATTCAATTTCCACAATCTAATTAAAGCAAACTATAACATGTCCCCACAACAGATGCATGATTTCATTAGCATTCCAAACATAAACATTTCCTTTCCCTCACTGGAACAGCTCAGTGATTGTCAAGAGAGGTGGAGAATTCTATTTTCAAGTTGTGTGTGCTTGACTTACTGACTTTGGACTTGTGCCAAACTTTTAATTTACACAAGGAAACCACAACAGTCACTTCTGTACACTAGTAACCAGATTCAAAACACACACCTGTCTTTCAGAAAGAAGTAACTGTATCCCAGGAGCTGTAAGATCAGTAACAAGTGACTTCTTGAAATCACTGAAATAAGGGAGAAGGACAGTGTACGTGACCATAAGACCATAAGACATAGGAGCAGAAATTAGGCCATTCGGCCCATCGAGTCTGCTCCGCCATTCAATCATGGCTGATAAGTTTCTCAACCCCATTCTCCCGCCTTCTCCCTGTAACCTTTGATCCCCTTACCAATCAAGAACCTATCTATCTCGGTCTTAAATGCACTCAATAACCTGGCCTCCACAGCCTTCTGTGGCAATGAATTCCATAGATTCACCATTCTCTGGCTAAAGAAGTTTCTCCTCATCTCTGTTCTCAAAGGTCTTCCCTTTACTCTGAGGCTGTGCCCTCGGGTCCTAGTCTCTCCTACTAATGGAAACATCTTCCCCACGTCCACTCCATCCAGGCCTATCAGTATTCTGTAAGTTTCAATCAGATCCCCCCTCATCCTTCTAAACGCCATCGAGTATAGACCCAGAGTCCTCAAATGTTCCTCATATGTTAAGCCTTTCATTCCTAGGATCATTCTCATGAACCTCCTCTGGACCCTCTCCAGGGCCAGCGCATCCTTCCTGAGATACGGGGCCCAAAATTGCTCACAATATTCTAAATGTGGTCTGACCAGAGCCTTATAAAGCCTCAGCAGCACATCCCTGCTTTTATATTCCAGTCCTCTCGAAATAAATGCCAACATTGCATTTGCCTTCCTAACTACCGACTCAACCTGCAAGTTAACCTTAAGAGAATCCTGGACTAGGACTCCCAAGTCCCTTTGCACTCCAGATTTCTGAATTCTCTCCCCATTTAGAAAATAGTCTATGCCTCTATTCTTCCTACCAAAGTGCATAACTTCCCCATGTTGTATTCCATCTGCCACTTCTTTGCTCATTCTCCTAACCTGTCTAAATCCGTCTGCAGACTCCCCGCCTCCTCAATACTACCTGTCCTTCCACCTATCTTTGTATCATCTGCAAACTTAGCCAGAATGCCCTCAGTTCCTTCATCTAGATCATTAATGTATAAAGTGAAAAGTTGTGGTCCCAACACTGACCCCTGTGGAACTCCACTAGTCACTGGCCGCCATCCTGAGAAGGACCCCCTTATCCCCACTCTCTGCCTCCTGCCAGACAGCCAATCTTCTATCCATACTAGTACCTTGCCTCTAACACCATAGGCTCTTATCTTACTGAGCAGCCTCCTGTGTGGCACCTTGTCAAAGGCCTTCTGGAAGTCCAAGTAGATAACATCCATTGGCTCTCCTTTGTCTAACATACTCGTTACCTCCTCAAAGAATTCTAACAGATTTGTCAGGCATGACCTCCCCTTGATGAAACCATGCTGACTTTGCCTGATTTTACCATGCACTTCCAAGTATTCTGAAATCTCATCCTTAATAATGGACTCTAAAATCTTACCAACGACCGAGGTCAGGCTAATCAGCCTGTAATTTCCCGTCTTTTGCCTCACTCCCTTCTTAAACAGGGTGGTTACATTAGCGATTTTCCAATCTTCTGGGACCCTCCCTGACTCCAGTGATTCCTGAAAGATCACTGCTAACGCCTCCACTATCTCTTCAGCTATCTCCTTCAGAACTCTGGGGTGTAATCCATCTGGTCCAGATAATTTATCCACCTTCAGACCTTTCAGTTTTCCTAGCACCTTCTCCTTGGTAATGGCCACCATACTCGCCTCTGCCCCCCGACTCTCTTGAACTTTGGGGATGTTACTCGTGTCTTCCACTGTACACATCACTAAATCTAGAATTGCCTGTTCCCTAGTGGGTTCCACCACAAGCTGCTCCAAAAAGCCATCTTGTAGACATTCCACAAATTCCTTTTCTTGGGATCCACTACCAACCTGATTTTCCCAGTCTACCAGCATATTGAAATCCCCCCATGATCACTGTAACCTTGCCTTCCTTACACAACTTTTCTATCTCCTGGTGTATCTTGTGCCCCACATCCTGACTACTGTTCAGAGGCCTGTACATAACTCCCATTATGTTTTTTTTTACTTTGGCGGTTCCTCAACTCTACCCACACAGATTCTACATCATCTGACCCTACGTCGTTTCTTGCTATCAATTTAATTTCATTTCTTACTAACAAAGCAACCCCACCCCCTCTGCCAACCTGCCTATCTTTTCGATAGGATGTATATCCTTGGATATTTAGCTCCCAGTCCTGATCCCCTTGTAGCCATGTCTCTGTGATGCCCACCACATCATACCTGCCAATTTCAATCTGCGCCACAAGCTCATTTACCTTATTTCGTATACTGCGTTCATTCAGATACAACACCTTCAGTCCTGTATTTCCCATCCCCCTTCTCATTGTCGTCCCTTTATCTGATGTGCTTGAAGTTAGATTCCTAGCCCTTTCCAAACACTCTGTCCTACTTTGTGTTCTGGAGACTTTAATAGTCTCTCCTGGGCTCTCCTTTCTTTTCAGTTTTTGCAAAATTTTCCATGAAGTTGAATCCACCCCCCCATATGCTAACCTGCTGCTTTGTTTCCCAATAGTCATACTTCTTGGAGTTTTACCCTTCCCTTCCCCCCCCCCCCCCATTTTCTAGTTTAAAGTCCTGTTGACCACCCTATTTACCCTTTTCGCTAGAACATTGGTCCCAGATCGGTTCAGGTGGAGACCGTCCCAACGGTACAGATCCCTCCTGTTCCAATACTGATGCCAGTGCCCCACGAAATGGAACCCCTCTTTCCTGCACCAGTCCTTTAGCCACGTGTTTACTTCCCTTATTCTGGCGTCCCTATGCCAATTTGCACGTGGCTCAGGTAGTAACCCGGAGATTATAACCCTTGAGGACCTGTTCTTTAATTTAGTTCCTAGTTCCTGATAATCCCCAAACAGGTCCTCTTTCCTAGTCTTACCTATGTTATTTGTCCCGACGTGCACCAGAACAACTGGATCCACCCCCTCTCTCTCCAATATCCTTTCAAGCCGGTCAGAGATGTCCCTCACCCTGGCACCGGACAGGCAACATACCATGCGGGACTCTCGATCCTGCTTACAAAGGATGCTATCAATTCCCCTAATTATAGAATCCCCTACAACTACCACTTGTCTTATTGTTCCCCCCTCCTGAATGGCCTCCTGTGCCATGGTGCCGTGGTCAGCTGGCTCATCCTCCCTACAGCCCTATTCCTCATCCACACAGGGAGCAAGTACCTCATACCTGTTGGACAAGGTCAAGAGCTGAGGCTCCTCTGTTCCTGAACACAGGATCCCTCTACCTGCCTCACTTGCAATCACACCCTGCTGATCCTGACCACTGACCGAATTTGAGGTACTTAATCTACCGGGTGTGACCGCCTCCTGATACAAAGCATCCAGGTAACTCTCCCCCTCCCGGATGTGCCGCAGCGTCCGGAGCTCGGACTCCAGCTCAGCAATTCTGAGCCGCAGTTCCTCCAGCAACCAACACTTGCTGCAGATGTGGTCACTGCGGCTCGCAATGGGATCTGCCAGGTCCCACATCATACAGCTAGAGCACATCACCTGCCCAGCCACCTCTACTTAGTTAATTAATTTATTAATTAGCTTTGCAGTGTTTTTTTTTTACAAATTTGGTGCAGATTTCCTACCAACCAATCAGGTCACAACTTTCCTGTGATGTCACTTTTTTCAGTTTTGGCTTCAGTTACTCTATGCGCCAAGGTCACCGCTCCCGTGCTCCTCCCTCTGAGTCCGCTCCCTGGAGACAAGGCCGCGAATCCCCGAGGTAAGCTAGATGTATACTCAGCGCTCCGGTGCTCCTCCCTCTGAATCTGCTCCTAGGATATTCTGTTCTTTGACAGTGGGTCGTCCTCGATTCCCTCCTGAGTCGCGGTGTCTGCGCTGACTTCTCCCAGAATGCTTCAGTCACTTCTCATCAGCGCCCTCTGTTGGATGCTTTTCCTCCTGTTGAGTGCAAGAGTCCTTCTCCTCAATTCCCTCCTGAGTCGCGGTGGCTGCGGTGACTTCTCCCAGAATTTTTTTTTTGAAAAATATACTTTATTCATAAAATATCTGGAAGAACATTCCAAAACATTTCAAAATCACAATCACAAAAGTACAATCAGATTCAACTTTTACACATAGATCACATGGTGCACCAATACAATCAATGAATATTACAATCATTTCAACATGGTCAATGCAGACAATCAGACAATTGTATTGGAGTTATCAACGTACATCATGTTGCACTCTGAGGTGCTTCAATACAATTATAATACAATTAGTATTCACTGCAAACATTCATTTTGAGCTGTGCAACCTGAGGGGCTCTCAACAGTTCCCAGTCCCTCAGTGCACTGTGGCAGAAAGGTCTTAGACAGCAACCTTTCCCCATTTGCCTTTGCAGTGGCTGCCCCAAGCTTTAGTGCATCCCTCAGCACGTAGTCCTGGTCTTTGGAATGTGCCACTCTGCAACACTCGGTCGGGGACAACTCTTTGTGCTGGAAGACCAACAAGTTTTGGGCAGACCAATGAGCGTCTTTCACCGAGTTGATGATCCTCCAGCTGCAGTTGATGTTTGTCTCGGTGTGTGTCCCTGAGAACAGCCCGTAGAGCACAGAGTCCTGTGTCACAGAACTGCTTGGGATGAACCTCGACAGAAACCACTGCATCTCTCTCCAGACCTTCTTTGCAAAGGCACAATCCACAAGGAGGTGAACAACAGTCTCATCCCCACCACAGCCACCTCGAGGGCAACGTGCAGAGGGGGTGAGACTCCTGGTGTGTTGGAAGGATCTGACAGGGAGGGCCTTTCTCACCACCAGCCAAGCTACACCTTGGTGCTTGTTGGAAAGTCCTGGCGATGAGGCATTCTGCCAAATGACTTTGACAATCTGCTCGGGGAACCATCCCACAGGATCCACCCTCTCCTTTTCCGGCAGGGCCTCTAAGACGTTACGTGCTGACCACTACCTGATCGATTTGTGGTCAAAGGTGTTTCTCTGCATAAATTTTTCCACGAGGGACAGGTGGTACGGCACGGTCCAACTACTTGGAGCGTTCCGCGACAGCGTGGCCAGACCCATCCTTCGCAACACCGGGGACAGGTAGAACCTCAGCACGTAGTGACACTTGGTGTTTGCGTACCGAGGGTCTATGCACAGCTTGATGCAGCCACACACAAAGGTGGCCATCAGTATAAGGGCGATGTTGGGCACGTTTTTTCCCCCTTTATCTAGAGGCTTGTACATCATGTCCCTGCGGACACGATCCATTTTCGACTTCCAGATAAAGCAAAAAATGGCTCGGGTGATCGCCATCGCACAGGAGTCTGGAATGGGCCAGACCTGCGCCACGTACAGCAACAGCGAGAGTGCCTCACACCTGATGACCAGGTTCTTACCCGCAATGGAGAGGGAGTGTCGCTCCCACATGCCCAGTTTCCTTTTCACCATAGACACTCGCTCTTTCCAGTTTCTAACACATGCTCCAGTCCCTCCAAACCATATCTCCAGCACCTTCAGGCCGTCAGCCCTGACGGTGAAGGGGACAAAGGATCAGTTAGCCCAGTTCCCAAAGAACATGGCCTCGCTCTTCCCACGATTTACCTTGGCTCCCGAGGCCAGTTCGAACTGGTCGCAGATGTGGATCAGTCTGCGCACCGACAGCGGATCCGAGCAGAAGACGGCGACATTGTCCATGTACAGGGAGGCTTTGACCTGAGTGCCTCCACTGCCTGGGATCGTCACTCCTCTTATGCCTGGATCCTTCCTGATGGACTCAGCAAAGGGTTCTATGCAACACATGAAAAGGACAGGGGAGAGAGGGCAGTCCTGCCTGACTCCAGATCTAATAGGAAAGCTATCTGATTCCCACCCATTGATTGAGACTGCGCTACTGATGTTAGTGTAGAGCAGTTGGATCCAATTGCGAATTCCCTCCCCAAACCCCATTTTGGAGAGCACATCCACCATGTAGGTGTGCGATATTCTGTCAAAGGCCTTCTCCTGATCCAGGCTGATGAGGCAGGTATCCACACCCCTGTCCTGCACATAGGCAGTCATAACCCTGAGCAGCGCGAGGCTGTCAGAGATCTTCCTGCCCGGCACAGTGCAGGTCTGGTCAGGGTGGATCACCAATTCCAGAACGGATTTGACCTGATTGGTGATGAACTTGGACAGAATCTTATAGTCCACATTCAACAGTGAAATGGGTCGCCAATTTCTTATTTCCTCCCTTTCCCCCTTGTGCTTGTAGATGAGGGTGGTAATGCCTTTCCTCATGGATTCTGACATGTTGCCGGCCAGGAGCATACTCTCGTACACTTCTAGCAGCTCTGGGCCCATCCAGTCCCACAGAGCCGAATACAACTCCGCCGGCAAGCCGTCGCTTCCGGGAGTTTTACTCTTCTCGAAGGACTCAAGGAGAAAGTTTGTCAGGAGTTAGCGGTTTGTCCAGGCTCTCCCGTGTATTGTCGTCTAAGACCTCCGTGATAGAGGACAGGAAGGACTGGGAGGCCGTGCTGTCTGTGGGCTTCACATTATACAATCCGGCATAAAAGGATTTGCTGATCCTCAAAATGTCGGACTGCGATGACTTTACTGAGCCGTCTTCTTCCTTCAGGCTGCTGATCACAGAGCTCTCTCTGTGTACCTTTTGGAAGAAGAAACGTGAGCACGTCTCATCCTGCTCCACGGAGTGGACTCTGGAACAGAAGATGATCTTGGAGGCCTCCAAGGCAAAGAGCGAGGCTTGCTGGCTCTTCACCTCTTGGAGTTCCTCCTTGACATCGACCCCCATCGACTGCAGCCCGAGCAGATTCTGCATGGTTTTCTGGAGCCGGGACATTTCCCTCTGTTCCTTTCTAGCTTTCTGCGTGCCTTTGAGGATGAAAAACCTCTTGATGTTTCCCTTGACCGCTTTCCACCAGTGTGTCAGGGACTCAAAGAGGGGTTTCACGGTTCTCCAACCTTTGTAATCCCTCTTGAGCTCCTCAATGTTTTCTGGGGTCAGCAGTTGCACGTTTAGTTTCCATGCCCCCCTGCCCACCCTCCAGTCTTCCTCTAAGTGACAGTCAGCCAGTAGGAGGCAGTGGTCAAAGAAGAACACCAGCTTGACATCGGTGGATCTGACTGCGAACGCGCGGGACACAAACAGGAAGTCTATCCTGGAACGGATGGACCTGTCTGGCTGCGACCAGGGTTGCTGAAGACGTTGTGCAGCTTGGCATCCTTAACTGTATCCATCAGGGATCTGGACATAACGTCCAATCTGCTGTCGGCCCTGCCGGATCGTCCAGCCGCATCGATGATGCAGTTGAAGTCAAAACCCAGAATAATCGGCCTGGAGGTCACCAGCAGCAGTAGGAGCTGCTGAAAAACCGCCAGCTACTCGCCCTTTTGTGCTGGGGCGTAGACGTTAATTAACCGGAGTGGAGCATTCTTGTACATTACGTCTGCTACGAGGAGGCGCCCGTCCACCACCACCTTAACCTTGGAGACGGTGAAGTTGCCTCCCTGCAGCAGAATACCCAGGCCAGAGGAACGAGAGTCGTTTTCTCCTGACCAAATCGATGGCCCATGGGACCACCATCGTGACCATTGCCTGTAGGAGCTGAGGTGCGGTATCGCACACTCCTGCAGAAACAGCAGGTCGGCTTTGACCTTGGCAAGGTAGTCCACATCGCGTAGTAGATTTAATGCTACGCACATTTCTGGATACAATCTTTACACCCATTTTAAAGCATTTAGTCTCTTACCAAACCTGTTGTCTCTGAGAGTTCCAGACTTTTGGTCTGCTCCTGCATACCCATAGTGTTCACAAATTGCCTCACTTTGGATGGGCTGAGGAAACTGTCCTGAACCACCCCATTGGAGATGTTCTGCTCAGGTGGCATCTGGGGGTCCGTGCAGAGAACGGGATTTGAAATGTCCTCTGTTGGAGAAGCTTCTCCAATCCTCTCCCCTTCTGGGGCGTTGCTGCTCCCAGCTTCCCAGAGCTGGGGTGCGCTGAGTGCCTCACTGCTCCCAGATTCCTGGGGCTGGGGTGCGCTGGCCTCTTCGGGTTGTGGGCAAAGTTGGGGTGCGCTGGTCTCCTCATTGTCTCCAATGTTCTGGAGCTCGGGTGTCTCGTCCTCCAACTCCCTAGAGCTTTGCCGCTTCTTCTGTAGGTGCCGCCCTTGCACTTCTTCGTCTGAAGAGCAGCAGCCCTTGTCATCTTTGTCGGATGGGAGACACCTCTTGCCACTTGTCTGGGAAGTGGCTTGGTCCCTTCTTAGCCCCTTCTTCCTTTTGGCTCTCTTCAGCTGCCACTCCCCCTGCTGAATTTCCGCTGCTTCCTCCTCCTCCATTGATTCACTCTCCTGAGAAGTGGGAGGTTCAGGGGGCAGTGCTGTTGATTGGCTGTCTGCTGCCTCAATCTTTTCCTCCACCTTGTCTCTCTCTGTGTCCTCCTTTGTCCCGTTGTTTTCACTGGGGGCCATGGTGGTTGGAGTGTTGCAAGTGTCCTTGGTAGTAGTGACACGAAGCATTTCCTCTGCTTCCCCCTCATTGGCTTTGGCTGCCTGTGCGTAAGTGAGGCAGCGTTTGGGGCAGGTCCTGTAGAGGTGGCCTGCCTTGCCACACAGGTTGCAGTACTTACTCTGCTTGCAGTCCTTTGTCTGGTGCCCTTCCTGTTTGCAGTTCTTGCAGAGGGCGGCGCAGCAGTTGGCCGCCACATGACCAGACTTGCCGCATGAGCGACAAAGTTTGGGCTGCCCAGCGTAGACAAGGTAGCCACAGCTTACCCCGATAGCGAAGCTGGAAGGAGGGTAGAAGATGGCTCCCTTACCGTCGGTCTTGAGCGTGACCTTAACCTGGCGTTTGCATGTCCAAATCCCAAAGGCGTCTCTAACTTCGGTGCAGCTCCCAACCTTGTCGACGTACCTGGCAAGGAAGGTGAACACATCGGCGACAGGGACATAGGGATTGTAGAGATGCACAGTCACCACACTGTCCCGTTGCAACAGCAGAGCAAAGAGCGGCTCCACCATCAGGATCTTCATCTCCGGCTGGTCTCTCTTCTCCTCGAGCACCCTCAGGAACTTGACGCAAGCTGCCACACACTTTAAAGTCATGTCAAAACATCCAGCGCTGAGGAAGTCTTGCAGGGAGTAGATCTCCTCCGCTTCAAATCCACATGCCTTCAACAGGATCCGCTTGATGAAGAATGACCGATCCATGGGTGCTCCTCCTTCGCTGTCTTTCACCGTCACCCGGACGGTGTTAGGTACCCCATGGTATGGGGCTCGACTGGTTATAGCCATCACTTCACGACTACAATTGATCTTAGCCAAAAGGCCAAGAAGTGGGTCCTCTTCAATTCCCTCCTGAGTCACGGGGTCTGTGGTGACTTCTCCCAGAATGCTTCAGTCACTTCTCACCAGCGCCCTCTGTTGGATGCTCTTCCTCCTGTTGAGTGCAAAAGTCCTTCTCCTCGATTCCCTCCTGAGTTGCGGTGGCTGCGGTGACTTCTCCCAGAATACTTCAGTCACTCCTCACCAGCGCCCTCTGTTGGATCAATGTGGGCATTGGATTTGTGGAGTTTGTTTCAGATTTGCTAACTAGAGTGTGTTGTGTTGTGCTGTGTTTGCTGGACTGTGTTAATCTTCCATCTCTCTGCTTTTCTATAATTCTTGTGGGGGATAATGGGCAGAATCTTCCCAACCCAGTGGAGGCAGGTTCCAGTGTGTGCTAGCTGAGAAAGTCCCGGAAACTGGGTCGGGATCCAAAGGCCAGTCTGTCCTCTTCCATCTTTCCCAAGAGTGTGCTTGAAGACAAGTGGAGAAACCCCTTAGGTCTGTTGAGTAAGTAATTAAAAAAATAATTGAGGCAGCTAAGAAAGCAATTCAGACCTGTTTTAAACCAGAGTCCTGGATTTCCCAACCAGGGCACTTGCTCTCTGACCTGTCAGCAAATGGCCAGAGTCACCGAGGTGAGTGCACAGCGGGAAGACCTTCTTCAGTGAAACAGACAGGCTGGGAAGGCTTTGATCAGTGAAACTGAAGAGTTGCTGACATGGACAGGTGAGAGGCTGCTGTTCAAAGCACTTCTTCTCTCAGAGAGAGTACTTTCACTGCTTGGCAGGTGGTTGCCAATTTCTTGGAACCCACATCACCTGTCTAGCACTTCACTAACCTTCAGCTGTACTTCCCTGCTGCCAGCCTTCCACATGACATGGGAGCAGCTTATTCACCCACACCTTTCACCCCTGATGAGGGACAATAGCAGAGGCCACACCATTGCCAACAGCAATAGCAGCAGCAGGGGCAAAACTAGCAGCTGCACCAGCTGTCTTCTCCTCCATTGAGTGCAGCACCTGGTGGGATGAACACTGGGATCCAGGTGGAAGTGGGAAAGACCCCCAAGGTAGAATCTGCATGCAGAGGATAATTTCTCTCGACATGTGTGAGCACCAGTGCTTCAGGAGGCTCGTGGAAGGTCACTGCTGATAGCTGTAGCCTCCTGGAACTAGAGCCCCTGTCCACTGGAACAGTTGAGCGTGCATTGCCAATGGTGACAAGGTGCCAATAACTGAAGGGCCACACCACGCACCCCACCCCCACCCCCGACCCTCACCACCCTCATCTCCTGGCCTCTGCGTCCCACCATGTTGTGTGCTCTTTTCTCCTGGAAGGAGAGAGGGAAGGCAGAGAGGTGTGAGTGTTTATAATGGCCCCTGTGGAGGGCTACCACGAGGCATGGATATGAGAAGCCAGTTGAATAAGAGTGAGTGTGAGTGTTAGGGATTCAGATGAGGAAGTGAGATGGCTACTTGGAGAGGAATGAGTGGAGTTGCAAGGTGTGCTGACCTGAGGCGTGCTGTGCAGGGCCTCTCAGTTTGTGGGACTTGGCACCTGAAAGTGTTCTGCCATGTACCTGTGATGCTGTCTGAAGGTCCTGAATCCTTTCGGTGCACTGACTCCAGGTTAGAGGGAGCACACTTCTGCTGCTGACTTCCTCAGCCACTTCCATCAATGCCTGCTTGGTTGGAGAAGTTATCTTCTTCCTCCCATCCTTGGGAGACTCACCTCACTGCAGCCCCTCAGAATCTGTAGCAGGACCTCCAGGTAAGAGTGAGAGACCCAAGGAGCAGCATTCCCAGGTCTCTTTGCAACTCGTTATCCCTTAATTGGAAACCATTCCTGTGACAAAATGGAGGCATCATCCTGTCTGCCCTCCCTGAGAAGTCAGGGAGACAGAGTTGGGATAATTAGCTTAATCTGGGAAAGAGCAATGGCCCGGGGCACCATTTTAATGGCCAAATCTTCCAGTCTCTGGATTGTCGGACACCGGACATGTGACCGAAAATGCATGTCTGGACCCTGTAGAAGTCCTAACATGCAGACCAACCTGGGAATTGCCTGAGAGGTTTAAACTTCTGATGGGAAATTCCCCTGCTCCCCAGGACCCTCCCTGAATGTCTCCGAGTCTGAGTTACAGTCGGAGACTTTTGACAGTTTCACGGTTTCTCATAAAATGTTAAATGGATTAAAACCTCGTCTAACTCCTGGGAAATTCTAGATCTGGCCCCTAATCAGTCGCACTGACCCCCCGACAACTCCATGATCCCCTGACCCTTCAACCACCCCCAACATCCTACTACTACCCAACCCCCGACTGCGCCCTGACCCTCTGACTACCCCCCCAACCCGACCCGACTACACCCCAACCTCAATCTGATTACCCCTCCTGACCACTCAATTACCCCGACAATCTGACCTGACCACCTCCCCCCACCACCCGTCTACCTCTCCCGACCAGACCTGACTAGCCCCCGACCTGACTACCCCTTCTGACCTGACTCGACTACTCTTCAACCCACCTACTCACCTCACCCACCTACCCAGTTACCCAGTTACCTCACCCACCCCACCCAACTCACCCGTCTACTAACCTACCCACCCTACAAACCTACCCATTCACTCATCCATTCACTAACATTCAAAGACTGGACATTTAAAGTTACCATACAGCAGCTACTGCCATAAAAAGGGGACACAGTCTTTCCCCACTCTACTCTGCTTCAACCAAGTTCCCTGATGGACACTGCATTCTGCAATTCTGGAAAAGCCAGACTGCCAAGGTCCCAGAAGAAATGAGGAGCAGTATCGAGTCGGGGGAATTTTCAAGCAGAGCGACAAGGCAATGATGATTCCTCAATCAGCCGCACTAAAATGGATTATCTGGGCATTATTCCATTGCTGTTTTTGGGATCTTTCTGTATGATTGCTGGTCCTCTGAAGTTCTGGGCCAATGAGTTGGGTTCCTGACCTGAAAACTGTCCCATCATTCCAGCAGGGGCGAGGTGGGAAGACTCCCCCTAAAAGGGTTTCAGCATAATGTGTAGACGTAAAAACAAATCATGCGAAGCAAAGTAGTGTAAGTTAAACAGTGGTAAATTAGCAACTGTGGATCAGTTAAGCAACAGTAAATCAGAAAGTTGTAAATTCAAGTCCCAGTCCAGAGATTTGAGTGTCTAAGCTCGGCTGACCCTTCACTGCCTTGCAGTACTGAGGGAGTGCTGCACTATTGGAAATATCCCCCTTTGGATGTGATGTTAAGCCAAAGCATTGTCTGCTCTCTCAGGTTGATGTAAAAGATCCCTTCGCACAATTTTGATGTGAAGCAGGGGAGTTCTCATTGGTGTTTTGGCCAATATTTATTCCTCAATCAGCATCACTAAAATGGATTATCTGGGCATTATTCCATTGCTGTTTTTGGGATCTTGCTGTACGCAAATTGATTGCCGCGTTTCCTACATTACATCGGTGGCTACACTTTGAAAGTATTTCAACGGCGGTAAAGCACTTTGGGTCAGCCTGAGCTTGTTAAAGTTCCTATATAAATGCAAGTTCATTCTTTATACTGCACAGGATTTGAAGCCAGCAGGGTTCACACAGCCCGCTCTAGAGATTTTACACAACGGCGCTTCAGATTCAGCTTAGGGATCCCCACCCCTCCCACAACCCCTCCCCCAGCACACCCCCCGCAGTGATACAAGGGGTCATTTTGTTAAGCTCAGCTACCAACAGTATCTTGTTGGTTCTGTAGCTGTCCTACACCTCAATGATGCTCACATCTCACCAAGTTCCTCGGTTGCAACGTGGGCCTGAATTTTTTGGAGGGTGGGGTTTCCCTTCCTCCTATCCGAAGAGCTGGAGGGGATCACATCCCTGCCAACTCCGAGTGCCCCACAGCCACTTATGCTCAAACGCACATCGATTGGCTGCAGGCGGAACTTCCGCCCCTCACTCAGGAGGAAGCCCCACCTGAGAGAGCTGCCGGACAACCTGATTGGCCAGTAGCTCTCCGGCCCCTGCAGCAACAAGAGCTGCAGTGGACAGAAGAGGAACTTCGTGAAGATTCCTGAGCTTATGTCCCAAAACCGAAGGACAAGGTAAGTTTAAGGGGTCCCAGGGCAGGTATGGTAGGGGAGGCCTTGGAGGGGGGAGGGGGGGTGCAAATGGGGCAATTGGGGTGTCAAGGGTGCCAGGGGAGTGGGATGGAGGTTCAATGGCCACTGGATGTTAAAGTGGGGGGGCATTCCCACAGTCAGAAGGGGGCTTCTGATGGAGGCACACCAGCCCCCCCACTTCTCGCCCGAGATCTAAGCCGTTCTTTTTCAGGCCTCCCCCTTGCCAGGCAAATCCTCCTGCCAGCCTAAAAATTGAGGCTGGGTGGGAAACGGCCCCTAACTGTCCACTTAAGGGCCGCAATTGGGGCACGTGCGGAAGTCGCGTCCAAGGACTTGCCCGCCCCAGCATAAAATTGCTGTGAGGTTGGGGTGGGCAGGAACCCAGAGGGAATCCCATTCCTTCAATTTCACGCACCCCCTCAACTAAAAACCTGCCAGCAGGGGGGGTGTAAAATTCATGCCCTGGTCTCGATACTTGTTTGTGTCACTGTGAAGTGAAAACTGCTTAGCAACAATGCATAGGTGACAGTATAACTGCACTCCAAAGCTTTGAGATCAGGCTCTTCCCAATAATAACTTTGCACATTTTTAAAATTTCTCTTTTTTAAGCAAAAGAAAACAGTTTATGATGAGCAGGTGATGCAGTCATTGGAATATTGGACTGAGGAATTCCAAACAGATGTGTGATGCATTATTTTTAAATAAAGGCAAGAAAAAGAAAGGCATGCATTTATATAGCACCTTTCATGACCTCAGTACGTCCCAGAGTGTTTGACAGTTAATTAAATACTTTTGAAATGTAGTCAATGTTGTGATAAAGCCAGCCAATTTGGACAAGCCACATTCTCCGAAACAATGAAATAATGGTCAGATAATCTGTTTTAGTGATGCTGGTTGAGGGATAAATATTGGCCAGAACACCAAGGAGAATCCCCCAGCTCTTCTGCAAATAGAGTCATGGGATCATTTAAATCTCCTTGAGGGGGCAGCTGGGGCTTGAGTTCAAGTCTCATCCAAAAGACAGCACCTCTGACAGTGCGGAACTCCCTCAGTATTTCACTGGATTGTCAACTTAGGTTATGGGCTCAAGTCTCCCAAATAGAATTTAAACCATGATCTTCTGATTCGGAGGAGAGAGTACCACCACTGTTCTAGGGCAGTGCCAAGCCTGCACAAAGAATGCTCCAATGATTCCACTAGGCCTCCTCAGAACTTTCTATGTTGAATGAAAAACCTTGGAACAATTTGGAGAAAGCTGACAGTCCCCACCTGGGAAAATAACTCTGGGCATGACCTCTTGGTGGATTCACAGTCCATAATATTAATGAAGTGACCCACCCTGTTATAAATGGGGTGGGATATTCAGTCACTGATCCAGTTAATTTCAGAAGAAACACCTTTACATTCCATATCAGTAAAGTGCTGGGCACCTTAAACACATGGAACAGAATCACCGGGTCATGAGCGCAATCAATGCCAAATTCAATCTGTGACTCTCCCTGAACCAAGTAAATATTGAAGCTTATTTAGGGTAAGTTTGGCAAGTCTACTTTTCCAAATATCATTTAAAGCTTGTGGCAATGGGATGTTTCAAATACTAAATGTAACAGCCTTGGCTTGGTGTGTATCACTCTTGACTCTGAGTCAAAAGGCCACAGCTTCAAGTTTGACTCCAAAGACTTGAACACGTGATCTAGACTGACAGGCCAGTGCAGTGATGAGAGGGTGCTGCACTGTTGGGAGTGCCATTTTTCAGTTGCGATGTTAAACTGAGGCCCAGTCTGTCTATCTGACAGCGCTATTTGAATGAGAAATCAGGACAGCGCAGCAATGAAATAAGTGAAAATGCAGATAAAACCCGCCATCTGCTGCAAACAATTGGGATTCCAAAGATACAGAGCTGCTATATTTTTCCTGGATGAATCTGAGGGATACAATAAGGTTGTTTATGTCTTTCAAAATGATTTACATTTACACATTTTAATAAAGAAACACGAAGAAGCTCAGGATTATGTCAATGGAATGGATCCTGTGTAAAGTGAACAGCTGACATTGAAAAGATGCCACAAACGTGTACATCATCCCTCTGGTCTGTACTTTAAACTTGGATTTCGAGCAGGGCCCTTGTGTTTTCATCCACCTAAAACCAAATTAAGTTTTCAAAGATTCTGATGCCCTTTAAAGAGAACATTCATGTCCTTGTTATCAACAGATAACCTCCTCAGGTAAGAACAAAGAGCCCTGGAAATCATCGTAAACCAAGCAGTACCCAAGAAAGAAAACAGACCAATATTTTGAGTGGCCTCCCTTCATCAGAACATTTTAATTCAATTCAAAAATTTGCCTTTTAATTTCTTTTCTCTTTGCTATATGGGTTACCATGCTTGCGCTATCTTACGGTCAGGATGCAGGATGGGAGATAAATAGTTAAATTCACTTGGAAAAGGCATACACAGAATTTACAGCACAGAAACACACCATTTGTCTCAACTGGTCCATGTCAGTGTTTATGCTCCATACAAACACCCTCCCAACCCTCTTCATCTCACCTGATCAACATATTCATCGATTCCTTTTTACCCAAATGTACTTTCCTAACTTTCCATAAACGTATCCAGTCTATTTACCTCAGTTACTCCTCCTGGTGATGAATTTCACATTATAACCACTCTCTGGGTAAAGGAATTTCTCTTAAATTCCCTGTTGGATTTATTGCTGTGAATTTTATGTTCACGGTCCCTAGTTTTGTGTTCCTTAACAAATCCTAAGAACTTTAATAAGGGCTGAATTGGAACTGGAGACTTAAGAAACAGGAGAATAAGTCAGATTTGTAACTTATATAACATCTTTTATTCTAGAAAGCATGGGTTTTTAAATATATTCACTCATGGGATGTGGGTGTCGCTGACTAGGCCAGCATTTACTACCCATCCCTAATTGCCCTTGAGAAGTCGTCGGTGATCTGACTTCTTGAACCACTGCAGTTCATGTGGTGTAGGTACACCCACAGTGCTGTTATGGAGGGAGTCCCAGGATTTTGATCCAGCGACAGTGAAGGAACGGTGATGTATTTCCAAGTCAGGATGGTGAGTGGCTTGGAGGGGAACTTCCAGGTGGTAACATTGCCATGCAGCTGCTGCCCTTGTCCTCCTAGATGGTAGTGGTCATGGGTTTGGAAGGTGCTGTCTAAGGAGCCTTGGTGAGTTCCTGCAGTGCATCTTTTATGATACACACTGCTGCCACTGTGCATTGGTGGGGGAGGGAGTGAATGTTTGAGAATGTGGTGCCAATCAGGCGGGCTGCTTTGTCCTGGATGATGTTGAGCTTCTTGAGTGTTGTGAGAGCTGCACTCATCCAGGCAAGTGGAGAGTATTCCATCACACTCCTGACTTGTGTCTCGTAGATGGTGGGCAGGCTTTGGAGAGTTAGGAGGTGAGTTACTCGCTGCAGGATTCCTAGCCTCTGACCTGCTCTGGTAGCCACAGTATTTATATGGCTGGTCCAGTTCAGTATCTAGTCAATGGTAACCCCCAGAATGTTGATGGTGGGGAATCAGTGATGGTAATGCCGTTGAATGTCAAGCGACAATGGTTAGATTCTCACTTGTTGGAGATGGTCATTGCCTGGCACTTGTGTGGCATGAATGTTACTTGCCACTTGTCAGCCCAAGCCTAGATATTGTCCAGGTCTTGCTGCATTTGGACATGAATTGCTTCAGTATCTGAGGAATTACGAATGGTGCCAAACATTGTGCAATCATCAGCGAACATCCCGCTTCTGATCTTATGATGGAAGGAAGGTCATTGATGAAGCAGATGAAGATGGTTGGTCCTGGGACACTACCCTGAGGAAGTCCTGCAGTGATGTCCTGGAACTGAGATGATTGACCTCCAACAATCATCTTCCTTTATGCTAGGATTGACTCTTAACTTTGGGGTAAAAAGTGCAATGTATATGCACAAGCTATAACTAGTCGTAATTCATGTACATCTACCTATCCACCAGGCTTTTTGGTTATCTGGTATCAAATGCACTGTTGAATGGCTTCAGTGAGATATAAACTTGTTGGTGTCCATGAATAATTCTGTTGTTTGCATCAAAGAGACAGATTTTTTTATGTTATTAAAGGTAATAAAATTACCTGAAAACATCTTAACTAAATTTATTCTTCAACCCATCCATTAAATGCATAAGAAATAACTTCAATTTTATAAATTACAGGCGTATATTGTGTGTGTAATTATAATAATTCAGACTCTACTTATCCTCAGCTTTCTTTACTTCTTTACTTCTTTACTTTTATAACAATCTGGTGCTGAAGTTAATTTACCAAACATTCTCATGAAGCAGATCAATCATTAGGATTGAATTACGAGTGCCAATTCTGTGCTGATTTTCACCCGATCTGACACCAGTGGCAGTAAGTGCAGCATCTCTGTAAATCACTCTGTGAAAAGCCACTATTTGTATAATATAGACATTGACTTTAACATACCTTTGTCCTGAAGTATGAATCCAGTATATGAACATTAGTTATGCACACAGATGAGAAGAGCATTGGTAATGTAGAGGAGCAGCATTACAATGAACATTTGAGATTGAGATAAATAGCACTGGTGAGGCCACATTTATTGCCCAGCCCCAGATACTCTGTGTTAACCACCTGGCGTGGGGCTGGATTCATATGTAGACCAGGTAAGCTTTGGGTTAGTGAATCGGTAAGGCTTTCCTTGATAATCCATCAGCTCTCACCATCATTTTCTGTTGGATGAAATAATAAAAGGAGTTGATAGAGTGGATAGAGAGAAGCTATTTTCCCTGGTGGGAGAATCAGGAACAAGGGGGCACTATCTTAAAATTGGAGTTGGACAATTTAAGAGTTAAAGCAGGAAGTATTTTTTCATGGAAATCTGGAACTCTGTCCCCAGAAATAATGATGGTACAATTGAAATTTTCAAGACTGAGATCATCATATTTTTGTTGCGTAAAGTTAGCAAGGGATATGGATCAAAAGCGGGAAAAAGGATTTGAGATACAGGTCAGCCATAAGTGGATGGAGCTACAGAGCAGTCTTAAGACCAGGCTGAATGGCCTAGTCTTGTTCAGAATGTTCCTACTCACCACAATTTGCCATTTTGGAATATGAACTCCAAACCTCTGGATTACTCCATCAGAATTGAAAAACAACTAGGGTTTTGAATCCAAACTACAGATGCTATGTAACAGTGTGTGTAATATAAGGATATCATTGCAGAGAGGACAGTGCTGCAGTGGAGCTTATTTCATCTCCGCCAACAGCAACTTGGGAATTACATAGGAAGAACTTAAAAAGAAACTAAAAGCTTGCTTTAACAGATGACTCTCTGCATTCTCAGCATGGATCAATGCATTCACATCTAATTGATAAACTTTGAAATATATTCAATCTTAAATTGGTAAACAAATTATCAGTTGGCACTTGTGATTGTCATTATGGTGTGTTCCTGCCACCAGGTGGCAGCGTTAAGTTGGATTTGCTTCACACTACACTGAGACCTGATGGGAGGCCTTACCTGCAGCTACATCCTGACCAGAATCTAACGTCCACTCCACCATCCCGTCACAGCTGGAAGACCACCTGCCTCCACAATGCCACATGGGAATGATGGTAGATGTCAACTGTGGCATTCTTGCCTCTGATGCCGAAGGTTATGGGCTCAAGTCCAATTTCAGGACTTGAGCAAAAAAAGGCTGATACTTCGGTACTGTGTTAGGGGAGTGCTGCAGTGTTGAAAATGCTGTCTTTTTTTATATATTCGTTCCTGGGATGTGGGCATCGCTGGCTAAGCTAGCATTTAATGCCCACCCTTAACTGTCCTTGAGAAGGTGGTGGTGTGCTGCCTTCTTGAACCACTACAGCCCATGTGTTGTAGGAGCCACTTGTTGGATGCAATCTTAAGCCAAAGTTCTGTCTACCCTCTCAGGTGTCTGTAAAAGATCCCATGGCACTGTTTCAACAAAGAACAAGGGAATTATCCCTGGTGTCCTGGCCAATATTTATCCCTCAACCAACATGACAAAAAAACAGGTTACCTAGTTGTGGTAAAGTGGAGTGCTATGTACCTTTAAGAGAATGTAGTTAGTTGACCATATGACTGTATTGACCAATCGCTGCACAGCACAGGCTTCTTGGGTAACTGTAAGTCTAGAGCTGGAGGTGATTGAAGAAGTGCACGTGGTGTTAGTGCTCTGTTCTTAGTTCCAATAAATCACCCGTGTTTGTTCAGTTAATCGGTCTCTCTGCCTATATTGTTTCAAGCACCAACTAATGTGTTAGTATCAAGGGTGCAGCTGGGCAAAGCGAACCTAATAATGTAAAACGTAAAACTAGTCACAATCATTGAGTTGTTTGTGGAGGTTTGCTATGTACATATTAGCTGCTACGTTTCTTGCATTACAACAGCAACTACACTTCAAAATTACTTAATTGGCTGTAAAATGCTTTGAGAGGTCCATTGGTCATGGAGGATTCTGTATAAATGCAAGTCTTTCTTCTCTTTCCAGACAGCTCATCCCGTTGGCCTCCTTGCTTTCCACCATCGGCACTGCTGACACCTCTAACCTTCAGAATTTCCCTGGATGATCCTGCAAACAATCTGGGAGAAAAACCATAGGAGGAATTAAAAAATAATGGATCTTGTTCATTTTCTTTGAACAGTTTTGTTTATTAGATATAAGGATAGTGAAGTGGGAAAACAGAGGCTGTTTGACTGGGCGAGGTGATTGGAGACAGGTATTTATCTGAGAGTTGGCAACTCCACATGGACCCCCCAGGGCAGGGATGGGAGTAGTCCCTGAGACAACAACAACAACTCATTTTTATATGACGCATTTAATGTAGTAAAACATTTCAGGGCACTTTGTGGGAGTGTTATAAAGCGAAGTTTGACACTGAGCCACATAGGGTGATTTTAAGGCAGATGATCAAAAGCTTAGTCAACGAGGTCGGCTTTAAGAAGTGTTGTTAAGGAGGAGAGAGAGTTAGAAAGGCAGAGAGGTTTAGGGAGGGAATTCCAGGTCTTAGGACCGAGGCAGCTGGAGGCACAGCCACCAATAATGGAATAACTGAAATCAGGGATGCTCAAGAGGCCAGAATTAGATGAGTGCATATATCTTGGAAAGTTGTGGGACCGGACGAGGTTATATAAGTAGGAAGGGGCAAAGGCTGTAGAGGGATTTGAAAACTAGGATCAGAGTTTTAAAGTTCAAGGGTGCCTTAACTAGGTTAGTGTAAGTCAGCAAGCACATTGGTGACGGGTGAATGGGATTTGTTTCAAATGCAGCAGAGTCTGGGATCATCTCAACATCAGAGGATGGAATGTGGGAGGGTGTCGAGGGGTGCATTGGAATAGCCAAGTCCAGAGGCAGCAGTGGAGGATTCTATGATGCCTTTTGAGCGGTTGTTAACTGAGTATTAATTGTGATTAATTATAGGCAGGTTATGAGTATTAATTGGGGATTCACTTGTGCTCCTATAAATAAGAATGCACAGAAACTGTGGAATTTTGGGGTTAGGAGCTGCATGCTTGTAGTATGTATTTTTGTAAATAAAAGCTTATAAAAGTGTATAAAGATTGGCCTTAATTCGATCCTCCACTGCCTGGTTTTCTGGAATGTAACATGGTAACAGATGATGGTTGTTTAATGATGAAGCTTGGAAACTAAGAAAAACATTTTTCAGACATAAAACTAAAATCATTGCGGAAAACGGTAGAAAGCAAGTGTAAATTGTTGGGGTGTGATTACTCTCCAAGGTTTTTGAAACCTGAAAGATATGTCCAGTGGAAGAATAAAGTGGATATGTGGACACAGATTATGTCCCTACCAACGAGAAAATAAGGCATGGTCTTGGCATTGTCACTGCCCACAAGAAGTAAAATCAGAAGTACAGGGCAGAATTTTCTGGCTGGCATGTGGGTGGCAGAGCCCGCACGCCAGCGCTTAAAATGTCGCGCGCTGACGTCGCGCGAGCGTCCCGACATCAGCGCGCGGCATCGCACGCCCGCCATTAATTAAAGGCCTTGTTAAGGCCCTTAACTTGCCAATCGCGACGATTTTGAGGGGCCCGTGCGAACTTCCGCTCGGGGCATGGGCCCAACGGACAGGCGGGTAGGTGATTTTTTTACAAACCTCATCCAGTGGCGGGATGAGGTTTGATAGCGGTTTTAAAAAAGTTTAATAAAGTTTTTGTTTATTTCATTAATGCGTCCCATCTCGTGTGACATTTTCACATGAGGGGGACATGTTGATGAATTTTTTATTGTTCTATTTTTTATATTTGCCAGCCTTTCAGCGATCTCCCTGAGGCAGCACTTTGCCTCAGGGAGATGTGCACTCTGACAGTTGGGAAATCCCCCCCCCCCACACAGGAAGTGCATAGTGCTTCCTGTCAGGTGGCCCGCTGGGTGGGCCTTAATTGGCCCGCCCACTTAAAATGGTGGCAGGGCCCATTTTGGCGGCGGTGATTGGCTGCCCGCCCACCGCCGAACCGGTGGGACCCGCCCGCCCATCAAGGGCAAAATCCTGCCCACAGTATTTTGTGCGATGCCTGTAGGTTGGACAGTGATGAATGTTTGGACCTACGATTAGCATTCCTCGAAAAAAAATCAACAAGGCGGATGGTTCATTAAATGCCTGTGGGTCATGGTCAGAGTTTGATAGGTTTCAGCACATGGTCATTTCACGGAAGATTTTATCAGATTGGATCAAAAAAAATGTTGAATTTGATTTGGGATTCCTAGGTCATTAGTGGCATTTAAATTACTGGATTGTGCTAGGGTGTCCCATCTGGACAGGCTGTTGGTTCCAGCTGATATTTGGTGTCAGAGAGGGAGTAGCTGTTGGATCTGATATCTGTTGCCTTAAAGAATTCCGGGGAAACAGTCATTTCCTCCAGCCTTCACAGAACAAATGAGACACTCTGTAGTGACGCAAAGAAAAGAAGAGTCAATTGTTTCCAGATTTTGAGATACAGATGCAGGCAATGGAAGGATTAAACTCAGGCAGAATGTGGATGCAAATACCTTTAGCAGATCTGGTTATTACAACAGAAGACAAAATTGAAACAATAATAATGCAAGATTGAATCCCAGAAATTCTTAAGCAACAATTAATAAGCACTTCAGATGTGACTTAAAGTATCATTATAGATTGCCCAAAGCGGAGAGGCAGGTTCCTTGAAATGACACATGATGGAGGAAGAGGATGAAGATAATGATAAATTATACTGGTCACAAGCAGTTTTACCCCTGGAATGAATGCATTAATTGTGGCTCCTTTAGCTGTGCAGTACTAGATAGTGCCTGCACATCGACAGTATGCAGAACAGATCAGTTAAAATGTCATGCATTAAGTAATGAGAATCAATGCAAGGTTAAGGAATATAAAAGTTCTACTTGCTTTAGATTTGTTTATGCAACATACTGAGGTCACTAAAGAGTGTTGCAATTCCATGTAACACAGCTGAAGTAAGTCATTTTTAAGTAATGACATAGTCTCGAGTGAGATACCTAATGCTGTTGAGAAAACTTTCCATGAAAAAAGGTTCAAATGAAACTTAACATGAAGCATGACAGGGTAATTATTTTTGGAAAGTCAGTTGATCTGCAGTTTACCTAATCAAGCCGTGATTGTAGCCCCTTAACAAAACTTAATGTTCTTTACCAGAGAGTTAGACACATATTAATGGCATCAGGATCTAAAAATCAGAGAAAAACAAATAGTCTTAAAGTTACATAGACATTTTGCCCACCCTCATTGTCAAAGGTTAAAAGTCCTGCTAAAGGACGCGGGCGTAGTTGATGAAGAGTATATGGGGCTAATAGAAGAAGTTAGTGAGAAGTGTAAAATCCCCAAAAAAAGTAATGAAGGATGCCCCCATATCCTATTGTAAGCATCTATTGGCATGGGACTTTAATGAGGTAGTTGCCATGAAATATGTTCATCCTATCTGTTATGGACCTGGCAACCAGATTTAGTCTTTATAAAATGACACATATTGAGGACAAAAGAGTTATAATGAACAAAATCACAGAGAAATGAATAGAGAAACAGACTTGGGGCACTAGTGAAGATTCTAAATGATAATGGAGGGTAACTTTCCATTGACGAGATAAGCGATGTGTGAAAATATTAACATCATGATCAAGAATACTGCAGCTGGAAGTATTTCAGCAATATACCCTGTGAAAGAAATATGCAGAGCTGGATGAAATACTGCCTAATATTTTAGCTGATCAACCAGTCTGCAAGTTGGCATCTGCCCAGGCAGGGCTGGTTCATGCAAAGAATTCACTCCAGATGGTTAGAGGATATACTTTCTATCAATTAGTCGAAGGCAATATCCCCAATTGCCTTCAGTGCTGTATGATAGTCCTCCTGCTCTAGAAGATACTTCAATTAGTTCAATTCTTTCTGCACATTTGAATGCTTTACATGCAGGGAGACAGACTTTCATCAAGGTTGAGGCCTCAGAAAATTCAGAAGCACTGAGGTATTGTATAAGACAATCTGAGACAGAGTTTATTCCAGGATATTTCATAAGAATAAAAGAAAGGATCATAAAAAATGGAAGGGTCCTGGTATGGTAATAGGTCATGATGGTAAGACAGGACTTATCAAACATGGCAATCAAAAGTGTTAAAGTTCATTCTGTAAGATTAATATGAATCAATTACACACAAACCCTGAATAGCTGATAGAGTAAACAAGGCTCCTTGTAACTCAAATGCTCATGTGTTTTGCAATGAAGGTCTGAGGAACATAAAGAGGTGGATCGAGGGCTGGTTGGGCTAATGTGAGTGAGTATGACTAATATGACTCAGCCACAGGCCAATTTCCCAGTGTGCGTACTCGTGATGTATATTCCCGAGGGGATTTATTGGAGTGCTTCCCAAATGTTTTCCCCCGTGTGGCCCCATTTTAATGCCTCAGCCTTCGTGTGACCCCAGAGTAAAGATCTGGGGGTACGAGGGCAGTTGAGCGAGAGGTGGATGCTTCAGACGGACAGTTTCTGCAATCATTATTGTGCAGAGCACTTGAAGCAGTTAAATACTTGCCATAACCTCAACTAAAACTTGATATAACTCCCTATAATTCTTAGCTACGTAAAATTTTGAAGTTCTATTTTGGCATTTGATACACATGACTGTAAATTACACAGAGAACCAGAATTTTACGATAGTCACCACAAAAGGGTTTTCGTTATACACAACAGAAAATATTGTTTTCTCATTAAGTCCCATGCCAATGGATGCTTTACGGCCATAAAGGCTTTTCTTACCCTACAAAAACATTATGGCTCATAAAACTCTTAGGGCAGGATTCTCCAACCCCGCCGGCCACCGAATCGTCCGGTCCCGCCAAACATTAATGGACTTTTGGCTGGGCCACTGAATCTCTCACCGTGGGTCTCGCCATGAGGGGGTCAGAGAATCCTGGCCTTAGTAAGCATGAATATATACTTTTTAAAACTATGTATGTATCACTCTCAAATTTAGATTGATTTGCACAAGCTTTGGCTGTTGCAATGACAGATGAGGTGGCAAGCTTGTTGCATCTAAATACCCGGGATGTGGATTTGTGTTGGTTTGGCATTGACTAGTGAGCTTGGGGATTTGGTGAAAAGATAGCGCTTCTAGAAAGAAAAAAATCTACCTTTTCACACATTTTTTTTTGCAGCAGCAATCAGGCCTCAGAGAGCAGTCCATTAGACCACCCCCATCAATAGCATAAAAGCACGAGGGGCCTCGCAGTTGTTAGAGATCAAATCTGAGCTCCAAGGCAGCCATTGCTGCTTCCATGTTCACGACCCCAAAATCTCAACTCTCGCCCCTGCTGGGGATTGTGACGCACGCTTTGGGAAGCCCTGGTCTTGTGGCAGTTGTAGGACGTGCACGGAAAGCAACTGACAAGTTTGAATATTGGTTGAATATTCAGGATGATGGCCACGAAATGAAGTCCATGGAATGGCAGAATGAGATTGTTACGATCCCAGTGGAGACCAATAATCTGAAAGAACCAAACTTTGCAAACTGACCCCAAAGGAAGAAACCAATATACAAGGTTTCACTTTTAAAACTTTGACTGGAAAAATCCAACCAAAATCATCAAAAATCATACATGAGCTAAAAGGCAAATTCTATTCAGTGGAAACTATAAATTACATTTTAAATAGTTAATACAACAAAGATAAGTCTCACAAATTTATTGGACGGTTCCCCACCATTGCCGGTTGTTGTAAAAACTCATCTGGTTCACCAATGTCCTTTAGGGAGGAAATCTGCTGTCCTTACCTGGTCTGGCTTACATGTGACTCCAGACCCACAGCAATGTGGTTGACTCTTAAATGCCCTCTGAACAAGGGCAATTAGAGATGGGCAATAAATGTTGGCGTAGCCAGTGACACCCACTCCCCATGAATGAATTTTTTAAAAATACATCTGCGCATCATTATAAGACCTGCTCACTGGAATCACCCCCCCTCCATCGTCACGTCGGTGGGGGAGGGGGGATGAGGTTGGGAGGGAGAGAAGGAGGGAACATGGTAACTGGGAGATAGCGTAAGGGGGAGGAAGGTGTAAGGGTAGGAGTTCAGAGGGGGAGAATGAGTCCAGGGGGAGGAAAGAGTCCAAAGAGAAGAAGGAGTAAGGATGGAGAAAGAAGTAGGGATGGAGGAAGGAATCAGGAAGGAGGAAGCAGGAAAGCTGGAGGAAAGAGTAAAGGTAGAGGAATGGGTAAAGGTGGAGGAATGAGTAAGGGTGGAGGAAGGAGTCAGAAAGGGGGAAGGAATAAGTGGGAGGGAAGGAATCCGGGGGTGGGGTGGGATGGGGGGGTGGGGGGTGGGGGGTAGGAGTCTGCGGGAGGGGAAGGAGTTCCAGGCACGGAAGGAGTCCAGAGGGGGAGATGCCCAGGTGAACGTGAAAGGGAGGGGTCTGTGCAGTCGATGACTGCCTCCTGGGGAGCGGACTGAGCGTGGGCTTGGTAGGAGGGAATGGTAAGTATGACAGAGGGCAGAGTGAGGTGGTAGGGTGGGAGGGTGAGGGTGCAACGGTAGCAATAGAAGGGAAGGTGAGGGTGGTTGCTGGGGGCTTGGAGGCAGACACGGACCCTGGGAGTGGGAAGGAGGAGGTTAGTGAGGTTTATGTGGATGGGGGTCGGGAATGTGCGCATTCACCTGGGCATCCCCGAAATAAAAGGGTTGTGCCTGGTAGGTGACAGTGGGGAGGTGGAAGGTAATGCCAGAGAGGGTCGACAGTGATGGGGGAAAGGACATGGATGATTAAGGGAAGGGAAAGGACGGAGAAGCTGAAGAAAAACATAAGAAGCACTTTGCCTACAAATCCAAAAGTGATACAAATCTCGTGGTGGGTGAGATCAGGTGCTGCATGGGAGTGTGATCAGTGGGTGGGCAGAGATACAGCTCAGCTCAGATGGTCAACTGAAAGGGAACCCCAGCAGGCAGCATTGAAAATACTCAGGACATTGAGATGAGAGTGATGGGGGAAGGATCCGCATGTTTGGGAGAGTGCTTGCACAAGGCTCCAAAAGACCCTGTCTCACACACACACACACACACACACACACTTCTCCCTCCAGGATCACTTGGGGGCTGGCTGTGAGCAGCTGAACTGCTACTGGGAGCAGGAATGCAGAGGGAGGACTTACGAAGCCTGTAAATGAAACTGAAAGACACCATTACACATTATTCAGTGAAAGTGAATATATTTCCTGATTAGAAAGTGACAAATTGTGTTCACCCATGCAAGGATTTGTGATCAGAAATTCTTAATGTTCCTAGACCTTAGACTTCTAGGTGCTGCCCTGACATCCACAGCAGGGGTGGAGACAGCCTGTGCAATGGTTGGCCCTGTTGCCTCTGGTGACTTTGGCGTAGGTCCTCTGGAAAGCCAAGGCCTTGGAGGCCCCAGCTTGCTTTGCCTGTCCTCCTGTGGGCCAGCTGCTCCCTCTGCGGTGACAGAGGACAAGGTTGAGGGGGGCCACAGGTAAAGGGGACTCGGGGGAAGTGGACAGCCGCTGAGATACCTGAATGGATGACCCAGAGGTGTCCAGCTACCACTCCTCCCTTCAGGTGCCCGAGGACCCGGGCCTGACTTCTTGAGGGGAAAGAGCACCTGGAGGGATGTCGAGGTGCCCCGTTTCCCTCTCTCATTGCCACTGCAGGAACTCACCCATGGCTCCCGTGATGGAGTGCAGATCTGTGCGCATCTCTGTTCCCTGTTGGACCAGGGTCTCCATGGCATCCGCCATCCTCCCCGAGCTCAGGCCAATGCACTCCTCCGACTCACGTGCCACTCTCTTGAGGGCTTTCAACAGCTCTGCATGATATTCCCCTGCCTTCTGCTGACTCTCCACAATGAGTTGGAAGGCCAAATCCAGAGGCTCATCATCTGACTCAAACCTCACCGATGCCTCTTCTGCAGCAGTCCTCTGAGTGCCAGCTGAACCTGCCTCCTCCTGTGTGGACACATGTCTGTGCGGTGATCACTAGATTGTGAACCTGAGCCTGCTCTAGACCTAGGTCCCATCAAGGTGTGTGTCTCTGCGCTGGTGCAGGGTGTGGGTAAGCGCTGTGATGGGTCTTCCAGGCTACTTATTTCCAGCTCTTCAATGTCCTCTTGGCTGGACTTGAGGATGTGGACAGAGCTGAGGGACTGGCTGGCTGAGGGTGTCAGTTGCTTGGCAGAGCTCCCTGTGAAGCAAAGTAGAAATAATTAATGCAGGCAGCAGAGTCAAAAGCAGGAGAGAGAACACTCTCAGCTGCGTTGAGAGAGGGATGATGTGGTGCAGGATACTCACATGGGTGTTCACCACCAACCCCACCATCACCACAGGCATGGTCCACGTCCTCATCAGTCAGCACAATGCCACGCTCCTCAAAGTGAGTGAGAGACCTAATGTGGGCCACTTCGCACCCCAGCCTAGGACCTCTCCCTGCTGCTTTGAGCCATCTTCTGCAGTAAACAGATGGAGAGAGTGTGAGCAGGACACATGGCACTGCGTGGAATGTTTGTGTGGTGAGCGGAGCCATGGACGGGATGAGGATGCGAGCTCCAGAGGATATATGAGCCTGATGGAGATGTGAGGGTGTGGGTGAGACTTAGTTGTCACTTGAGGTGTGAGATCTCTCTGGATGTGTGATGGGTTTGTGAGTGTGTGAGTTGAGAGTGATGAGAAGAATAAGTTACCCTGCCGAACAGATCAGGCCATTCATCCTTGTTCGGAATAGGGCGGCTGTCCTCTTTTCCAAGGCATTGCCACTGGCCACCACTGCAACTACCTCCCATGCTGGATTGGTAACCTTGCTTGCTGGTCTGCACCCAGAGCGTGGGTAGAGGACATTACAGTGGGCCTCCACCGTGTCCAAAAGGCGCTCAAGGGATGTGTCACTAAACCATGGGGCTGCAGTTTTCTTGCCTTTCAGGGCCCTGTCTTCCATGCAGCAGTCCTGGGCTGGAAACACTGAGAGGTGTGTGTGCGGCTGCACTTTAAATATAGCGCCCAGCGTTGTGGGCGAATGAGAGCCCGCCTGCCATCAAAATGTCGTGTTTCCTGGGAATGCCTGATCAAGAGGTGGGATCGGGATGATACGGCATGAAAAGCCGTCATTACAGCCAGCAGGTAAAACATTCTTTTTCTCGCCCGCCACCGGATTTAATGCAAATCTGGGACGATTCTGCCCATTGTCCGCAATTCAACATCTCAAAGCCAGGCTTCAATCACCCCCACAGCATCTGGACATGGCCGACATGGCCATCTGATGTCCAAGTTTCATCTCAAAACCTCGCCTGGTTGCGATTGCAGAAACCCTTACAAAACCATGGAGCGCATAATAACATCTTGCCCCCGACTCAAGTTTGAGGGTGATAACTTGCAGTTACATTTGCTCTCCAGCAGGGCATTGGACTGGTTAGGGATCTTGTCATCTAAACTGTGACAATGAATTCTGTTCCTAAAGATATATGTGAAAGAAGAAGAAGTAACAGGCAATGGCCATCTCCAACAAGAGAGAAACCAACCTGCTGACATTCAATGACATTACCATCGCTGAGCACCCACCGTCACAACCTAGGGGGTTACCATTGACTAGAAACTGAACTCGGTCAACCATATAAATGCTGTGGCTACAAGAGCAGATCAGAAGCTGGGAATTCCACAGTGAGTAACGCACCTTCTGACTCCCCAAAGCCTGTCCACAAGTCAGGAGTGTGATGGAATACTTCCCACTTGCCTGGATGAGTGCAGCTCCAACAACACTCAAGAAACTTGACGCCATCCAGGACAAAGCAGCCACTTGATAGGCACCCCATCCACCACCTTCAACATTCATTCCCTGCACCACCGACACACAGTGACAGCAGTGTGTACCATATACAGGATGCACTGCAGAAACTCACCAAGGCTCCTTTGACAGCACCTTCCAGACCCACGACCTCTACCACCTAGAAGGACAAGGGCGGCAGAAGCATGGGAACATCACCGCCTGCAAATTTCCCCTCCAAGTCACACACCATCCTGATTTGGAACTATATCGCCGTTCCTCCAGATTTATTGGGTCAAAATCCTGGACATCCCTTCCTAACAGCCCTGTGGGTATATCCAAACACATGGACTACAGTGGTTCAAGTAGGCGGCTCACCACTGCCTTCTCAAGGACAATTAGGGATGTGCAACAAATGCTGACCCAGTCAGTGACACCCACATCCCATGAATGAATAATAAAAAAGTAGATAAATGTGTCCCTAAAACTGTCAAACATGCTTTCTACCAGATAATCATTAAATTTATTTTCAGACCAGCTGCTATACAGATCCCATATGAACCTATTTACACAATGGCCAGAAGCTAACGTTACCCACACTAACACTTATGGACATGCATTTCACACGTCACTCACCGAGGGGCGACAATCCAATGAATTGCCAGCCTCACATGATGTTTAATGATTTTATATCTATATCTTCTAGTCTTGTGACCATAATTGAAACCATAAAGCTACTCCATCTACTCTTTTAATCATGACTTCAGTGGATCAGTGCAGCATAAAACAGGCTGCCAATTTGCTATCACCAATTTTGCACAGCTACTAAAGTTGGATGCATACACAAATATTGCCTTTCAATATTGCATAGGAATGTACTCATATTTAATCCCCGGCAAATTTGATCTCTCCAGTTCATCCTTAGAGTTTTACAGTTTTAAAATCCAGAATTGCCTGAGTCACTCTTCCCTCAACCTTTGCATCTGTTTTTTGAAGATAAAGTGACCAAAAATGGACAGTTTGGGGTAGAAATTAATGTCTGTTGGACCCATATTTTGGGTAGAAAGCTGGGAAAACACATGCCGATTTAGCAATGAGATGGCCTGCACCCCATTCACACATTGATCCCACTGCCAAATTTAAGGGGCACATTTTTTAGGCATCCTGGGCAGAGACTTAAAACAAGCATTAGGTTCCTTGCAGATTTAAATTAGAGGCCTAACGCCTTTTGAACAACCCCTGTGATACATTGGGATTCAGCATCGCCTGTGGCAAAAACCAAAGATAGGTTTTAGGATTTTTTATTTAAATGCTTCCCTATGGAACCATATGGAGGAGGATTGCACCCAGACACCATAGGAGCCTTTATCAGCTCTGCCCACTAACCCTATCCAACTCATGTCTTCCCAGGTTTGCCAAGAGACCATTGCTGGCAAGGCAGGCAGCCCAGAATTGGTGCCTCTCCTTGGGTAAGCTGCCTGTGGGGCATGAGCAGCACCAGTAACGCATCTCAATAATTCAGAGGAGGCCTAAAAGCCAATTTCCATTGTTCCTTTGGGCCTTTTGTTTGAGGTGCACAGCTTCTGCAACAGTGATTCTGGGCCTAACATTGGGCCCAGACTAAACCCTACCTACCTGAGTGTTCTAACTGTATCCTTATTAATACTTTATAGAAAGTTGAAGTTGCCGAGGCTTCATCTTGCACTCAACAGGACAAATGCAAGAATGCCAAATTTCAAACAATCGCAACAATTGAGACTACAGGAGAAAAGGGTGCTGATTGGTTGGCAACTCAACTCTGATTGGCCAAGGTATTGCCATGGAAAAAGCAACAGGGAACTTTAGGCTCCCCAAGCTCCCAGATATTTCAAAAAAGGTGCAAGACTTGAATATATTCCTTTTGTTGCAGAGAGCAGGTCCCTGCATACAAATCTATGCCACTTATGGCAAGCATAAAAGAGGCACTTTACGGGATCGATTGATTGTCTTAAATTGGTGTAGCTATTAGCGCAAGTGTGGAATCACTCCTAACAGTAGATGTTTTGTTCTGGGTTTTACAAGCACAGGCTGGTTGAGTATGGTCAGTAGCCTGCCTATTGCGAACAACCAAATGGACGATCCTGAGTGCCGATTTTGCAGTGTTTATTTCATGAAAGAAGTGTTTTTTTCATTGCTTCTTGTCAAATGATGATACTTCTGTTAAACACATACTGGTATAAAGGAAAAGCATTTTTTACATGTAAATTACCCTGGTAAACCATATATGTAACAGCTGTGATTACAGAAAAAGACAAATATGCAATTCAAACTGCTACATTTCAGGTATTATTGATATTGGTTTAATCTGGGACATTATGCACATGTATCATTGTACATTTTAATGTATAAGTTAGTTTGATAAAATAATTTTTAAAAATTTTGTGGCATCGACAGGTAAACACGGTTTGTCCTTTTTTTAAGTGGAGGGGGGGTTATTCATACACTGCCCTCTCTGTTGGGACTGGTGAACAAAAGTGTGCAACAACATGGTCGACTCCAAAGTGGAGTCTCCAACTGAATTATCTCCAATCCAAAACACCACACACCTCCTGCACACAAAGGGAAGTCAGGAAATCTGAATTGTTCAGCCTCAAAAAAGCTCTTGAGGCTGCGGGGTCAATTGAAAATTTAAAAACTGAGATTGATAGATTTTTGTATTTGTGTATTAAGGGATATGGAAACAAGACAGGTAAATTAAGTTAAGATAGTGATCATCCATCATCTCACTGAAGAGTAGAACGGTCAGGGAGGGACTAAATGGCCTACACTCATTTTTATAGAATCATGGAATGATTATAGCACAGAAAGAGGCCATTCAGCCTGTCATGTCTGTGCAGATCCTAGGAAGGAGCAATTCACCTAGTACCCCTCCCCTGCCTTTTTCCTGTGGCCCTGCAAATATTTCCTTTTTATATAATGATCCAAATTCCTTTTTGAAAGCCTCAATTAACCCTGCCTCCACCACACTCTCCAGCAGTGCATTCCAGAGCCTAACTACTCATTGCATGAAGTTTTTCCTCATTGCTTCTTTTGTCAATTATCTTAAATCTCTGTCCTGTTGTTCTCAAGCCTTCCACCAATGGGAACAGTTTCACCCTAATCTACTCTATCCCAACCCCTCATGATTTTGAATACCTTTAACAAACCTCCTCTCAAACTTCTATTCTCCAAGGAAAACAGTCCCAACTTCTCCAATCATTCTACGTAACTAAAGGTCCTCATCCCGGGAACCATTCTTGTGAAACCTTTCTTCATCCTCTCTAATGCATTCACATCCTTCCTAAATCTGGCGCCAGAACTGGATGCAATACTCCAGCTCAGGCTGAACTAATGTTTTATACAAGTTTAATATGACTTCCTTGCTTTTGTGCTCTGTGCCCCTATTGATAAGTTCCAGGATGCCATTTGCTTTATGAACTGCGCTTTCAACCTGTCCGGCTACCTTCAATGATTTGTACGTGTATATAGGCATGTCTCTCTGTTCCTGGGCCTGTTTTAGAATTGTACCCATTTATTTTGTATTGTTTCTCCATGTTCTTTCTAACGAAATGAAACACTTCACACTTCTTGCATTAAATTTCATCTGATGCTTGTCCACCCATTCTACCAACCTGTCCTTTTGAACTTGTGCCCTATCTCCCTCACAGTTCACAAAACTCCCAAGTTTCGTATCACCTGCAAATTTTGAAATTGTGACCTACACATCGAGGACTAGGTCATTAAGATATATCAGGAAGAGCAGGGGTCCTAAGGAGTGCAACTTCTCAGAGTGAGCAGCTGGGAGTTTGGTGAATGGGGGCATCTTAAGGGCTAATCTTTTCCTAAATATCTAGTCTTGTTTGCTTAATGCAAAGAAAAGTTAAGCTTATGAATAGGAAAATTGAGCGATTGAACACGTGGCTGGAGAATTGGCTTAGGAGGGAGAGCATCAGATTTCTGAGGCATTGGAACTGGTTCTGAGGCAGGTGGGACCTGTACAAGATGGACAGATTGCACCTTAGCAGAATCGGCACTAACATCCTCACAGGGAGATTTGCTGGTGCTGCTGGGGAGGATTTAAACTAGATTGGCAGGGAAATGGGAACCTGAGAGAAAGCTCAGATTGGGGGGAAGCAAAACTGGTATCAAGAAGTAGCAAAGTAGTAAGCGAAATGAAAAGGCAGTTAAGGGAAAGGCAAGCATCAAAAAGGATCAGAATGTGGAATAATGTTAAAAAGGCAAAGTTAAGCACACTCTATCTGAATGCAAGCAACAATCGGAGCAAGGTGGATGATTTAAAGGCACAAAAAGAGGTAAATGGGTATGAGTTAATTGCCATTGTGGAGATGTGGTTACAGGGTGACCGAGCCTGGGGATTGAATATTCGATGATATTCATTATTTAGGAAGGATAGGCAAAAAGGTAAAGGAGGTGGGTAGCACTGTTAATTAGGGACAAGAACAGTGCATTAGTGAGAGAGGGTCTTAGATCGAAGAATCAAGATGTAGAGCCAGTTTGGGTGGAGCTAAGAAGCAAGGGGCAGCAAACATTGACAGGAGTTATTTATAAGCCATCGAACTGTAGTGGTAACGTTGGGCACAGTATAGATCAGGAAATTGGAGCAGCATGTAACATGGATAATACAATAATAATGGGTGACTTCAATTTACATATAGACTGGGTAAACATAAAGATAAAAACAAAAAGCTAAAAGCTACTGCGGATGCTGGAAATCCAAAACAAAACAAAAACAGAATTACCTGGAAAAACTCAGCAAGTCTGGCAGCATCGGCGGAGAAGAAATCAGTCAACGTTTCGAGCCCTCATGGCCCTTCGGCAGAACTGCAGCATAGTTTCAACAAGGGAGAAATATAAATTGGTTTAAGGTGGGTGGTGGGGGGGTGGAAGAGACACATTGAGGGTGTGGTGTGAGCAGATAATAATCAAAACATGTCACAGACAAAAGGGTCAAAGAGGTGTTGAAGGTGGTGGTCTTTGTCTGAGAAAAGTGCTAATTAAGAATGGAAAACAGGATATTCAAAGTACAGCTCTAGTGGGGGTGGGGTGGAAAGACTAAAGGTTTTAGTTTTAGATTTAAAAATAATGGAAATAGGTGGGGAAAGAAGAATCTATATAAATTATTGAAAAAAAAGCGGGTGGGGGGGGAAAAGAAACGGGGTGGGGATGGGGGGAGGGGGAGTTTAAGATCTAAAGTTGTTGAATTCAATATTCAGCCCAGAGGGCTATAAAGTGCCTAGTCAGAAGATGAGGTGCTGTTCCTCCAGTTTGTGTTGGGCTTCACTGGAACAATGCAGCAAGCCAAGGACAGACATGTTGGCAAGAGAACAGGGTGGAGTGTTAAAATGGCAAGCGACAAGGAGGTTTGGGTCTTTCTTGCGGACAGACCGCAGGTGTTCCGCAAAACGGTCGCCCAGTTTGCGTTTGGTCTCTCCAATGTAGAGGAGACCGCATTGGGAGCAACAAATGCAGTAGACTAAGTTAGGGGAAATGCAGGTGAAATGCCGCTTCACTTGAAAGGAGTGTTTGGGCCCTTGGACGGTGAGGAGAGAGGAAGTGAAGGGGCAGGTGTTGCATCTTCTGCGTGGGCATGGGGAGGTGCCATAAGTGGGGGTTGAGGAATAGGGGGTGATGGAGGAGTGGACCAGGGTGTCCCGGAGGGAACGATCCCTACGGAATGCCGTCAAGGGGGGTGAAGGGAAGATGTGTTTGGTGGTGGCATCATGCTGGAGTTGGCGGAAATGGCGGAGGATGATCCTTTGAATGTGGAGGCTGGTGGGGTGATAAGTGAGGACAAGGGGGACCCTATCATGTTTCTGGAAAGGAGGAGAAGGCGTGAGGGAGGATGCGCGGGATATGGGCCGGACACGGTTGAGGGCCCTGTCAACGACCGTGGATGGAAAACCTCGGTTAAGGAAGAAGGAGGACATGTCAGAGGAGCTGTTTTTGAAGGTAGCGTCATCAGAACAGATGCGACGGAGGCGAAGGAACTGAGAGAATGGGATGGAGTCTTTACATAGTTAGCACTAATGCTGTGGAGGGTGAATTCCTGGAGTGTGTACGAGATGGATTTCTGGAGCAGTACATTGAAGAACCAACTAAGGATTGGGCTATTTTAGATATAGTATTATGTAAAGAGAAAGAATAACCTTGCTGGATAGGAGCCTTTAGGAAATTGTGATCATGATATGATAGAATTTTACATTAGGTTTGAAAGTGATAGAACAAAGAAGAGTACAGCACAGGAACAGGCCTTTCAGCCCTCCAAGCCTGCGCCAATATAGTTCATTCTGAAACTATGGTCTTAAACCTGAACAAAGGAAATGATGAAGGTATGAGGGGCATATCTCTATTGACATCTGTGTATGGTGGACTGGGAAAATACACTGAAAAATTTGATGGTAGACAGGCAATGGCTGGTATTTAGAGAAGTATTACATGGTCTACATCAAATGTACATTCCTCTAAGACACAAAACCCAACAGGAAAGTTGAATCAACTGTGGTTATTAAAAGAAGTTAAAGATTGCATCAGACCAAAGGAAGTGGTTTGTAATGTTGCCAGAAAAAGTGGGAAGCCCAAGGATTGGGAGCAATTTCGAATCCAGCAAAGGAGGACCAAGAAACTTATATAGAATGGGAGAAGAGAATATGAAAGCAAACTAGCGAGAACCATAAAGGTGGACTATAAAAGCTTCTTTAGGTATGTGAAAAGGATGAGATTAACAAGGACAAATATGGGCCCATTACAGGTAGGGGAGAATACATGGAGAATAGGGAAACAGCAGAGGAACTATACAATTACTTTGTGCCTGTCTTCATGGAGGAAGATCCAGAAAATCTCCCAGAAAAATTAGGGAACCAAGGGTCTTGTGAAAATGAGGAAATGAAAGAAATTAGCATTAATAAAGAGGTGGTATTCAAAATATTAATTGGATTTAAGGTCGATTAATCCTCTGGACCTGATGAGCTGCATTGCAGAGTGTTGAAGGGAGTAGCTACAGAGATAGTAGTCGCATTGGTGGTTATCTTTCAAAATTCTATAGATTCTGGAAAGGTTCCTGCAGATTAAAAAGTAGCAAATGTAACCCCACAGTTTAAGAAGGGAGGGAGAGAGAAAATGAAAAACTACAGACTCTGTTAGTTTGACATCAGTAGTCAGGAAAATGTTAGATAACTAGGCACTTAGAAAATAATTATATGATTGGGCAGAATCAACATGGATTTATGAAAGGGAAATCACGTTTGACAAACCTGATGGAGTTTTTTGAGGATGTTACTTGTAGCATAGATAAAGGAGAACCAGTAGATGTGGTGTATTTGGGTTTTCAGAAGGCTTTTGGTAAGGTCCCACACTGGAGGTTAGTAAATAAATTTTGGGTACATGAGATTGGGGGTGATACACTGGAATGGATTGAGGATTGATTAATAGATAGAAAACAGAGAGTAGGAATAAACACATCATTCTCAGGGTGGCAGGCTGTTACTAGCGGGGTACCACAAGGTACCCTTCAGCAGAACTGAGTAAAGTTAGGAGAGGGGTGAAATATAAGCTGGTTTAAGGTCGGGGGGGGGGAGAGAAGTTGGGGAGGTGGGGTGGTTGTAGGGACAAGCAAGCAGTGATAGGAGCAGATAATCAAAAGATGTCACAGACAAAAGGAACAAAGAGGTGTTGAAGGTGGTGATCTTATCTAAGAAAATGTGCTAATTAAGAATGGATGGCAGGACACTCAAGGTACAACTCTAGTGGGGGTGGGGTGGAAAGACTGACAGGGTATTACAGTTATAGATTTAAAAATAATGGAAATAGGTGGGAAAAGAAAAATCTATATAAATTATTGGAAAAAACAAAAGGGAGGAGGAAGAAACAGGAAGGGGGAGGGGATGGGGGAGGGAGTTTAAGATCTAAAGTTGTTGAATTCAATATTCAGTCCAGAAGGCTGTAAAGTGCCTAGTCGGAAGATGAGGTGCTGTTCCTCCAGTTTGCATTGGGCTTCACTGGAACAATGCAGCAAGCCAAGGACAGACATGTGGGCAAGAGAGCAGGGTGGAGTGTTAAAATGGCAAGCGACAGGGAGGTTTGGGTCTTTCTTGCGGACAGACCGTAGGTGTTCTGCAAAGCGGTCGCCCAGTTTGCATTTGGTCTCTCCAATGTAGAGGAGACCGCATTGGGAGCAACGAATGCAGTCGACTAAGTTAGGGGAAATGCAGGTGAAATGCTGCTTCACTTGAAAGGAGTGTTTGGGCCCTTGGATGGTGAGGAGAGAGGAAGTGAAGGGGCAGGTGTTGCATCTTCTGTGTGGGCATGGGGAGGTGCCATAGGTGGGGGTTGAGGAGTAGGGGGTGATGGAGGAGAATACCTGCGGTCTGTCCGCAAGAAAGACCCAAACCTCCCTGTCGCTTGCCATTTTAACACTCCACCCTGCTCTCTTGCCCACGTGTCTGTCCTTGGCTTGCTGCATTGTTCCAGTGAAGCCCAATGCAAACTGGAGGAACAGCACCTCATCTTCCGACTAGGCACTTTACAGCCTTCCAGACTGAATATTGAATTCAACAACTTTAGAACTTAAACTCCCTCCCCCATCCCCACCCCCTTTCCGTTTCTTCCCCCTCCCTTTTGTTTTTTCCAATAATTTATATAGATTTTTCTTTTCCCACCTATTTCCATTATTTTTAAATCTATAACTGTAATGCCCTGTCAGTCTTTCCACCCCACCCCCACTAGAGCTGTACCTTGAGTGTCCTGCCATCCATTCTTAATTAGCACATTTTCTTAGATAAGATCACCACCTTCAACACCACTTTGTCTTTTTGTCTGTGACATCTTTTGATTATCTGCTCCTATCACTGCTTGCTTGTCCCTACAACCACCCCCCACCCCCCAACTTCTCTTCCCCCCCTCCCCCCCCCCCACCACCGACCTTAAACCAGCTTATATTTCACCCCTCTCCTAACTTTACTCAGTTCTGCTGAAGGGTCATGAGGACTCGAAATGTCAACTCTTTTCTTCTCCGCCGATGCTGCCAGACCTGCTGAGTTTTTCCAGGTAATTCTGTTTTTGTTTTGGATTTCCAGCATCCGCAGTAGTTTTTTGTTTTTATATTCTAAATGTGGTCTGACCAGAGCCTTATAAAGCCTCAGCAGCACATCCCTGCTTTTATATTCCAGTCCTCTCAAAATAAATGCCAACATTGCATTTGCCTTCCTAACTACCGACTCAACCTGCAAGTTAACCTTAAGAGAATCCTGGACTAGGACTCCCAAGTCCCTTTGCACTCCAGATTTCTGAATTCTCTCCCCATTTAGAAAATAGTCTGTGCCTCTATTCTTCCTACCAAAGTGCATGACCTCACCCTTCCCCACGTTGTATTCCATCTGCCACTTCTTTGCCCATTCTCCTAACCTGTCCAAATCCTTCTGCAGCCTCCCCGCCTCCTCAATACTACCTGTCCTTCCACCTATCTTTGTATCATCTGCAAACTTAGCCAGGATGCCCTCAGTTCCTTCATCTAGATCATTAATGTATAAAGTGAAAAGTTGTGGTCCCAACACTGACCTCTGTGGAACTCCACTAGTCACCGGCCGTCATCCTGAGAAGGACCCCCTTATCCCCACTCTCTTCCTCCTGCCAGACAACCAATCTTCTATCCATGCTAGTACCTTGCCTCTAACACCATGGGCTCTTATCTTACTGAGCAGCCTCCTGTGCGGCACCTTGTCAAAGGCCTTCTAGAAGTCCAAGTAGATAACATCCATTGGCTCTCCTTTGTCTAACCTACTCTAACCTATAAGTAGTGAGGAGGATGCAAGGACACTTTCAGGGGGCTTGGACAGGCTAAGTGAATGGGCAAAAACATGGCAGATGGAATGTAATGTGAATAAGTGTGAAGTTATCCACTTTGGTAGAAAAAACAGAAAGACAGATTATTTTTTAATGGTGAGGGGTTGGGAAGTGTTAATGTCCAAAGGGACCTGGGTGTCCTTGTTCATGAGTCACTAAAAGCTAGCATGCAGGTACAGGCGCAATTATGAAGGAAAATGGCATTTGGCCTTCATCACAAGGGGATTTGAGTACAGGTGTAAAGATGTCTTGCTCCAATTGCATACAGCCTTGGTGACACCACACCTGGAATATTGTGTACAGTTTTGGTCTCCTTATCTAAGGAAGGATGTACTTGCCATAGAGGGAGTGCAACAGAGGTTCATCAGACTAATCCCTGGGATGGTGAGATTGTCGAATGAGGAGTGATTAAGGAAACGGGACCTGCATTCTCTAGAGTTTTGAAGAATGAGAGATGATCTCATTGAAACATATAAAATTCTTACAGGGTGTGACAGGGTGGATGTGGATAGGATGCTTACCTTGGCTGATGAGTCTAGAGCCAGTCGACAGCCTCTGAATAGGGGATAGGCCATTTAAGGTTGAGATGAGGAGGAATTTCTTAACTCAGAGGGTGTTGAATCTTTGGAATTCTCTACCCCAGAGGGCTGTGAATGCTCAATCATTGAGCATGTTCAAGACAGAAATCGATAGATTTCTGGAGAATAATGACACCAAAGGATATGGGGATAATGTGGGAAAGTGGTGTTGAGGTAGATGATGAGCCATGATCTAATTGAATGGCAGAGCAGGCTCGACGGGCCGAATGGCCTACTCCTGCTCTTGACACCAATCCCTGGGAAACTCCACTGTAAACCTCCCTCCAGTTCAAAAACACAACCATTTGTTTCCTGTCACTCAGTCAACCTAATCCATGTTGCTACGGTCCCTTTTAATCCATAAACTCTAAATGTGCTCACTAGTCTCTCCTCGGAATTGTATGTTCCCGGGTTCCATTGATACACAATCAACTGATCTCGAGTGTGGAACTGTACTTTGTACCATCTCCTGTATCCATCATCATTCTTAACCGAACCCAGTGTTGTACAACTGCGACTTCTCACCTTCCGACCCTCCTCGGGATGAAATTCTGAAACAAATTTATAATTAACCTTAGGATCAACCAATTAACTGTGGGCTCAGTTATATCCCAATTGTAACTTAACAGCAGATCCTGTTCCAGCTCAGCGAATGTCGCTACGCTCCGGTGATGGAGAAATGTTGTCGGAAAGGAAATCCTGAAATAACACCGGAGATGTTGGGTGTCACTCAAGGAGGAGATTGTGGCCCTGCTCTGAGCTCTGTCTAACTGCAGATGACGCTCACACACAGTAGATGCGGACTTGGCGTCCAGCATCAGGGGTGGGGCAAAGTTGCCGCCGAGTCTGCAGCGGACCAGCATGTGTCAGGGTAGCGGGCACGATGCATTCAGGCAGGGAGGGGTTTCATTTCAAGTATTAATGTGCCGGAGGTTGGCAACCCTTCCCTGCCATTCCCTGCCATCCTCGTGTTCAGAACATCAAACATCACAGGGGGCACTCGGCAAAGAGGGCAGAATCCTGGAGGTTAAGGAAAGGAAGCGGCAATATTAAGCGAAGTGAATTTCAGTGGTTTTAAACTATATATTTTTTTCTTCGACCCTCTTGACCCTTTATGTTAGTTCCCGTCCATTATGTTCGCGCCAGATACCGTTATCCCCACCAATGGGGTTTCCCAGTGGGAATTCCACTCCCTATGTGATCAGCTACACACAGCCAATTAATTACTTTCAGATGTACTGACTCTTGGTTTTGACTTAGTCAGAATGTCTCCAAAAGTTTCCAGAATCTGGGCTTAGTTGTTTTATTTCAGATCCCAGCGAACCAGAATACCAATGTAATAACAAGCAATACAAGGGAATGCCTCTGAACCAATACCCCATCCATCAATAAGCAATGCCCTGAAGTATAAATCTGTGCTTCAGCATCCAGGATAGCAACTTACCAAGGCTCCTTCAATCGCCTTCCAAACCCACGACTTCTACCATCTAGAAAGACAAGGGCAGCAGATAGATGGGAACACCGCCACCTGCAAGTTCCCATCCAAGCCACTCACTATCCTGACTTGGAAATATATCGCCCTTCCTTCACTGTTGCTGGGTCAAAATCTTGGAACTCCCTCCCTTACAGCACTATGGGTGTACCTACACCACATGGACTGCAGCGGTTCAAGAAGGCAGCTCACCACCACCGTCTCAAGGGCAACCAGGGATGGGCAATAAATACTGACCCAGCCAGTGACACCAACATCCCATGAGCAAATAAAAGAAACAAGCAACACAAATGTCTCTGAACCAGTACCCATTTATCAATAAGTAATACCCTGTGGAGACAGGAGAACAAGGATAGATTTTAATGCCATAATATAGTGGCTCTAATGTCCTAGCAGGAACGTTCACTGTTGAACTAAATTGGCAAGGAGGTGGGCACCAGCTTACAGAAGTAGAAAAAAGGAATCAGATGTACATTATGAGTGTGTTGGACAGTACTAGAAAAGGGAATAATTCCATAATAGGCATTGGCGGGCTAAGAAGAGCCATGAAGATACAGGTTTACAATGCATGTATGTTAACACGCAAACTGTGGTGAATAAGGTTAGTGAGCTGCAAGTACAAGTTGATGTGTGGGAATATGATGGTCCTGGAATAACAGGCATGTGGGTTATAAACGGCGAGGAGTTGGCACTTAATATTCAAGGGTCTAAAGTGTCCAGAAAAGATAGAGAATATGATGAAACAAAAAAAAAGAGGGTTTATGATGCACGTCAGGTGAATGTTTCAAACACAAACCAGGCCAAATACAATACACTGAGAGGAAAGTGAGGAGGAAAATACGACTGATAAGAGAGACCATAAGAATAGATCGGCAGTCAACATAAAAAAGAACCCAAAAATCTTCTTTGGGCACGTAAATAGTAAGTGGGTAGTAGGATGTGCAATGAGTCCTACTGCAGCCAAAGAGGGTGTAGTGCTGCTGGAGCACACCAGAATGTCACTTCAGCACCTCCATCCAGGGCCGGGGAGCAGAGTGCCAAAGAGCGGAGAGCCAGGGAGCAGGGCCTGGGGAGGAGAGGTTGGCTGTGAGGGGCCGGAGAGTGAGATGCTCTAGAGCCCCAGGCCGGTGGCGGGGTGGGGGGGGGAGAGGCTGACTGCTGTGTGTGGGAGAGTGAGTGCATGTTTGTGGGAGTGAGAGACTGAGTGTGTGTGTGGGAGTGTGAGTGTGCACGTGCATAGGAGTGAGTGTGTGTGTGTGTGTGTGTGTGTGTGAGTGAGATTGTGTATGTGTGTGTGTGTGGAGGGGGGAGTGAGTGTGTGTGTGGGAATGAGAGAGATTGTGTGTGAGTGTGTGTGGGAGTGAGGGAGTGTGTGTGTCGGGGGGGTGTTGTGTATGAGTGAGACAGTGTGTGGTGGGAGTGAGTCTGTATGCATGTGGGAGTGAGAGTGTGAGTGTATGTGCGGGAGTGAGAGAATGTGTGTGTGGGAGTGAGAGAGTGTATATGGGTGGATATGTGTTTGGGACTGAGAGTGTGTGTCTGTGTGGGAATGAGAGAATGGGGGGACTGAGTCTGTGTGTGTGTGTAGAAGTGAGAGTGTGTGTGTGGAGGGGGGAGTGAGTGTGTGAGTGAGAGTGAGTGAATGTGTGTGTGTGAGAGTGAAATAGAGCGAGAGTGTGATTGCGTGTCTGCCTTACTCTCAGCCTCAGATTTCTCACTTACCCTCACCACCACACACACACACACACACACACACAGACACACACACACACAATGGGTGAGGGTGAGTGAGTGAGAACCCTGAGACTGGGAGTGAGGCTGGCACACACACTCTGACCCTCTCACACTGTGGGCATTTTTATTAATTACTCTATTTTGTTAACTTAACAACTTATTGTTATGACATTGATTTATTTTTGCTCAGCAATTGTTACTTTCCTTAATACCTCAACTTTTTCTTGAAATTCAGTTTAAAAATGTGCCAAACCTTATCTTTCCGAAATTTACTCATTGGCCCCCTGAATGAGAAAAAATGAAAATCTGGCCCTCCCCGAGCGAAAAGGTTGGACAAACCTGTTTTAAGAAGTTCTCGTCATCCGTGCTGAGTGGCCAGAGCTTAGGACCTGACAGACCGGATTAAAAAAAAGTAATTTTTCAGGCTGAGAGTTCAGTTTTTTTGAAACTGGTCTGTCAGGTCAATTTCACTAGTTGCTGCGCTGCTGCTGGGGATGTTGAGGGGTTGGGGAGTGGAGGGGGAGAGTTTGCTGCAGGGGTGGAGAGGTGGGGTTGGGGGTGGGGAGAGGGGGAAGAGATGCAGAAGTGGGGAGGGGGAGTGGGTGTTGGGGAGATTGGGGGAGGAGGTTGGAGGAGGGGTTGGGCTGGTGGGGAGGGAATGGGGGCTGCAGGATGGGTGGGGGGTTTGGGAGGGTTGGGATTTGGGGGTCAGAGGTTGCTGAAGGGAGGGGTGAGAAAGAGGTTGGTGGTAGTGGGGGCACTAATATTTTTCAATTAAAAATCAGTGTTTTACTGAGTTTTGGGGGCTCAAATGATTAATACATAAGAAAACAACGTAACAGTAGATTAGAAATGATAAGGCCAATAGATTTTCTTAGAGTTTCTGCACCTTAAAATTTGGCTCTACACCCCTGGATATATGTGTAGAGACACAGGGCAAGGCTAGAATACTTAATGTGTTCTTTGTATCAGCATTTATTAAGGAAGAGGATGGTGACAAAATATCAGTAGAAGCAGAGATGGTGGAGGTAATGGATGGGGTGGAAATTGATAGGCTGAATGTACTGGAAAAGCTGGCTGTCTGGGACTGGATAAGTCACCTGACCTGAATAGCTTTCAACCCAGGTTGCTAAAGGAAGTTGGACTGGAGATAGCAGAAGCATAATCTTCCAAGATACAGGGGATGTGCCAGAGGATTGGCGAGTGGCAAATGTGACAGCCTTATTCAAGAAAGGGTGCAAGGACAGTCCCAGTAACTACAGGCCAGTCAGTTTAACATCAGTGGTAGGTGAGGTTTCAGAAACAATAATAAGGGGAAAAAGTCAACCGGCGCTTTGAGAGGTTTGAGTTAATTAATGGTAGCCAGCAGGGATTTGTAAAAGGTAGATCATGCTTGACTAATCTAATTAGACTTTTCGATGAAGTAACAGAGAATGTTGATAGATAATGTGGTGGATGTGGATTTTAAGAAAGCATTTGATAAAGTACCACATAAAAGGCTGTTTAACAAAATTGTGATTCATGCAATAGGAGGGTTAGTATCAGCTTGGATAAAAAATTGACTAAAGGACAGACAACAGCAAATCATGGTAAATGGTTATTTTTCAGGCTGGAGGGTTGTAGTCAGTGGTATTCCCAAGGATTAGTGCTAGGACCACTGTGTTTTTTGATTAGATAAAAATTGCTTGGATATTGGAATAAGGAGTAAAATTTCAAGATTTCCAGATGCTAACCAACTGCAACAGGACATAGATAGGTTAGCAGAATGAGCAGACAAATGATAGCTGAAATTTAATACAGAGAAGTATGACGTGATGCATTTTGGAAGAAGAGATAGGGAGAAGCAATATGGACTTAATGGCACAATTCTAAAGAGTATGCAGGGACGGAGGGACTTGGGGACGCATGTGCATTGATCTTGGAAGATGGCAGGACATATTGTGAGAGTGGTTAGCAAAGTATTTAGGATCTTGGGCTTCATAAAGAGAAGCATTGAGTACAGAAGCAGGGAAGTAATGTTGATCCTTTATAAAATCCTGGTTAGGCCCCAACTAGAGTATTGCACCCACTCTGAAATGGTCCAGCAAACCACTCAGTTCAGGGGCGATTAGGGATGGGCAAGAAATGCTGGCCTTGCCAACGATGCTCACATCCCAAGAATTAATGAGGCTTAGCACAGTAAATACTGAGCAAACTAAAGTACTCAAAAAGGAAGTTGGATCTATCCATATTTGGTGCAGGCAGTAGATTAAAAATGATCAAGAAATGCCCTGAAACCAAGATTTGGATGGCAGTGTGAAGCACAGATTGAATGGTCTAATGTTTACTGCCTGTATCTTCTCCGGCCAAGTCCCACTCACCCATCACCCCATTCTCACAAACCTATTTTGACTTCCAGACTCCCAACACCTGAAATTCAAACCTTCAATCCTCGCATTTAAATTTCTTCTTGGTCTTTCCCCTTTACTATCTCTGTAACATCCTCCAGATCTACAAAACATTTGAGCTATTAATTCCTCTGACTCTGGCCTATTGTGCACGCCCCTTTTGCCCCACCACTGGTGTCTATGCCTTCAGCTGACTAGGCCCTGTGCTCTGAAACTCCCTTCTGCCTCTCCACCTCCATCTCCTCATTTAAAATCCTGCTTAAAACCCACAGTCTTGACACAGCGCTCAATATCTCCTACAACAAAATCAAAAACACCTGGAAAAACTCAGCAGGTCCGACAGCATCTGCGGAGAGAGATACAGTTGACGCTTCGAGTCCGTATGACCCTTCATCAGAACAATATCTCCTTTTTGACTTGACGTCCATTTCCTTATTACACATTCATAAAGTGCTTCTGGATATTTCTCTGTACATTAGGAGTGTTATAAAAAAAAATTAAGGCTATTGTTGATGTATGTGATGTTGCAGTCAATGACAGGGACCTTTCTGCCCCTATAAATTTCGTTCATATTTTATTTAAACTTAAATTAAACAGTGGCTGGATGGCAAAGTTGTGGCGTGATATATTGCTGTATTGCCTGCAAAGCCCAAGAAGATAAAATTCATGTCGATGTGCCCCACAAAACACATTTGCAGAAGTCATGCTCTAAAGCCAACGTGACTGCTGTTGGTGAGCTCCACGTCCACTAGATGGTGCTGCTGTCAATGGGTTGCGAAATAAAACCCAAGGAGATGGGTTCGAGGCGGTCACAGGTCCTGTGAGGCCATCACTTAGCAGACTCCAAACCACCTACCTCGCTTTATTTCTCTCGGTTAATATTTAGCTCTTGTGCTCGTCCCTTGTTAATTGTGAAATGGCTGCGACTTGTCGAAAATTAACTTAATGGGCCAATGACAACTCTCCATCCGTCTCAATGTACCAAATGGGACATTATTTGATTGATTTCCCACGACTCTGGTCATATATATACACATGTGCACGCTTCCAAATTCCCGCAGCAATTAATAAATTAACTGTATCTCGTGTTTCTTTTACTCTTTCGTAATGTGGTATACGTGGTCAGCCGGACCAGTCTGTTTGCCTGTTGGAAAAAGCCAAAGACCATTTTAACCGAAACACGGATTATTTAAGGGAAATTATTTCGTTTTTGGCGTTACACCGCCGACAGCAAAATCAGCACGAACGCTGGTACTCGGCGTAAAACAACTCTTTTACAGTCGTCTGGTTATAAAGTGGTGTTGCAAAATGCTTGATGTTTTTTTTCCCCCCAATTGTTGCCCACCCTGGAATTATCCCGTATAAGTAAATAATAAAACAAGTCAGCAAACGAGATCCAGAGAGTGCGTCAACCGGGGGACATCGACGTTTATACGAATTTTTTTTTATTTTTTGGGGCAAAAAAAAAATCAAATAAATTTGTTCGCGTTTAATGGGATCAGTCGGAGGAGTGGTTTAAAAAAAAAACCCCCGGCTTGGAAAAAAAAAATAATTCGCGTGAGCTGCCGTTTTATTAAAGATTATTCAAACACACACTTTGTTTTTAAAAAAAAAATAATAAAATGATTTTAAAGGAGCCTGGAGAAAGAGGAGAGAGGGTGTGAGGTGGTGGTGTAGGTGCAATAACCCTAAACCCGTGGGATTCCTAACTGTTCTCAGTCACATTGCTGGGCAGATTGAAGAAAATGTAAGGCTTCACCCAGCAGTTTATATTTTAAATGGTTCTAATGAGCACCTAACCTCTCCGGTGTGCTGTGCAAAATTACAGTAATGCTTGCCATCGGTCCAGATCAAAGGGGTTTTGTTTTTCACACAGACTCTGCGAGAGAAAAAATAAATAAAGAAATTGTAGAAATTGCTCTTGTTTACTCTTTTGGATGGTTGTTTTGTTTGTTGGTGCAGGTTGAAGCGTGTTTCTTTTCATGGCTCCTTTTTATTTTGTCTGGGTGTGTTCCCAGCAACCGTTTTCTCCTTTGGGCTCTAATATTAGAGCATCTCTTGATTTTTCAACCCCCACCAACCCATCCCACCACCCTTGCCTTCACACACGGGCAAGTCGTCGGCCCAACCTTTTGGTTACTCGTTCGAAAGGCAGAGTTACGAAGTTACAGCAATTTGCCCTTTGGATTGGCAGGGCCAACACCTTCTGCTGATTATAGAGCGACATGGTATAGGGGGGGGGATAATAAAACAAATTGAAACGAAATGTTCTTGTCTGTTCAGTGTGTTCTGTGGTTTTCTTGTGTGGGCGTGGGTTTTGTGGGGTTGGGGTTGGGGGCCTGCAGATATTTACTGGCTCTCGATAGAGTCAGGGTTTATGAATCTGGAGTGAATGGGGAGAGAGGATATCCCCAAAATCTGTGATTTTTTCCTCCCTCTCTCTCTCTTAAAAAGTGTCAACAGGCACTGGAAAAGTTCCTATCAGGGAAGGTGAGAGCGTATCTTCAGGCTGGACGAGTCCACCCCCCCTCCTCTCCCCGCGAGAGGGCTCGACAAGAGTTTTCCTTTCCCTGTTTGTTGTCTCTCTGTTCTTGCTCTCTTCCTTTCTCTCCTGCTCATTTCATCTTCCTGGCTGTTGGAATTCCATTTTTTTTCGCTCCTTCGCACAAGAACAGGAATAAAATAAAACAAAATTAGCCAGCTTGCTGCCACTCGTAAAACAAAAACAAAAATATTTATAAGCTATGAATGCAATGCGGTTATTTTGAAAACAGCAGGTGCGTGCCTTAGACTGCTATTGCTTGAATAATAAATATTCCTTCCCTCTTCAATAATATATGTCTTTATATATATATATAAATATATATATACATTGATGAGCAAACGGAATATTTAGACTCTCGCTTGTTAATAATGCAAACCCGGTTGAATAATCACGAATCTCTCTGACTCCATCCCTTCTCACCCTGGCTCCCAAACGATTTTCACGGTGCGTTCGCCTGTTTGTTCGCTGAAGGTTCCGTTCATATTAACTCGGATAAGATTTGTGTGCGTGTGTATTTTTAACGGGCCTTTAGGCGAACAGGCTGAGAGATAATGAACTCTTGACAGAATTGGAGAAAACGGATTCATAACTCACATCCCCCCCACCCCCCTTCAAACCACCCCCCTGCCCCCCCACACTCCCCCCCTCCCCATGTTTTACTTGCCCTCCCACGCGTATTAAAATACAATTTACAAATCATTGCGCTTCTGTCACAGAAAACAAAATGGGTCAAATTTCCCCACCAAATTTATATTAAAAAAAATCGGCGTGACTGTTTCGTTTTTATTGCGTTGTCATCGGGGACATTCCGTAATTAAAAAGTTAGACAAATGTGAAAAGATTTTCTGTCAAGAGTGGATACTTGAGAAATATTAAATATAGACTATGTCAGACCGTCAAAGGGCTACTGTCTCTTTAAAATGCCCCAAAGAGACACATATAATCCTGAATTTATTTGCTGTCCTCTCTTGCTGTGCCCATATTCATCACGCTGTTTTGTGTTGAGGAGAAGGTTAACACATGTCGCCCATTATCATTCTTACCTTCTCTTCTTTCTTTAAGAGGCTGTGAAAAGGCCAAGCCTGGTTATAACTCTCCAAGTGTTACCATGGCGACCATCCCGGCAGGAGTTCATTCTCCCATCCTTCCCATTCAAAGTGCCCTCCTCGGAACAATTTTATCATTACAGAGCCGACAAACTAACACGCATCAAAACACTACCTTGTGCAATTAGCTGGATATTGGGGTGGTAAGACATGATTGACAGTGCTGAACTATATAATCATCTGTGTCCTAAGGCGATGAGATCTGATTGGGTCCCGGCGTGCATTTGAACCCCTTTACTTTTATATTAGCATCTGTATAATGTGAGGAAGCTCCCGTCCGTATGGTGAAGTGTTGACCCGGGGCCTGCTACCTTCCAAGTTTATTTTTTTTTTAAAAGAAACTTTTTTTTTTCTTCCCTCTCTGTCTCTATCGACTTTCTCACTTTCACTGGGCCACACTCATGGATTTGTACCTGTTTGGATTTGTGCTGTCGCTCCTATTGAATTCAACCCACGGACTAGCCGGCTACCCGATCTGGTGGTAAGTGAGATTTCTTTCTTTCTTTCTCTGTGCAAATCCCTCTGTGTGTGTATGTGTGTGTGTGTGTGTTTTGATTTGCTTTTTATTTCCGATTGCGCGTTGTGAATTGGCTGTGAGCAAACTCGTTCCAGACCATTTGGAAAGGCGCTCAGTGAGAGGTGTGTGTGTTGTGTGTGCGTCTGTACTCAGGGAAACGCCTGATCAGCAAGCCCTGTTATCTGATGCCGGCTGTATCATAGACACCGACTGCTTGATGCTGTTGCAATGCTCGCAATCTTGAGAACGCGGCATTCCCCACAGCCAGCGGGGGGGAGAGAGAGAGAGAGAAACCGAGCGCAAAAAAACATCAACAACCCCCCAAGCTGCCGTGAGCTGAACACTACCCAGGGAGACCGGCAGAGGAGAGAGGGCAAAGAGTGAAAAATGATAGGGAAAGGGGGCTAGAATGAAAAAGGGAAATCTGGAGAAAAAAAACGTGGGCTCAGAAAGTAAAGAGAGAGGGAGAGAGAGAGGGAAAGTGGGAATAGGATGGAGAGAGAGGGTGAGAGGCTGACGAGAAGGGAGACAAGGCAGGTAAAGGTTCATCCGCCTGCTGCACCCGGGGAGGGGATCTTTCCAACCAGCGTTACAAAAAGGAACTAAACGAAAATATGTATCACTAGACGGGTCGTGCACCTGGAATATCTTTCAGAAGTTTTGGGGAGGAGACTCTGACTTGTTGGGAGTCTCGGACAGACTTTGAAAGGGGTCCAGAGAGCTGCCGAGTGTGTATTTCAGCTCAAGGCGGTGAGATCTCTCTCCTCTCTCTGTCTCTCTCTCTCTCTCTTTCCCTCTTGAGTCTGATTGGGGTTTAAACACTTTGTTTTGCTTCTCTGTAAACCGAGCGAGCTCTGCCCTTCAAAGCAACGGAGGGCGAGGGCAGAAAGGACTTTGTGTTAGCTTCATCCCGGTAACCACAGAGGCAAAAAACAAAACCGGATCAGATATACTTCTAAGACGTTTTGAGCAGCAATTGGCAATGACAGTGGACTCGCTTGAAATAAAAACCGCTTTCATAACCCACATCCTGATTCGAAGCATTCCAGAACAATCTTTAACAATACACCTGAAGTCAAACATTTTTAAAAATAAACATCAGAAACAGGTAAGGACGACAAGTGCAGACTATGCCACGCAATGATTTAAAATGAAATCCATTTTTATTCCAATGTGTACCCTATCCCCCTCCCTCCTGCTCTGCACCGGACCAAATGGAATCGCAACTTCCAACTAGGACGGACCCCTCTTCCTGTGAGAAGTGTTGCACTTTCCTGAATTCAAAACGTTCCCATTCTGCCCCTTCACTCTTCTCCCTGTGATTTTTTTCCTTGGTTTTAATTCGGTGACACACACACGGCGAACGGGCGCTGCAGGAGCGCCGCGGGGAGAACATTTCCCGCAACTGTTGGGCGGTTTCGGCGAAAGTTTCGCCAGCTCCGTCTGATCTCAAGAACTGTGATTCCAGGAAATCGGGAGGAGTGTGTTTCTGATAGCAGGCACCGTGTGCAAACTGCCCAGTACCGTGTACAAACCCCCGGTACTGTGTACTCACTGCCCGGTACCGTGTACACACCGCCCGGTACTGTGTACACACCGCCCGGTGCTGTGTACTCACTGCCCGGTACCGTGTACACACTGCCCGGTACCGTGTACAAACCCCCGGTACTGTGTACTCACTGCCCGGTACCGTGTACACACTGCCCGGTACTGTGTACTCACTGCCCGGTACTGTGTACTCAATCATCGGCACCGTGTACACACCGCCCGATACCGTGTACTCACTGCCCGGTACCGTGTACTCACTGTCCGGTACCGTGTACTCACTGCCCGGCACCGTGTACTCACTGCCCGGTACTGTGTACATACTGCCTGGTACCGTGTACTCACTGCCTGGTACTGTGTACACACTGCCCGGTACCGTATAGTCCCTGCCAGCACCGTGTACATACTGCCCGGTACCGAGTACACACTGTCCGGTACCGTATACACACTGGCCGTACCGCGTTCCCACTGCCCGGTACTGTGTGCTCACTGGCCGGTACCCATTGCCTCTCTTATCCGTGTAAAAAAACACGGTCACTTGCAGAAAGTGACTGTAGGAGATTCGCTTGGATACCCCGCCCTTCTCACCCTCACAAACCGATCCTTCGGCGCTGTCCGATTATGTCCGTTAATGGTTTATTTCCACATAATTTATTCGATAAGGTTACTCTTTTTTTACAAACGGTTGTTTAAATATTCCCTCCTATGTTAACAATATGCAGGGACTGACACCAACATACCCGTGGAGCTTGTGCCTCAACATAAGTTACTTTGACTCACACATTTCAGAATAATTAACTTCCAGAATTAAAATAAATAGCAAAAGGACTCCCTCCCTGCCTATTGCATCTATGCGTGCGGACTCAAGATCTCTTATCACCTCTTGTGTCATGTATATATTTATAGAGAGAGAGGCGAGCCTTTATAAGGCTCATATAGGGAATTCCCTGGAACACTGGACGAGTGTCAGAGGGAGAGAGATACAGAGACACGCAGGCAGAAATAAAGAGACCGAAAGAGACAAAGCGACAGAGACAGAAATGGATAAGAGATACACAGAATATTTATACAAAAGCTAAATGTACCACAAATGCAGAAAATCCGAAATAAAAACACAGTAGACATCATCTGTGGAGAGAGAAACAGAATCTGTAGAGAAAAAGAGATATGACCAGAGAACGTTGTAATCCCATTTCTTGCTCCTTTCCACTCAACAGCCAGGGCTGAGGGTGGGTAAGAGTGACAATGACAGGGTCCATGCTAGGACTTGCCTAGGAGTAGGATTGATTCAAGTGCGTAACTCTCTCCTGGCACTTGGATCAACATGATTGCAACTCAAGTGTCCCTAGCGGACGCTGCGCTCATTCACTCCAAAACCCCTTAGTGAGCGAGAAAGACTTTACCTCCCTCCCATCGACATTTTCATTCGATCTTCCGCCAGGCGAGACCCTCCAGTCCCTAAGGACTCCTCATACAGTTAACAAAAATGAAACTGATCGAAGTGAAGACTCCCGTACAATAGGGCGGCCTCCCTGAGATATCCATATTCTAAGGAGATCCCCACAGTCTAGCAATTTAACACATAGTTGACATAGGGCTACTTTGAAACTTTCGAGTGGCATCCCATCACAGGCAGAATTAAAAACTTGCCTTGCCAATTTCGCAGTGACACCAAAGTCCATGTACCCATACAACTGATGCGTTCACTTGGGATTTGTACCAAACACCATCAGGCACAGTTTTAAGCAACCTGTTGACACCTCATAAAATAAATGGAGTCGAGAGAGAGAGAGAGAGAGATGAGACATGTCTTGCTTGAGGGAGATGAGGAGACATTTCTTGCTTCGTTATCTGGAAAGTCCGATGGAGGCAGCTTCAACTGAAACTTTCAAACGGGAACTGGATATTTAATTTAAAAAGCGGGCAATATGCAGGGGCAGTATGAAGAAAGATCAGGAAAATGGGACTGGCCGAACGGCCCTTTCAAAGAAGCAGCACACGTATGACGGGCCGAATGGCCTCCTGTTTAGTTCTATGAAACAGAAACACTTCTGTTAAATTTGTGCCCAGTTAACAAAAAAACTATCTGACCTTCCGGAATCAGCTATTCAGGTTCCAATGAGGAGTGTGCAAAGGTAAACGCGAAATTTAATTTGTGCACCTCCAGTTGCACCTTTGTTAGGCATCAATCCCTATCACTGAGGCCTGACTGCGTGTCCAAAACTAATTGTTTATCATCTCGTTTCTTCTTGATACGGTGAATTTAGGAAGAGGAAATTCGCAATCAGGGAAGGCGATTGCGGGATTTGATTCGATCATGAATCTGCACCCAAGCCAGGGGTGAGATCCGGGTCCTGACCTCCCTCTCCCTCTCCCTCTCTCCCCATGGACCTGGGGTGGGGGGTTACCTGCAGCACGCCAGGTCATGAACTCTCACCTGACAGATTAACACAAGAGAGCTCAGAGCAAACCAGAGCGGGCAAAAAATCGCCGACCCTGGCGTGTTCCAGTAATGAGCGGCGATTACTGAAACGAAACGAGGTAACAGGGATATTCGAACATGAAAACTTTTCCAGGATTTTCCATTCACCGTCACTAAATTCGCTGGTTGGTTAATGTGCAGCTTGGGAAAAGTATCCCAAAATCGAAATTGTGATTGTTCAGAACTATGCAAATTATAGGGAATGATCCAGAAATTCACATATGGAAAATGTTTAATAAATAGGGTTCATATGTGGGGGTGGAGAGCAAATCGAACTAGGATCATGTACTACCGATGTGAGTCCATTCGGACTGTTCTTGGGTCCCGCCCAGTCTATGTTGAGGATTTTATATTTCAAATATTTAAACTTCTGTGGTTCAAATTCCAGCCTTGTTTAGTCTCAGGTTGTTTACACGCCTCTCCTCAGTGACCGCGCGTCACCACCATTACACATCCCGCCAGCGTCCCACCAATATCGGTCATACAATCAAAATAAAAAAAAAGGGGGGCCCCGCTGGACGCGACACCCGCTGCATTCTTGCCAGCTCAGTCAAACCGAGTGTTGCACCCTCCAGTCCGCCGCGTGAGTCAGCGCCAAAAGAATATGATGGATGGAGGAAGCGGCCTGTCACCCCAGTGTCCTGCACATGGACAGTGATGGACTATGTCTTCGTCAGAGCGGCAGTGGGCGCCAGTTCTCGGCCAGCTGGGCTCGGAGGGGGGATATTTAACTCAGCCCTCACCATTCACATACTTCCATCCCCGCCCCATCTTTGCCCCGAAGGCCTGTTGGAACATCAGTCCTTTAAAGGGATAACTAGAGCAACAATTACCATCAGCAATCGGCTCCGGTGATTTTTTTTTTTTACAATGCATTTATTTACGCCGCTTGTTGCACAGGAATAATGTTCTCCATCCAACAGAGAAGTGGAGGTGTTCAATTCACGAAGGGTTTTTGCTATGAGTAAATAAGGATAAACTGTTTTCACTGACTGTGGGTGGGGGGAGGTGGGGAGGGGGTCAGTAAGGGAGGACACAGATTTAATTTAAGGTAATTAGCAAAGAACCAAAGGCGAGATAAGGAGATTTTTATTTTGAGCAGCGAGTTATTATGATTTGGAAGTCACGGCCTGAAAGAGGAGTGGAAGCAGACTCAACTTTCAAAAGAAAAGAGTCAGATACACACTTGAAGGGGAGAAACTTGCCGGGTTATGGAGAAAGAACAGGGCAGTGCGGCGAATTAACATGCAGGATGGGCCGAATGGCTTTCTGCCTCTTAAAATTTTAATAATAAACAGGGAAATCATTATTATGATGTCACTTTTATAAGAGGGTAACCTTACAGTTTACAGTCTGGGGAGAGGGTCGTTTGTGTGTTCAATGGCAACCAGTCCTATCATGTCTGCGCTACAAAAAGCTATGAGATCGGATAGACGAATTCGAGCGAGGGTGGCTTTGATGCAGAGCTTTCCCAAAAAAGACAATTAGGAATCCCTTTTTGCAAAATGATGAGAAAAATCTTGGGAGTCTCCGAGTGAGCTGGCGTTAAGTAATGAAGGTACCTGGGGAAGGTATTCCTGGGCATAAGTGGGCGTGCGGACACGCGAACCAGATTCTCAACATATTCGAATAGACTGTAGGCCTATATAGCCTGAGGTACATCCACATAAGGAGATGAAACAGATAAAGATAGATGCTTATATACATAGAGAGGTAGATAGGTCGAGAGCGATTCAATGAATGATGAAGAGATAGAGACAGGAGTACAGGAAATGGGTAGGTAGACACATGGTAATTGATGTATAAAGTGATAGCAAAAAAGACTTTCATTTATGTAGCGCCTTTCACGACCTCAGGATGTCCCGAAGCGCTTTACAGACAATTAAGACTTTTGAAGCATAGTCAACTGGAGGAATGCAAGGAAATGTGACTATTTGCACACAGCAAGATCCCACAAAGAAGATTACGAAAATAACCAGAGAATCTGTTTTTTGTGATGTTGATTGAGGGGTAAATAACGATGGCACCAGGGATAACTTCCCTGCTCCAACACAAAGTAGCACCGTGGAGTCTCCTACATCCACTGCGCCCAGTTAACATCTGGTCCAAAAGATGGCACTTCGGGCAATGCAGCACACCCTCAGCACTGCACTAACGTCTCAGACTGGGTTTTCATGCTCAAGTCTCTCGAGTGGGTCTTGAGCCCACAGCCTTGACTCAGAAGCGACAGTACCACTCACTGAGCCATGAGTGACAGACACATCGATAAGCTGCACATTCAGGAGCACTGTCTGTGCAGGTCTCTTCCTGCACAATAACAATATGTGTGCACATGTGAATGTTGCATCTGAAGCATAGTGTATATCTACTTCGTTTCCATTGTTATTTATTTTCACCAAGTCTTTAACATCTGGTAGCAAAAAAGGCGCCCTCTGTTGCCTTTTAAAAGTGACAAATGCGTGAAGCGCAGACGTGGGAAGAATTCCTCCCGCGTCTTCCCGGACTCCACGTTGAGATTACTGCCAGGGGCGTGGCGGAGGAGATACGCACATTCCCCACTCCTGGCCGGGACACCACTCCTCCCTGAAGAAGAGCCCTTGTGTTTACTTTCCAAGAACCCGCGATAAGAGAGGATGAGCAATGGCATGAATAAAAACCGATCATTAAACAGCACCTCAAACATTTGTTTAAAAAGCTGTAAATATTTGCAACATTCCCCATACTTTCGAATGAAGCAACAACTAAACTAGCATGAGTGGGGGGGGGGGGGGGGTGGATGAAACAATTGCATATCACCAAACATGGGTATAAGATATGCCTCTCATTTGAGCTAAAGGTGATACTCCTTTTTGCTGAAAAGTAACCATTGCTTCTCCTACTTATTGACGTTCCCACTTAATAGGATATTAGAGTTATCTTTTCAGGCCAGCCACTGGACATTAACTGCAAAGCTGAGTTCTAGCAAACCGGCAAAACATTGGCTGCTATAGGTATCCCCCTCAGCGATGCAGCAAGTCATTGAAGACGGGTTTTCATCTCACTAAAACATGCATTCACCACAATTCTGCCCCTTAAAAATTCAGTGATGTTTTAACTATCCTTCTTGTGCCCTGCTTAAATACTTTTTTTCCTACTATCGCCTGTTTCACTGAGTAAGATTCGTCTATGTGGGCGCTGAGCGAATTTGTGTCGGTGAATATGTGTCTCTGAGTGACTGCGTATGTGCCAGCATACTTGCAAGTATTTGCACACCTGTCTGTATATGTGTGACGATGTATGTATATCTATATATGCTTGGTAGCAAACATGTGTAGACTTGCCTGCACGTATTTGTGCACATATTTATTTTGGGGTATCTACCATGTATATGCTACATTTGTAAGTATTTGCTTAATCATGCATATTCATAGCGGTATACGCCCATGCCTGGGTATATCTATTGAATGTGTATATGCATGTGTCTGTCTATGTACATCAATATATATAAGCATGCACTTGTGTGTGTATCAATGCATGTATTTGTGTAACTTTATATAGATTTATACAAAAGCTGCTACAAGTAAAACATAATGCAAACCACATACTTAAGAGGCAACTGTATGGTTAAGCAAATGACTAACTTCATTGCAGTAGAGTGGAGCATGGACTGACTGTCTGAACACAGTGCCATGGGGCAGGTACTGAGAAGAGGACAGAAAGGTATGTGAGGATGAGGATCAGCTGTATGAGAAATAACCGCATTGGCAGAGCCACAGAAGAGCAGAGAAGTAGGGTGTCTGTTGGCTGGGATACAATGTGAGTTATGGGGAAATCTAGAAAAGTAAACAAGGTGGGAAAAGGGCAGGGGGTGGAGGGGATATTCAAAAACATTAGAAAAAATCACCAGTCAAAATATAAACTACTATATGGAGAATAAATGGAGTTTAAATGTAGAACAGCCAATTATCTAACTAAATGGCAGAACATGCTTAGGGGGTTGAATGGTCTAGTCCAAAGTTGGTGTAAATAATGCTCAGTGGCTGTTAGTTTACATAATATAAATAAATTTTATGATATGTAAACTAAATATATAATTTAGCTTATAAGTCACTGCATTAGCAAAATATTTTAATGTGAAGCTTCTGAGACATTTTGACGTAACTAAGTATGATGTAAATCCAAGTATTGACTACACTCGTTTATTTATATATGTAAGATATGCTGCGTTACATTCTAAATTTTATCTGATTTTGTGGGAAAGGTTGCACAAATTCGCTGGCACAGGTTGGATGTAGAAATTATCCTGTGGTCTAATCCAACATTGCAGCTGGTTTGCTTACATGTTGCTAAATTTGACCCAGCTTTTGATCGGTGTTGTATCCAGCGGTTTCTACTCCAGTGTGTATGGTGTGCCAATTGGTTGCCACTTTGTCTACTTTAAAACAGGGACTAGATTTCAAGACAAAAGCTTTATTGACTACGAAGTGCATTAGGACATCCTGAGGTTATGAAAGGTGCCATATAAATGCAAGCTATTTCTATACTTTGAATATAGGTATGGAAAGCCTTCATAGGATGTCAAAAATTCACATCATAGGTGCAAGATTAGTGTCAATGTCTGCTAACAAACAACATTTTTAAAAAATCAGGATGCCAATCCTCATACTCCTCCCCAATCATTCCACCTCTCAATATTTACTAATCTCATTTCTTACTGCTTTCAGTTTGCTCAGATGGATTGCATATCCTTCTAGTCCTTTCTCCCTTATGTGTTTATCTAGCTTCTCCTTAAAAGTATCAATGCAGAACTGTAACTGTGCATCCTCTGACAATCAACCCCTCCTACAATGCTGTATTCTCCCAGAGAAATGAAGCAGTCATTTCCCCATCTCCAAGAGTGATCCTAGGTGGCACTCCCTCAGATTTTCCCTCCATGTACAGAAGCACAAGACTCTGGCCGGAAAGTTGCGGCAGGGGGTGGGGCCAGGGCGGTAAAATATGGAGAGCCATTCTAAACTCCATTGACTTTGGTGGAACTGTAAAATTCCACTGGTATAAAATTCCATCCTCTGTTTGACCAACCTCACTATTGGGTGTGTGCCAGGATCACATGGTTTTTGTGAGCAAAATACTGTGGTATGTGATCAAAAACCAACATAATAAGAAACAATGTTTTATTTTCTTCCTAGCATGCTCTCTGTTTTATTTTCTGTAGTTCAGTGCTTTTTGATGTACTTCCTTTGCAAGGATCAGATTCAACCTGGTAACTGACAAATTATGTCATTTCAGAGCAGGTTATGATCTGACAATGATGCAGCAATACCCCACTGCTGGCAACCTTGGGATATCCAACCCTTATGGGTTATTCAATAAGAAGAAATAGTAATTAAAATATATTTTCAAGTATTCTTGGTCCAAAATAGCATTGACGACTGTCTGACAATACCAGTGCATCCTTGCATCAACCGCACTTGTATTTATCATTGCAATTTCTATCTTGTCAGGAAGATTCCATTTTGCTTTGAAAGTTTTAAAAGTTTCATACCATCAACAGGCACCACTAAAGTGATAATTTTCTTATCGATGACACTAAACTGTGAAAGTTAGCAGGTCAAACAGACTGGGGTTAGGCCATCACGGCCAAACTTTGGCATGGGAACAGAGAGAAGCAGGACAAGAGGCGTAATGCTCAATATAGTGGTACCATTGCTCAGCTAGGCTCCATCATGGTTTAAAATATGAGGACAGCATAGACTAGTTTTGTATTCCCTTGAATATGGATGAAGGGTTGATCTAACTAAGGAATTTAAAATAGATAAAGGTGTTTCCAGGTAGATAGAGAGAAACCATTTCCTCCTTTGGAGTAGTCCATAACAAGAAAGCATAGCCTCAAATTGAGAACTAGACTGTTCAGGGGTGACGTCAAGGATCACTTCTTCATACAAAAGGTAGTGGAAATTTGGAAGTCTTTCTCCCACAGAAAAGCAATTTGGATAATCCCTAACCTCTGCTTTGTGCCTTGCTGTAAGGAAGGGTTCAAACATCACAGAATCACAGAACCTTTACAGTGCAGGAGGAGGCCATTCGGCCAATCAAGTCTGCAGGGCTCTCTGAAAGAGCATTCTACCTAGTCCCACTCCACTGCCTTATCCTTGTAATCTTGCATATTCTTTATTATATAGCTATCCAATTCCTTTTTGAATACCTTGATTGAACCTGCCTCCACCTCAGGAAGTTCAGCCCAGACTCCAACCACCCTCTGGGTGAAAAAATTAGCAAGCAAGCAGGTTAATTGTTACAGCTAACTAGGAATAAATTAATCTGTTGTGTTTTTGTGATGTTGATTGGGGGGGTAAACACTGGCCAAGGTGCCAGGGGTAACTCCCCTGCTTTTACCTGAAACAGCACCATGGGACCCCACATACAACCGAGCAGGCAGATGGGACGCCTCCAACATCCCATCCAAAAGGCAGCATCACCTACAGTGCAGCACTCCCTCAGCACTGCACTGGAGCCCCAGCCCTGCTCTTTGCATTTAAGCAGGACTTAAACCTAGAGCCTTGCAACTTCAAGGCAAGAATGCTCCTAACTGAGCCATAGCTGACAGATCACTGTGCCCAATTTCAGTTCCCTCATGTGGCTGTAAAACTTCCAGATCAGGGCCACATAAAAGATGCCGAGGGCTTAATGCACCAGGAGCAAAGACCCAAATTTCAGCTTTCTGTTTTGCAATAAACAGGCCCTTCCAACGCAATGTTTTTAACACCAACCCTGTAAGGATGAAGGCCATATCCATTGTGTGCAAATACATAGAGAGAGGCTGCAGTCTAGACTTGATCAATTAAAGTCATTTTTGTGCTTAAAAAAAGTAATTATCCAATAACTGGGGATAAGTGATGTAAATGATTCAGAAAAGTGGGTAATTCCAAGCAAAAAATTCATTATCAGATAATTTCAATCAAGTTACTTTGAACTAAATGTAAATTATAGAAGGTTTGATAATTTTCACATTACACACACATGTGTTTAAGTGTATATAACAAAATGATAGGTGAGTTTAAACGGTTATGCAATTCAAAGGTGGCATTTGTTAAATAACACTCATGTTGGTGGTTGTTACTGTAAAGTCTTGGATATTATTTTCCTTCTTTCATGCCCTGTACATGGGCACGCTTATCACTTTGAACTGTGTGAGTGTGCCAGGGTATGTGAGTTATATCTTTATATAGATTTAATATATGACTTTACCTTAATTAGTATGAAATATAATTGATCCGGCAATGGCAGTAACAATAAAGGATTATTACAAATGTGGTATCCCAGCAAAGTGTTCATTGCAAAGTTCTTAAGAATGAGGATTGAAAGCAATTCACTATTACTCATCATTTCCAGATATCAAACAGATAGAAGAGGTGACCTATAAAAATTTAATATCCTATCAATGAATTGCTAATGTTGTAGTATTGGAAACGAATGTCACAATTCACTAAAACCCGCCTTACAGTGGAGAAATGATTCCCATTTGCACCATCAGCAATAACTTATCCTTAATTTATTGTCAGCTGGTGTACAGATAACGCTATAAAACGGAAAATGGTAGTTATGTAGGCCAAAACAATGTAGACCAAAATTGGAAAGGTAGGTTAGCGACTTTAGTTAGGCTCGTTTTTTTAAGAAGAAAGCTGTTGTTTCATGGGATGTTTGGCAGATAGCTTAGGCTAGACGGCTCGTTCTGCAAACTTCATTCGAACACAAGGCTAGTTTCTGCAAACAAGGCTGTGAAACGTGCCCACCAAATTGTACACAGCAAGCTCCCACAAACCGTGAAGCGAATGGTCAAGTGATGTGTTTTAGGATGAGAGATACATTTTGGCAAGGAAAGCGAAACTCCCGGCTCGCTAGTTGATTTAGTCATATCACTTGTCCAGAGGACTATAGAAATCTGGGTTAGAAATAATGCTGGTTGCTTCATTAACCGCTCCAAGGGTAGCTCTCCCATCCCATCCCACTACCTGTCATACTTGTCTCCTGCGAATTCATTGTGCCATAAACACTGAGATGGTCTGACCATTGCTACCAGATTGAATCATTAACTCCAGTCAAAAGGAGTGAACTGTAATCAATAGAGATTGATAGCAATTGCAGTGACACACTTTAACAAAACTGAATACCACATCACAGTTACACCATGCACTCGACGGCAGCCCATATACAAAAGTTCAACACGTTGTTTAGATCAGTTATACCAATTACTTCCACCGCCTTTAGTATAATGTTCTGCCTTTTTAAAAGCAAGTTTATCTCTTTCCCATTCTACATGCTCCCCCTTTGCTCTGTCGCACACACTCAAAAACGCTTTTAAAAAAAGTCCACATTCAAGCCTCCTGGAGAACTGGCTACTCAATTGTAACATGTTCACGACGGAATGGAATGGAATTCGATTTTAGCGATTGTCGAATGCGTTTTTAGCTGCGGGGCATTGGACTCCCAGGAAGAAGACTACAGCGCTCGTCACTAATTGATACTGGGATGGAGAGGGGGAACTTTGGCTGGGAACGTTCTCACTTGCCAGAGCGAGAGAGAGAGAGAGAGAAAGCCCAGAAGCGACAGAGCTCCGTCAACATAGCAAACGTGCCAGCTATTTGCGGTTAAAGGCTGTAAAACATTGTTCAGTGTAATGTAAATCATCGCAGAGACTGTCATCCAGAGGCTGCATTAGGCGGGTTGCTGCAGTTCTGCATTCTCCGAATGTGGATTTTGTGAACTCAAGTCTTTTTTTTGTTGTTGTGTAGAAGGTGTCAGGAGGAATGCGAGCGGGAATGTGATTCTAGTTAAAGGCAGCGGTTATAACATTTATGTTCATTAGAAGAGGTCAGCATGCCAACCGCGAGCATTTTGAGGGAAGCCAGTAAATTGATCGCAGAGAGAGAGAGAGAGAGAGAGAGGGATCCAGTGACTGTTGTCACACGAATAAATAACAGCTCCGATCTGTTTCACCTTCTACTCTCAATTATTCAGGGACTGGAAGACGTTTCGATGGAAGAGATATCAGGCTTTTTACCACAAAGAACCGGCAATTTTCCTCAGCATTATCCCCCCATGCAACATCACAATTGAAAATTGCTCCAACAACACCCCCTTTTCTCTCCATCTCTTAAGTACTGCATTCGGCTATCTATTATCTGTTTATCTGTCTGCCAATGTAGCATTTACTTATCTCTCTTTGTTATATCTCCGTGTTTCGATACATTCAGTATCTGTGCATGACTGTCTTTCCATCTGTCTATCTGATACACACACACACGTAGAGAGAGAAATGCATACGTACATATTTATATCCATACAATGAGAGACGAAACACACTCATTTCTACACAATATAGAGAAGCATTCACACACTTATATGCATATACCCGTATGAATGTGCGTACATGTCGCTTTCTCTCTATGTATACACATGTGTATATGTGTACAGCATCCCTAGCTTTATAATGTAATCCCAGACAATCTATTCAGTTACAAACGACAGGTTCTGAAGCGTAGCAATGTTGTATCAAGCAAAGACTTGAACATGTTGTCATATTACAAGGGGGGGAAATGAGAGAAGTGAACCTAGAGTCTGAAATGCAGCCCGCAGGGAGAACAATGTGATTTATAGTTGACTGTTCGTGACATCAGAGAGTGGACTCAGAACAGTGGAGTCAAACTCCACACAACGAATGAACGAATTCCGAGACGGATTAGAAAAATAGAATCATGACTGAAAATGCCTTGATAATGCCACGCGTCTGTCCCTTTTCAAAAAAAAAATGTCTCGAGTTTTGTGCAAAATAATTGCAAAATGTAGTACAAAATCTTGGAACTGAAATTGCAAGGTACAGTAAGTATATACTGTTCCCAGCACCCAGAATGCTAAAGGTTACACATACTGGGCATTGTTACTCGCAGAGTGCCAGGCTATAGGTGAGAATCCTGAGCTGCTGAAGAGGGGTATGGTAGTGACATGGAAATGTTACTGGGCTGGTTATCCGGAGATCCGAATTGAAACGCCACACTGCAGCTGGGGAATTTAATCTGCTTGATTAAATAGATTTAGGAATGCAAAGTTAGTAAGGTAACCATGAAGCAGCCGAACTGTCTTGAAAAGGCACCTGGTTCATGAAGGAAAACCTCTGTCCTTGCCCCCAGACTGGACAGCAATGTGGTTGTCTCCTAACTCCTTCCTGGATCTGGCCGAATAAACCCCACTCAGTTGTCTTTAGGAAGGTGGTGACCTTCTCGAGGGCGATTAGGAGTGGCCAATACTCGCTGGCCAGTGACACCCATGTCAAAAATGTGGGCTTAAGTTAAATAATGAGACTGAAACGCATCACATTATAGGAACATATTATGGCTAATGATACTGCCTGACTCCTGGAATGGAGTCACTTAGAATCGTGTAAGAACTGCAGGGAGCACCCTGGGAGAATGCCTGTGCAAACTCTGCTCCAGTACAATGCTGATTATTTCCCATAAACTAACCAGACCCCTGGCCGAATGGAAACCAAAACCAACAGCCCATAGTTCATTTCATCAGCTTTGGTTTCAATAAATTCGCCGCTAACAGAACCAAGACACGAAAGTTTAAGACCGTTGATTATTTTTTTTGTTTTTTTTTTAACTAAATAAGCTTCCAAATCAAGGTGAAGGGTCAAGGTTAAGGACAAATGACGGTGAATCAAGAAGCTGGGGTTTGGGGAAAGGAATGAGACAACGGAAATTAATGCGGGGAAAGGGTGGGGGAGTGGGATCTTGGTAAGATGCCCAGCACCCTGCGTAATCCTCATGGGGCACTGCAGTGACTGTCAGGGGCAGTGTTCAAAGCTTAAAGTGAAATGTTTAAGAGTAATTAATTAATCGTAGTGAGGTGATTACGGTGGAAATACAATAGATAATACAATACATTGGTACGGCCCAAAAGGTTACAAACTCAAAGGCGATCCAACTTAAACACTTATAAATCTCGATCTGTTAAGCAGGCAGTGCTATGAAGTTCAAGTGTACTTTTAAAACCGTCTTCCGGTCTCTTTTCTGGAACTACTTGCACTGTTCCCTGCTGTTTCTTTGTGTTTGACACAATTATATTTTACTCTGTGTACACAGTTTATCAATCACTTACATTGCTGCCTGCTCTTGTCTGGATGAGTACAATGCTCTCAGCTCTTGTGATGGAACAAAGTGCCCTTCATCCTCATTGACTGACAGTTACTTCAGGTAACATGTCCCGCTGTAGAAAATCACAGAGACTACACCCACAGCTTGTACCGGCTCAGCTACATGTTCAAAATGTGGAAAAAAAAGATCAAACGGCACCTGTTCACCCTAACGCTTCTGATAGTCAAGTTTCTTTTTTAAATCTTACATTCCCATAGCACCTCATGACGTACTGCCAGTCCAATTAAGCACTTTCTCGAAGTGCAGTCACCATTGTAATGAAGGGAGGTTTGGTAGCCAATTTGTGCACAGCAAGCTCCCACAAACAGTAGCGAATGACTTACCTGGTAGCTGAGGGACACACGTTGACCGGAGCGGCGGGAGAACTCGCTGCTCTGGGTGAATCGTATCATGGAGATCTCCTATATCCAACTGAATGGCAGACCTGGTCTCTGTTTAACTTTGAATCCGAAAGACAGCACCTGCTGAAATATCAGTCTAAATTACTGAACTTGGGCTTAAGCCCACTGCTTTCTGTCTCGCCTGTCCGTCCTCCAACTCTGCCACCGTTAACACCTAGAGGCAATTGGCGAGAGATATTTTGATGTCTTTGAATACCATACAAACAACACTTATCAACCTTTAAAAACAACTATAAAATTTGATAAAATATATATCCTAAAGCAGTTTTAAAACATCCCAGTCAAAGATTTAAGTCCATTCATTGTATTTATTGTAAAGCCCTGTGTTAGTATTTGATTAAGTAATTCTCTTCAACAAACTGTCACTGTTCTGGTGATGACCATCACCATGGTTTGATCATTTATCCCTCTCGCTTCCGTACAGTTTACACACTCCAGACAAAGAGTAAGGCTTGAGGGAAGTTAGTTCCTCAGCACTTTGCCGCTACTATTTCCCCTGGAAATGATTGGGCCGTTCACTGCAGAATTGTCCCAGTAATAGCTCAGAGGAAGCGTGAGCGCTCCAACGACATGACAGCATCGATAAACGTTTGCACTGTTGATCTAACTCAGATCTAAACACTGGGTGACGAATATCAGCTTGACCCTCTTGTAAACCCTGATCATTTCAAACTTTTGGTTCGAGACACCACTAAGGTTATAGAGAAACGGATGTGACTTCAATGGGGAATAGCCTAGGTTTGTGGGTTTACTATTTGGGTTATCTGTCTGAAGAACTAATTTATCTTATCGAGGCAAGTGTCTATTTTTTCAAAGCGGCATAGGCTGTCGCATTTCACTGCCAGTGCTGGAAAATTGCCAATAAATGCCCGCAAAGTAAATCCCAAACGAATGAAGCTGATTAACTATTCATTCATGAAATTAACCATCCAGGAAAGACATCACGCTGATACTCTCTGTGTATTGGAACCCAACGATTCAGGGCTCACCCTCTGTCACACCGTAATGCGTTTTTTGGCCTCCCCGATATAATTTTATTAGGGGGAGCTCTATTCCCTGCACTATTTGAAAGAATGTGGTAATATTAAGCACTAGAGACATTTCAACCAGAAAATGGGTTAAGGGATCCATATTAATATTTGTGTTAGTTTTTTTTTAAGTGTCCACTTTGTCCTTAGCACCCTATCTTTAATTCCCTGATGTTTTACATTCCCCGTGTAATAGGACAGGATTTGTTCTTAAATCCAATGGCTTAATGACTAAAGGGGAGCCAATCGCAGTCCTCACTGTCCACTAATAAACCTGAGCCGGTGTTGTTCCAACAAAAGCCGCCAACTGCTTTCTAAACCTCTCTGGCCTCTGGCCTGGGCTGTTCTTCAGCGTAGCCAACATTTAATGGCTATTACATGGACTCCAGCACTGAAGTAGTATTTATCCAGTCAAATACGCGTTTGGCGTCTATTTATAGGTATATGTATATAGGTATATAATGGAATTGTATGTGTAGGCATTATTATTTATATCAATTGTAGATTTATGTGTGTGGGAATGTATCTGTTGTACCTGTGTGGGTATCCGTGTATCTATTATATCTGTCCATTTGAGGTATGTATATAGTTATGTGTGTGTGTGAGAGAGAGAGAAAGAAAGGGAGAGAAAAAATATTGTTCATGGATTAACAGACAATGAACACATGACACATGATTCATGTGATCCCTGAAGGAGTTGAAAATTAATTTTCCAGATAATTTTTTTCCCTTGTTGACTCTGAATTTTCTGCTCTTCCTCAACATTACATGGCTAGTGGGTTGGCATTGTGGTAGTGGTGGTGGGGGTAGAGGGTGGAGGGTTGGAGAGGTGACTAAAGGGGTTGAGGACGAAAGTTTCTAGCCATAATAGCCCATTTATTATGAATGTGGAGCAGGTTTGATGGATCAGATGGTCTTTTCCTGCCTGGCTTATTTGTATCTTTCCATGTTTATCAGTGTGTGGGCATATACCAATTATGTCTATTTGTGTGCATTTATCATATTTATATGTGTGTGAATCTATATGCACATCTGTTATGTATGTGCATATGTGTAACTCCATATGAAATCCACTAGGTGATATAATGAACATATATATATATATTAACTTTTTGTGCTCTCTTTGCATTTTATTTTTCTCTCTGCTCTTTTCTCTCTTGTCTTTTTCTTTTATCTTACAGGTGGAGGGGTGGGTGGGGTGGTAGCTGGAGGTGGGGTGAGGCTGCTGAATTAAACGAGAACTGCAGAACACACTATTGGGAGTTCAGGATAAAATTTGGCTCTCAGCAATTCCCTTTCCAGTCTTTACACCTTAGTTACTTTCTGCCATTCCTCAACCCAAATCATGTCCCCTGACTTCTGCATCCTCACACTAGCCCCTCCCCTCACTGCTATTGTTACCCTACTCACCTAACCCTAGCCCATTACAATCCCACTTCTTCTGTTTTGAATCACCCAGTATATCCTCATCTCCCCTTGCTCTGTTGTCAGCCACTTCACTTTTAACCTCCCATCTATTCCACGTTACTCTTACCCACTCACCCTGAGGGCAGGTGACAGAGGCCAGATGTCTGCTCATGCTCATCCTAAATCTGTTTCTGTCCTCCCCTCTTATCTATTTTCTTCAAATAAAGGCTTTGTTTGGTTCCACAATTCAACTCACTTGCTTTGCAATAAATAAGTCTAAATAAGATGTGAAAAGTTATGCTCTCTGCTAGTTATCAGTGTGTCTCTTTCTTTCTATCTCATCTGTCTGTCTATTATGTTGTGAATGGGATAGCTGGGATTTTTAATCCAAGTTTACAATTCTAAATTTTGAGCTTAAGTGACTTTAAAAACTGGCAAGTAATAAATTTTATGCAAATGTATTGAATGATTTATAGGGAAATTATAATACAGTTTTTCCAACCAACTAATTTAATTTCAAATCTAATTTCAAAGTGAGGCCAGCCTGTTAAAATTCAACTTTGCTGTTTTAATAACTGGCACAAAAGTGTGACCCAAAAAAATCTAATATCAGAAAGAAAGTGTTTGTAGACAGGAAGTGCATACAGACTTCAGATTGGTCAGATATAAATGTGAGTGGCTATGTAGCTATCCTTTTTATGTATGTGTATAGGTAGCTGTGTATCATTATCTTTATATGCATGGGTATGAGTGTATCCACTATATCTACATTTTTGTGGATATATTATCTGTGCATCTAGGTATATATGTATCTATTATATCTACAAGTATGGAAATGATAGTGTGTTAAATCTATGTATGCATGTGTGCCTATATTTCAATTGTATCTACTAGTGAATCTCTCATGGTAATATATATGGTAAATCAGAGGAATGTGGTTTCTGTTACCTTTCTCTGTTGCCTATGTGTTGCTGATTCTCCTTATATCTCTCGTCTTCTGCTTATGTCTCTCCTTCTCTGCTCTATTGCAACTCCTCTCTCTCCACCCCCCCCCCCCCCCCCCCCCTCCACGCCTTTTCTCTCTCTCTCTCTCTAATTCTTCAGTGCTGGTGCAATGCCAGATAAGTAGGCTGTACATCCCAGTGATTGGCTGATCAATTCAAACAACACAGTTTGAGTACAGACCATATTCAATCAGCCCGCCTTTGCAAAGCCCAAAACGAAATGTTCGCTTTTAGGTGTGAATCCCAATTGGGCAGCACTCAATGAATACTCCTGAGTGTGTTAATTACTACACTAACAACCAATCTAAGATAATCAATTAAGCTCATAACATGGCTGATTTATTCTTGCTAGAAGTGACAAACATCCATAAGCAGAGACCCGTTCTCTGAAAACAAAAGGAATATTCTCAAACCTTGCACCTTTTTTGAATTACCTGGGGGCTCAAGGAGCCTATAGTTTCCCATTGTTTTCTCCATAGGAATGCCTCAGCCAACCAGAGTCGACTTGCCAACAGTCAGCACCCTTTTTTCCTGTAATATACGTTGCTGTGATCATTTGAAATTTGGCATTCTTGCATTTGTCCTGATGAGTGCAAGATGAAAAACTTCAGCAACCTGTCTCCCTTTTCAGCAATATTGAACATAAATATTAATGTATACATATCAACTATATTCCTATGTCTATGGTTATATCTATATGCGTTGGCTGGAACATATGTATGTGTATATATTTATGTATGTACATTGGGTACGTGTGTATGTTTCAATAATATTGATAAGAATACACATAAAATAGAATGTTTCACTATATTTTCTCCTGTTGGTGCAAGATTGTGAACTTGAAATCAGAACTTATCTTAAACGTTGATAATTCCTTTAAAACCTGTGTTATATATGACTCTAGTGGCACTTATGTATATGTATGCTAGTATATATATAATATTGCCCATCTTTAAATATGTATGTGTGGCTGTGTACTGTATATTTATAATGTGTGGGTGTTTTTAGATATTCTGCATACATGTGTTCTAATTAGAGCAGACTTCAGCTATATTTATGATGAAAATGTTTCTTTAAATCTGCTTTTGTTTATGATATGAATTTGTAATTTGGTTTAATTAATGTTATATTAATGATTTGATTGACAATCATTAAATATAAAGTGAATGTGTTAACGTATTATATGTCATCAACTATTGAATAAGCAGTAATCTAATCTTGCTGTTACAGACTCTCCTCTACATCAAAAACAAATTCCTTATCAATTATTTAACCAGTTCTGTTGTGAATTTGTAGGTTCTCTTCTTTCACTGACTGATGTTAAAACATCTTTATAGTGTGAATTCAGCTCCTGTGGGAGGTGTCAGTACGGGTAGGGAAATGGTGAAAGTGTTTGGCGTGGATGAAATTGGGACATTTATTCAGTTCCACATCCACAGTCTCTTTACTGTTGCTCCATTTCACCAATTCCCACTAGCTGTACTATTGCCAAAACTACCTTTGTATTTAATAACATAATTGCAATCTAAAGACAGTGGCTAAAAGGAGTCAGAATTGGGATCCTAGGCTAAGGTTAATGCCATATTATGCAAAGGAGCAATCAGTGAATGACCATATTGATCTCACAGTTACATTGCAACCTTCCAGCATCGATAGTTAGGTCTATTTATTTCAATGAATATTTGGGCTGTTTAAAAATTGTTTTTCTTTTTGCCGGTGAGTTACCAACATAAGAAAAAATGGATTGGGAATATGACTGGATTTCTCTTTTCTGGGAATATTTATAATTAATATTTTTTTCTAATTGTGGGGAGTCAGAATAGCACAAGGGCAGTGTTTGCACTGATAAAGGGGTAGTTCATTGGAACTCGGAAGCAGGAAATGTTTAAGTGGTGATGTCTTGGAAACATTTTATAATTATTAGATAAAGTTATAGGAGCTAAGAGAGGGTTTGTGGCTAGTGGTAAAGTCCCTATCTCCGGGCAAGAATCTCTGGGTTCACACCCCACTTCAGGACTTGATGGCCATGGAAGGTGTGTGCATAATGTGGCCAAACAGGTCCATTATCAACCTGCAAATCCTTTCACTTATGAGTGGGAGAGTTCTCAGGTCAGCTACTGGCAATTACAAACCAATGCAGTACTTTGCCAAGCATAATCATGGGCCAATCCAATGGAAGTCCATGGTCACCAACACCCTCTTGGGGGAAGGTAACTGAAGGAGGAGGATATGAGTTAAAAGTCTCGGATGCAGACGAATTATACCATGGACATCCTGTACTTAACCGACAATAACCTCTAGGGTGTGTTTTACCCAGTTCTAATCAAATGAATTCCCGTGTTTCTTGTTGAAATGCCCTTCCCTGCTCTCCAAGACCAAATTTGTTTGTTAAAACAGTTACACATGTGCATTTAAAAAATGGAGTTCCTATTTGAAGTTTATCACATAAATTCCTGAATCATTTTAAGTTCTCTGAATGTTTATTGCACCCATTGAAATGTCCATTTGATAAGGTGCCACATCAAAGGTTATTACAGAAAATAAAAGTGCATGGAGTAGGGGGTAACATATTAGCACAGATAGAAGATTGGCTGGCTGGCAGAAAGCAGAGAGTATGCATAAATAGGTCTTTTTCAGATTGGCAGAATGTGATGAGTGTACTCCCACAGGGGCTGATACTGGGGCCTCAACTTTTTATGATTTACATCAATGACTTAGATGAGGGGAGGAAAGACATGGTAGCTAAATTTGCAGATGACACAAAGATAGGTAGGAAAGTGTGTTGTGAAGAGGACGTGAGAACATTGCAGATAGACATAAATAGGCTGAGTGAGTGGGCAAAGATCTGGCAAATGGAGTTTAATGTGGGAAAATATGAAGTTGTTCACTTTGGCAGGAAGGACAAAAAAGCAGAATATAACTTAAATGGAGAACAGCTGCATAATTCTGAGGTGCAGAGCGATCTAGGTGTTCTAGTACGAGTCACAAAAAGTTAGTATGCGGGTACAGCAAGTAATTAAGAAGGCGAATGGAATGTTATCCTTTATTACGAGAGGGATTGAGCATAAAGGATGTTATGCTTCAGTTATACAGGGCACTAGTGAGACTGCACCTCGAATACTGTGTGCAGTTTTGGTCTCCTTATTTAAGGGAGGATGTAAATGCATTGGTGGTGGTTCAGAAGAGGTTTACTAGATTGATACCTGGAATGAGTGGGTTGTCTTATGAGGAAAGGTTGGACAGACTAGGCTTGTTTCTACTGCAGTTTAGAAGAGTGAGGGGTGATTTGATCGACGTATACAAGATCCTGAACGGCCTTGACAAGGTGGATGTCGAAAGGATGTTTCCTCTTGTGGGTGAGTCCAGAGCTAGGGGGCACTGTTTAAAAATTAGGGGTTGCCCTTTTATGACAGAGTTGAGGAGAATTTTTTTTCTCTCAGGGGGCTGTGCAACTTTGGAATTCATTGAATATTTTTAAGGTGGAGGTAGAAAGATTCTTGTTAGGCAAGGGAAGCAAAGATTATCGAGGTTAGATGGGAATGTGGAAATCGAAACACAAGAAAATCAGCCATGATCTAATTGAATGGCGGAGCAGGCTCGAGGGGCCGAATGGTCTACTCCTGTTCCTATTCCTTAGGTTCTTACGTCCAAGAGTTCCACTCCTCACGTTTTATCCTAAATTCACAGCGATCAGTTACCCAGGCTGAAATAAAAATCAGAAAGTGCTGGAAACACTCAGCAGGCCAGGCAGCACCTGTGGAGAGAGAAACCGAAAGTGTGATCACCACCTGAAACGTTTTCCCCCTCCACAGATGCTGTCTGACCTGCTGACTATTTCCAGCACGTTCAGGTTTTTTTTAATCAATTTCAGAATTCCAGCAACTATGGTTTTTAGTTTTGTATCAGGTCACAGAGACTGGCTTGGTGGGATTTGCTAATCCCTGCATCCTTTCTGTTTATAACTATCTAATTCCTCGTACTCGTTCTTTCCGCAATGCCCTGTGATCTGATGGTCAGCCTGGGAGTGTTTGTATTAGCGTTTTATACACAAAGTGATCAAGAACCCCGGGAGAAGGTATCTCAGGGCACAGGTAGGATTTACCAGGGAGGAAATAACTGGCAAGACCAGCAGAGCACTGACTCACGCAGGGAGGTGAACTAACCGGGATTGTAGAAAAAAAGGACACTTGCTGCCCAGAAATAATTTGACCTCAAGTCAACTATTGGCAAAATTGTGCATTTAGGATTCACTTATTCCGCACATCGTTAAAATGGAACTTATTAAAGTTAGTCAATCCGCTGGTGACCCGATCAAAGAGACTCCTTGATGTATCAGTGAGGTAGCATATTTTAGCTGTAAGCAATCAGGAACCGTAATGAAACAGGGCACAGGCGGCCATTCAGCCCGTCGTGCCGGTACTGGGAACCAATAAACACAATGGCAGGGCTGGAACTGTGTTAGGCGTTATGTGAGAATGTAAAGGTACGAGGTTTTGTCTTTATTTCTGGCTGGTGATATACTCTTAAAAAATGAATGATTTCAAGTGAAATGGACTGTTTTGACCAGCTCTTATCTTGTACAGGTCTCTGGCTCTGGGGCACCAGTACTCGTCCCTGGGTTCTCAGCCCATTCTGTGCGGCAGCATCCCCGGCCTTGTCCCGAAGCAACTACGCTTCTGCAGGAACTACATCGAGATCATGCCGAGCGTGGCTGAGGGGGTCAAGATCGGAATCCAGGAGTGTCAGCATCAGTTCAGGGGCAGGAGATGGAACTGCACCACCGTCAATGACAAGCTGGCTATCTTTGGACCAGTGCTGGATAAAGGTATTTCAGAGTGACACAAGATCAGATTTGGGAATAGGGGTCTGTACCTTCCCAGTCAGGGGAGGCTGAGCAAGAGGGGAAACGAATCCGAACATGAAATAGAGAGAAATGAATAAAAGACAGTCGGCCAAATACATTTACTGAGCAGTCCCTAAGTGAATATCATGTTGTACTCCCAAAAATGATCAACCAATCGCTTTAGTGAACTCTTGGTTAGTCAGTATGATGGGCATTTCACTGCAAGGTTCATCCGGTGGGGAGATTTCATGTCCGAATAAACTGCTAAAATACATGTTTAAATAGTAAGAGCTGTGGGGATGTTTCCGTAGGATTCCTGACCAATCGCTCTTGGAGTGAACGAATGAATGTTGCTGGACTGAGTGAGGGGTGGTGGGCTGAAGGAATCCTGTTACCACCTCCTTCTCCCCCCTGCCCCGTTTGTTAGAATGTCACATCTGCAGCCAGAGTAAATTTGGAGCCACTTAAAATCTGTCCCTCGCCCTTACTTTTCTTATGAAGAATTCATTCAATGTTTCCTGTGTTAAAAACATTGTTATTCATTTATCTGAAAGTCAGTTCGGATACTGTCTTGCGCGTCTACTTTGAAATTCATTGGAAATCTACTAAAGTGCTAAAGTTAGTAAAAAAATAAATGCTATTATTGATGATAGGGATTGTCAATTTATTGCAGAACCCACCGATATAACAATTCCCGCATTTCCCATTTCAAACCCTTCAGCTATGGGAGCGCTTCCATTGCGGGAAAGGGACAAATTTAATGCTCTGACTGTTAGTGGTTGGTGGATAGAAAAACAGCAACTGTGTTAAGGGGGAAGCTGTGAATCGCCACAAATGTGTTGGGGTGATTTCCACCTCCACGGACGTTGGCCTCACCAAAATCTGATCTGGTGGTCAGTCTTGCCCAGCGTCAAGAAATGCTGCTGTTAAAATGAATTAAACCATCCGCAGAAAGTTAGGACTGGTGTTTAACCGCTTAAAGACCGGTTTTAACGGTATTAATTTTCCTGCAACCCCACTCAACCTCAGGGTCTCAGAAAGGGAGCAGTTAATTGTGAGGAGTCTCACCCTCCCAGGTAAAAAATTATTCCTCAGAGACTTTTCATATAACATTTACTTTGTTAAAAATTAATTCACTTCTCCTTTCTTTCTCTTGCTTAATCTAATCTTTCTTTCCTTCCCTCTTTTTTCCTCCGTACCTGAAATGATTCTGGTTCACTCCATTTCCTTTGCCATCATTATCTGCCTCTTTCTCAATTTTTAAATCGGACTGGATAATTGGAGATGACAGTTGCTTCTGCTATTCACTAAGGTCCCAGATTCCCTATTGCCCCTGCCATTCTGCTATCAACTCACATTTCCTGCAAAGTATTTTGAGCTAAAAGGTGAGAAAAGTCTAACTAATAGGGAAACCACATTAAGATGCCCGCTCCAGCAAATTCTGGCTAATATCTTTGTGATTGCAACTCTCTGTGGGGCACCTGTTGAAGGTGGGAGTTGTGTGGGGTGATGGAGTGGTGAGAGCGGGTCAGAGCTGACACCAGAGTCTTTTTTAAAATAACAAGTGGCCCAAGTTTGCAGCTCCCAATCCTGTTACTCCAAACTGCAGCCCAATTGAATCCTTAATGAATGATGTATCTAGTTAGTCAAATCATTTTACGTTCCTTTGAATATGTGATAACATCTATGTTCCTTCCAAGTGGATATTGATTTCTTTTTAACTGGCAGCTGTCTCATTGGGATGGGAAAAACTTTTTTTGAGGAGTTGACAAAAATTATTACCAGGTATTAAATTGGAAATTAGTAGATAAAGGCCAAGGCCCATCGAATTCATACTCTACCATCTTGGCAGTAGCTTGATGCTATAATAATGGAGCTGTTGACTATTCATGGCGATCAATCTCTATCAATTAGTCTACACCAGACCCAGACACAAGACAAGGAAAACTCCCTGTGGTGGAAAGTTTTGGGAATCATAAGCCCAAAGTCACCTATTCCTCCCAAGCATGTTCGGCTTTCCTTATATCACATCTCAAATTACTCCTCTACTGTATCCCAAAATGTTACTTGCTGAAAAAAAATCTAATTTGCATTCGAATGAATTAACTTTACCTCTTCCGACCATCTCCTTAGGGAGCCTGTTTCATACATTGACCACTAGCTAACTGAAATAATGACAGTATTGGTTAGGATAACATTATTGCAGCAGTGCTGTTAGGATGACGTGTTATTAGGATTGCAGCATTGTCTAGGGATTAAGTCTTGTTCTCCAATGGTTCAATTTAACATGTTCACCCTTGTGTTCAAATCCCTTGCCCCTCTTTACCTCCATAGCCTCCCCAGCCCTACAACCCTCCATTGTCTCTGCCTTCCACCAACACTGGCGTATTGCAGAGTCCCTGTTCTCCCCATTGTTGTTTGCTGCCTCTTCAGCAGTCTGGGCCCGAAGCTTTGAAATTCCCTCCCTAACACTATCTGCTTCTCCCCCCTCTTCCTTTAAGGGCCCTTAATGAAATCTACCCCTGGCCAAGCTATTAGTCACCCCTCCCAAAATCTCCATCTTTGGCCGTTATATCTGATTAAGCTTCTGTTAAGCAACTTTGTATTATATACAGTAAATGCAAGAGTATTGCAGATGCTGGAAATCTGAAATAAAAACAGTGAATGTTGGAAACAATCAGCAGTTCAGGCAGCATCTGTGGAGAGAGAAAGTGAGCTAATATTTCAAGTCGATGATCTTTCATCTGAACATATACAAATTATCATTGCGTTTATCTTTGCTCTATGATTAACTGAATTATAGTGATAATTTGATAAACAGATACACTTCATTACAAATTTAAGGTTGTCAAAGGTTAAAACTATGCTTTGGAGTCAGGATTATAGTTGAGAGGAGTATAAGCGGTTTACTTTATGACTCATTCAGCAATGTTACTTTTGATTGTAGGCTTTTTTCTAATTATCATGCTGAGGATTATTAGTGCTGAGGAATTGAACACTTGTTTCAGATTTTTCAGTATCAACATCAAGCACTCCTTGTGTTTTTTTTTCATTTCTCACACCAGCTGCACTTAGGCCACTGAGTGACAGTGCACAAAGGTGCAAAATTAGGGGAACTTGTATGCTGCAGGCCCATGTCCCATTCAGACCTACACTGTGATCATATTTCTCAGAAGAATAAAAGAAATGTCTATCCCATCAAACTGGGCTGGAGTTGAATCCAGGTCCCAGAGATGGAAAGGTCAGTAACTAACCCACAACAACATCCAGCTCCCAGTTCGACAGGAACTTTATCTGTATTCTTAGATGTTTTAATTGGTCAACCACCAGGTACTGAGCATATTTAAAGCTTTAAATACGTATTTGGGACTGATTTAGAATTAAAGCTGCAGTTTTCAGTTAATAGTCTCATACCCTCTATCTGTGGAGAATGATGTGCTGCTCTGACACATCAGAGTTATACTGTCAACTGTGAATCACACTGAGGTTGATGCATCGTGTGTGCATGAATATCAGCCATGGCATAGTGGGCAGAATTCTTGTTTCTGAGGTGGAAAGTTATGAGGTTAAGTCCCAATCCACTGAGTTGAGTGCAACATCTAGACTGATACACCAGTACAGTACTAAGGGTGTGCTGCACTGCTGGATGTGCTGTCTTTGAGATGAGACTGAAACATTTGCCCTCTCAAGTGGAAATAAAGGATCCCATGGTATCATTTTAAAAAGGGTAAAGGAGTTCTCCTCAGTGTCAATATTTATTCCATGGTGCTATTAACCAATATCACCAAAACAAATGATCTGGTCATTAACACATTGATGTTTGTGGGATTTTAGTTTGTGCAATTTCACTGCCACATTGTTGCAACAGTGACTACACTTCACAAGTAGTTCATTGGATGTAAAGTGCTTTGGTACAACTGAGATTTTCAAAAGTGCTATATAATTGTAAGCTTCTCTTTGTTTCTGGATATATATGGAGAGCTCTTCTCCACAAGCAACTAATTTTTAATGTTAGCAGAGTTCAAGCATCAATGTACTGCTAACAGTAAAAATATTAGATAGTAAATTTATGATCTATCGGTTGATTCAATGGGCAGCCTTAACACTTAAAATGCAGCTCCATATTGGACTGAAGTTAAATCACACCAGATGCAAACTCAAACTGGTCTTCATGAGGGCTTCACCTGTTTGCCGGCCAAAATGTAGTCAGGAGACAGATTGACTTAATGATTAAAATTTAAGTACAAATAATGGTCTTTCTAAAGACTCAGATGAAGTGACATTTGTTAATTTTAATACTCAAATTTCGATTCAGAAAACAGAATAAACAGGAGTTTTGTTCAACTTTCTTTTGAATATGATTGGAGCAGTAATCACAGTTTTTATAAATCAAGTTTTTTATAAAATACAATTGTCTTTTTGTCAAGGTTATCAACATGGGCAGTGATTAAGTTTATAAGATTTAATTTTGTGAGGACAATTGTGGTAACTTGCAAAAAGGACAATATATTACAGCTGAACAAATATAGTCTTTGATAAGGTTGTAGATTTGTTTAAGGTCCTTTTTTAATGTTGAACAACCAAGTTGAAAGGTCATGTTCCACAGTGATGGACATTACCATAGTTGCAAAAGGTAGGAAATGAAACAGGCTAAATCAAAACATCATGTTCAGTGATGGAGGTTTTAGTGATTGGTTCAGTAATTGTGTTTGAAAGTACTGCAGATTGTATGAGGAAGGCAAGTGGGAGGGAGGTCAGAATATCCAGTTTGGGATCCTGGAAAGGGATGAGTTACATGGGAGATATTGTTATCAGTCTTGAGTTCACTAAAGTGCTGGTAGGAGCTGGTGTGTGTGAAGTGTCCATGTGCAGGTATATGAATATTGTCTAAGCATTTATAGGATATTTGGTTTTGAAAAAGAGTTGTATATTGTGCAGGTTTTCATATCGGCAGTATTTGCATGTTCACGATGCTGTGTGTGCCAGTGTCTAACTTGTGTGTGGTATGGTGTCTGTTCGTATAAATTGCTTTGTAGGCTTTTATAAGACAATGTTTGGATTGGCATGAAATCTTCTCGTAGGTTTGTGTAAAACACAGTATAAAATACCCATTTATGGTATGGGGGGTAGGGGTGAGGGTGGAGGCAAGAGATCTTCAGTCACATACCATGCTTGCTGTGGCCTTTCATTCTACCTCCTATTGGGAATTGCCTTTTTAACAACTAAGAGTTGATAATCTAAATTACATAGAAATTATATTGAATTTAGAGCACGCAGCCCCCAGCCTATCAGCTCCATTCCTTTCATCCTCTTGTACTTAATCTATATTCCCCTTAAAAGCATGTGTATAGTTCTGATATATATATCCAATTGTTTCTCCCTAATGGAAAGTGATGCTTACGGTCCTTTTTGGACTATGGCTAATTACCATTACCATCTGTAACAATATTAGCCAACAATATTGCTACAGTTGAAAATAACGTCAACACTCAATGTAACCTTATGATGTTCCTCTATCCCTGATTTAAAACAGGTATTAACCCTGTTTGCTTTAAACGTCAATGCCTCTGTGCAATAGCAGACAAAGGAAAGTTGTACAAATGTGTTAATTGTTTGACCATTAACATTGCCAACTTTCACTAAGAACATAAGAAATAGAAGCGGGAGTAGGCCACTTGAGCCTTCGAGCCTGCTCCACCATTTAATACGATCATGGTTGATCTATTACCTTGACTCAATCTCAACGGGGGTTGCCTAACTTTTTGTGCTGTAGTGTGGATTTGCACAGAGACACTCCATTGTGATATATAGGAATATATTGCACTGGGAATAGTATGAATGTCATACAAATATTGAGCAAACACAGCAGATTAGTTTGTAGCTTGGTGAAAAAAGGAATTGTAAAGGTTTGGTAATTCCAGATGAACATTCAACAATGTGTATTTATATAGTGCCATCCTATCAGTGAGTCCGTTACATCAACAGATGCTGATTTCCTTAATTAGAATCAACAGTTCTGGCAGTGCACTACTGAGGGAGTGCGGGAGTGCTGCACGGTTGGAGGTGCTGTCTTTCAGCTGAAATGCTAAACTGAGGGCCTGTCTCCCCTTTCAGGTAGATGTAAGACATCCAGTGTTGTTGTTTTGAAGGAGAGCAGGGAGTTTTCCTTAGTGCCCTGGCCAGCATTTATCCCTCAACCGACATCACTAAGCTGGTCATTATTCCATTGTATTTTGTGTGACCTTGCTGCTTTTGAACTGACTGCCAGAGCAGAGACAACACTTCAGAAGTACTTCATTAACTGTTAGGCACTTTAAGATTTTTTTTCTTAATTCTTTCAGGGCACGTGGACTTCACTGACCAGGCTAGCATTTGTTGCCCACCCCTAATTGCCCTTGAATTCTACGCCTTGCTAGGCCATTTCAGAGGGCAGTTAAGAGCCAACATTGCTGTGGGTCTAGTGTCACGTGTAGGCCAGACCGGGCAAGGATGGCAGATTTCCTTCTCTGAAGGACATTAGTGAACCAGATGCGCTTTCATGACAGTCAATTGTAGTTTTCATCGTCTTTATAACTGAAATTAACTTTACATTCCAGATTTATTAATTGAATTTTGAATTCCACCAGTTGATGGGGTGGGATTTTAACCCATGCCCCAGACCATTAGCGTGGGCCTCTGGATTGCTAGTCCAGTGACATTACCACAATGCCACCGTCGCCGTCTACCCCGGATGTTGTGAAAGTTGGTATATAAATGCACTCTTTTAAAATGGAAACAACAGTTTCTCAATCATATCATGTTCTGCAATGGAATGTTATACTCAGCATTTATAGCTTGACTAATTAAACAGGATTATTGGGATTCGATAGTATAATAAAGACCCGGCAGGTACATACAGAATGTAGTGTAGTTATATAGGTAAAATACTGTGTAAATTTGCCCAGATATACAAGATAGGATTATATAAAATCTTGTGAATGGTATGTGTGTCTAATGTATAGTGTCAATGTGAACAAAACTGTGTAGAAGGAGCATTAAGAAAAAGAAAGGGGAGAGTAAGTTCCAAACCAGTGCACGATTTTGCCTCTGCAAGTAGCATTCCAATCAAAGCAAAAAAATTGAACTGTTGACAGTTGAAATAAAAGAGAAAATTCTGGAAATTCCCTGCAGGTCTGCCAGAACGTGCAAGAGAAAAGAAAAGTTTTGGGTGGAGACCCTACATCAGAACATTTACCTCCAGAATTGGTGAGATGAATACATAAGAGGGAAAATAAACTGGAGGAAAAAAATCTGAATATAAATGAAAGGTTGTAAAAGTCTTTAACAACTCATCAGATGCCTTCCAGTTACATTGTTAAAGGTACTTTTGTGTCTTTACAAGTGACTACCCATAGTTGAACTTCACTAATTATCACCACATCCTTTAATTCCTTGGCTCACCACCAAAATAAGTATGAAACACCCCTTTACCTAGCTGCCCTAGCCCATGTGGCTCTATATATTGCCTGCCTCCTGTATCTAAAGCCACCTGAGGACATGACTCCTTCATTCCATATATGGATAACAACAGAGGAATTGCTGATTTGCAGATGGATAGACGTATAGTAAAGATATTACAGTTTTAAAACTTCTTTTAATGGTGTCAGCTGCGGCTCAGTGTTGACAATCTTATCTTGGAGTCAAGAGGATATTGGTTCAAGTCCTGCTCCTGAGATTTGAGCACAAAATCTAGATTGATACTCCAGTACAATACTGTGGAGTGCTGCACTGTAGGAGTCATTAAACTAAGGCCCCATCTGTCTTATTAGGTGGACATGAAAGGTCTGTACTTTGAAGAAGCATTGGGGAGAAATCCCTGGTGTTCCAGTCAATAGTTACCCGTCAACCAGAATTACTAAACAAAATATCTGGCCATGATCACATTGCAATTTGTGGGAGCTTGCTGTGCATAAATTAGCCACAGTACCATGTTTCCTATATCATAACAATGGTAGCATTTTAAAATACCTCACTGGTTGTAACATGCTTTGGGATGCCCTAAATTTTAGAAAGATGCTATATAAACACAACTCTATTCTTACTTTTATTTCTCACATTAAGAGAGCTTCCCTGAAGCTATGAATGTATAGCCGAGTGTGAAAATTAGTCATGCGGGCACCAAGGGTCTCAGGTTCAATTCCTGTCTATGCTGCTTCAATTGGCTCTGCCAACCCTAGGCTAGGGAGAGAACAAAATCAGCCAGGGTTCCACAACCTGAATGGTGTCAAGGAGCATTGCTAGATAGTCCACCTGTGTACATAATTGAAGATCAGGTTCTGTCTCCATCATCAAGTACCCTGTCCAGGATCTCACATGAAGAATGTATACTTGGATAAGCCCCATGGGGAACTGGATTTTAGTAAGAAGCAGCACCTTCAGGACCACAGGGAGAAAACAGAGCAAAACAAAACCATATGTGAGTTCAGTAACAAAGTATAGAGTCTGTAACAGCTTCATCTGGGCAGATAATCTAGAGTCTATCCAGTCATATAGTCAGAAATAAAAATTTAACTCACTGTGTTAAGGAAAAATGTTTTGTGAAATGGTCATCAAAACCAATGAAAGTTAAACAAAATAATTGACTTTAGCTTCATGCACAGACTGAGATATACTCCAGCTGTCTAATTTGACAAATGAAAGATTCTCCACTACTTGTCTTGAGCTGCTACAAGCTATAGGCTTTATAATATTGCATTTTTTCTGTAACATTATAATAGTGTGGTGTCTAAAACTTAGGTTCAAATACAGTTGTAATTCTATCTATTATTATACTAAGTGGGTTGTACAAACACGTTGCTTTTGACAGTATGTCATGGGAATCCAATTACAAATACTTCAAACATTTACATGAGGCTCCTTCATTTGATACTTTAACAAAAGTATTAATCTCTTTATTTTAAATATGTTAATACCTCAATTTAAATTGTTAAGGCAGAAACCTTATACATGCTTTTCTAACTTCCATATAATAAATTTAAGACTGTGTGCTACCCTGTTCATTTATTTCCTAATTTGATCATTTTTGGAATACATCTCAATTTATAACACCTTTTGGGTTTCTGTAACAGTGCTCTGGTTTGATAACTCTACAGTGATTTTTGCATTGCACTATGGATTTGTACAGCTCGCAATGATTGTATAATGCCATTTCGTACAGGGATAATCTTTCTGAATGAGTGCACCCAGAATTAAACTTCACCCAACAGCAGTGCCCATCAGCCAGCCTCTTGCACAATCCTTACGATCATTATTTATTTATAGGATGTGGGCATCGCTGGCTGGGCCAGCATTTATTGTCCATCCCTGATTGCCCTTGAGAAGGTGGTGGTGAGCCACCTTCTTGAACTGCTGCATTCCATGTAGTGTAGGTACACCCACAGTGTTGTTAGGGAGGGAGTTACAATGAATAAACAGAAAATCATAAGGAGTATGCCCATGATATCTTTTTACCCCCTAGTGAGATGTGAGCGTTGCTGTATTGTTGCCCATCCCTAATTCCCCTTCAACTGAGTGGATTGTCGGGTCATTTCAGAGGGCAATTAAGAGTCGACCACATTGTTGTGGTCTGGAGTCACATGTAGGCCAGACCAGGCAAGGTTGGCAGATTTCCCTCCCTAAAGGATATCAGTGAACGAGATGGGTTTTTACAACACTCAATGACAATTGCACAGTCACTATTACTGACACTAGCTTTCAATTCCAGATTTTATTAATTAATTGAATTTAAATTCCACCAGCTGCCGTGGTGGGATTTGAACCCATGTCCTCTGAGCCAATCCAGTGAGTGATGCTCCTTGTTGTCTGCAAATATTCTAAAAATAGGCCTTGCAATCTCTTATTCTGATTTTTCTACTGACATTGCCATTGTATTATGGGAGATACAGTGATGTTAGTTATTAAACTAGGGAGACGGGAAGGGTGGAATTAAAGGAAGCCTCACTGAACATCCCTGCACACCTGCCCCAGCTTGCTGCCAGAGGACCACCTCCAGGCAACTGCTGGGCTTCAATCTCAATTGGGGGCCAACCTGCAATCGGGAACATCCCATCAACACCACCAATTTTCCCTCAAGTGGGGCAATTTTCCATTAATTTACTATCCGCCACTATCTATCCAGGGTATAGTAGCAGAATTCACATAGAAGAACGTTATGCTAATTGGCACTAAGTTGCCAATCTCATGAAGGGCAATTATAAGAATGCCTTGGATGGAAAATTCTCTTAGATGTGCTTGGAGTTGTTCACATGAGTTTAGGGTTTAAGTGCATTATTGTGGCAGTGTAAATGGTATCAGGGCATGCTCCATGTTGGGATTGGAGGCAGAGTTTTGGAACCCAAACCTGCTACAGTGGGAACATTGATGGCATAATCTCCAGGATTTTCTGATCCAAACTCATGATGGGTCAGATTCCTTGGGGCAAGGGCAAGGCCTCAGGACAACTTATCATCATCATGTTTACTCTGTACAAAAGCAGGTCTTTGGTTCATTGTCTGATGATTCTTCATTCCAAGCCATTTTCATTGGTGGTGGTTTACTGTTGCCTTCCATTCTCAGGGCTAGGACCCAGGACTACCTCAGCCAGAATAGAAATTGAACCTACATTGTTGGCATTATTCTGAACCATATGTTAGCCATCTAGCCAACTGAGCTAACTAGCCCCTTTGAGGGTATTCACCCTTGGATATAAAAACTCTCCATTTCCTAGCACTGAGCACTGACATCAGTACAAAATTCACCCAGAATCATTTAACATACTGTATGTTTTAAACAAGACAGTGAGGGCTCTGTTTAGAACTATGGTATACAAAATACAATATTCAGTAATGACAATTTGAAGGGAATGCTTGTCCTATTTCTTATGGTGTTAAAGAACACATCAGTAATGGAGACTGTCTCAGGTTTATGTTTGGTAAAGTTATTGGATTGTATAAGATAGTGTACAATACAAGGTTCAGCCATCAGAGGTCAAATGGGCTAGAACAATTTAAATAAACATTCTCATTGATCTGGTGTAAAACAGCAAACCGTCCCCAGTTCATATAGCTGTATGTTGGTCTTAAACTTGTAGAGAAAATGTAGGCAATAATGGCTCAGAATGTCCCACACCAAAAGTAGGTCATAGAATACTATAAGTTCAAGACCCAGAGTTCATTATTGTATTAAGCTATTAGGTTCATTCACTATCAGTTCAAACTCTTAGACTCACCTGATGCTAGTGAATTATTCCCTTATGCCAGGACAAAGCAGCCCACTTGATTGGCACCCCATCCACAAACATTCACTCCCTTCACTACAGTACACAGATGCACAATAGCAGCAGTGTGTACCATCTACAATATGCACTGCTGGAACTCACCAAGACTCCTTAGACAGGACCTTCCAAACTCATGACTGCTACCACCGAGAAGGATAAGGGCAGCAGACACATGGGAACACCATCGCCTGCGAGTTCCCCTCCAAGCCACTCACCATCCTGACTTGGAAATATATCACTGTTCCTTCACTGTCGCTGGGTCAAAATCCTGGAACTTCCTCCCTAACAGCAATGCGGGTGTACCTACACCACATAGACTGCAGCGGTTCAAGAAGGCAGCTCACCACCACCTTTTCAAGGGCAATTAGGGATGGGCAATAAATGCTGGCCTAGCTAGCGACATCCACATCCCGTGAACAAATTTTTTTAAATTATCATTTGTTAGTTCCAGTCTTCATCTCAGCAGATCTAATGGGACTCCCTGTTGTGCTGAGTGTGCAGCATCTACCTGTCTCAGCTGCTGCTTGAGTTCATATCACATTGGTGTTGCTAGTAGCTCAACTGAATAGTCACAAATTATCACAAGACTAGGAAGGTTGACATTAATAGTAGCAATGTAAAATGTAGCTTCTTTCTCTCTCGCTCATACATGAATCTTTATATATAATAAAAATGGGTTTGCCTACGTGTATATCCAGGCACTGTAGAGCTACTACACTTTAAGGAGCTACAAAATTAATTTATTTTCCAACAAACCCTGGCAGCTGATTCAACAGATTTTTCATATTTGGGGCGCTGTAAATTGGAACTCTCACCATCTTCTTGTGAAAGCTGCCCTTTTTCCATAAAAAAAGTGAGTTAGTGTGGGGTGTGTAGGGTTCAGTGAGGTTGGTTAACAGCAGGGTGGGGAAAACAGTGGATAAAATTGTGAATCATACGTGAATGAGTTCCAACAGTCATTGCCCATTTTATGCTGAGACATCTAATATGTTCCTTATTAGTTCTAAATCAGCGTCCTTGTTCAAAAGGTCCAATAGGAAAACTGTAATTGTCACAGTGGAGTAGATTGCAGTGTTCATGTGAGACTGTTGTCAGAGCATACTTTGAGGTAGAGTAACAGAATATTTAGCCTCCATGTTCATGGTATGTTAGTAATATTGTTAGGATGCACAAGTGAAGGGCATTGTTTAAATAGGGCACAGCTGGGACACTGGGTGTGTGGGAAGAGAGCTGTGAGATGGAACAAAGTCATTACACTCTATGTAAAGAAAAGCTCTGCATCTTGGTTTCAACTTCACCAACCAGTTGGATCCTATTAACACATCTAGCCTGTACATGGGAAGCCTTGGTGCTGACATTGGGTGCTTGAAACAGGAAAGTGTTCAACTTCTGTTTGTCAAAATCCCTTATTTACATAAACATGAAAAAATAGAAAAAGTAGTTGATGAGTGAAGAAACTAGGCAAAAGTTGCATGAATATATTCTAATTTGCTTCAATTAAGAGATGGTTCACTGCCGAATTTCAGTACTGTGTGGATTCCAAGCGAATGAATAGTTGTTGACATGAATGTTGAGCCTTACCAATGTCCATGTTGATTGGATGTTGTTATGTTGGCATAAAGTCTGAATGTATAATCAGTCAAGGTCAGCAAGCTTGACATTGATATTGTGAAGAAATAAACTGCTGAATTACAGATCAGATCCATAGCAAAGCAAAGATGTCATTAGTTACCTCTTTGAATGCCCCATACAATGATCCAAAGCAGGTGCAGATGGTGGGGCTTTCATTTCTCCATGCAAATAGAGAACACCTACAGCCTATAAATAGTAGGTTTTGTGTTAGTGAGGATGGACTGTGGAATATGGTGCTGAGCCTAACATGGCAGAGAGTTCAATGTTCAATCCCCATTCTGGGCTGAAGTAGCTGATCCCTGCCAAGGTGACAGTTAAATGAAATTGGTCACAAAACTTTGGCCTAGGGATGGGAAAACATCGGCCAAGGTTCTCTATCCGATTCAATACCCAGTCATTAATGCTGGCAAATATGATTGTCAAATAAAGCAAAGGAAAATGAATGACTTGCACTTATATATTGGCTTTCACAATTATAGAGTTGAATCTCTTGAGTTTGATACTTAAAAATGTGTCATGTGTGATTCGTTCTTATGGGTAATTGGCTATACATTGTGTTGGCACATTCTTGAGGTTGTGAAAGGGGCTATATAAATGCAATTTCATTCTTTTCTATATGCAACCTTCACCTGCTATGTGCTTCATAAGTTAACGTAAGCCTGCATATCACCTCCTGTGTACCACTTTTTATTAATAATGCCTTTTGCACATCGAGGTGAAGTATGTTAATGTTGGAGAATGGAACACTTTCCATTTTGGGCACTGTTCTCAGGTACAGCTTGTAAGATAAAGCTTCTTCTCATCCTACCAATGTCCGTTGTCCAACACCTAGGGTTGCCAACTCTCCAGGATTAGTCCCTGGAGTCTCCAGTAATTGAAGATCAGCCTCCAGGGGACTGGTGTGTGCAACCCTAGGGAAAAATCATCGGGACATTAACAAAAGTTGTTTTATTTTTCATTTTCTTTGAACATTTCTCATTACCGGATATAAAATTATTGAAAATGAGAGCAATGGTTGTTTGGTTGACAGTCAAGCATCATCCAATTGGGTAAGGAGCCTTTGCTTTCCAACTGGTGTAGGAAGGCAGTGCGTCTCAAGGATGGATATGTTGACTGGAGCATAGGGGAGGTCATGTGATGTAACCTCCAGGAATACATTTCATCGCAGTTGGCAACCCTACCAACACCACGCATCAGTTGCAGATGCAGAAGGGCACACGTCTCTTCCACATCAGCCATCCTGAGGGGCATCGCCACTTGTTTTGTTGGTTCATGTCCGATACTAAGAATAAGTATAAGATTAGTCAAAAATCACTTCACATAGGATTTTGATAATCTGTAAACAGAAGTAACTTTCACCACAAAGCTGGATTGCAGAAGTGGAAGCTGAACCACTAACCCACTGTGCTGCCACCCCACACCACACCACCGAACCCGCATCCCCAACATCCTGCACTCTTACCAGTCCCCTAATCTTCAGATATGAAACTGGTTAACTTACTGGGCTGGTTGGTACTACATCTAGGTAAGTTGGTTTTTATTTTGTCTCAGGACATGGATGATGCTGACAAGGTCACAATTATTGGCCACTAGCTCTGAGAAAATGGTTTTCTAACTTTATTACAATTTTTCACAACTGAATGGCTTGCTAGGCCACTGCAAATGGAAATGTGGGAATGTCTAGGTAATATCACATAGTCTCCCTTTTCTGAAGGAAGTTAGTGAACTAGTTGGATCTGGTTCTATTGTGATGGCTGTTGGGCCAAATGGCCTCTGACAGGTTCACCCAACAAAAATTCTCACTAGGTACAGTAGTGAAGGAATAACAATCATTAAAATGGTTGGCTACCACCAGGAGGTTAGGAGTAAGATCAGTGAGGGAGGTAATAAAACAGAGTGTGAGATTGCTTTGGAGTATTGATGCAATGAATGGTGCTATTCATTTAACTTTGTTGATGTTAGTGACACACACAAAACTCTATAATTAGTACTATTTTTACAAGAAAATATCCCTGGCAATCATCTCTCTCAGCTACATTATAAGACACAGGAGACAATGTCTTGTTGGTATTGTAATACTTGCTCCCGGTTAGAATAGAAGATACATAAAACAATCCCATTGGAAGTTCAATTTATCCAACAAACATATGGGTGAATCTATGTCCAAGTAACATCACCCATCTCTGACTCTGCCTCAGCTCATCTGCTGCTGACACCCCTCAAGCAAACTTGTGTTATCTCTGTACTCAATTATTCTAGAGCTCTCCTGGAAGGCCTCTTATGTTCCAGCTCCATAAACTTGATCTCATCCAGAACTCTGCAGCTTACACCAAGTCCCACTTACGCATTACCCTTGTGCTCACTGAAATACACTGGTTCGTAGTTCAGCAATGCCTCAAATTTAAAATTCTCATCTGTGTTCACATCCCTCCATCTTCCCTTCCCTATCTCTGTAACCTCCTGGAGCCCAACAACCCTTCAAGAAATCAGCATGCCTCCAATTCTGAACTCTAGTACATCCCTGATTTTCTTTGCCCCACCATTAGAAACCCACCTTCAACTGCCTAAGCCCTAAACTGTGGGATTTCCTCCCTAAACCTTTGGGCCTCTCTGCTGCTCTGTCATCTCTAACCCCAGAGACTAGCACCAGAGGGAGACTATTCCCAGGGAGAGACTAATCCCAAAGGAAATTAAACCCATTGGGAGATTAACTCTAGTTTGAAACTAGCCACAGTGGAAGACCAACCCCAGTGGGAGACTAAGCCCAGTTGGAGACTAACCCAGTAGGAGAGTACCCCAGTGCGAGACTAACCCAGTAGGAGACTAACCCAGTAGGAGACTAACCCAGTAGGAGACTAACCCAGTAGGAGACTAACCCAGTAGGAGACTAACCCAGTAGGAGACTAACCCAGTAGGAGAGTACCCCAGTGCGAGACTAACCCAGTAGGAGACTAACCCAGTAGGAGACTAACCCAGTAGGAGAGTACCCCAGTAGGAGAGTAACCCCAGTAGGAGACTGATCCCAGTGAGAGACTAGCCCAATAGGAGACTAACCCAGTGGGAGAGTAACCCCAGTGGGAGAGTAACCCAAAAGGACACTAACAGTGGGAGACTAACCCTAGTAGGAAAGTAACCTCAGTGGGAGACTAACCCAGTGGGAGACTAACCCCAGGAGAACACTAGCTCAGGGGAGACTAATTTCCAATTGAAACTGACCCCCTGAAGGGACCTCACGCATGTGATGAGATTACAATTCAGCCTAACTTCAGTAAAGAAACTAAGGCCAGACTCTATATCAACAATCACGAGACATGACATGCTGACTCGTTCTAATTTCTACCTAATTTGCTTTTGAATTTCCTAATTTGGCGAAACTGCATCCTTTTGGTGCGATCTCTGATTTCCAGCGCATCTGCTAAACTTTGAAGCTTACAGCCAGGCAGCTGACGGTGAGGTTTTGCTGTGTGAATGAACTGGAATATTTACCTACAGAAGCGAATGCACATCGAACCAATCGGTGCTGCCCTTTGGGATAGAGTTATTAAAGCAACTCTCAGTTAGAACTTGCTGTAACTTCTGCAGAATGTAACACAAAACACAGCTTATTTAACTATACTCGTTTGGAATCTTTGATTCAGTAAACAATCTTAACTGTTGTGGTTGTATACTGAGATATGCAAGGACATTTTTGAATGTTTTTTGGGGGGGAATGATTCTGCGCGTTATTATGTGGGTCCTGACCAATCGAGGCCAATTGCTTTCTGCACCACAAGGGAATATTCTAAAAGTGTTGAGACTTGCGCGACGCCTCCAGTCTGAAATTCCCTGGCTCTCAGCCCATTCATAAAGGTGGAATCTCATTTGGTGTACGAGCGAGAGAGAAGAAAAAAACCTCGTGGGAAGGTTCAGGAGGCTGAGTAATGGGCAGCCCTGCCGGAGGAGCGAGCCACTTGGGCCATTTCACTCACACACACACACTTTTAAACAGCTTATTAACAGAAGGGGGTTCTTACACACAACACACCCCCTCCCTTGTTCCCTACATCACCGCACAGTTTAGTTGAAATCAGGCAGGACAGTTGAGTTTTATTGCCTCCCAATTGTAATGAGCTTCAGACAATCAAACGGGAGACAATTCGCTTTGACCAATGGAATCGAGGGCATTTATTCTGGAGCGGGAGCTGGGATCTAATTTTAACACTGGAATCACGTGTGTTTATATATATATACATATATATATTCCATGATACTAAGATTATGAACTTACATTTGTAATTTATCCGCTTTAAGAAATTCTAGTTCGCTCGGTTGGAAGTTTTTTCCACTCAGAGACTGGGCTCAGTCTGAGCTCAGTGACCCAAACCCACTGTGTCCGGTAACATCGTGAATCTCAGCATTTCCCCTCTCCCCGACCACCCCTCCTCTCCCCCCTCCTCCTGACCCCTCCTCTCCCCCCTCCTCCTGACCCCTCCACTCACCCTGACCCCCCCCCACTCACCCTGACCCCTCCTCTCCCCGACCATCCCTCCTCTCCCCCTGACCCCCCTACTCAACCTGACCCCTCCTCTCCCCCTCCCCCCCTCCCCCTGACCCCTCCTGTCCCCCAAACACCCCCCCCCCTCACCCCTCCTCTCACCCGACACCCCCTCCCCCCTTGAACCCTCCTCTCCCCCTGGCCCCTCCACTCCCTCTGTCCCTCATCTCCCCGATCCCTCCTCTCCCCCAAACCCTCCTCTCCCCCTGACTCCTCTCCCTCTCACCCCTCCTCTCCCCCTGACCCCTCATCTCCCCCTGACCCCTCATCTCCCCCTGACTCCTTCTCTCCCCCTTACCCTTCCATTCCCCATGGCCCCTCTACTCCCCCCTGTCCCCTCCATTCCCCTACCCCTCACCCTTCCACTCCCCCTGGCCCCTCCACTCCCCCCGAACCCTCCTCCCCCCTTGAACCCTCCTCTCCCCCTGACCCTTCCTCTCCCCCTGATCCCTCCTCTCCTTCTGACACCTCCTCTCCCCCACCTCAGCTCCCGCTTTCCCCATCGAACTATAATATCAGTTAGTCCGGAATGAGTTGACGATTTTAATATCTGCTCACAGAAGTAATTTTTGAACAAAATCCCAACAGAGATTCTTCTTCATATAACCAAAAACTGAAAATGCTGGAAATACTCAGCAGGTCAGGCAGTATCTGCGGGGGTTGGGGGGAGAAACATTGTTTCAGGACCAGGACCTGAAATTAGAACAGAAACAATATCGCACAATTTTGCTTTTGTACAGATTGGTTTATCTCCAGACCTCTATGTTTAACGGAGTTAGGTTTTGGCAAAGTATTTATAGTTTAATGGTGATACACCCGAGAGAGTGAGACAGTACCTGTGTACCCATGGTCCATACTTTTAATTTCGTAAAAAGTATTTTCGTTTAGGACGGGTTAACAGCTAGTTACATGTAGCAAAAAAAGACACCACTGGCTGTTGGCAATCATTACTTGTCACTGTTACACTCACTTGTTCTTACAGTGATAATAACGTGTGTTATTACCAATAACCTATATCCAGATATATTGTGGACAAGGCTGACAGGTGACTGATGCATCATTCCATTCACAGGCTTCACTGGCTTGGGGGACACATCCCAGGACTGGGTCAGTGGGAGTGATCGGTTTATGATGACTGATTGCATTTTGAATACAATGGCTGAAGAGGGGGCTGAGATTTTTGGCTACAGTTTTTCTTTCAGGGGTGGTGGAGACAGTAAAGCCAACTCATTCCACAATTCATTCGTTTCCTTCCCTGTAACCTGCAGAAGAAATGAATGAATCAACTGGTCGAGAAATTTTGAGAAATGAATGCCTCCATTAATCCATTTTTTAAAAAATTGAGTGAATTATTCCATTTGCCGAGATGAATCGAGTGTGATGTATGTATAATAGCACGATTTGAGCTATCAGCAGTGTCAGAGTCAGAGAGAGTTGATCCCTTTTTACATTTATCTCGAACAGCCCCCCCTCATATATTTCGAGTTGCTTGCGCCCCGTGGTCTGTCTCCTCTCCTCTGTTCAGAGGAGATGTGGTAGATTTCTTTTTCTCTCTCTCTGCTTCTGAAATTTCTCGCTCGTCAATCAGGTCTGGGGCTGCGGGGACAGAGGGCTGAGATTAGCGGGGAGTGTGTGCATGTCGTGGCCGGGGACACCTTCACCCTGATCCGCGCCGCCCCTCAACCCAACCTCCGAGCACCAGGTCACCAGACCCGACAAGATGTTACGGCCTGGTTCTGCCTCATTACTGCCATTTAAATTACATTTTTAAAGCATATCTCCTTTAAATAAAAAAAAAATCATTATTTGCTTCTGGGCAGAAATGCTCAGGATCAGTTTTGATGCTTCATGAGCTAAAGGGATTAAAAATAGCAAAATAAGCTTATACTGAGAAAAAGAGTTAAGCTTGTACCCCACTGCGAGAGAGGGCAAACTATATCAGCGCGAACTAGTGATTACGGCCATAGCTGCGCCATTCACACGCCCTTTAGTCATTTTGATGAAAGTGTTTCAATAGGGATTTCCTAGTCTATCCCACCCGATTGGGGACACACTAGAATTAAGAATAGTTGGCTGTTGCTACGATTTGTCAGGGAATGCCAGAACTCTGCAGTGGGTAACGTTGCCTGAAGTAACTCTCTCCATTGTATTAATAATACAGTGTGACACCGAGCTAACAAAGGCAGATTCAGACACTCAGCAGGTAATGGAGCTCATTTTCTAGGCATGAGAGTCAGCCTCTGTCCTGAGCTGTCACAGGACATTCCCACACCTCTAGCATCACTGTCTCACACTTACTCTCTCATATCGTCCCAGGACATCCCCACTCCTCTATCGACACTTAGAATGATTGTGTCTCATGGGTCTTTACCCATTGCTCTTCCATCGTGTTTTTTTTTTCACAGCTCATTTACAGTCATTTTCTTTTGTCTTAACATGAGTTTGTTCTGCTCCTGGCACCAGGTCATTCCCATATCTTCTACTCCTCCATCTTTCTGTCACAAGACAATTCAACAGCCTTATCTCGGACTCACCTTCCTTTTCTGACATTTAAGACGAAGAGTTAAACACAAACATCATTTTTTTACATCTTCCACCATTTTGCCATTTGGGTTTTGGGATGTGGTAAGATGACATTTATTGTCCGTGGTTAGTTATCCAGAGGGCAGTGAGAGTCACGTTGCCACATTTGAGGCAGTCAGGGTAGGGGAGGGAGGCTCTGCGAAGGACATTAGTGAGCCAGTTGGGTCTTCACGACAATGCAAAGTTTCCCTGTTCATTCTTAGTTAGGTTTGGGGAAACCATTTGGTTTCAAGATGCCACTTTTTAAAGTCAGTTCAGGAGGTTTCTCTGTTAAATCAACTAGGACTTGATTTTTGTGAGCAAAGGTGACCTTATGGACCTGAGCACTGATATAGATGCAGGGAGCCTGCTTCCAAACATTACATTAATTTTATTCATTCATGGGATGTGGGCTTCACTGGCTGGGCCAGCAATTATTGCCCATCCCTAGTTGCCCTTCAGGAGGTGGTGATGAGCTACCTCCTTGAACTGCTGCAGTCCATGTGGTGCAGGTATACCCTCAGTGCTGTTAGGAAGGGAGTTCCAGGATTTTGACCCAGTGACAGTAAAGGAACGGTGATATATTTCCAAGTCAGGAATGTGAGTGACTTGGAGGGGAACTTCCAGGTGGTGGTGTTCCCATCCAACTGCTGCCCTTGTCCTTTTAAGTGCTAGTGGTCTTGGGTTTGGAAGGTGCTGTCTAAGGAGCCTTGGTGAGTTTCTGCAGTGTATCTTGTAGGTGGTACACATTGCTGCTACTGTGCGTTGGTGGTGGAGGGAGTGAATGTTTGTGGATGCGGTGCCAATGGTGTCAAGCTTCTTGAGTGTTATGGGTAAACTGGATCTCTATGAAATGTAAAATTTGAATACATAATCTAGGCCGACACTCTAGCACAGGACTGAGGGAGTGCTGCAATGTGAGAATTGCCACTTCTTGCATGACAGCTTGAACTGAAGCCCCGAAGGAATAGTTGATGTAAAAGATTGCACTCCTTCAAAGAAGAACAGGGGAGTTCTCCAGGTGTCCTGGACGACATTTCTCCCTCAACCAACAACTACAACGAATGAGCTGGTTATTAATTTCAGTTCAGTTTGTGGGTGTCTGCTGCATTCAACTTGACTGTTGCTTTTCTTATACCACAGCACTGACTACATTTCAAAAGTACTTCATGAGCTATTCAGTGCTTTGGGACAGCCTGAGGGTTGTGAAAATATTGTATAAATGCAAGCCTGTCTTTCCCCCTTTCCTTTGCTCTTTCCTTATTTCTTTCTTTCCTTCCTTTTCTTTGTATAGTGCAGCTTTCCACATTCAGCCACACATGCTGCAATACACTGACACAATAATAGAGGGTAGACTGCTAGGGATGATTGACAGCATTATCTGTGCTAGACAGAGAAATGTGAATAAATTGAGAACAGGCAATGCATGTCTCCAATGTCTCCATTATGAAACTAAGTATGACTGTCCACGCTATTTGCTGGATCAGTATCCAAGAGGTTCTGAGTAGCTCGTCTCAGTTGGGCACAGGGATTCTAGCTGGACAATAATATTAAGGGTTACCGAACCAAGGTGGATAAATGGAGTTTAAGTACAGATCAGCCATGATCTAACTGATGGGCACAACAGGCCCAAGGGGCTGAATGGTCTACTTCATGGCAAATGGCCTCAGTGTTCCCGGGCCAAGGAGGAAATAAATAGCCAAGGTTCCCACTCTTGATTATCTCCTGCTGGGAAATAGCGAGAGTGGGCCATCAAGTTAAGGCGAGGTTGAACTATGCTTTGATACATGCTGCACTTGGCCAACAGCCCCTGGGAAGGCTCATTGGTGAAGAAGAGCTGCCTTGCAAAATAGCAGGGGCCAGATTGAACCCCAGGGACCATACCGCACAATAAAAAGAGAAAAATGTGCATTTAAGTAGCGCCTTTCACAATAACAGGGCTTTCCAAAATGCTTTACAGCCTCGCCACTTTTTAAAGTGTAGTCGCTGTTGCAGTGCAAGAAATGTGGCAGCCAATTTGTTCACAGCAAGATCCCACAGAAAACAAGGAAATAACATCGGTTAAGGAACGAATATTTGCCAGGACACAAGTGCCTTGTGTACAGGACAGAAGAGGATTGGATATGGGGTGGAATATTTCAAAAGAAATAAAACACTTATATTGAGCAAGTGAATGTAGGAGTATTGCAATGTGGTGCAGTGCTCCTGTTGTATGCGTTTTTTTCTCACCTTCACCCATTTTTACTCTCCCCTGTCTCCTGGAGGTGCTGGTTCTTGCAGGGGCAATTTCACAGACATTGCCATCTCTGACTATCTCACTAAGGGACCATTCTTCACATGAGCTGTGGCAAACTATTTTTCTGTTCAATGGCATCACAAATGAGTGCAACCTTGTTCTCATGTGCCTTGCATATTTTCCAGCAGAGCCATGCAGTGCTGTGGTAGTGGGGTGAGGCAGTGCCTATGCATTACTGTTGAGCCGGTAGGATGTAAATTTTTGACCATCAGTCTATGAAGTCCCCATGTCAGCTTTACATTAGGGGACGAGGTACTGAGCAAAGGGCTGACACTTACTCCCACACAAGAAGGGGAACGAGAGAGTTAAGGACATATCGTGGGATTGCTCTCCTGCCACTCCAAGTATTGTGGGAATGAAAAAAAAGAGAGAAAGAAAGAAAAAAAAGAAAGAGAGAAAGAAGGAAGGAAAGAGAGAAAGAAAGAAAGAGAGAGAGAGACAGAAAGAAAGACCGAAAGACAGAAAGAAAGAAATAAAGTAAGTAAGTTCTTCCAAAGATAATAAATTTGTTGGGCAAAATCATAACATGCTATAATTACAACATGAAAATATTAGGAGATTCTTTGATTTCCCCTGATTTGTTTTTAATGGAGGCTTGTGGTTAATTAACTTAAAATAAATGGGATACTATTTTCATTAAAACAATGTCCAGAGAAATATTACACAAAACTATTAAAATGTATCTGTTATTACATAACAAAATTTGCTATTGAATGAATTGATGTAAAAATCAGATGTAATTCCATCTAATTTGATCTCATTGCCAAAAGGCTCCAGTGGAATTCGCAAACTAATAATGGGTGGTTTGAAGGGAGTGCCGAGTGTGTAACTCAATGGATGGGATTTGTTGATGTCATGAAAGGAGAACTCAAGATTATCAGAAAACTTCTGAGACTCAGTTGAAAGTGTAATTATTACCGCTGGTACTCCTTTAAATGAGGTGGGGCTCACCATCAGTGACTTTTTAAATTACACCATAATAATAATTGTATGTAATAAATATGTAATAACTCTACATAATACATCACTCATTTTAAAGAGATAATGTCAACATCTATGGCCCTCTTAATGAGAGGAACCTCACCATTAGTACCTCTCAATAGAAATGTCACCATCTATGTTCCTTTCAATAAGGAAAATTCATACCTTTTAACAGTGACTCTCATCATCTTTGGACAGGGCATCTCAGCATAAGTGTCATGTTGATTTGGAGATTCTCACCTTCAGCGTCCTTTATTAAAGAGAACTGACTTCATAAGTGCTCCTTTCAAGGGGGCAATCTCACCATTGTGCCTCTTCTAATTGCTAAATTTCAGTAGCACTATATATTATTTCAGAAAAATATGCAACAGCTACCTTGCTACAGGTCTTGATATCTCCGAGTAAGTTGGGAAAAAGTAAGTTAAAGACCCCTCTCCTAATTATTATCTAGGAGCACTTGTTGAAAATTGAGCACGGGATCAGGTTTGACTGTGACACCCCCACACTTTAAATAACTCACAAATGAAGAATGAAGCATGGGGACTGGACACAAGTGAGAGGAGGAAAAATAGGAAAATTATCCTGGAAAAATGGCACGATTGCAAATTTATGATGAAGATCAAAAACTTTTAAAAAAATCTCTTTTCACTCAGTTTAAAATTTTTGCCTTGAACAAGAGCCGATGGATTTGCAGCAATAAATACATTAATTAACTCAGAACTATTTGTAAGATGTAAATTAATTTGATACCCTCACAGTTGGGTTTAGCGACACACCCCAGGCCGGTTTTCTAATACTGTTTCTAATCCTCGGTCTTGTAAACAAAATAAAACCGAACAAAAATGGGAGCAAAATTGAAGCATTGTTTAGGGTTCATTATCATTTCAGCAATAGATTCTCAGAAGAAGCACAACTCTCTTTAACCCACAATACCACGTCTGCTATTTAATATAACATATACAAATTAAATTTCAAAGCATGAAAGAAACATAAACATTGGCAACAGACATGTTCACAATGGTTTACAGTTAAGTCATGTTGTTAGTGCATATTAAAAAACATGCCCCATTGACTTCTTCTCTGTGGTTGTGTTGAAAGCTATGCGCATCCTGATCTCCTGTCTCCTTTCGGTCTTTTGTCTTCCAGCCACCCGGGAATCCGCCTTTGTCCATGCCATTGCCTCAGCTGGAGTAGCGTTTGCCGTGACACGTTCTTGCGCTGAGGGCTCCAACACTATCTGCGGCTGTGACTCGCACCACAAGGGCCCACCAGGCGAAGGCTGGAAATGGGGGGGCTGCAGTGAGGATGCTGAATTTGGTGTACTGGTGTCCAGGGAGTTTGCCGATGCGCGAGAGAACAGGCCAGATGCCAGATCTGCTATGAACCGGCACAACAATGAGGCTGGACGGACGGTAAGGAGTCAGATAGCTTTGAACTGGACCGTGTAGGATGAATGGCAGCACAATTTGTTTTTGACTGGATTAAGTAGGGTTGGAATGAGGTTAACTCGAAAAGCCATAGTTTTTAATTTAAATTTTGGATTGAAATTTAATTTGAATATTTTGACAAAGAATGATAGCCATTTTGTACAAATAAGTTTTTTTGTATGCTGTGGGACAAGAACATTCACTGGGACACTTTGAATGAGGTCTTTAAATGACTTCAGGCTTACTTTGAGGTTTCAGTTTAGGATTTCATCTGAAGGACAGTTGGCCAACAATGCAGCGCTCCCTCAGTACTGCGCTGAGGTGATGACTAGATCAAGCATTTGTGTTTTGGAATAAGGACTGAATGCACACACGCCTGACTTGGCAGCAAAAGTTACACCAACTGAGCCAAGCTGTACGTACAGTTCATGTTTTTGACTGATGAGATTGCATTAGATGAAGTGAAGGGGGGTGGCAGAGAGGTGAGGTGGATGTGTATTATCCTGCAGCCACTATTTCAGTGCAGTCACAGTTGTGCAGTGTTATCATTCATTTAAATTTACGGAATCACAGAATTGTTACGGTGCAGAAGGAGGCCATTCAGCCCATCATGTCTGCACTGGCTCTCTGAGCATTTTAACTTTGTGTCAATTTCCTGACTTTTCCCTGTAACCCTGCACATTGTTTTTATTTAAATAATCATCCAATGCCCTCTTGAATGCCTCAATCGAACCTGCCTCCACCACACTTCCAGGCAGTGCATTCCAAACCCTAACTACTCGCTGTGTGAAAAAGTTTTTTCTCACCTCGCATTTGCTTCTATAGCAAAACACGTTGCCCTCTGGTTCTCGCTCCATTTACGAGCAGGAACAGTTTCTCCCTATCTGCTCTGTCCAGACCCCTCATGATTTCGAAAACTTCTATCAAGTCTCCTATTAGACCTTCTCCTCTCCAAGGAAAACAGTCCCAACTTCTCCAAACTTTCCTCATAACTGAAGTGTCTCATCCCTGGAACCATTCTCACAAACCTCTTCTGCACTGTCTCCAATGCGTTCACATCCTTCCTATAGTATGGTGTCCAGAACTGTACACAATACTCCAGCTGAGGTCTAACCAGTGTCTTTTATAAGTTCAACCCTAACCTTCCTACTCTTGTACTCTATGCCCCTATTAATGAATCCTAGAATATTGTATGCTTTAGAAACAGCTCTCGCTACATGTCCTGCCACGTTTAATGATTTATGTATACAAAGGGGGTGCTCCTGCACACCCTTTAGAATAGTATCCTTTATTTCATACTGTCTCTCCATGCTCTTTGCACCAAAGTGTATGACCTTACACTTGTCCACATTGCCACCTATCTGCCAATTTGATTGCAGTTTCTCTCATTTCTGTGGAGATTTCCCAGAAAGGATCAAACAGAAAATCAAATACCGTCACATGGAATGGTGGACAATTTGCTTCTTACCAAATTGAGGAGCAAACATGAGGGAATGGATAGGTATTCTGGTTTTCTACAGTGTTTGCACATTACAAGTAAAGATGTGTGGTCTCCCTCCAATGGCTGTACTTTATAGTAGAAACACATTCATTTCCAAGCCCACAAACATGTGGATGTATGAATAAGCCCCTGATGATTTGGGGCTTATAAAGTGACACCATGGTCTGGATTTTCCACATCGTAACTACACTTCGACAGGAATCAGTTATGTTAGATCCCTGCTCACCTATGCCCCCGTTCCCACTGTCATTTCCAACAGATGGCTGAAGCACTCAGCCTGAAATTGGCGTGTGCATTCAAATAAAGCAGTAATGACCTGGTAAACTTATTTTGCATCTATATCACTTCAGTGTCCCCCAGCCACCTTCTCACCTGTATGAATTGACAGCCCAAAATTGCTGAGGCAAGGAGGATGTAGGTTTAGAGAAGCCAGCAGGTATACTGTGAGGATTTACAAAAGGTTTATTGGTCTGGTAATTTTGGTGATTTTATTTTGTTGTTCCAAGGCTTGCCATTGCCCTCGCACTCCCTAATTACACAGACCACCAGGCTGTTACTAGTGGGATACTGCAAGGATCCATTCTAGGTCCACCGCTGTTCACAATCTATAAAAATGATCTGGATGTGGGGACCAATTGTAATATTTCCAAAGTTGCTGATGACACCAAGCTGGATGGGAACTTAAGTTGTGAGAAGGATGCAAGGAGAGTTCAGGAAGGCTAACTGAATGGGCTAGAACGCGACAGACAGAGTGTAATGTGAATAAATGTGAAGTTATTCACTTTGGTAGAAAAAACAAGAAGGCAGAGTATTTCTATAATGGTGAGAGATTGGGAAGTGTTGATGTTCAAAGGGTGTCCTTGTTCATGAATCTCAAAAAGCTAGCATGCAGATGCAGCATGCAATTAGGAAAGCAAATGGTATGTTGGCCTTCAACGCAATGGGATTTCAGTACAGGAGTAAAGATGTCTTGCTGCTATTGTACAGAGCCTTAGTGAGACCACACCTGGAGTGCTGTGCGCAGTTTTGGCCCCCTTATCTAAGGAAGGATATATTTACCATAGAGGGAGTGCAACGGAGGTTCACCAGATTAATCCCTGCGATGGTGGGATGGTCATATGAGGAGAGATTGGGAAGACTGGGTCCAAATTACCTTGAGTTTTGAAGAATGAGGGGTGACCTCATTGAAACTTTACAAAATTCTTACAGGGAGTGACACGGTGGATGTAGATGTTTCCACTGGCTGGTGAATCTAGAAACAGCGGACATAATCTCAGGATAAGGAATAGGCCATTTAAGACATGAGATGAGGAGGAATTTCTTCACTCAGAGGGTGGTCAATCTTTGGAATTCTCTACCCCAGAGGGCAGTGGAAGCTCAATCATTGAGTATGTTCAAGACAGAAATCCATTGATTTCTGGAGACTAATGACATCAACGGATATGGAGATAGCGCTGGAAAGTGGTGTTGAGGTAGATGACCAAATTGAATGACAGAGCAGGCTCGACAGACCGAATGGCCTACCCTGTTCCAATGTTCCTATCAGGCAACATAGAGGCACACAACAATCTCCCAAATACACAGAGCAAAGTGTCCAATAAAAATTTTTAAAATGCTGGAAATACTCTGCAGCTCAGGTGGCATCTGTGCAGAGAAATCCATAAATAAGTCTGCCCTGGTCAACCCATTGTTTCAGTCTGTTCCTGCTCCACTGAACTTATTTCGTCCTATCTTGACTCCAATTTCCTCTCCTTGTACAGTCTCTTCCTACCTATATCTGTGGCTCTTCTGATTCCCTACGTCACTTTAACAGCTTCCAGATTCCTGGCTCTAACTGTCTCCTCTTTACTATGGACATCCCCTCCATACCTACACCTCCACCCCACAATAGGATGCTCTCAGAGCTGTCCAATTCTTTCTCAAATGAAGGCCCAACCAATCCCCATCCACTACTATTCTCCTCCATCTGGCTGAACTTGCTCTCACTCTGATCAACTACTCCTTTACTTCCATTTACTTCCTTCAAATAAAAGGTATTGCTATGGGTACCAGCATGAGTTCTGGCTATGCCTGCCTTTTGCTGGAATATATGGAACGTTCATTATTCCAGTCCTACTCAGGCCGCCTCTCTCACCTATTTTTTCCAGTACATTGATGACTGTATCTGTGCAGCCTCCTGCTCTCACCATGAACTGGAAAATTTCATTGACTTTGTTTCCAATCTCTTTGGTCCATCTCGGACTCTTCCCTTCTCTTCCTCGACTTCTCAGTCTCAATTTCTGGAGATCGGCTGTCTACTAATGTTCACTACAAACCCACCCACTTCCACAGCTATTTCAACTACACTTCCTCACACCCTGCCTCCTGTAAGGACTCCATTCCATTCTCCCAGTTTCTCCATCTCCGTCGCATCTGTTCCGACAATGCAGCCTTCCACACCTGCACTTCCAAAATGTCTTTCCTTTTGCTCCACCGAGGATTCCCACCCAACATGGTTGACAGGGTCCTCCACTGTGTTCAATCCGTTTCCTGCATTTCTGCTCTCACCCCTTCCTCTCCCTCCCAGACCCACAATAGGGTTCCCCTTTGTCCTCACTTTCCAGCCCACCAGCCTCCGTATTTGAAGGATCACCTTCTGCCATTTCCACCAACTCCAGGATGATGCAACCACCAAACACATGTTCCCCTGCCCTCCCCTTTCAGCATTCCATAGGGAACATTCCCTCCGCGACACTCTACCCCACTCCTCAGTCACCCCTAACACCCCCTCCCTCTCCTTCGGCACCTTTCCATGCAAGTGCAGGAGATGCAACACTTGTCCTTTCACCTGCTCCATTCTCACTATACAAGGCACCAAACACTCCTTCCAAGTGAAACAATGATCTACTTGTACTTCTTTCAGTTTAGTACACTGTATTCACTGTTCCCGATGTGGTCTCCTCTACATTGGGAAGACCAAATATAGACTTCTGCTAAGTCCACAAGCATAACCCTGAGCTTCATGTCACTTGTCATTTTAATTCTCCACCTTGCTCCCATGCTCACCATTCTGTCCTCGGTCTGCTACAGTTCTCCAATGAAGCTCAACACAAGCTCGTGGAGGAGCACCTCGTCTTTTGCCTTGGCACTCTACAGCCTTCTGGACTCAATATTGAGTTCAACAACTTTAGATCATAACCTCTGCCTTCATCTTATTCTATGTGTTTTTTGAGTTTTTTTTCTGGCTTGTTTCTTTCTTTATCCCTTCATGTTGTATTCACTTGCCTGCTATTTAGCCATTCATGCCTTGTCTTTGCTTCTTTACTATACCCATTATCACTCTCTTTGCCTTTTGCATCGTAAAACCTTTAGTTATTTAATCTCTCTTGTCCTCACCCAATCACAGGCCTTCCCTTTTGTTCTTCTTGCCCTTCCCCCATCTCCTTGCTTAAGAACTCTTACATTTCTATCTTTCTTCAATCCTGATAAAAGATCATCAATTTGAAATGTTAACTCTATTTCTCCCCACAGATACTTCCTGACCTCCTGAGTATTCCAGCGTTTTTTGTTTTTATTTAAAACTTCCGGCATCCACAGTATTTTACTTTTGCCCCTATCTCCAATCGTCCAAACAATAGTGCCTGATGAGACTGTGCTTTACTTACATTAACACAACCTGTAGCTGATCTCTGTGTATAAGCCACAACCACCCCGAACAATGTACAAAACGGATTGGAGATCATTTGCATGCTATTGCTGCAGGGTCATTCCAAGCTGCAATTGTGGTATAAATTGGGAAACAGTCTGGTGTGACAAGTCAAACGAATTCATCACTTTGATGGTTTGCGTAATCTCAATGTTTGGGAATTAGACGGTATTGCAATGTAAAATGTATACTTGAATGCTGCAAAGGGGCCAAATAAATACTGCCGTAAATGAGTTGCATTTTAATCATTTTAAAGCAGGGGGTGTGGAGTGCTAGCAAACTGAGAGATGGGCAAAATCCTACTGCCTGTGAGAATTTGCTGAAGTCGAGCCCGACCTCGCTGATGACGCGTAGCCACCTGCCTGCGTGATCTGACCGAAGGCAGCCAGTCAAGACCCTGGGACCACCGGCCAATCAAGGGTGGTGGGTGGAACAGGACCCCAGTTGGCCTAATGGGTGGGCCCACAGCAATGTCCTGCCGGCAGCCTCCTCCACCTGGGAGAGGAGGCTGCTGCTGCTTCTGCGGGCAGGAGAACCCAAGGGCCCCTCGAGATACAGGAGCCTTCGGAAGAAGTGTGAAATTATTAAAATGGCTTGTGGCCACGGCTGCCAGGCCACTATTTTGGAGAGGAAGCCGCTCCACAGGATGGCCTGCAGCCGTAGCTATGACCCTGTGGCAAAATTGCCTTCAGGGAGCAAGGGGGAATAAATGAAGGAAGCCTTGCTGATCCCTCTTCAGTAGGATTCTGGCAGCATCCCCAATCTGATCCCAACCAGCCAGTTTCTTGCCACGAATTGGCTGCCTGTCACGACTGGGTAGTTAGCCGCTTCCATCGCTCACCCATCTGCCCAGAAATGGGAATGCATCAAGTGGCTGACCTGAAGCATTGCTCTGCAAATTCCCACTACCCCAACACCCACTCACCTCCATAGGCCATGTCTGTGTGGCAGGTAAATCCCGCCCAAAGTGAACAGTGCTATCTGGCACTGGATATTTTCTTTCATTTGGTCCCAGAATGTGGGCGACATTGACAAAACCACATATACTGGCCTGAGTGACTGATAGTCGGCCTTCTCCTTGATCTGCTGCAGTCCTTTGGGTATATTGCTTTCACAATGGCTTGAGCTGAAGAATTCCAGGATATTGACCAGCAATGATGATGGAAAGATGATATGCGTGTGTGTGTGTGTGTGTGTGTGTGGGTATGTGTGTGTATGGGTGTGTGTGTGTGTGTGTATATGTGTGTGTGTATATGTGTGTATGGGTGTGTGTGTGTATGTGTGTGTGTGTGTATGTGTGTATGGGTGTGTGTGTGCATATGTGTGTGTGTGTGTATATGTGTGTATGGGCGTGTGTGTATATGTGTGTATCTGTGTGTGTGTGTATATGTGTGTGTGTGTGTATATGTGTGTATGGGTGTGTGTGAGATATATGGTAATCAGTCAGGAAGATATATGACTTGGAGGATAACTTGGAGGTGATGGTTCTTGTTGTTCTAAGTGACAGATGTTGTAGGGACCAGAGATGCTATCAAAGTAATTTTGATGTTTTGCTGCAGTGCATTCTGTAGATCATACCTACTGCAGTGGTAGTGCACTGGTGATGGAGAAGGTGGGGATTGAGACCAGCAACAGGGCTGCCAACAGTCAAACTTCTTTGTCCTGAATGGGCTGAAGCTTCATTAATATTGCTGCGGCTGCTTCCATACCGAGGAGTCCTGAGGAGTTTATAACACTTCTAAATGGAGCATTGTAGATAGTGGAGAGGTTTTGAGAGGTCAGAAGAAATGCTAAGACTAAGCTGCATGCCTGAGAGATACAGGTTTTTTCCCCCTATTAACTATCACAGCCCTGTACACCACACTAAAACATCCAAAGCTACCATGTGTTGCAAAAGCTGGCTGCACATAACCACAATATTTTGCAGGGAGCATTGGTCAGGTGGTGAATTCCTCAGCACAGATTTACCCAGCCTGTGTCCTAGCTCTCCAGCTACTGTTTTGTGTGGTTGTTTGCATTCAGCTTTTGTTCACAGCCGACCTTCAATATATGGTGGGAAACTTGGCAATGCTGATACCCTTAAAGTTTTGAACACGAGAGTCTCTTGTCCGAGATGGTCATTACCTGTATTGAATGTTACCTGCCACTTAGCAGCCCATGTTTGGATGTTTCCAGGTCTTGCTGTAGGTAAGGCTTGGTTGCTTCATTATCGGATGATCAGGTGCTGAGGATGTGGAATTAACAGTTAACAGGCTCTGACATCTAATAGAGGGAAGGTTATTGACAAAGCAGCTGAAAACATTGGGTCAAGAACACGTCCCTGAAGAACTCCAGCAAGAAAATCCCAAGATTGCAATGATTGGCCTCTGCCAGTTGCAGTCATCTTTCTATATGCCATGTCAAGGTTTTCTTTTTGAATTCCTTGTCACCAACTAACCTCAGTTTTGCTGGCACTCCTTAGTGTCACACTGGGTTGTATACGACCTTACACTATACAATGACAGATATTCAGAATCAGAAGGAAATGTAGGGCAATTCTGAATGGAGAGTTCTTGTATGGCCTTGTGGAACATAATAACTAGAGTAGGCCATTCAGCCCCTCAAGCCAGTTCCACCATTTAATTCAGAACGTGATTGATCTATACCTCAACCCCAATTACCCCCTTCAACCTATATCTCTTAATAAATTTGCACTGGGGCAAAACCTCTGCTCGCACCAACATGACCATCAATGTATGGGACACTCAGTTGGGACTTGTCACAGGGTGTGCACAGGTATGTCAGTTTTGACTATGTACCTCGGTGATTGGGGTGGATAGGCGGGTCTATGGTGGGAGTTCTGGTCTTCCATTGGACCAAGTTGGACTCATTCATTCCTTGATGTTAAAGAGACAGTCCGAGAGCATGGAGGTGGTCATACAGTCAACAGAGGAGATGGTGAGTTAGAGTTGGGTGCCATAATATGGAGGCTGAAGCCATTCCTGTGGGTGATGTAATATGGAGATTAGGAGAGGAAAGAGCTAAGCATATTGTCGATGATGAGTGGGACATGGAGTTGCTGATTTCGGGCAGATGTATTAGGGCAACTGCCTATGTAAAGGCAGTTCTATCATGTGGGCCAGTGGAGAATAATGGCATTGTTAACTATGGATGTCAAAGAGGGGATAGTACACCATGTAGACAGTCACAAAGAATGGTGTTTAAGACTATGTTCAGCATAGCCTCAGTGCTGTAAAAAGATTAAACTAAGACTGAAAGGATAAAACCAGGGAGATTTGGAAGAAGTAGGCGTAGGCCTGAGATGCAACATCATATTTGGAGACTAAAGGGAGGAAAAGGGGGCTAGAAATGGTGTAGTGCTTGACAGCATAGTTAAAGAGGGAATGACTCCATTTACCGTGGTAACACTCTAGTGGTGGAAATGTCAGACAGTAGATTACACTTCAGAACAAGCTTGGCACTGTAAATGAGACATTAGCTATTCTGGCACGAAAAACATCCCATCCAGGTGTTTGCTGTGTATAAACAGACAGGTGGCGTGAAGCCAGTGTGTCTTTCTGGCACGCACTGATGATTAGGCACCCTACAGGTATGTGTCAGTCATTCTTAATCAGGACTCTTCTAAAACAGAAGCATAATCCATATAAGTCACTTTGAGAAGTCAGGCTATGAGAAGGAATACAAACAGGCCTGCTTCAACTGATCTAATCTACTCTCTTTTCGCCCTGGCAAATTGCTGTCTGTAAAATACTCCAGTGACTAACAGCACTCCTTAAATGAAATTGACTCTATTTCTAATTGTGTCATAAACCCATCTCTCTGAGAAAACTGCATTCCTCTAATTCTGGCATTTCATGTGTCCGCATTTTCCAACAGCCCTACGTAGGTGGCTATGCCTTCAGTAGCCTCTAAGCTCTGGAATTCCCTCATTATGCCTCTCCACCTTTCTTCCCTCTCTTTCTTTCTTTAAGACACTCCTTAAAACCTACTACTTTGGCCAAGCTTTTGGTCACCTATCCTAATATCCCATGTGATTCAGTGTCATGTTGTTTGGTAATGCAGCATCAAAGGCATGATAGAAATGCACATGGTTGTTTTTTGCAGCACCTACTCATAAATGGTGGTAGAGTCTTCTGTTGCCTGTGTCCTGTTGTCTAGAAATCCCATGTGAAATCCATCACCACCTTTCCGACCTCCTTTGAAATCCATCTCCAAATCTCGTTCTTCCTAGTTTGGAATCCATTTTCCATATGCCTCATCTTAGAGGTTCCCTGCATCATATTATTAGATTAAAGGTGCCTATTCCATAGAAGGAGTTGCTGGCTTTTAATGGTCCTGAGGGCTGCTGCCATTGGCAATGCAATATGCAGACTTCAATTCCTAGTGGGTCAATACCTGAATGACAGGGACGCACAGTCCTTCAGATTTTGCATTCTTTCTTTTGACTCAGAAGATTGTGGGCTCAAGTGCCACTCCAGAAACTCGAGCACGTAACCTCTTGTGCACTATTGAGGGAGTACTGCACAGTTGGAGGTGCTGCCTTTTGGATGAAACATCAAATCAGACACTATTTGCTTTCTCAGGCGGGCACAAAAGATCCCATGGCATTATTTTGAAGAAGAGCAGAGGTGTTTTCCCCAGTGTCCTGGCCATTATTTATCCTTCAACCAACATCACTAAAACAGATTATCTGGTCACTACCTGATTGCTATTTGTGGGATCTTGCTGTGTACAAATTGGCTATTGCGCTTCCTACATTAAAATGATCACTACACTTCAAAAGTACTTAATTGGCTGTAAAACACTTTGGGGCATTCTGTGGTCATGAAAGGCGCTACATAAATGCTAGTCTTCCTCTTTTGTTTGTTGAACGTCTTGTCCCAGTGCCCTCTTGGTAATATATAAGTCCCATGAGGCCGGTTTTACTGGATTTATTTCAGGCACCACACAAAGCATTAATGTGCTGGTAACAGATACATTTGAGTCAGGAGCTACAGAATTTATTGTCCCAGTGTCTCAGGGCACCTGTCATAGGTCCCTTACCCTGTACAATTTAACCACGACATTTGGAATCAAAGCACAGATAAAGCAAATTGACAGTTATGACTTAAACAATGACCATGAGAAATGTTATTGATTATCCAAATAACAGCTCCTGTGGAATATGAAGGTGTTATCTACACTGCTTTAACTTTTATAAAAATCCCACAGTTGGTGTAACTCTACAGGTTATTCATAGTGTGAAAGACCAGCAGGAGTGAAAAATTACATGGCATAAATAATGTGACAGGGATTGTTACTTCACAATGCACCAGGCAAAGAGGGCTGGGGAACATCAATTACATTTAAGGTTATAACCAACATCAAGAAAAACAAGCACTAAGTTATTGTGTCAGCCTCGGCTCAGATGATAGCGCACTCGCCTCTGGATCATAAGATTCTGTGCTCAACACCACACCAGGGCTTGAGCATACTCTAGTTGACATTCCAGAGCAGTACTGAGGGAGTGCTGCACTTTCAGAGGTGATGTCTTTCAGATGAGATGTTAAACAAAGGCCTCATCTGCCTGCTTGGGTGGATGTAAAATATCCCAAGGTACTATTTTGAAGAAGGGCAGGGGAGTTATCCCCGGTGATCTGGCAATGTTTATCCACCAATCAACATCACACAAATAGAAACAGATTATCTGATCATCATCACATTGCTGTTAGTAGCCATTTGATGAGCACAGATCACCTGCCATGTTTACTCTGGGCAGGGTTTTCAGGGCAGTGGGCGGACCCGGGAGCGCCTGGGAAACGGTCCGCCACCCACGATAGGCCCCCCGATCGCGATTTCATGCTGCATGGCCAATTAACGGCCAGTCTGCATGAAATGCGTGCTGAAAGGCTCAGCGCTGCTGGGGTGGGGGTGGGAGGAGGGCAAGCGCTGAAGCCTGCGCAGGGAGCTGGAGAATTTTAAAATCGGAAATAAAGATTTGGAAAATCTGAAAAAAATGTTCCCACCTAGGACTCATTCACATGAACATCTACAAAATAACAATTATTCAAATCATTTTAATTATTTTTTTAAATTAATGTCGGAAACCTCATCCCATCCGTGGATGAGATTTCCTCAAAAATGCAAAGGCCGCCTGGCTGATTCACTTACCATTGAATCGTAACATTGGATGAGCAGTGAAAAATCTCTCTTAATTAATAAATTAATGGCCTTAATGGGCCTCTTAATTGTCAGTGGGCGCAGTGCCAACTCTCGCGCATGCCCATCGACTGAAATATGACACAAGTGGGTGATGACGTAGGGACGCTCGCCCAACAGCACCGTGCACTATTTTATGTCCGATCGGGTCGGGCATGGGCTGTATATTACAACAGTGACTAAATTTCATGAAGGACTTCATTGGCTGTAAAGTGCTTTGAGAGGTCCAGTGGTTGTGAAAAGCTGTATCTAAATGTAAGTCTTTCTTTCTTTTGAAAGAGCAAGGAATGTTTGGAATAATTCTTTGAAGCAAAGTAATCGAGGCCAATGAGCTAAGAGTGGGATGTTAGATGGAGGAGTTGTGGGCCCCAAGGAATAATTCCGATGGACTGAATGGTTTCTCTCACTTCCTCATGCCATTGCAACTGGGATTATTTGTTTTAATACTCCTGGTGGTGCAGCTCCAGTTAGCAAGCACACCAGGAATCAAAGGGCCACTTACATTTACCAAGGTTTACACAATTGTGGTGTTTCTGTTCAGACTGAGATAATAATTCAAGAGTGTCTCACTTAACTGCAACAACCCTTCAGTGTCTGAGCAAGTGAGGAGTCACCAGGGCCGAAGGTGAAGGTATGAGATTGTATGGGATTCTGATTCCTTTTTGAATTTCATAGGGAACTGTGGTAAAAGTAATGTCACTTGCATCCATAGAAGTCAGGAAGATTCAGTCTCTGGTCTGTGTCAAGTGATCACAACATGTGAGCACAGAACTGCAACTGGCCTCAGTACTCCAGGGTTAGGGAGGGGGGAACTCAGCCATGCTCCCTGCGCCTACATAGTATCCAGGGACCCCAATTAATAAAGCATGAATGTGACTGTAATTGTAAGTGTGAGTCTGAGTGTGAGTGTTGGCATTAGTGTGTTTGTGTGTGCATGTGTTTGTGACTGTCAGTGTGCTTTTGAGTGTGTGGGTGTGTTTGAGTGTGTGTATTACTTTGAGTGTATCTGTGGGTGTGAGTGTGAATGCCAGTGTGGCTGCTACATCACTTTGAGCTGGAAAAGGCCATTGACTGCTTAGCAAGCAGAAAGGCACCCAGCAAGGCTGGGATTCCAGCCGAACTGTTCAAGCATTGCAAGACCCATCTACTGTCACAACTTCATGACCTCCTCCTTCTCTGTCGGAAGGTAAGATCCGTTCAAAGCACATGTGTGACACAAAAGTCATCACATTACACAAAAACAAAGGTGACAGAGAAGATTGTAACAATTACAGGGATACTCACTCTTTAGCGTCACTTAAGACTCCATCTACTTGCAAACCGAGCATACCCAGAAGCACAATATGGTTTCCGTGCTAGCAGATCTACTGTGGACATGATCTTCTCCAACACCATCTATAAGGGAAGTGTTTTTCATTCATTCATGGGATGTGGGCATCGCTGGCTAAGCTAGCATTTATTGTCCATCACTAATTACCCTTGAGAAGGTGATGGTGAGCTTGCCTTCTTGGACTGCTGCAGTCCATGTGATGTCCAGCAACAGTGAAGGAGCAGCGATATAGTTCCAAGACAAGATGATGGGTGGCTTGGAAGGGAACTTCCAGGTGGTGGTGTTCCCATGTGCCTGCTGCCCTTGTCCTTCTAGATGGTAGCAGTCGTGGGTTTAGAAGGTGCTGTCTAAGGAGACTTGGTGAGTTCCTGCAGTGCATCTTGTAGATGGTACACATTGCTGCCATTATTCATTGGTGGTGGAGGGAGTGAATGTTTGTGGATGGGGTGTCAATCAGGCTTTATCCTGGATGGTGTCGAGTTTCTTGAGTGTTGTTGGAGCTGCACTCATCCAGGCAAGTGAGGATTATTCCATCACACTCCTGACTTGTGCCTTGTAGATGTTGAAGAGTCTTTGGGGAGTCAGGAGGTGAGTTACTCGCCACAGGATTCCTAGCCTCTGACCTGCTCTTGTAGCCACAGTATTTATGTGACCAGTCCAGTTCATTTTCTGGTCAATGCTAACTTCCAGGGTGTTGATAGTGGGAGACTGAGTGATGGTAATGCCATTGAATGCCAAGGGGCTTTGGTTAGATTCTCTCTTGTTGGAAATGGTCATTGCCTGGCACTTGTATGGTGTGAATGTTACTTGCCACTTGTCAGCCCAAGCCTGGGTATTGTCCAGGTCTTGCTGCATTTGGACATGGACTGTTTCAATATCTGAGGAGTCATGAATGGTGCTGAACATTGTGCAATCATCAGTGAATATCCTCACTCCTGACCTTATGATGGAAGGAAGGTCATTGATGAAGCAGCAGAAGATGGTTGGGCCGAGGACACTACCCTGAGGATCTCCTGCAGTGATGTCCTGGAGCTGAGATGACTGACCTCCAACAACCACAGCCATCTTCCTTTGTGCTAGGTAGGACTCCAACCAGTGGAGAGTTTTTGCCCTGATTCCCACTGACTCCAGCTTTGCTCCTGGATGCCGCACTTGGTCAAGTGCTGTCAAGGGCAGTCACTCTCACCTCATTTCTGGAGTTCAGCTCTTTTGTCCATTTTTGAACCATAATAGGGAACAGGTTATACCTTTTTACCTTACTTCCATAGATGTCACTAACACATTTGACACCATCAGCAGAGCAGGACTCTACAAGGTTTTGGAGAAAGTTGGCTGTTCACCAAAGCTCCTCAGTCCCATTTGCTCCTTTCATGACAACATGTACTG